>NC_053455.1:16846798-17473464 GCF_015227805.2 Hirundo rustica | reverse complement strand
ATTTGTCAGTGAAATGCTGAAGTTACTATTCTCTGTTAATAAAAGTGCTGTAATACAGTGCAATGCCTATAGTTAATCCTGGCTACTTTGCAGAACACAGCTAAAACAAGCACATTCCCGGTGGTGACAGTCATGCTTTCTAGTGCACTACTGGACATCCCATCTCTGGTACCAGCAGAGAACAACCTCAACCCACCCTAGGGGCAGACTTGAAATCCCAAATCCCCAGTGGAGTAAATAATCACAGGTTTCATAGCCCTTTCCAGTAACTCCAGAGAACATGTGCAAACAACAAAATACCACCCTGTCAGCTTTGAGAGATCCATTATGCTCTGCTACCCATCAATACAGAGAACGATGAAGTCTTGACTCCTGGTGCCAAAGACTTCAGATAAAGAAGCGAACCATTCATTTCCAGCCACGACTGCACTTAGCAAAGCAAGGGAGAGAACCAACAGTAAAGTATACTTGGCTACTGAAGTTTATTGTGAATTGGTTGGAAGTTAAGATTTCTTTCTAGTAAGATGCAAAAAAATCCATTATGTTCAGGCACCAATAGATATTTATTCATCTGGTTCTAGGTTAGCATGGCTTCATGAAGAAGCAAGAAATACTTAGTTTGGATGACAAATCATTCCACAAACATTATAAATCCTTTGAGCAGTAAATATTTCAGGTTTCATGAGCCAATTAGAAAGGTCAGCATTTATCTTTTAGTCTGTTTCTAGCATTAGTAACTTCTGCTCTCTGCCTGGAGATTAATCATTTAAGTGAAAGATATAGAGGTTTATAAATAGGAAAAAAACCCTACCCATAATAAGAGAGGGTTCAGACTGGACAAAAATTATTTCTACCTGTTCTGGTTTTGATGACTATAGCCTACCTTAATCCAAAATCTAATTATTTGGATTAGATTAGGACAGTGGATCAGTGGATTTTCCTGAAATGCCCAGGCAAGTCACACGCAATTTCATATTTGGAGCACAGGGCTGCATTTAATTTCTAAATCCCTTTTAATTCCACACAGGCGTTTCTAACTTCTTCTTCCAGGAAGGAAGGAAATATTTGTCCCTTTGCAAAAGTGTGAAAACCAAAATTCTTGCCTCTAAACCTAGTGGAAGACTGTTCTTTGGCTCTCATTGTTATCCACTTGCTGCACCTGAGGTCACTGGAATTACTACAAAGCTAAAAAATTCTACCATTTTTCAAGTGAGAAACATTTTGTAGGGGAATTTGTTGTGTTTGTTAGTTTGCTTGTTTTTGAAGAGTTTTTTTGAAGTGTATGTGCCTATGTTCCACACTAAGGCAGAGTAACCAATAAAGTATCAGCAGTAACTACATCTTCCAGGGCAGGAGATCATTCCACACAAGATGCAGACAAAGGGATGTTACATAGAAGCAAGAATGAATACCAATCAGTAATGAATGTACAGTAAGACAGCAAAGGAAACACCACTGACAAGTTAACAAAAAACATGCCTGTCACGTAAGTAATTTCTGATTACTAAATGGGAAGGTTGTTTACACACCTACAATAAAAAGACAGTAATATTTAAGGCTCAACTCATCCAAACTGGTTCAAATCAGTTTGTTTAAGCAGTCTTCATGGGAAAAAATTAAGATATAAGTAAAGACATATATAAAATGCCTTAATTCTTACAGAAAATTTTCTTTTGAAACTGATGACTCCTTTCTGTGTTCTTGAACCAGATTCCTCACTGTCACACTTAATCTCTACTAATTCACGAACATGGCTTTGTACTTTCTCTGACATAACGATATCCAAAATGTATTATTATGAGCAAAATAAAAACAGTTCTCCCAAAACTATCAACATACATAAGATCTCATTGCTTAAAGAGAGCGTGTAATTTGGACTGTTTGCTTCAGTGCAGTTCTCACAGGCTGCACTGAGCAGGCATGTACAACTCGCAATTCACTTCCAAAACATCCCTTTAGGAAAAGATCCTCCAAAGGACTTCCTAAATGCTAGTTTGTACACTATGTGTTTTAATTAACATACAGAACAGAAATTACCATTTAGATAAGATAATGCTCCCCAGCCACCCCACCTTTGCATTCTGAAACTCTGCCAGGTTTCTCAGCCCTTCATCCACTCATTATTTATTTCTAGCAATCCTGAGGCCTGGTTAGCATTAATTCAGCTGCAGTTGGAGAGTTTCTCCAAGGCAGTCTCTTCAATTCCAGAGTGCATGAACTACTTATTTTGAGTGCTCTGTGATTCAAGTACTTTAAACAGAGAAAATACTGCAGGAAATTACACATCTCATGCTTGCTTATGTGACTGCTCCAACAGCTGTACGGACAGAGGGATCTGCACACGTATGTGCAGCCCCAGCTGCCAGTACAGACACCCAAGGGATGACCCCTGAGATAGTCATAGTGTCCTGACAGGAATTTCAGAGTTCACATTCACAAACTTTGGCAACCCATGGCAGAAGGTGTCACTGCGGTTTGAAACATGGAAGCTAGCCCAGCTCTTACAAGGAGCCATGTCTGTAGTAAAGACTCATGCAGATTATTGGAGATAAAAAGATACACTCGCTAATCGTGGAAGTGCTAGTGGGATTTATAACAAATTTTCACAGATAACCCATTATTCCACAGTTCCTTTCTCCACTCTTTGGTCATGATATACACCTTCTCATTTGGACAAGTGCAGAAAGTCCCTCACCTCCTCTAACACCTGCCCCTATTTCTGGCCTACTGCAAAGGAATCCGGCAGTAAATGTCCATTACCAGCAAAGAAAACCTATGGCAAGTTTCCTGCTTAACTGAGAGACCATGCAATTTTTCATTCATTGGAGACTCCATGTCCAAATGTACAGTTGGATAATGGACAATTAACAACGTTGGAGCACGTTTCTAGACTACGACGGGAATCTTTCTCAAGGTGAATTTTAAAAAAGTATGCAGAAATCAGGGAGGGATCTGCAATCCTGTGGCTCCTCTAACACCTGACAAGCATAGGCTCATTCTGAAGAAGTTGCTCAAACTCTCCATTTAAGCCAGGCGTATGGGTGCTTACCCAAAACCACCAGAAGGGATGCTTTGTGATTGAATTAGACAATGCCTGAAAGTGTTTTGCAAGTGAGAGGCACTGCATGTGGCTTTGAGTTATTATCACAATTCAAGCAATTTATCATTCCTGAAAACATTTTATAGTTTTTGAAAATTAAAAAAAAATAGTAACTTAAAGGGTCCTGTTTAGACATATTAAATTTAGACACTGGGTATCACAGGGCCAAGATCTCCCATTTTGATTTTTTTATGTGCCATACCAACTACAGAAAAGCCCTGTCTGAATAAATTTAGGTATCATGTATTTTTATTACAGTAACAAGCTTATAAAGTACTAAAAAATGGAAATGGTTTTCCTTGATAACTGACCCAGAGCTTCAATTTTAGTGAATGAAATACTGAGTAATGACACCTGCATGAGCAAAGCCAAAAGGAATAACACCTAACTAAACAACTTAGAATTCTTTTTTGTTAAATGAATACCTCAGTACAATTTGAGTAGATTTAAACTCTTCCAGAAAAAGAGTTCCATTTTTATTATTTTTGAGTCCCTCGGATAATGCAGTATATGAAATCATTCCATCTCATACAGAACTAACAAGCAGGATGCAGAAGTGTGATAGAACTGGGTCTAGAATTTCTTCCATATACAAATAACAAACCTAAATGAAAGTCATGAAGGTGGCAGAAACAAAAAACCCCAAACCAACTCCACCCACCAAAAGGTGATGCACTTAAAAGGTAGAAAATACTGCATTTCAGATTGAAGTAGTCCTCCAAATCACTGTTTTCACAGTTAGTGCGCCGTATAAAGCAAGAGACTAATGGGAAAAAAAAGCCCCACAGGTTTAAGTAATTATATAATAAGAGGATCTGTATCCAAAAGTACACATGAACGGAGAGCTGAATTAAAATTGCATGGAAAGATTTAAGTTTATTTTTTCCCAGCCTATATTTGACTCATAGGAGACAAACGGCTACCAATACCCAATTAACGTAACTGACAGTCAGCTTTGCAGTAGAATGCATCATGGCAGAACAGCAGCCTGGCAGGGTTCAGCAAGTGTAGAAGAATTATGACTTGTGAAACCACCATCACAAAGCAGTGCAGTGAAAGCTGGGATGAATCTTTGTGTTGGTATAACAAGAACAGCATGTCAAAATCTTCACAAACTTCAGCATTTGTTCTGGATTCATGAGAATTAGCTAAATCTTGAGTCATTTAAGAAACTTAGCACTTGATGTAAAAACTGTTCCCTGCCAGCCAGTTCAGGGAATTCAAGCACAGAAGAAAAAGCACATCCAAATTCTCAGAAAGGTGTCTCAAATGCATTTCTAAAGACATCTTTAATACTAACCGTGATTTACTCCAGCTAGCCATCATCAGCTAGTTTCTCTTTTCACAGGTCTCCAATGTTGCTTTTTAAATTGCGCCTTTTCAAAACAGTAGCTGCTCCCAGGAGCTGTGGGATCAAACTGACAGTTTCCTTTTAGAGAGGCCACCTCGCTCTGCCCCTCCAAGGGGCCTCCTGGCACCGGCCAGCTGAGGATCACCACCTTCTCCAAGGACTGACTTCCCTAAGCAGTCCGTCTCCTGGCCAAAGGCAACTGCCGCCTTCCAGCGAGCAAGGTCAGCAGGAAACTCTTGTTTATTATTTTGCATGCGGTCTGCATACCTGAAGGTACTTATGATACAGGCTTTTTTTTGCTTCTGAATGACCAAATGTCATGCCTGCAGGGGAAGAACTACAGGCTTCAGCTTGCAGGCTTCCTCTGTAAAGTCAATAGCATTTCCCTTCCTGATTTTTTGTTAATAAATACTGGAGAAGCAACCTAAATTAAGAATCCAGGTGAGCTGAGGTTGAAAGATACCTGTAATACAATGCCTCAAGTCTGTAGGGTGCTGCACTTGGGCACATCAGGCAGTCCCTAAAAGCAGTGTAGATGGCTGTTTTAACCAGCACACACATAGAAGTGGAGGCTCACAATGCTAACTATAGCAGCCACAGTGAGTGATTCAAGCCCTTCATATCCTTCAATAGCAATAGTCCAACCTTCATCAAGTTACTTGTGAAGTAATAAATATATAATAAAAACATGTGAAAAGCATGGTGGAGGGATTATGCATTTATAGACACAGGTGCTCACATGAGTTCAGAGTTCCAAATGAAACCAGAACTAATTGTTTCAAACACGAATTTTCCAAGGTGACAGACAGGCAGCACTGCTGAAGCTCCACTCCCCTCTTGGCACCTTTGACCAGAGCTTACAATGCCTGGGTGTGCCCTGAACTGCAAGTTACGGGCTGTTCAAAAAAGCAGTTTTAAGATTCTTCATGTATTGTCTTGTGTCTATAAAGCTGTCCCCCCTGTCAGGCTTACAGAGTACACTCCCGTAGGATATTATGGGGAAAGGAATTTCAGCTTATAAAACAGGTTTACCAGCTGAATAAAACATCTAGAGGAACTGCAAACTGTTTTTATGTAACTGTGGTTTCTAAGTTACACTTTTTTCCTTATTATTATTTTAACCTAATTTTCAGTGGAAAAGATTATTATTCCACTCAAAGTACTACCTACATCTTTATTTGTTCAGATAAATTACAAAAAAACCCCACCAAAAAAACAACCCTCCAAAATTCCCCAAAAACAAAACCCTGAGAAACAAAAGAGATGCCTATAGTTAGACCAGTAGCTCACTAGCATTATCTTAAGCTATTTTACTCAATTTGTAGATTGCTGAACAGCTGTTCAGTGGCCTTGTAGTACCGAGCACTAGCAAGTCTCATTCTGGACCTCTATATTTCACTTTCCTCCTCTGGTAAATAAAATGATTTCTTGTTCCAGTTTATCACAGAGAAAGTAAAATATCAGTGAAAAAAACTCAGGAATGTTTGTTTTATAATCTTTGCTGGCCATTCTCCTAAGAGCAAAAACTAAGAGCTACCCGGAAGAGTTTAATGTGTGTTACTCTTCAAGAAAAACATCTCCATATAGACAGAGGGGCATCTCTAAAGATAGCAGTCAAATCATGGAATGTTTACAAAATAAATCATGATGCCATGGACCTATATGAACTTGCAAGTCTGGCAAAAGACTAACTGCTGATCCTAGGAACAAAATTTCAGAAGGATTAATTTCAGAAATCTTCCAGTAGATTTGGATCCTGTCCTTCAAAAGTAACTGGAGCCCTGCTAGCCCCATCGTGACTGACCCGAAAAGCCAGGGAGTCATGACCTTGCAGTACTGTGTGCTCACTCAGTTCTGTCCCCAGCCAGTTCTGCCCAGTCTCATTTCTGCCTCCAAGCATTAAGCTGTTCAACAGATGGTACGGGGAAATTAAAGGGTTTGCTGGGTATTTTGAGAATCAATTTGAGTAGAAGTGCTTTCTGTATGAAACTGTCTGCTGAGCACCCATGTTGTACACAGGTTGCCTTGTCAGTGATTAATACTGTCCAAAGTACTAAGAACAAGTGTCAGTGCTATATTCTGCACCATTTGTGTCAAAGCCTTTACTCAGACAACAATTCACATGTTTAAAGCCTCATCTTTTTACAAATAATACAGCAGCTTTGTTTGCACAGGAAGAGTAGAAAGAGCTGTATTTGTGTAAGACACTGTAAACCATTTCAAGCAGCAGCTAAGTTACAGACACAGTAAAAGGATCTTGAAAAGCCAAAATGCAAAACCAAATAGCCAGAACACTTCACAGACTGACTACAACTCAATAAAATTAATAAATATATGAAATTCTTCAATTTCTTAATCACATGCATCTTGGCCAGCATTTACTAATTTATGTTTTTTAAGCCATTAACTCATTTTTACAAGTTTGAAAATGCAGATCTAGCTTGTGGTTTTTCAGTGACCAAGGCAAGTTGTGATAATTTTATTAACCCCTCCCGAAACAAAACAAAACTAAACAAAATGGGGGGGGGGGGGGACGGGGGGGGACGGGGACAAAAAAAAAAAAAACCCAAAAAAACCACCCAACCAACCAACAAGCAAAAAACAAAACAAAAAAACCAACAACAAAACAAACACCTCTCTCATCAGCAAAATTCGCAAGAGACAGATCCAGAAATATACCTTGACCTCCCTATAGAGACTTAATGCAGCAAATAAGGTGTCTGCTACCTAAGACACACACAGAAACCTATCTTTGGTAAGAGTAAGTTGTTATGGACAGAATGTCATGGTCATGTAAGATTAAACAAATTTTTTAAACGACAAAACAATTTTATAATATACCTTATTTAACTCCAAACTGCCTCAAGCATTAGCAATGTCAACTGTAGTCATCAAAACTTGAACTGTTTGAAGGGGAGTGGGGAGGAAAAATCATGAGAGGAACAACTTCAGTTTTGCTCCAGAGGACTGAAAGGAAGAACTCATAGAAACACAAAATAATAAAGAGAAAAAATTGTTTATAGAGCTCACAAACCTTAAGCTTGAGATACTTGAAGCACCATTATGGATGATGAGGCCTCGGCTGAATGTACCCCCCCCAGACACATCAGTGCTTCTCAAGGTGCAATCCTTGCCTGTTGGGAAACTCAAAGGGATTTGATGATTTTCACTGAACCCGAGAGGAATCACTGATAGGCACCTTCACACACACAGAAACAGGTGTACCTGTCATTTTACCTCTGTGTGTGTGAATTGATTACGGTACGAATGTTACTAACCCAAAACTACAGTTAAGTCATTGTCATAATTTAGTGAACCCTACTGAATCACGTTGTTCATGTTGAAGTACTCAATCCATGATTAAATATTGCCAAACCTCTTTGCACTTTTATCTTTGCATCCGTATCCTTGGCACCCCTACCCCCTTTTGCACTCCTGGCTGTCATGTGAATCATTCTAAGTTGCTTCTAATTTGATGCTCCTTTGCTTTAACCTGTGTAGTAGGTAATGGAGTGAACCTTGCCATTCAGCTCTGTAAAGTAGCATCTTCACAAATTCATGTTAACCCCTACTTTTATCAATACCTTTGATGATGTTTCTTTAAGCAGCCAAGCCACTCATTTATGACAATAAGAATGTGGCAGATGCACCAAATCTTTAGCACAAAAAGAGAAAGTTTTCTACATAACTGGGTACTTCTCTGTACCTGTTCACTACATTAGGTAACTACCTATATTACTAGTTAAATGCATTTAAACATACACACAAGCACAGAAGTAGTTGTATACACACACAGCTGATGAAGTGGGTCTGGCCTTAGCTACTTTTTCATCTTCAAGAAAAATTACATAGTGTTCTTGTTTCTCAGGAGAAACAAGTTACTTAATGTATTAATATCAGAAACTGAGTGTTGAAACTCAGCGTCTGGTTCCTAAAGCAGCATTTCCTGTTTTATTATAACAAAAAACAACATATGTATTCACACAAAATAAACTGTATTTAAAAGACGCAAAGCATAGATGTTGAAATATAAAAATGAAAGATATGCAGGAAGTGTTGTTAGTATCTTGATTCAAAATGAGTGTATGTAAAAATCAGGATTGGACTTTCCTATCACTGTATGAATAATTTTAATTTCAATTTCACCTTATCCTTCTTGTGCACTAGAGAGCAGAATAACAAAAATAAATATTGTCAGAGAGAAACAGATTTTATTAGTTTTATTGTATACAATTCCAAGCACCATGACATTTTGACCTGAAAAGAGAAAGGTAACTAAGAGATATAACCTGTAGATGAAGCCAAAGATCCTATAATCCTATTTCCAAGTTGAAGGAGGTTGTCCTACAACAATTTAAAGAAAAGTTGCATTTTCTATCTTAACTTGTGATCAGTATTAAATGCATTCAAGGGAGGATACATTCTTTTATAGTCTGAAAGTCTTACAGACTCTGACACTTGTAAGAAAATTAGTTTATCTCACTCTGGTGATTAGAGAGGATTGTTTTGTAAAAGTTTGTCAAGATCCAAGTGCAACTTTGCTTTCTTTGACAAAGGATGTGAGGAAGATGTGCTGTGTACAGTAGGGGTTCATGTTCACAGTCTACTATCTTGACAGGTGTACTTCTAATAGTTTGAGACCTGTAGTGTAAAGCACTATTTAACCCAAAAGATGTCCCGGCTTTGGTTTGGGGGTTTCTGAACACACTCTATTTCTCCTGAAAAAGAAAAAAAATCCTGCCTCCTTTCCCCTTGAAGTCCCAATTAATTTTCTAGCCTGTTATCAATTTCAGGAAAATCAAATTATGAATTAATTGTTGTAAGAACAAACTGTGCCTGTTGGGGAGGATGAAGCCAGAAAGCCCTATAAATATGATTGCCTCTATTCTGAGAATGTGAAACCTGTAACTGAGATAGAATTGAAAGTAAGTTTTGATGTTTGAGATGTATTAGATACTGGATCTCTGGGAAAACAGTTATGTGACCATCTGAAAGTTACCTGCAGCCAGACCCAGAGGTCAAATGGAATGTTCTGTCTCACCCCTCAATGTATGGTTCATCCCACACCTGTAACCCTCCCCTGAAGTATCAGGTATCTGTAACCCCATTGGCCCAAGGCTTGTTCCAGCCCACCTTGAAGACCCCTGATAAGGGGTCCCAGGGGGGCTGGACAGTCTCTTTGCCTGGCACCCTTCCCCGAGGACTTTCCTCTCTTGGAATTTCCTCTCCCTACTTCTCCCTTCCCCCACCTTCCTAGGCCTTGCCACGAGCTGCAGCCTGGCAGCTCAGAGCAAGGCCTCACATCCCTTACAATAAACCTCATCTTCTAAAACCTAACTTCAGAGATCTCTCGTCTACATTCATCTACACCGTCCTGGAGTCTTCAGCAGCAGGAAGAGGCATATTTCTACAATTGGCGCCCAACGTGGAAAACGCCGGACCCAGCCTTTCAAGCTGTGAGAGACTTCCCCATGGACGGTAAATTACCAGTTGTATGCTAATCGGTGTCGTGAGCACAGTATATCGCTGCAGGGCAGCGTGAGGCTGGAGCTCTTTAAAGTTGCCGAAGACAAAACCTTGAGCACGAGGATCGTTACTAAGTAGCGAACACTCGGAGCTCTGAGGAGGTTTTGCCTGGCGTCCCTCGAGCACAGACGGCTGCTGCTGAGCGGCGGCCACTGCGGCTCACGGAGGGAGTTTTGCCGTGGTACGTTGCCACGTGCGTTGAGCGCGTGTGGGCACTGCTTTGCGCTGCCCGCACTGAAGCGCCGAGGGGAGTTTGGAGTCCCTGAGCACGGAGGAGCTGTTCCTGAGCAGCGCCTGGAGCCGTAGCTTTGAACGGGACCCCGCGCAGCGTCCTGAGAGCCGACTGGAGTGTCTGGCCAACCCCCACGTCGGATCTCGAGTGAGGACCTGCTTCTGCGACATCGAGGTGAGCTACACTGGTGTAAAAATGGGGCACTGCCATTCTACCCTTGATAGAGATCTCTATAAGAAACTTAAGTATCTTTTACGCTGCAATCACAGTACTTTACATAAGCAAGAGCTGAAAGACCTTTTAGAATGGACTCTAGTTAACTTTCCCAATGCTGACCGTTCAGCCGTCTTTACCAGAGACTTTTGGGACTCAGTTGGAAATAGACTCTTTAATGATATTTCACTGAAGAATTTTGCTGCTGCTGAGCTCGTTCCAGCTTGTAGGGCCCTCGTTGAGATCTTTGCTACAAAAAATGCCTCTGCAGCCACGACATCTAGTCACGCGGCTCCCGGAGATCCCCTCCGCGTGGCCGCCGGTCTGCAGCGGAGCCCGCCCCCCTCCCCCCCCCTCGCCGCGCCACGTGGTTTCGGTTTCCGCGGCCCCGCCGAGCGCCGCGGACCCATCCCCCACCCTCGTGGCCGCGGCACCCGTCCCCTCGGCCCCTACGCCCCCACCGGACCCTGCGGCCCCTCCCACCGCGCCCTCGGTCCCGTTCACGGCTGGAATTCCTGTTACCGGGGCTCCCTCCCCCCGCTCCGTTGTGCCGGGCCCCGTCCCCGTCTCTGCCCCTTCGAGCCCGCCCACTGACAGCATCCCTGCGGTGCTTCTCGCTGCCGGCACGGTGGCAGCCCTGCCCCCTCCATACCACGCGGCTCGGGCTGTACTCCCCCTCCCCCCCCGCGGGTCCCGCCGCTCCGCCGGCCACGGCTTTTGCAGCTGTAGCCGCGGCCGTTGCCGGCGTCCTTCACACACAGGCAGCGACCCTCCTGCAAGCGGCACAAGCCCCCCTCGCTGTATCCGACGCGGCGATGGCGGTGCCACCGCTTTCGCCCGTGCCCGTCGCTGCCTCGCCGCCGCCGCCCTTCTATCAGCCGGCGGTGCCGGCTGCAGCGGTGTCGGCGCCCGCGGTGCCACTGGCGCCGGTACCGGCTGTGCCTGCAGTTCCCCTTGCGCACACTAACGCGGAAATGCCCACCACCCCCCCGCGTGTTCTGCCACAGCGCCCCAGCCCCGCGCCGCGGAGGATGCTCCGGCCCGTCCCCGTCCCGGCTCCGCAGAGTGCCCCAGCCCAGCTTGCGAGTTACCAGCGGCTGAGTGCCGCGGCACAGACGGCGGATGGCCGGGCACGCCCAGTCCCCGCTCCGCGGCGTGTTCCACCCCGCCCCCCCGTCCCTGCCAGAGCGACGGCTGCACCGGAGGCCGGGGCTGTGGCCGAGTTCGCAGCACGACCCCCTGCCGACGTGTCCCCATCGCACGGTGACTCTCCGGAGCCCCCAGCCGCGGCTCCGGCGTGTCCTGTGCCCACAGGCTTCTTAGAAATCCCTCCCACGGTTCCTGCTGCGATCCCTGCGCCTCCGCCACGTCCCGCGCGCCCCATGCAGCCCGCCGCCGTGACGACTTCCTACGCCGACCCTGTGCACGCAGCGCATTCGCATTTCGCGCCAACGCGCCCGGCCGCGTCACCGCCTGTGATACAGCCCCATGCAGAAACCTACGCTCAGCCGGAACTTGTTACAGTGCCATCGCAAATAGTCCACACTGCCGCGCGTGCTGCACAGCCCCCGACGCCACAGACTTCAGCAGTTTCTGCACAACCACAGCCTTCAGCAGCCCTTCCTTCGTCCACGACCCTGCACACAGCACAACAGCAACACGATTCTACAGCGACTTATATGTATCCTTCCGCGCGTCTTCCACCGCCAGACCTACGTGCTACTGTAACAGCTTCATGCCTGACGACTCCTCCCGCGGCTTCAAGTTCCTCTCAGATGTCTTCACTGACAAGCTCTCTGCCTCCTGCATTCCTGCCTGTGCCTCCTGCATCCCTGCCTTTGCCGCCGCATCTTGCATCGTGCCCAAGCATGACAGAACCACAGCTTGGCACACAAGCCTTGCAACGAGAAGGGGGAGGATGGAATGTGGCAGCCACTTTAACAAATACAGGACAGACAGAGAACTGTTTTGCCCTTGCAGCTGCCAACTCTCTCAAATCTGAGGATCTGCCAACACCAATCCCGATTTTGGAAGGTCCCCAGAAATGTTCTGATGACCTTCAACTGACAGACTGGCATGAAGTCACACGAGAAATTTGCAAAGAAGAAAATCTAAATCCTCTAGCCATGCCTGTGATATTCAGCCAGCAAGCTGGAGGTCCCAGAACAGGGACACCTATCCCATCTCAGGACATGGAAGAATTGCAAAAAGTGATAAAGGACAGTGGCATCTGCTCTTCATATTTTAAAGAACTGCTGAAAAATACCCTAGAAAGAACACACCAAACCCTAAAATGCATTTTAAGTCAAGTGAAAAGGGGGAAAGCCCAAGCTACACCTCAAAAGAGATTGAAGAAAGCTCAGTATGTTTATAATTTTCTGAACAGCTCTGCAGAAGAGCCTCACCCTCACATTTACAGACATTTCTTGAACACTAAAAAGGTAAAACTGAAAGAACACCCCCCAGTTTCAATTAAAAATTTAAAATCAAGACAGTTAGAAAGACCATATAATCCTGTAACATGGGGGAAGAGGTTTGCATTTGCCTCCACAGAAGGAGGACTCAAGTGGGTCCCAGTGAAGAACGTGAAGCATCTAAGCCTGCTGACATGCCCACATCAGCCAGTACTGCTGCAAACCAAGAAGCAAGCACCCAGACCTGAGCTGCGCAGAATCATCAGGAGAAGATGATCTGCCAAGAACAGCCCAAGAGAAGACTGGAGTTTTATTATTTGCATGTTACTTTTGTTCTTTTGTTTTAGTTTTTGTAGTGAAGATTTACCTAAGTCAACCAAAGATGAATGTCTGAGTTGTTTTAGCTAAGTCTGCAGGCTCTGATACCATCTGTCTATCCGACAGAAGCCCTGAAAAACCTGTTTAGTTAGAGTACCTTTTCCAAAAGATTTTGAAGGTTTGTGCTGCATGAATTTATCTGATCACTCTGTTTCCATTCATAAACAATTGCAAGAATTGAGAGATTTAGCTAGCCAAATTACAATAGATGACCCATCCTGGTTAGACAATTTGTTTGATAGTTTGAGCTTTGCACCTTGGCTAAAGGAACTTTGTAAGATAGGTTTGATCATTCTAATAGTAGTAGTTGTAGTTTTAGTAGCAGTTCCCTGCATACTTCAGTGTGTGAAAAAAGTAATGAGTAAGACAGTGTCTAGTGTTTTAGTTGTTAATAAGAACGGGGGAGATGTTGGGGAGGATGAAGCCAGAAAGCCCTATAAATATGATTGCCTCTATTCTGAGAATGTGAAACCTGTAACTGAGATAGAATTGAAAGTAAGTTTTGATGTTTGAGATGTATTAGATACTGGATCTCTGGGAAAACAGTTATGTGACCATCTGAAAGTTACCTGCAGCCAGACCCAGAGGTCAAATGGAATGTTCTGTCTCACCCCTCAATGTATGGTTCATCCCACACCTGTAACCCTCCCCTGAAGTATCAGGTATCTGTAACCCCATTGGCCCAAGGCTTGTTCCAGCCCACCTTGAAGACCCCTGATAAGGGGTCCCAGGGGGGCTGGACAGTCTCTTTGCCTGGCACCCTTCCCCGAGGACTTTCCTCTCTTGGAATTTCCTCTCCCTACTTCTCCCTTCCCCCACCTTCCTAGGCCTTGCCACGAGCTGCAGCCTGGCAGCTCAGAGCAAGGCCTCACATCCCTTACAATAAACCTCATCTTCTAAAACCTAACTTCAGAGATCTCTCGTCTACATTCATCTACACCGTCCTGGAGTCTTCAGCAGCAGGAAGAGGCATATTTCTACATGTGCCATTCCAGAGCTCCGCATATTCTCAAGTGTACAGCTCAAGAATTTCTAGCGGCAAGATTTATTCCAGTATCTGAAACCAATGGATTTTTTCATATTTAGCTTAAGTAAGGCATAGCAGTGAAATGTGCCAGCCACTGACCACCCAATCAATTTAAGATAGCTTCTATTTTTCTCAATATTTCAAATAAAATTAAGCTTTCCTAGTAATATTCCATTTCTCTTAATCTGCCGTTTTTTGGATGTTAAAGAAATGTCTTCTGTGTAATCAAGAACTTACCAGCAGAACAGATATCTGCTCTGACTGACAGAAAGAAATTTCTACTATGTTAGAGAGGAAAAATTATTGCCAGTGTTAACCATGAGCATAATTAACACAGACAGCATAAAAGAAAACTCACAAGACACAAACATTGCTTAGACTTGATCAGCATCACTGTCTGTCTCATAATTTTCTTTCTTTTACTAGTTAGGAAGCTTTGGCTTCCCCAGGGATCCAAAAACAGGTGACTGCACATCACACAAGCAGGTCACAGCAAGACAGCATCTTAAAAATTCCTAGACCTTCTGTTTTAATTTTCTTCATATAGGTCTGGCTCAAGAAATCTGACATAGTCAAGGAACAGCCCAACTTGACAACAGTATTCCCTTCCTCATAGCAATCTGCACATCACCAAAACTGCTCATAGCAACACAACTCCAATAATATTCTTATTTTAGTAATCTCCATGTAAAGCACAGGCATATGTCTCTCTTGTAGCTGTGCTTTCAGACTCTAGAATTATGAAAGCCAAGATTGCTTCTAATATCAGCCACCTTCACATTTTAGGAATGCCAAACACTCCCAGGCTCTCAGCAAGGAGCATATGCTCCAGCTCATCAGCCTAGAGATTTTGATGGCAATAGTCACAATAATTTCACAGTTACAGAAAAATAAATCTTTCTGTACTCTACCATTTTCCAAGATACTATAAAATTTCACCACTAATTTCTAACTGTGACTTTTTCAGAGAATGTCTCCTGTAAAATGGGACCTAACTGGTGGTGTGCTACATTCCTGTCACAGGCCACTGAAAATTACTGCTCTAAGCCCCAGCCTAGCCTAGCCCCAAACTTCACTTAGAGGAGAAGTTTGACACCAGCTGCTGCCAGACTTGTCTCCATTTCTGCAGTGATCACAGCCAGTACACGTCCCAGATACATCTCCCTTAGGAGATGCTCTCATTGTGCCACCAGGTACCCAGTAATCCTGGATGCAAACAATCACAACAGCCAAACAGCCCTCGCTCTCTGAGCAGACTACAACTCCTGGCATGGAAAGGAAAACATTGGAGGGTGTTTGGCAGTCCTAGTAAAGGAAAAAGTCACTCAGCAGGAACTGGTTGCTTCTTTTGCTCTGTCTAGTCTCTATCTTCCTTCACCCAACTGAAACCCAAGAGCACCATGGTCAGTTTTCCATTTGGAAGTCAGTTCTGTATGTGTGTTTGTGGGAGGAACATTGCAACCTGTCTCTAGACAAAAATACCTGTGCTGATGTCTACAGGAGGGTCAGTCACAGAAAATACTTTTCCTAAAAAAGCTGAGATCAGCTACTGACAATTTAAAGGGAGTAGATTCTAGTGTTCAGTTTGCAAAGTCACAGCCACATCACCTGCAGGACCAACCTGAAACTAAGAACAGATTCTAAGCCACTTAGCAGCATCCTTCAAAAAAGAGGACCTTGTAGGTTACCTCAGCACTAAACTGCCAGAGCAGGGACCATTTAACTCCTTACCTCCTTCATGCTTTGGAGGTAACCTCCTGTACCTTTTCTTTCCTACACTACAGCAGTTACTGAGGCACCCAGGGCAGTACTGCAGGAATTGCAGCAGTCACTTCTCTGGTGTGTTCTGCAAAGTGCTATTTTACTGCTACCACTCACACAGCAGTTGACTGAAGGCAGAACAGGTAAAGAGACCAATGCCAAGAACTTCTGCCCAAGGTTAATATTAATACTGTGGTAGCACTTGCCTTGCAGCACTCATCCATACTTTCCAGTTGCTAAGGGAAGTAACCAAACTCAGTAAACTTCATCTTGGGTCACTCAGATGTAATAATTTCAAAAGTCAGTACACAGGACTGTTATAAAACAAGCAGAGTTATCTGTAAAGATAGTAAAGACACTCATGTAGATATGAAACATAAGTTACTGAGTTTAAACACAACAGGAATCCAACTTATCTTTGTGTACTCTGCAACGTGATCTACCATTACCAAGACCTGTTTGACAGAGTTCTGTTTTCTTCCTTCTCAACTTCAGAGACCAAAGGTAGCTCAGAACTTTTGGTCACAGGGAATATAAACAACTACAGATCCCATTTCCATCCTAACGGCTCTAACATCAGTGTTAGCAGCACCACACTTCAGGCACTTACTAACAGCTTTTGCCGTATTTTACACACTCAACTGAAAAAATAGGAATAAAAAGACTACATACAAACTGCACAGCTATATAAACACCCTACACAGACTGCAGAGCTAAAAATGTCACCCCAAAGCCACCATTTCTGTATGAATCACTGCAAAATTCAGTTGCTCATCAGGATTTTATTGACTGTACAGTGCTAAGGCCATTACAAAATCCTCTCACAAACTGGAGCCCTCACCAGCACCCTCAGGACCCCAGCAGCCCCACTAGGAGTTTACTCACTTCCCCAAACAAAGGAGAGCTCTGCTATTCAAATTACTCCCTTAGGGACACACTGTACAACCCATCCAACTTAATTTTACTTTTTCAATAATACCACTGCAAACACACTGAATGCTAATAAAAAATAAATTATTCAAATATTCAATCTCTACGGAAGCACCATGTAAATCATCTTCCTGAAAAGAAAACTCCTGAAGAGATTGTCAGGTAGCCTTCATGTGTGTGTGGGAAAAAGGGAAAAAAAAAAAAAAAAGGAGGAAAAAAGAAGAAGAAAAAAAGCTGATTTAAATAATTATGCCATGTGAATGAAAAGGGATTTATTTTAACAAGGAGAGATAGCAGCTTTGCTGTTAATTCAGTATGCTGACCCAAACCAAGTCACCAGCAAACAGAGCATGACTGCCACCATTGTTTCAAAGACAGTGGAATGGCAGCTCAGAGAAGCAAAAGTTGAAGAGAAAACATGATGAAGTCAAAAGGTTTAATGCTCTGCTGATGAAAGTAACTACACTGGAACTAGACACTCAAACCCCCCCCTACACAAAACAGTCACTTTTCAAGTGTATCTCTCAGAGTAAAGAGTTCAACTGGGGAGAAAAGAAAAACAAACTAAAACCCAAAATTCATTTTCCTGCAAAAGCTAACGGACAGCTCTGTTGCTTTTTACAGTTATGTTCCCCCTGTTTAAAGTTCCTCCATTACTGGAGTATCAGAATATGATGCAGAGCCAATATTCTGTAGATTGACAGCTCTGGGCAGTAAAGAGCACCATTATTATCCTCATCTCACAGAGCATAAAATCAAGAAATTTTAACCTCAAAGCAGGAAAATGTATTTAGATTCTTTGGAACAGGAGATGCCCAAATATGCATTAAGAAATTAAGGTGCAGTTGGATTTGGGCCTTAGAGCTCTGCCCAAGACTGTGTTATAGATCACAGCAGCTAAATCTACCAGTCCTAAGGCTGGATTGTTTTGTATTGCTTTTGGCCATTTTCTTATGGTCACCATGACATTTAAGTATTATATAACATTAAATTATCCGTAATACATATGCTACCTTGCCATGTTCTTTTTGTTTGCACCTCTAGGCGGTAGAAGAAATGAGAGCATTTCTCTCCAAGGTTAGTTTTCCTTTGAGGTGTGACATGCAATTCTGAAGGTTAAATGCACGACACTTGCTGAAGTTTCTTGTCTTTCAGTTCTCACCTGTTCCTCCTTCTCCTCAGCCCTGTTAGCACCAGCAGGTACAGATACCTTGTGCTCCAGGATGGGCTGTACCTCTTCCTCACAGGCTCAGGACTCGCACCTGTTCTGCTTGCCCAGTGAAAAGAGCAGATGAACTGAAGTTCCATCAGGAGAAGGAAGCCCACTGTGCTTGCAGGGGCTCCTGGGTATTTGTTGGCGGTCTTGACAAAAACATTCCAAATTTTCCCATTATTAGACGGCAAGTACATGAAGCTGCATGCACGCAGGCAACTTCTCTTAGTGATTTTGTTGTCAGGTTCCCTCTTGAAAGTGAAAAAACAACTCCTCCCAGCTTCTTTAGAGTAAAGGCTGAGTAGCTGGTGTGGGCAATACTTGTCCAAAGAAACCAGCCCTCGCTGTTGTTACATTCTTATCCTAATGCCACTATTAACACAAAAACATAGGCCGGACGTCTTCATTTCTAAAAGTGAAAGTTTCTAATTTAGCCTTTTCAAGGGAAATAAGCAACAAATGCCCCCTTTTTGCCTCCTCCCTGCTGGTTTATTTCCATCTCAGCAACTGCTTCTACTAATAGCTAATGCTTGGAAAGGTAAAGTCCCAAATCTCTCTCACTTCTTAAAAATACTTAATGGGAAAGAGATTAAATGGCTTGTTTGGACATCTCAAGGATTCTCAAGCTTGTTAGAGAAGAAAAAGATCTCTGTATAATTGTATGCACATGTTCAAAATAAACTGGTTCCTCATCTTTTTATGTAGGACATCTCATTTCTGGTCTGACCACAGTTCATACAAAATAAGCTTTCTTATCAGGAATGCAATTATGTAGTTTAAATAACTCAGCATTTTCAACAAGGAATAAAGTGATCCATGTACCTTGGTACCTTCCTTAATGTCTGAAATTATGGCCAGGTGTCAGATATAAATAAAACATGAAAGCCATCAACCTGGACTGAGGGCATCAAAGGCCAATGGAGTAGCAGTGCCCTGAGTTTCCACTTCTACTCTGCCACAAACTGTGGAGTCTCCATCTCACAGTGGTTTTGGTGACACCTGACCCTGTGAAGAGTCTCTTCCAACTCCGTCCCATCAAAGCTGCTCACAGGTGGTGCCAGCTACAGCCATGGCAGCTGGATCGAGGCAGATCGCACACGGGCTGCTTCAGGTCTTAGAGAAGAACGTCTCATACAGTGCTTTCCCAGAGGAGCAGAGGACAAGTCATCCCCAGGTAAGCATCCCATCCCTTGCTCTGCTCCGGAGCATGAGGACGGCTGCTCTCTGCAGCTGCTGGTAGAGAAAGTACTAAGCAGACCATGAGATCTAGGGGCAATCCCTCCTTTCTCAGGCTGTCTCAGCCAAGAGGAACCAGAGGCCACATGCAACTCCTCACTGCTCCCCTTCTGCGTTCTCAAAGGGACAAATTTTTTAATCTTTCTTTCCATCCTCATTAAAAGTGAATCATGGCTTCCAAGGAAAGCCATGTTGTGTGAATTCAGTTCACTGACTGCTGCAATCCAGTCCACAGGTGTGAATTCAGGTTGGCAGGATCACTGAAGAAAGCGTTCATTGATGTAACATCCACAGGCAGCAGATTTAAATTGTGCTGACTGGCAGAAGAGGAAGTGGAGTACTTTGCTCACACCAGAAAGCAGACAACCTGGCAAGGATCGCAGCTCTACTTACAGTAGGTCAGGAACAACTGGAAGGTGGACCATCAAGTCTCAGTGGAGGAGGCCCATCCCCCTTTTTTTTCAACAGCAATAGGGACTGGATGACCCAGGTTAATTTTCTGTCCCCAGACAATGAAGACAAATTGAGACAGAACAAATTTGATACAAAAAGGCATTGTAATATGCTGTATTTAAATTATAAAAGTGTGAGGGTAAATAAGACTAAAAAAGGATAGTAACTTTGCTGTTTTGTTTTGTTGGTTTTTTTTCTCTGTAAAGGGAAGTTACACCTTTAAGAAAATAAACCAAACCACTCCACAGTCCAGCTACAGCTTACAGGTGGTACTCAACCACTGGAATTTATATGACTGCTGGTAAAAGGTAATTTGAAGATATATTTTTCGTTTATTCAAGAAGAATGTCAGATATATTAACAGCAAAATAGTTTTATTATTACCACTGATCTGTGAGAAACTGCATGCTCAAGTCTGTAACACAAGCTTAACACCTAAGATCAGAGCAGAGGCAATGAAACTGCCCTTTTCAGAACACGATATATTAATTTTAAGGTCTTGAAGTTAATGTGACTATGGCCCCACCTATCTTCCCCAGTATAAGTTCCTGAAGAATTTAGAATATGTCTAGGTATTTTCCATCATACAGACTTCTTCCTCACATATATTTTATTATATAAAAATGAATGTGTTATGACAGAACAGAAAAAACAGAGGAGCAAAGGCTCTCCATACAGCAGATTAAAAAAACCACACAATACATATAGTAACAAGCTACAAAAAAGCCCCAACAAAAACAACAACAAAACACAAACAAACAAAAAACACAGGGAAAAAACCAAACAAACAAAGAAAAAAAAAAAAAAAAAAAAAACAGAAAAACAAAAGCAGCAAGAGCAATAACCTGTTTTATATGGAAATTCTGAAGGCTAGAACACAGCAATTTCCATGGACACATAGGTCAGTTTTGAGAGAAGACATTAGATTCTGGTAAGACTGAAGATCCTACCTAAATTAAGCTCTGCATGGGACTTCTCAAGAGGACCAAGCAGTCCAAAGACACAGGGAGCAACCACCACCTAGCAGAAGGAGTTCAAGACTTCAAAAAGCACCTAGGCAGGTGACTTACTCAATTTTAATAACTGGTTGGAGAGTTAATGCTAAGAAAAACAGTACCATGATCCTCACAAAAATCCCAAGACTGCTGTCTGGTATCTAATAAAATCATAGGCAAAAATTGCAAAATTCTTCAAAAAATACAAGGCCGGAAAGTAACAGAGAATTAATCCCACTCACGTCAAAAATATTAAGGACAGAGAATAGCTAAAATGAATTTTAGCCTCCCCTTCTCTTCCTTTGCTATTTTGAGGTACAGAGATAACTGTTTTCTCAGTCACTTCCTCAGAAGAAATTTGTTAAACTCTTTACAATGGCCAAGATATATTTTGCCAAATAGTTCTGATATAAAATGAATGGAAACCAGGAACATCTACAAGTCCTCTTGGCTAAAGAAAGCACTACTTACATTGTGGAATTTTTTTCTCTTCATTCCTCAGACCAGAAAAAGAACATTTTTCTTAACAACTCAGAAGAAATGAGGTGTGACAAGCGCACATGAATACCACATTTACTATAATTACAGAATTATTCTGTATTATTGCATATAACACAGTGAACATTCTTTTCAAACATAGTAGAACACTTATTAAACAAAAATAGCTTAAAATCCCTTTGTTACCTCAACTTTTGCCAATCAAAAGGCAGTACTATAACTTGAAACCAATAATTGAGTCAATTTTTCATTCTCCTGTTTGCATTAAGCTGATTATAAGCACTGGAAAAAGACTTGAGATGGTCATGTAGCACGGGTACTGACAACCATCTACACCTCATCTCACACCTCCCCGCACTGCTACCATTTCTCTACACAGGTCTTCTGGAAAAAGATGCTCAGAAGCAGCAAGGTGGTGGATGCACTATTTCCATGCAACCTGCTAAAGCCTATATATTAAAGAGCCTGTTGGAGGGAAAAATTCGAAGACAGAAATGAAAGCAAAAAGACAGAAAGGAAGGCTTCACTGATTTATCTTCTTGCTTTAAATTTATAACCGGGAAGTGTTAAAAGATTGCTTTAATGAGGTTTTTCTTCATACTCTCTCACCCTTCCAACCTCAATTGTAATACAGCCCAAATCAGCTGTGTTTTCCACTTGAAATGGCAACACAGAATGCCAGCTCAGACCACAGAATGTTAGGCTTTGCTGGATGCTTGAAAAGACAGTCATCTCTTTTCTCTGTTTCTTTAATATATTGAAAAGTGTTGGGCTTTTAGATTTTTCATCCCAATATAGAAGGCAGGAGAGGGCAGAGGAGAAAAGGGTAGAGAAGAGTGTATTCTTTATTGTGAGAAGGCTTTAAGCAACAGATAGGGAGGACTACAGAAACAGCTGTTATTAATTCCTGGTATCTTGTATCTTAAGAAAAGTTAAAACATTTCTGCCATACAGACCTGACAGAGCAAGTTTACATTTTATCAGCCCAGACTACAAAGACTATATATGTGCAAATACCCATTTAAAATCATTGCTGAAAAACTGAAACAATCAAGCTATTTCACAGTAGTTTTTTTTACTTTTAAAATCTATATTTTAAAATCTAGTTCTTCTCATTAGGAAGGACATTAGGATCAGATAGACTGAAGAGTCCGAATCAGTCTATCTGATCAGACTAAAGCCAAAATGTGCTAAACCCTACAATTTATACCATCTCCTAGTGCTAAGAAACAACCTGAATGCTTCAATGTATTTAAAAGTCACTTGAAGAAATCTCAGCATAGATATTAAATAGCTATGAAAATTCTTAGATATGTGCAAGGAATTAACTTGAAAAATATTCTCAGGTAAACCTCAAATGCTGGATTACTTTGGTATGTAGAAGGTAATATTGCCTGACAATGAATTATTTCCTTGTGTGTAAAGCTCCATCGTAGGTGATTTGGATGAATGCTCCCGAGAAAATTATATAGCATTTTCTGTCAGCAAAAAGACCAGATAAGTCTTGGCACCAAGAGAACAAACGGAAAACTGAGACAATTCATGGATAAATCCTTACAAAGACCATAAAACGATCCTCAGTGGTGTAAGTTATTTTTCACCACAGAGAAACACTCACGGTCTGGGGACACAGCCTTCTGTGTTCCTAAGACACCTTATTTAAGAATGACCTACTCAATAGCAGAAATATAAACAGACACAGCAGCAAAAAAGATCTATTTTAAGAAGTATGGTAAGGTAGAATGAAAATTTTCAGCTATCAAAACAGCAGTCATAGCTTTTGTGTATACTGTCCATTCAATGAAAATTAGATATTTAACATTGTTCTATGAATATAAGCAGTATTAAATAAACATGGTAGCTTTCTTGAGACAAACACACTGACACTGTTTTCCCCACTACATCATGGCTACCTACCTTCTGGTACCTTTTGCTATCAGCACAATTAAGGAGTAAGGAAAAGAATGTCCCTCAAAGAACGACCTTGTTTCATCCACAGAGCTAAAAGCAGTGTTTCTGGAACATTTCCTTCTGGGCACTCTTTATCCACACAAAGAGAAAAAAACAGAAAGCCACCCTTCACCATATATTACAGCAAGCAATTTAATGATCTGAGGAAAGAAAAAAAGCAGCAACTTTCACAGACTACACTCACTGTACGTGGTAAACCGTCACTTTCAAGGCACCAGATGCACAATAAAGGAGAAAGGGTAAAGGAAACAAAAAAACATTTGGTTATTTCTTGCCAGGTGAGTATCAAAAAAGCTGTGCAATTTGAAGAAGTTATTTCTCAAGTAAAAAAGTTACTCCAGGATGTAGTATCTATCACCTACCTTGTAGTAGGGCTCCATTTCTCTTGAAAAAGGTGCTTCCGGGCCAAATGGGTGGACCTGATGTGCTAAAAGGAATAAGAAACAAGCGTAAAGAAAATCACATTTGCTTTATAAGTTGCCATTTTAAGTTACTATTTGCACGAATTCTGTTTTGTTCTTAAAGCTAATGCAACATCATGACACTTTTGCCTTCAAGCAAGGGTCTAAAATTTCATGTTAAAAATAGGTTAATTTGATTCAAGATTGACATTTTCTTCAGGAGGAAAAACCTCCTCAGCAGAGTACACATCCACACTCTCTTGGAGGAAGAGAGAAAAAAGCAATTTCGAATAAACAATAAAAAACCTCAAATCGATGTCAAAATTATTTACTGAATTCTCAGTACAACCAAGTACATTACCTTTTCCAAAGATACCTGCTAAAAACTCCAGTGTTTTATGGCTTTCGCTCAGCCGCAACAACACGCTGCCCCAGCTAATGTGTCTGCCCGGGACAGCGCTGGCCGGACACGGGGCAGTTCCCGCGCCTCACCCCTGAACCCCGCTGCACGCAGAGGTCCCCTCACCGCACCAGAAATCACAGCTCAACGTGTCATCCGCCAGCACCCACAGATCTCGGCCTTTGCCGTGCGCTTGGTGACCACGGCGGCTCCTGCGAGACCCCGTCAGGGCAGTGGCCATGGGGGCCACAGGGCGCCTGGCAGGAGTCACTGACTGCCTGAACCACGGCCCTGCCCTCACCTAAGACAGGGCCAGGCCCGTCTGCTTTGCCTCCTGCTCACGCAGAGGCTGCCCAAGGGGCTGGCCTCCAAGAGACCATCCTATGACAAATGCTGCTGAAGGCAACAACATTTCAAACACAGGAGGAGGAAGAAGAGGGAACGCTGGTAGGATCATCTAAACCTTGTTTCCTTTGATGCCTTGGAGCAGCCCCGCAGCACTGTGGGCTACAAAGTGTGGAGCATCTGCTCCAACAGCCTGCAGCGCTGGTGAGCTGGAGAAGAAGGGAGGCTGTGAGGAAGATTCCCTGCAGCAGCTGCCCGCCACCACCTCTCCCGGTGAGTGGAATGAGGTGAGGCAACCCTGCAGCTGCCCTGGCTGCAGGAGGTGGTGGGGCCCAGTTGTTATTCTCCACCCCCCGCATCACCACTGCGGGCATGGTCTGGGAGGAAAAGCCAGGCGCCCCAATGGAAGTGCACCATTTTGCCTCCACAGTGGGAACCTGTTGGGATCAGCCTCTGAGGACTTGGTCTCTACTACAACCACTGGTCTACCTCCTGTTTTCACTGGAACGCAGTTACGAGACACGGTGATGCAAAAAAGTGGCAAAAATGCTAAACCACAGTAGTGCTGAACAGACAGTGCTAGCATGTAGGCCGATGGGGGGTGGTCGGGGGAAAGGGGTGGTAGGGGATGACCCAAGCCAGCTGAGTTCACTGAGTGAAGCTGAATGGAGCCCCGCCAAACCAAGCCCAAAGGAGCACAGAAGAACGGCTGGAAAGCAACAGCAACCCTGGAGCTGACCTCCAGCACATCAGAGCGGTAGAAACGGTAGCACACGCACCTGCGAGGAACTGAACTCAGTGGAGCGGCAGCACAACCCAGCTTGGATGACCTAGCTTTTGGGAGGTTTACCTGTCACTGTATTCAGTTGTTTTGGGCTGGGTGGCAGAAAATGCTATCCACAGGAGCCCTCTCACCATCTTACCTGTGTTCTCAACTACCACAGGAACGATCACCATATTACCTTTGTCTGGGGAAGCCACATGGATGCAACCTACAGGGAGCGTCCACCATCTTGTTTTTGTTTCTGGTAGTGAATACCTCTGTTGTGGATAAAATACCTTCTCTCTTGGTATACTCCTGGTATTAATATTGTTATTGTTGTGCATTTCTTATTCTATTGCTTTTTGCTTTCAGTAGATTGTTATCTCAACCCATAGTCTCCACTCTCGTCCCTCCCTTACCAGAAGGGGTGAAGGAAGGGGGCATGGCTTATTTGGTGCTTTATTTGTCGTTGGTGTTACAAACCACCACTCTCTTCTCCATACAGCGCTGCTGACTGCTGTCCAGGTGCACCTCTCCCTCCCCTATGGCACAGCTCATCCTCTTCATGGCAGGTTGTGCTGCCCAGAGCAGAAACATCACCACCACTCCCACTCCTGCAGTGCAATACTCAGCAGGAGACACTGCCTGTAGGATTTCGCTGGTGGGATCCAAGGGCTCAGGCACAGTGAGTATTTTAAAACCATGGTACCTGGGGGAACTATTTGCTGCAGTATTGTCTAGGCAAGTGGTAGAGATAGGCTGCCACAGTCTTTCTTGTAGTCAGGAAACAGGTTTCAAAATCCTCTACACCTTGAAGACAATCATAGGTATTCTAATACACTACACTTTTACTGAAATTAGCATCATGAAACTATGCTACCAATATATAAATAATTGCCCTATGCCCAAATTCGAGCACTGTTGATAAGACACTAAATATCCTTCAATAAGATTGCTGTAAGGCACTCTGCATTTTTAAGGAGGTAATCCTTCTTCTATGGATTCACAGTGTGAACCAAGCCCTACAATCCATTTCTACTCAGTCACTTTTGTCTCCTCTTGGGTTGACAATTGCTACACAAAATGCAACAAAACGAAAACAGGTGGTGTCTATTACATTGACAGCATTAGCAAAGTTCTGCTAAAATGCCATATAGAAGAAAATCACTTCTTCCACAATTATTCTGCAGATATTCTTGTGTTAATATATAAAAAAATCACCGTGTTAAAACAAGGACTGTATATAAATCCAAACTAATTATGTAATAAAACCTTCAATATTCCTGAACAAAAATGGGAATTGAGAGAAAGAAAACAAAACGACCAAAAAAGAAGTTAAGTAGTCTACATTCTAACTGCTGGAGAGCATGGGGCACACACTTGTCTGAACACACTCTCACTTCATAGGGCTTAATGCAACCAATTGTTTGCATTCCTTAGAGTAAGCACCCGCTCTTCAGTGTAGCTCCTCAACTCATAGGAAGGTCAAGAGCTATTGAGGGCATTCACACTCCTGTAGGATTCACTCCTGTAACATATGCTATGTTGCATCAGAGTCCTGCATAATCTCTTGAACAGAACCCATCAGGCTGGATGGAAAGCCACAGCATGGTCTTGATACTGCCAATCAGAAATCACAGTATAGCAACTGTATGTTTTTCAAAAGCCCAAGAGAAAAAAAAAAAAAAAAATAGTGACATTCTGAAATGACACTGCAAAAGAAATTCACTCCCAGGCTGTCATAAGTGGGTGGAAGAGGGTTAAAGAAAGGAGTGGGAAAAGCATATATATTTGAACAGACAAAATGTCTCCACTAGAGAAACAAAGCCATAGTGATTTATCTTGTTTTCCAATTTGAACAAAGGCCCAGGGCACTCATAAAAATCTCCATCTGATTCAGCACAAACCCACATGAACTGAGAAAATTAACTGTGTCTTCCCAAGGAAGGAAGCTAAAGAATTAAAGCATGTAAATAATGTACTGCAGCGAGCATCAGACCTTTCAAAACCACAAACTTTTGTGTTTGCAGGGCTTTGCAGAAGTTTACCTATGTCTGATCTCCACTGGGTGATTTTTTTTTTTCTGTTCCCAAACTTTTGTATGTGAAGTCTCAGACGCTATTAATTATTAAAACATATTTCAAGTTGACAACTGACAGAGTTGAACTATCTCTCACTTTAAAGTGTTCAAAAGCTGCTTCCTCTCTGTCCCAGATTAAGAAACCATTTTAAGAAGTTCATTCTTCTATAGACCATGACTACAAAAGTAACAGCATATTCTGCACCTAGGCAAAATAAAAATGCTAAATCTGGGTCTACGATATTCTTTTGTAAACAATAGCTGATATAAAATTAATATTTATGCCATTAGCATTATTGATGGCACACTGACTAAAGTACCATCTCTTGGAAGAAAAACAGTGAGTGGTTTGAACTCTTATCTTACTATGAAGAAACTTGGGGCCTAATATATTTTTGCTTTGGACATGTTTGGACCAGCCTAACTCTGAGAAGCAAATGAGCACAAGGCACTTGCGGGGGTAGGTGGAAGATGGACCTTGATCATCCAGAGTAAGCTGAGATTTCAAGAAAACATCTTGAAAGAACAATTCATACAGTTTATGAATTAGACAACACGTGAAACATCAACAGTTGTCTGCCAAGGACCATTGGTTTGATTTTCTGAAAATACTATCGTATCGTTGAAGCATACACTCAGCTAAGAGGATATCCAGGCTGCAACAGTATTTGTAGCAAATGCATAAAACAGGATCCAGGGGTTCAAGTTCAGTGGCATCCAGTGCACAATCCACCCCTCTCCAAAGCACAGTCATTGGCACTGTGGCATCTGTGCACCACCACAGCGAGCAAATGAAGTACTCACGGCCTGCTGAACCTGTATCTGAGAGAACTGATGGAGGATGGTGTTTAACCTCTGAGTGATTGGGAACTGCCTCTGATCAAAGCCCACCTATCCCATGGATGTGCCTAGCAATTTTTAATGACAAGTGAGTCTTGATTTCCACTCAAGGCAAGCAATGAACTGTTCTTTCTCTAAAGACACAACCAGCAGGAAACTTTGTTGTGCCACTGGGCCCCAGGCAGAGGAAGCTTCTTGACTGCAGGGATTTTTCTAAGGAAAGGCTTTTCCATAGGAAAATGTTGCTTTGTTGAAATCTAAAACATTCTACAGGAATGTGTTGATTTGAAAACTGTTTCTGCTGGAAACCAGGCCAATATGAAGACTGTCCAGCCAGTGAGGGTTCAGGGCAGCTGGCCAGCCCAACCAGGAGCTCCCAGGGCATACAGAAGCAATAATGTGTGTGAGCTCCCTAATTAGTTCTATCAAAATGTATGGTGGACATTTATAAAAATCTTCAAAAGGCACACAGGCTTCAAGAAATTTAAAAAAGGAAAGATAAACCCTTTGTCTTCTGGTATTCACATTATAGCAAGGAGACTAGTCTTAGAGCCAGGCACTAAAAAAAGACAGAGTAAGAATTCTCTTGCACAGTTGCCGTATTTCACAACTATGCCAAAAGCTCTCACAGGCCTCTTTGTCAGAGTGCCTTGATTAATAGATTTAAAAAACCCAAACAACTAAAAATTCAAACCAAATTCAATTGTGTGGGACTACACACCACAATTACAGGATTATGAAAACACAGAAGCCAGGCAATAAATACAGGCCAATGACTATGTTACCAAATATGTCCACAGAGTGATGGCAAAGCAGGAAGACAAAGAAAGAGGGGAAAGCAAGCATACAAGCCAACACCAGCCTGTGAACACACATTTCAAAGGCCTCTGAAGCTGAAATTTACTAGGCCCAATGAAGGATAGCTCAGTGGAGAGGAAGGGAACCTGCTTCACACCCACAGACACCTCAGCCCACCGTGGCCAAAAGGAGGTGGGGGCATGGCAGGTGCCAAAGTACATTCTGGCTTTCAGGAAAGCTTAGACTACAGGGCAGGACAGCTCAGTAAAGGACGGAAGTATCAACAATGTCAGCTGTAAGCTAACAAGCTGTTGCACACAAAATACCCAACAGGATGCAGTAAGAATTAGCTGCTAGAGCACAAAGAGGCAGCAAGGAAACAGAGGATGCCCTCTCCAGCCCTTACCAGTGGCAAAAATGATGGGAACAAGAAAAGATGATTGACTGAAGTGCCTCTACATCCAGCTCGACCCAATACACTGCAATTACCCCCTCTGCCCTGGGGGCAATACCAGCTCTGAGGATGGCTATATAATTGAAAATTCCTGGGAACAGAAGCTGCCACTGCCAGGTGAAGGGAAAGAAGGCATTGCTGTACCCATGCTGTAAGTATTCCATTACCAACCATCCACAGTGCAAAATGCTTCTCTGCCAAGTCTCACCAACACCTCTAACAGAGAGTGAACTGAAGGAAATGTCAGGAACACCAAAATTAAAAGCAATAAATCATTTTGTCAAAGAACAACAAATGAAGCATCTTGCAGGCATAAAAACCCACCTCCAAAAGTTTCTGAGAGGCAGCAAAAATCACAGTCAGTCTTATGTTCAAGTTGCTGTTAACAATCACTGTAGATGGCTTATCTGGATGGAGCCCATTAAACCCTGTATCTAGAGGCAGCAGGGAATGATGCTCTCAACAAGCACATTCAGCTCCTGATGCCAGCAGAGTGCAGACTGCTACTATAAGGTATATATATGGTTGCCCAACTAAGCTGGAAGACTTCAGTTTTTACTATTACTTGAGAAGTAAATTTAGGATGCTGCTGTAACTGAGGAAAAAAGGTTAAGTATGTTTTTGTGGGAATACAGCATTCCTTGATGCTGGAAGATGAATAGTACTTCCTTACAGCAATCACCCTGTGTAAGGCATGGGAAATGTTCCCAGCTAGAGTGGTGAGCATCCTTCTTGGCTCCTGTGCTGAACAAACGTGATCTGCAGAGTGGCTGTTAAATGGCACAGGAGGTCACTTGGGCCAAACCACACTGCCACGAGCTTGTAGAGTGGGCAGTAGACACACAGCAGCTTCTTCTGATTGGTGACTCTTGTAACAATTGTCAGCTCTTCGCCTCTTGCACCAGAGACCTCACATTCTTCCACTGCTGTATCAGCTTCCTTTCCACACTGGAATTTAATACCATTACTGCATGGGGGCAAACAACACTACTGCACTGCAAAGAGGGTCTAATTCTCTCCATCTGGGTATAAAACCATAGTTGTTTTAATGAATTGATCACTGTCATTATACCTTTGAGCAATACAGAAGTATTCATATACTGCTGGACCGGTAATACTTGTGCTTTGCTAATGAGGAAAAGAAAAAGACTAATCCTTGCCAGCAGCTTGCTGGCAGTTAATATCACAACTAGCCATTATCCAGCAACAAAACAAGCAAACTTCCTCTCCAAGCAAAGCAAAAACCCCTCTACTAATCTGGGCCAATGACAATACATTTAAAAAAAAAAAAATCTCCAAGGCTGGTGATAAGGTATTTCCTGACTTCAATGAAAAATAATTAATACTTTAGAGATTTTAAATATATAAACCCATTACTCCATCTTCTTGAATTTTCCGTAACTGCCAAAACATTACTGTTAAAGAGATTTATGAATTCACAATACAGATTTTTAATTTATGACTGCTAATCTAATATTCTGGTAATGCTTCTCTTTTCTCTGCAATTCCCTCTTTTTCTGTCTCTCAGTATCTCTCACTTACTGCAACATGCGAGGTCGAGACTTTAAGCTCCTAGATAGAGTCTTTCCTGGTTTCTCTAGGGTGTCTAACACATTTTCAGGCAAACAATAAAATTCTGATCCCTTGTGAACCCTAAACGAGTCTTCTATACGACACAACTGCCAGAGGGATTACATCTAAATTTCCTTAAAGACTAAAGAAAAGTTGCTCATGAAAGCCACTCACAAATAAAATGCCTGAAATAAAATTTAATGCTTTTTGAAGGATGAAGTGAAAAGTTAGTCAAATCTTTCTGTTCTCCAAATAGCCAAAGCCATTTTCCTGCCACGGTCTTCACTTAAGTAATTAAGCAAGAACATGGCAGGGGAAGTGGGGGGGGGAGCAGATTTTAAAAAAGTTAAAAGAAAACTTTAAAAATTTCCAGAATCAGGGATAAAAATGATAATTCCTAATTGCAAGAAAAATATGGTCATGTGTCATTTGGAACCTATCAATGACTCTGCTGTGGTGCTCAAAAGGCCCCTCTCACAGCTGGTGTGATATATGAAGCCTTCTTCTCCCCATTGTGAAACTCTCCAGCCTTTAGCCAGAATGTTGGTCTTTGCTGAGAGATGAATATTATATATTTATGGACATCAACACAGAATTTGTTTAAGTAAATGAAAATATCTAGATAATTTCTAGAGAGATGTTTCAAGAGAGATGGCTAATTGAGGTACAGCAGCCTCATAGTGGAAAATGAAAATCTTTCATTGATCTGTGTTTAAATATTTTAAGATGTATTTTGTGAACATACGATAATTCTAGGCTGAATACTGAAACAGGAGGAAGTCCAGATATATTTGAAAATTCATGGTGAGGCAACTGTCCCATATTACTTTTAATTTAAAAATATTTGGAATTTGGAATTAAATAAGATTTGGAATTCCCATTGGGAATTGGGAGAGGCTGCCTCTCAGCCTCCAGTTCTAATTCTGCCTCTACCACTGAAATCACACAGTGAATCCAGGCAATCCTTTCTGTCTGAGTCTTATTCTTCTTCTTTTGTACTACAACCAGGCTTACTGACACAGACTGTATCTCTCTGGAAAGAAAAAAGAGTTAAGTAACAACAAAATAGGTGAGGGAATAGTCTTTTGAAGTGCATGTAGTTAAGGAGGGACCAACACAGCTCATTTCTAGAGCACAGTTGGTATTTGTTCTCACTTCCCTTATTTTGAAGTAAGGAAAAATACAAGGTTACTTCACTTGCTGAAGTGCTGTGTTTCTCCTTATTTCAGAACTGCTATCACTATACTATCACTGGATGAATAACTGGTAGTTGTCAGGCAGGGGACACTTTGGAGTTATCTAAACTTGCTCATGTGCTACAGAGCATGCCTGTGCCAGCTCAAGCAGGAACCAGTGCTCTGAAGCTCCAATGAATAGAATATTCCATCTACAGACAGCCACTGGCCTGAGAGACTACAGAGGACTGTTGCCTCTTTTGGGCTACAGCAGCGTCAAAGGCTGACCTGGCCAACAGGGAGAAGTTTGATTCTATTCTGTTTTATGAAATCAGAAATGGAGCACCTCAGTTTTCTGCTTCCATTTGCTGCAAAACAAGTGACATTTGGAAAGAAGAGGTGCATTTCTGGCTTGGTTTCACTTGCTTAAAATTGCACTGGAAGAGAAAAAAAATCTTGAATTTCAGGTTCTGGAAAACAAATGAGTCCTAGAAATTGTCTATACCTAAGGCTCACCTTCACTTTAAACTTCATGTAAAGAGTCTGCTCGGATAATTAATGCTGCAGTACAGACAAGGGTCTAGAGAACATCCACACTGACCACCTGAGCAACTGAACTGCTGTGAAACTGCAGAGCTATTAACTGTAATGTTCTTCTAAAAGAAGGATTCTCCCAAATCAAAACCAATTAATTTTTTTTAAAGCCTAAGATCACACAACTGACTTCTGTTATTCTAGTCCTGAATTCTCCATTTATTATCTTGCAGAATTTTGAACAACTTTGCTGACAGACCTGCCTGAATTTCAGACATATTCCCTACATGAGGCTCCCACTCACATCTCTAACCACAGCTTGACCATGGCCTGTCAGTCAACTGGACTCGAGAGTGACGGTAGGCACCCACATCTGCTGGAATGGCTCGTCACCAATTCCCTTTAAAACTTGTCTGTTTTAAAGACACCGATGTACCTTGAACATGCACAAAGTTATAAATGTGCATATGCAAAAGGGAAAATCTGATCTCAAATGAAACAGAAATAGATGGGAAAAAGGGAGGCAAGGCCTTATAGGTCTGTGCGTGTGAGCGTGCTCCAACCGCTTCATGTTGCTTGCTGAAATTCTTTTTTATCTGGAATGGTGCTATCCCACATTTCACCAATTTAAGAATTAAGGGAACTTAAAACTAAGCATGACCTGCAGGCTGCTGCCAGTATGAACTCCCCCTCCACCACTTGCTCAAAACCAAGGCAATCACCAGCTGAAATTTTCCATACTTGGTATTTCTCATTAATCTTGAATGAATGTGGCTCAGATGATTCAGAACTAATCTGGCTTCTGGAATTACAGCAGCAGAGGACAAACAAATGTTTAACCTCTCCCCTGGAACATTTCACCTCTCCCAGATGCTAAAGGGACTCTTCCCTGGGAAGGTTAATGTGCTTATAGGATCTGCAACACTGCAGCAGAGGAGGTTGCAGAGATCTGTACTCACTGGGCCATACACAAGTGTTTGATGTACGTGTCAGAAAGTTATGTAAAAGCAGAAAATACGACGATGATGACAACAACAGCATCAAAACAGAAGTATTCACATATTTGAAAAGCCCCAATTACATATTCCATCATCTCAATTCTACCTCTTCATGCGTATCTACTACATGAGTCCTACAACCATGATAACACCCTTATGCGTGAGGTGATAACACCTGAGCGTGAGGATCATACTGCACAGCATGCAAGGTGCTCAGAACATAAATGACAGATAGTTTGTGGATGCTATCACCAACACAAGAGTTTAATGCATAAATAACATGTTATCCTTAGATATATATTTTTGGAAATAAACTGTTAAGACATAAAAAATTTAGTATCAAAATGTGTCAGTTCTCACTCATTCATATTCCCACGATTATTCCTTTTGAAGAACTGAGAACTGTACTTTAGGGATGGGGAGAGACATACCAATACACACAGAAAAAATCCTACAGCATCCAACAATGGGCTGTTTCACCTCAGGGTCTGGGTCTACAGACTCAACAAAAGAGACAAAACAGAATATAGCATTTTTTGCATTCAGAAGCACTGTAGAGACACCACCTATATCAATTCTCCCACCCACAGAGCTACAAAGAAATCATTCCCATTCAGAGAAAGGAAAACACACACAGAGGTAACAAGGTACCTCCAAAAACACCCAGTAAACAGTGGCAGAGCAGGACCAGCCCCCAGACACTCCTCTTAGCTCTGGGCCTGTCTGCTGACAGCCCACAACCCACACTGCTGTTGTCACGGCTCCTCATCACTGATTGACATTAGCTGCACCTACAATAGCTCAGCTTTTCTCCTACGGGTATCCCAAATGTTTCAGGTTGGCTGCAGAGGAAATCAAAAGCTGAATTCTAATATGCCCTCCACTTTACAAAAAATTTAAAGCAAATGGCACAAGTTTGCTATCCTATCAGCTCAGTCCAGTCAGGAGAAGATGAAAATTTTTCACTTATTCTTGAAAACTATTCAACTTAACAAGGCCTGAAAGGCAGAGCAGATGAGGCCTCACAGATACTTACACTGCAGAAGTCCCTTCCCTCTCTACAGCCTCTGCCAAAATGAAGACCCCCACTGAACTATGGCTGGGAAGTGTGTGCGATTTGGACTTCCCTGGTCTCTGGAACAAGAGTGCTCCTACCTAATTTTACAGGAGCAATAGTCACAGCACCCAACTTCTGTTATCTTCTACTAAAAATTTTCAAAGCAGAGCTATGAAATAAAGGATTTCATACATTCTGCACACCTATTGTAGACAAATACCCAGAGGACTTAATTTTGACTCATTTTAGCCACTTTCATTTAACAGAAAAATAAACTTCCAACCAGTAATGGGAAATAAAATTCAGTGCGCATCTTTATCCTTAATCCCTACCTCTATGAACAGATATTCAGCCTGTTGAGAATACTAACACTGTACTTACTAATATTCTAATAATTCTCTCAAGTTACAATATTATCTACATGAATGAAGGAACTCAGTGAGGAAAAGAAAGGCTAACCTTCACAGAATTTATAGTTAGAAGTCTCCCTTCTGCCTTTAGGCCAGTGACTTCTCATATGACTGATGAAGCTGTATCGCTAAAAAGGAGACTACTTTTCCCAAGATCATCTTAAAACATTGTCATTTCAACAGATCTCAGCTTCCCCGGTGGAATCCATGATGTGGTCTGTTCCCCTCTCCTCTTTCTCCTCAGCTATTTGTACAAAAGTTGGATGGACTAAGTAAGACAAGGCTTTAACACTGCTCTTCACTTGGGGATTTGCAGCAGAAAGCAGAGGTATAAGAATAAAGAATATATGAAGAAGGTGAATTTTTGCAATGGCATTTGCAATGATATACTTGTTTCTACATCTCTGCTTTATCTACTGCGACTCCATGTGGTGATGTTTGAAAAAAATCATTATGAACATGAAAAAAGTCACAAAAAGTCAAAAACATCAGAGTTCCTTTTTTCTGCACAGTGTATCTGTACAGCAGTTTGTTAGTAACCTTGTGCCAAAACACAAAACCATAGGGGAGAGTTTAGGCCATCTACTCTTTCTTCACAAAGTCTAAGAAAGTCACAGACTAAACCCAAATATGGCAATTCAGCAATCCACAGTGCCCCTCCCTAAACAGCTCTGGTTTAGCAGCCAGTGCTAAGGAGACCACAGGTTCTCTCCTCAACAAACCAAGAAGTTCTGGGAGGTCCATCAGCTGGTAAGCAACCCCAAAACAGGAGGTATTTCACTAATGAAGAGCACACCCTTTGGAGGCACCAAAAGGAGCTGCTAAGGATGGGCATGGTTACCTATCAGATACTGTGTAATTCTCAGTTGAACTGGTATCTGCCATGCAGCTGCAAAATACCCTTATTAACTAGTAAAAATATGTTCAAGAACACATATGCAATCTCTCTCTGTGTAATTAAACCCTGGAGTAAAGCTGTTCTTTGGATCACCTCAAGTATAGAAAATCAGTGAGCTAGATTACAGGAAACAATTACTCGTGGTACACAGGTATTTAGAAAGGGACAGTGACACCCTGAAATCACCGGACAGCATTTGAGCTCTCTAAAGCCACAAATCACAGAAAGTATCAAACTATGCTCTTCAAACATCAGATGACTCAAGCTTGTTCATTACAGTGAAATGATACTAATCAGTCATAAAATGAATGGGACACAATCTTTTAAACATTCAGGAGGCAATAATTTATAAAGTATCTGTTTGCTACAACCAATTAAGCAGAAGTATTTTCTTCATGCGTCAATTGTAAATTCTGACAAATCAGGAAAGGAAAAAACTGAACAAAATACTTTGCCAAACTGCTCCGGTTAGTTCTCATGGTGGTGGTTTCATTGATAGTTAAGTCTTTTTTATAATGTCATGTACAGAACACCACTGAATTTTCCAAACAACACACAAAGGGCTAATAGTGAATAGGCATGAACTGGAAAGCAGCAAGCTCAGCCATTTGCAGGACTGAACCATCCAGAGAGCTACCTCTGCTAGATGGGGCCAATACACCTGCCGTCCCCAGTTCAACTCAAACATGCTCAAGCAACAACTCCTTTTTAGAAATCCCTGCACCTAAATTTCAGGATCACAGAGAAACATGACTCAAAGCAAAGCAGCCTTGGATACCTTCAGCAGAAATTGCTGTCACCTCATTCCATTCTTAACCCTTCTGAAACCATTTTTCTGTCCTACTCCTAAGAGGACCTACCACTCTGTTGTCATTACCAATCCCTTTTTATAAACCATCTCCTCGTCCACATGAGCTCCTCTACTGAATCTAGTTTTGGATTTTATTACTGTCTTTATTCTGTTTCAGAAATTTTACGGCTCATTTGTACAGCCCTTAGCATCTCAGCATGGGATAACTTCACAAGTAAAGTCTTATTAAAGCTATTTACACAATTCCTATGGACAGGACAAGGGCCTGTGTTTTTTCATCAGCTTCTGTGGAAACTCGGCTGACAGGTTTGTCTCTCAGTCTCTCTTTCCCTCTGTTCATGGAGGGACTCTAGACTAGGTGATGAAGGCTAGAAAGCAGCAAGTGAGATTCACTGGATTATGTGAGGGAAATACAATGGATTAAAAATAAAATGGATTAAAAATTTAGCATTTAACAAGGGCTCTGGATGGGAACTAAGATACTTGGCTTCCTGATATAAACAAGTCCAAAAATGACAACTCAGCTCAAAGGAAAGTATGCAGGATGCACTATTTTAATGGCTTTGTCTAGAGATAAAGGGTCCCTTCTTTTGAAGGAAAGGTATTTCTGTGTGTTTCCTATACAACCCAATCTTGCCCATCACTCAGGCTACAGTAGCCTGAGTGGCAAGATGATGCTTGCTAACCTCTCAACATCACACTGGAAAATAGCTTTAAGCATTGAACTTGGAGGTCTTTTCAAACCTTTCAAATGATTCTATTACTTGCCTAAGAAAGTGGTTTTAACAAAGGCTTATGTGAAATGCAGAAGGGAAATCAAGAGCATGGCACAACTCATTACACCTTTATGATGAGAAACTTCTCTAAACTTGTAGGCACAGTGAAACCAAAGGCTTCAAGCCTGCCTGCATAGGCATTTTGCACTAAGAAGTTCTACTGAAAAAGTAACAAAAGAAAAAAGCTGGTAATACATAACAGCTGTGTGATCCCTACACAGCTATTGACTCTAAGCCACCCAAGAGAAACAGCTTCTTGGGAATGGCAGAAGTGTCACTATTTCACAGAATCCTGCATGAATAGACTGCATTAAAACATTTCCTATTAAGTTCACAACGCCTGTAATTCTTTTTGGTAATTCCCCCTTTTGTAATTCTCCTTCTGAGGAAGAGGGAATAACTCTCTTTCTGCTGTCTCCAAGCAAGCTCCAGTCTTCAGTCCCAGACCTTTATGGTGTTACATGGGTGTGTATTGTGATCTCTTCAACAGGGCAGCAAGGCTTAGTGCCTGCTTCCCTCTCCAAGGAAAAGAACCATGTTCACCACTGTGGTATTGACCGGAGATGGGGCTTTTAACTGAAGTAGGAACTGCCTGATCTGCATCTTTGATCAGGCCAGCAAACAGAAACTGGCAGTGAAATTCATCCGTGCGATAGGTCATGAAAGGGTGACTCCAGTGCCAGTTTCATAGTAACCACGAGAGAAAAAAGTTTCCCCAAAGGAGAAGAGGGAGTTCAATCAGCCTCTTTTTCTTGGCTTCCCTTTTAAAGAATACAAATAAGCTTCCTGAAAAACAACAGGCCTTTTGATGAGGTAATAGCCTTCCTCCATGTTTTTGTTTGTTTGTTGAAAACACTTGGATTTCACAGGAAGCGGTAACAAACACAACCGGGGATCAACTTCGTTAAAGAACCTTAAAAATCAACAGGACACACACATCTCTTGCTTCAGCCACTAAACTGGATTGTCTCACTGGCTCGAGCAAAACTGCTGAATTATTTCCCTAACAAAAGAAAGGCGCTTTTAGGTCCTATAATCTCATTTCAAATCCTTTTACCCACTCCCTTCTCTTTTTGGCCTTGAAATTGCAATCCTCTTTCAGGACTAATCTCGGGACTAATTGGTGCCAGCACTCCAGTTTCTCTCGCAGTTTTGGCCCCTCCCTATCGCATTGTTCAGGTGTTGAAAAGGACAGCAGGCCAGGGTTCAGTGCCCCTGTAATGAGTCTGTTCCTACAGAGTAACTGTTAATAATTAGCAGGAAGCTTTGTCTTTAAATTGCACAGCATGAGCAGCACGATTTCACAGAGCCAGAGAACTGCTTCACTGTTGCTCATGAAGCTCCCCAAGTTTGTGGGCGATGTGGAGGCTGGAGGGCAGTGCGCAGGGTGCCAAGCCCAGGCCAAGCCCCAGAGCTGGGCACACAGGGTGGGCACAGGCAGTGCCAACCTCTCCAGGGCTCCCCATGGCAGGAGGGAGGGAAACGAGAAGCACCCTGCTCACATCACCTACAGCAGCTGCCAAGGAATGCATCAACATGATGGGACTGAGTTGGTGTGGTGAAAGGACAGTCTGTGTTTAAGAAATAGTCCCGAATAAAATTCCCTGAAGAATAACAAGCGAAGAGGAGATTTAAGAAAGCTTGCTACTTTTCAGCTCATGACTGTATTTGCAGGTAATGCCAAAAAGGAACAATTACTTTTCTTACCAAGGGAATAGAAGTGCTGATTATTTTCCATTTTCTGGCATTTTCTCAGACTTGGAAGCAAAATTAGTTTTTCTGTATTTGGAAACTTCAATTTAGGAAGTGCATTAAAACAAAACCATTAAAAAGCTGTTTCCAATGGATGTTTATTTCCAGCAAACCTAAGGCTAACCTTGAGTTTTGATTCAGGCAAAATAAGCCAAAAGCTTCAGCAGTTCTTTGGTTTTTACATCACCAAGTGTACACATTAAGTTTTGACACCTTGATATTGTATAGTGCCTTCTACTGTCCTGAAGCTGAAGGCCAATACAAGAAACTCCATCCGAGATACACACTGCTTCCATTGTGCCCCCCAGCACTGCTCTGGAGTTTAACCACAGCGGGGACTAAATCCACATTCCTATACACCACTCTCTTTAGACATCTACGAGGAGATATGTTATGAAGAACAGATTAGCATCAAAAAAGGAAAAATGATACAACTTGCTTCACTCTCCTGAAAGATCAACACTCCTTGAGGAGCATCAGTGAGAGACCAGCTGACAGATGTTGAGACTCCTGCAGAAGTCAACACAAAAGACACTCGAGTTTCACTAGATTTAGGGAAGCTACCATTACTGCAAAGAGACAACACCAGAGATAAGTGTGTAGAAAGCTCAGCCAGCATCTCACCACCACTGGAGAAAAAAGCAGTCTATCACCGCAAGAATCTTCTGGAATGGTGCGGGTATATAACTGTTACACAGTAAGAACACATCATTTACCTCCTGTCACAGAAATTGATAGCAACTATGAATACAGAGCTAAAATTACCGATGATTTTTCTCCATTTGTACCATAGCTTGAGGTCGAGTGATGTATCAATGGCTCAGTTAAGATGGGTAATAAGCTAAGGGTAGTAAGTAAATTCAGCACGTATTACCATCCTTGGAATGCTAGATTCTCTCACCACTAAAGCCACCCACGATGCAACATCTTGCTGAGGAATTCGTATTATAGATCAGCTGGAATAAAGGCATTTAAATTTTCCATTTCTTGAAAATGCAGTTTGCAAATGTGCTCGGGATCCATCACTTATTTCTGTTTCCCTCTGTGTCACAAATTTCAGACTAAGGGCTCTCTACAGGTCATCCAATTCACCTTTCTGCCAGCAGAAAACTCTCTCTTACAGTCAATTTTCTAGAATTTTATTGAGTCTGCTTTTCAGCACTCTACCAGATGGATTTCAGACAACTTCCTTTAAGGGACTAATTCAGTCTAGTAAGTTCATTACTTGCACCTGGTCATCGACGAAGTAAAGATAAGCCAGGGTCTGTGTACTTGTCTCTTTCTCATATGCTATTAAAATGGGAAGTTTTCCATCCTAGTGTCAAATCTGTTCACAGCAGCAATACAACAGCAGCAGAGAGACATCCCTATGAAAATCAAGCAATTCTGTCTACAGAGAGAGATATTATTAACTTGTTTATGGCATTGAAGCAACCTCCTTTTTCTACACTGCAGTTTGAAACCTGGTAATCAGAAGATAGCAAGTGAAGACCAGTTCCGGTTGCCAGTCCCCTCTCCTCAGGTCAGTCCCTGGGTAGCGTTTGCCTGCTTCAATGCAGTCCAAATGTCTGTGCCAGCCCAGGCTGCTGCACTGCTACTGCATTAGAACACCAGGCTGAAAGACGCAGCAGAATGCCGAGCTGTGCCTGGCAAACGACCCTTTTTCACCAAGCTTGTGAACACCAAGGAATCATCAAGTTGAGGCAAAGCATTATTTTCCCCTGCTTTACCCGGCACTGGAAGACTTTTCTGATAGCATTTAAGTGACTTGAAAAAACAGGTTTGCAAGTCAAGCAACCTTTAAGGCAGGTTTGTAGCACACACCCAACCAGATTACAACGGAGTCAATACTAAGCACGATGATGCCTCTATGCTCTTCTGGAGAGAATCTGCTTTGGGAGCCAAGAGTAGCATAACTTTACTAGCACCGGACTGTGCCATCTCAGTAAGATTATGGCTCAATGATGGGTCTTCACTGGTAGGAATGCTTAAGAAAGCCCTTGTCCTTGACAAGCCCCAACATCTTAAAATACACACACAACAAATCACCAGAATCACGCTTTCAGCACAACTACACAAGTGTCTTCACCAGCACAACTAAGAGGACAGTTTGCTACTCTACAAGGACAGCAAGAGCATCTTAAAATGACTTTTTAAGTCATTTTAAGAAGACTTAAAATGAAAGGGAAAAAAAAACCAAAACAAAACCAAAAAACCCACCACCAAAAATCCCCCAACAAACCTCCAAATCAAAGCTCAAAAGCAACCCTCTAGTGAACAACCAGGTGATACTGCTCCAACAGTCCTCAAAGTTCAACACAAACCAAACTCCTATAGCTCTTCTTAAATGTAATTACAAAATACAGAGTTCATCAATGCAAACTACCCCATTTTCAAAGTGGAGTTTGGACAGTGATATCCCCAGGGTGACAGAAAAAGACCAGCTCTAGCACTTGCAGGGGAAATTTCCAGTTTCTTTTTCCCCCAAATCTGGCCAAGTCTACTTCTACATATCAAGGCTAAAGCAACAAAATGTACTTAATAATCAAAAGATCTACATTGCTTTAGCAATACAGCTGACTGTGGCTCTTAAAATATCATGGAATAAATGTGTTTGTATAAAGCCTTCCTTTTACATTATATTATATTTGCAAGTTGCAAAATAAAAGCTGGCTATTCCAGAAGCTTTGTTTGTTATTAATTCCCTTAAGTTTAGAAAATTATTTAATTCTAATTAATTGTTTTATTTATTTTTTAATCTCATGAGAAAAATGGTCTTTTCATCTTTCATATGCAAAACAGCTAAAGAGAGAACAATTTTTTTATACAGAGAAGGAACTCCAATTAATAATGATCTTAAATACTTGGGGAGCTGTTTTGAATTCTGCAATTGATCAGACAGCTGCCTGGAAAAGGTGCCTTTTCAGGAAAGTTACATAATCAAAAGTAACCTAAATTCCATTTTGTTTGTATTTTTTATCCATGTGCTTATCCAGATTAAAAATAAAAATTAATGAAACCCAAATGATGTCGAATTTACTAAATTTACATTTCTCTTTCATATACTTTTACTGGAACCTGCATCCTGTACTGCCATCAGTTAATTCCCCGTGCTCCATGGACATTTGAAAGCGCTGTTACAATTTTAATAACCCAACCTTCAGTATCTGCATTACTATGCAATTCACTTTTCCAAATTCCATACATTCTGTCTTAAAAAACACCATGCTCACCACCATCACACTAGACTAAACCACAGAATTAGACACACCTCTTAACGCTGAAGTGGAAGTGTCAAAAAGAGAGTCTGTTCTGAGCATCTTAGTTTTCAAACTAATCTTAGAAAGTTCTCCACCAAGCCTGTAATCACTGTTTGAACAGAATTTCTTTTGGAAGGATATATAATGGAATTGTGATAAAAATAGTTACAGAAAAAAAGCAGTGAGAGGCGTAGAGCTCTGCAATATTTATATCACCCAGGCAGACAACACAGAACCCATCAGTGAGGTTAAAAACTGCAGCACAGAGAATAACTGACAACAGCAGTCAGGTATAAGGGGCCATAAGAAACAAACGCAAAATTCCACCAGCTGCAGAAAATTGGACACTGACTACTACCTTTAAAAGTGGGCAGAATGATAAATTACAGTTATTCTGCTTTTACAGATAAAGTCCATGTAGCCCTGACTCTAATACTAAAAATATGTCATACAAGCTAATGAAAGGAAAATTGAACAAGTGCACACATGCTGCAGCAAGCCAAGAAAGAAATACATTTACAATTGTATTAGCAAGACCCACTGGCTGTGCTATCTTGGATGCTTTAAGAGCAGAGCAATAAAAAATTACCATACATAACTGCACTGTTCATACAAGCTGACAGGGTGCGTATTGGTAATTAACAGGAGGGGACTGCCAACAAAGCAGAAATGAGTCAGGACAAAAAGAAAGGAAAGGTTTTTATAAAGCTCTGATCCACACTCATATCTGAGATGGCTAACCTCTTCAGTCATTTGCCTTTCACAAAGGAATAAAGGATCTTAACTCATGGAGGTGGAAACCATGCTTCCTTGTAAACAGGTACACAGGTGTATGTGACAATCCAAATCGCTTCACTCCACAGGGAGAGCTGGGCTGCAGCCCTACCCACGCTCCTCTTCTGGTATCCCCAAGTTATTCACCAACAAAATGAACTTCCCTAACGTATTTGCTACTCAAACCACTGCACAGACCCACTTCAGACTAGTTGTCTCAAGCAATTCTCCTATCACTGTCCTCAGACAATTTGCCCTTTTGTAATGAAAATAGGTCACCTGCCCTAAACCAGTGCATTTTGTTTCTAAGTCCAAGAGAGAACAGCTTCCCTGGCAGCCAGGCTGTCTTTTTGACATAAAAAGTACATTGCAGTATATACACATATCCGTGCACTGAAAGCCCCAGTGATTTGCACATTTATTACTAAAACGATATGCAGCCATAGGGAAAAAAGCCTCAGACAAAAATAGGGAATCTTATCAAAAGCAGAACAACACGAAAGCCACCGAACTGGATGAAACCCACAGCCTAAACTGTTCCAGTCCAGGGTTTCTATGACTTAATGCCAAAGATGAATTTTTCACAGAAAGTGGAAGAGCAACATAACATAGCACAGTAAATGTGTACTTGCTTCTACAGCTCATGCAGACTTGAACTACTGGAGAGATTGATTTAAACCTAAAAATCCCACAAGGACTAGAATCTACTTCCAGATGCACTTGTATTAGCTGTGGACATAGTAATTAAACAAAATTCCACCTTTTGTGGGATTACTATTTAATCATTAGCCTCAACATGCTCCTGCGGTAATCACTAAGGTTCCACTAAGTAATTTACAGCCTGCCCCTAAGCCTCCCATCCCCGTATTTTAAACCAGTAGCAAAACCCCAAAAGAACAAAAACAAAAAACACCCACAAACAAAGACAAACAAAACCCCAAACAAACAAAAACAAACAAACAAACACCAAAGAGGAAAACGCTGCATTTTACAAATACATTCACAATTCAGAAACAGCACAAATGCCACCAAATGAGTACCACAAGCACACATACTGATCTCAGGGACACGTGGAATAGAAAGAAAACCAACTAGAGTTTCTTGAAATCTATCTAAAACATGCCCCTTGAATTCTCACTTGTTTTTTGCTGTAACAAAACTGCCTGACAGAACTATGGGGTTTCCAAAATAAAGTCAAAACATCTCTGAAAAAATATACTGCATATAATCAAATAGAACATCCAGAGTTTCATCAGAGCTTTACTGAAAAAAGAACAAGAATTGCAAGTGCTGAGTACTTTTGTTTAGCAAGGGGAAAGGGGAACAACCATTTTATTAAGCCACTGTAGCAATGGACACAACAGTGGACAGGCAAAGAGACATACATCTCATCTTCCGTTCTTGTACTCCAGGACAAACAGGTGGTGAGGAAAACAATCTGTGTTCCCAGGCACAGAGAACTTTGAGGAGAAATTTCTCTACTAAGGACCCTTCAACACCTCCAAAACCCAGTTTTTATATAAGTATTCTGATTAAACAAGCAGCTTGATTTTTCCAAGTCAAAATCCAAAACCCAAGTGTAAAGAAGTTTTTGCGTTAAGAAAGATTCTATGCTTTTTGTTCCAAAAGTTCAGAAAAAGATGTTTTAATACCATTAAAACCTTCTAGTTTTATTCATCTGAACCCTGAAGGTTCCTGTGAAAGGAGGCTACTCTAGCAAAACCTGGAAGTTTTATTCCTACAAAAGCCAATTCCATCAAAATAGGAGGGATATCACTTTTACTTAGGATCATACAGAGGGCAGATTCACACTCACTGGAAACTGAATAAAACAGGAATCCAGATGTCATGGTAGTAGTTATTAAAGCCAGAAAAAACACGGTCAGTAATAACAACCTGCATGAGACAACTCCAGCCTTGAGCTGAAGCTTTCTGACAACAGAAGTTGTCATAACTGATGATGACAAAAATCATGATTCAATCATTCAAATATTAACAAAAGAAATTATGCCAAAATGTACTTTCTTTAAAGAAATTAATAAACCTGCCTTCTCCAGAAAGGATACCAAACGATACAGAGATACGACACCACCACCCTGTATACACACATACACATTTGGATACAATATACATCCTGGAAAAAGTGAATTGGTCAATAAAGATTCAAAAAGACTAACCCACTAAAACTTGTTCCGAGCTTTTTATCTAAAAACATATAGATACTGAAGAAATATGACATCTGTGCTTAAAAGAAAAAAAAAAAAAATCGCAATGACTGACTGATAATTTGAGAAATACTGGGTCTAATACACAGGCAGGTATTAAGGATACACTCAACACAGGTAGGATAGGAAAATGCACTTTCTTTTAACTGTATGTGTAAGATTACTGGAACCACTATCGGAGCAAGCCTGGCTTAGTACATGGGTGACCCTTATAAATAGGAAATGAAGGAATCAGAGGATTTTGTTTAGGACCAGCTGGACTGCAGGGCTCAAATATAAATCTACCCTCCCCTGAAGTCAAAGGTCTTCCCAGCTGGCCCAGAGCCCAGGCTGATGGTCCACCACGTAGTTAAGTTTTGTACCTCTGCTGCCTAACACAAGGCCTGATGGGCCACCTCGATCACCTGGATGCCACCTTGCTCGCACTCTCTCATACTGCGGGCAGGAACGAAATGCGACCCTCTTACGCTCTGCTTCCCGTAAACACCATGCAGAGAAAAGAGGAAATGGCTCTCACTGGCAATGCTCAACTCCTGGGACATTTCTCTATGGACAACCAGGATTTTCAGTTCATCTGTCCCCTTCTGTTATGACCTGGGGAGAAGATGGGTCACCTGCAATCAGTTCCCACAGCTCTTGGACTCAAGTGGGTTTTCCCAAGTCTGCCTGACCTCTTCCCTTAGCCAAGGCCTTTGAAGCAAAATTGCAAAATTGATATTATCAAAGAAAGATTACATACGGAAAAAATTGGTTACACAAACTGGGAGTTTTGCATAAACTACAACAGCTGCCTCACATTTTAAACATGTTTTCTATTCCCTAAAATATATTAAAATGCTACGTGAAATGATGAAGGTCCACACAGGCTTTTGTTTAAGAGAGAGCTGCAATTCTTGGAAATAGTCAATGCCCCTTAAGTTTGAGTTTAAACAAATATTAAACAAACAATAAAAAGTTAAACTGTAGAATGCCTTAAAATCATAAACATTACAAGTAAAGCCATCCCTGTTTGAAAGAGTCAAGCACCTTAATATTTTTTACTAATAGTTTATCACTATTAGCATAACATTAGAAACTGTTCTATGAACATCAGTCTTACAACAGAACTACAACTAATGTGTCAATTTTCCTTTATATAAACACCAAAGGAAAGAAAAGCCCAGTAACTAATAGAGAAGTGAAGAAAATCTAAAAGAAAAAACAAGAGCATAATTTAAACTAAATGTCAAAATTTAACTTGAGTTAGGGAAATACAAAAAAACCTTCTCTTAATCCAACAGCAGCAAAATGCGAAACACTATGATACTATTTGTGGATTCCCAAGCTTCACGAGTCTGTTTTCAAATTCAGAACTCAGATGATTTCCACGGCTGTAATATTATACAATTAACAAATGCGATGCTCGTGCTGACCGCTGTTCATTGCACGAACACTCTTTCCTGAGTCTGAATTTTCAACTACAAAACTTCAGTGAGCTGTTGCTGAACATTGCACAGGCTTCCCCATCCACACAAAACTGCTGCAGCTGTCACAGTGATGCAATGCCTGTCAATGGGATGAAGGGTGACAGATCCACTCACACTGCCCAGGGACCAGAGGCAAGGTGCCCCTCACACCACCTGCTTTTTGCTACACCACACAGCTCACACACTGCGCAACCCTGCCCTCCCTGCACCAGCACATACTCCTGGGACAGCAAGGAAGAGGGATGAGGAGTTGCAGAAACAGTCTCAAAAGCACAGCATCCACTCAAGTTTCTGCAGTCGGCAACTCACAGCTTTGTCAATGAGGCAACTCTAAATATTTTCATACGGAAACACCCAGGCCTACAGAGGGGTTTACAAACAAAGCAACAAAAATTTCAAAACACATCCCTACACTTTCTTTTTCCCATGAACTTAGTGGAAATATCTACGGTACCATACCAAGTTATCTTGGGAATAAGGCTATATTTATCTACTGAAGGCACAGAGGAGGGGAAAAAGAGCCTAAGAAGCCAAGTAACTGGAAAGACTGTTCAACAAATGGAACTATGAAAAATAACAACATGCCATTTGCCTGGCATCTAGAGAAAGATGACAGACTAAAGACCCTGGTTTACCAAAAGTCTACACACATGCAAACAAAACACAGAATCAACCAAATCTTTTTGTATCTGGCAAATGGAAAACATGACATTTCTTCTTTTTGGGGGTATGAATGAGAAAGAATTGAAAACATTTCAGCTGAGAAAGCTCAGAAGCATGTCACTAATTTTGAGAGGAATGGAATGAAGATGTGATTAGAGAGTTATTTGCATTTCTACCAGACATTCCTGCATGAAACTACTATGTTAGAAAGATCAGATTCAGACTTTCTGCTCTTTTCTTTCTGTCCAGGATCTGTGGCCACCTTTCCAAATTTATCATTCCTCCCTACACATCCTTCATACTGTAAGGTGTAAAAAAAGGGTGTCACTCACAGTGACAGCAAACACTTTCTCACAGCGATTTGTGAAACTTGGGTTTTCAGAAACAAAGCTTAAGTCACCATGTTTCACAAATCTTTCTTATCAGAAAGAGGTATCAAAAGACAAGACAATGGAGAAGTGATGAATGTTTAAGGAGCTCATGGCTTTCTTTGGGAATCCAACAGTAGCAAAAGGAAATGCCATAAAGAGACACTAAATTCAATAAAACAAAAACCACTCCATATTTTTCAAATCGCAGGCTAGTAATGTTTCATAAAACATGGACCTGCAGGCTCTCTGTGATCCACTGGCCTACCTCTGTAACCTACACTTCAGCAAGGGAAGCGGAATGGAAAACCAAATGAACAAGTCATGCACACTCGAATGAAATACTGCTCTGGGAAGTGACTCCACACAAGCAGCAGAAGTGGTTTTCTGCTGACTCCTTGCAGGGCCTGTTTTTCCTCCATCACCAAGGCTGCAGCACTGTCTGGGAGCCGGGCAGCGCAGTGGCAGCACCCGCTCCACACCCACCAGCGGATGCCATGTACACAGAATGCCCTACAGCCACCAAAACTGTGCTGCAGGTTAGTTTTTGCCACACCGTTTCCTGCTGGCTCCAGATCTACAAGACTCAAATCCTCTCTACAGACTACAGCCTGGCTGAAATGCAGCGATGGATGCCAGCTGATATATTTTTCTGATACAAATGCTATGACGTGCACAGGTGGACTCCAGGTTCAAAGCCAAGCACCAATCTAGTTCAGGTCTGTCTGGAATCCCAGTCCTTCCTGAAGCAGAACCAAGCTCACCCAAGGAGCTGTCCCAATGGGAAGGAGCAAACCAACAAGGAACCCAACCAAGCCTTTATGAACAGGCAGTCTGGGGCAGATCAAGAAATAAAAACCTCTTTAGTTTCTATCCTGGGTGTGTTAGCAATTTCATCAGTTACAGGACAGATCTGTCAACATTTGACACTGCTCTAACAAACTACAATTAGGAAAACACACTGAAAAAATGAAAAGCCATGAAATAATTATCCACAAGTCTATAAAGCAAACATTCCTAGGTAGTCACCCAAAGTCTCAAATATTTTTTATTACTCTGTGAAAATAATAATTTCTGTTATTTTAGATTACATTTCCTGATAATTTTCAACAGTACAAAGAGAAATACAATTGAGAAATAGCCCCACTGTAACATACACAGGAAAAAATCCATTTCACTCCTCCAAGCACTATTAGAAGAGAAAATCCCACCTACACTTCAGCTAGAGTCAGAAAACTGGAAATAAAACCCATAGATGAAGTATCAGGGCACTGACTTGTACTTAACTGAGTGTGTGTCTATAAATATATTTCTAAGTTGCTCTTGCCAACATAATTGTTAAATTTAAGAAGAAACACATTAGTCTAACATACCTGTTTTTCCAAACCAAGGAGAGCTTTTCCTTTGTAATGATGTGTACCAGTGCTTGCTCACACTTGAAATTCATCATAAATTACATGCCTCATGACATATGCTTGAATTAGAAGAACCAGATAAAAATTCAAAGGGTTTTGCTTGTTTGTTGTGAGTATTGTTAAGAACACACATCCAAGCCAATTAAAATTAAATAATTCACCTTGCAATAGTCTACTTCTTCTCTTCTTCCAGCTTACAGATAACCTTTACCCTGAATTGAAACAGCAATTCAGACAACTGCAGTCTGAAGTTCCTTCTTAAGTACAAACACAGGAAGGTTGCCTTTTCCCCTAAAATGTCTCCTATATGCATTCACATTTGGATGAAATGTCCAAAATGTATACATTTGGACTACACTGGGTTCTATACATGGAACCCAATGTAGTTCAAATATTGTGGCTTGAGTTATTTTTATTTCAAATGATACTGGTATAACACTGACTCAGCCATCCAAACAGGTGGGTTCACATCATGAAACTCCTTCATATAAGGTCCACCCCTGTCATGTTTATGCAGGATGCTCTACTGAAGTGATGAAACTGAATTATCTGATGTAATTAACTTGGTTCAGGAAAAGGAGAATTTGTGTATCAGGGATCATCTTGCTTGGGATATTTTTACAATGCATTCCTCCACTCCGTGCTCAATTCAACCCTAAGCCGCTTATGCAGATACTAAACAGAACACGTGATTCATCTGTGCATCTTTATTATTTTAAAATATCTGATAAGAACAACGAATAGGTCAATTTGCCCCTGCAGAATTTCACCAACTGATCCTTATAAACCTTCTTCCTAGAGATAGCAATTATACTAGCAAATTATCTGGTTCCAGATATATTTAATTAATATCAAGTGACATAGCTTCTCTTAGTTGTGGACTTCCCTTACATAAGACGGACAGCAAAAGCTCTGCCACCCAAGGATTTTTTCCTAGATGTACTGTTTTCACCATAAGAAAAATTCCCCTTGGAATTTGTTACTATGACGATATATCGCCCTGGAGATCTGACGACGGTGGAGGGGATTTACATTTTCTACTCTTACTGAAGTCTTTGTACACATGAGAAAGCAATCACTTACACATGGGATTACTGTTTTTTTCCAAATGCACAAGGAATAGTCAATTTGCTGAGAATATATTGGAAATATATTCAGAAAGTTACCATGTAACTTCCAATCCAGAATTAATTCAAAAGTCACTGATAGCCTAGATCAGCTTCATGTTGATATTTCATCAGTCATTAGTAGCAGAATGAATAAATATTTCAGAATACTAAGGGGATATTAAATTTTATTTAAGAGTGGAAGTGCTGAAAGATAGTCAACTAAGAGGAACAGTGAGATGACAATTTCTTCATATAAAACCTGGCCTTTGTTGTATTGGCAAGGCACTTGCTCCTTCAACCACACAAGCTCTTTGTTTTATGATGCAGTCATTACAAGGAAGACTCCAAAGCATTTGGCAGCACAAGCAGTGTAGCAGCAGTTTGAAAATCCCATGGGTTCCAAGGAGAAGTTTCCTTTTCAGTTTTGTTGGTGTTTTACACCCCTCCTTCTCTCTTGCCCAGCTACACTGGGCAGTGGTGGAAGCAGATGACTGAAACCCATTTCTTAAATCCCATACTGTCTGGCACCTGCCAGTACCTCTCTCTTCTCCCACTCACAAAAACAGGTTATGAGGTTCTGAACACACACCCCATTGGAAGAGGGCAGCACAACCTCTGCTCAAGGTCTGTGACTGAAGGCATCCTTTGCCACACACAGCAAGCACAGAGCAGCAGCGGGCACATAGCTGCACAGGATGAGGATGGGGAGCAGCGGGCACACGGCTGCGAAGGACACAGGGCAGCTGCCACACTGTGCACACCCTGACACCCAGACAGGGCGTTTCTAAGGATCTATCCCTGCAAGGACTGCCCACAGCAGTGCTGCTGCATTGCTTCCTTCAGCCTTGCTGTCCATGTTGTTGCCACCAAACTGCACAGTGGTTCTGGCAAACCCAGCCCATTGAGTCAACGCTCACTTCAGCCACTAAAAAATGGTAGATCCTCTGGCTTTCAACGGCATGTGTATGCTGGATTCTTTTGTTTGTGGGGATTAGAAGGGATCAAAATCCTTCCATTTCTACATCAGATGCGCATTACACATCTACTCAATATGAGAATTTATCAATAAATCTGTATGAGCACAATTAAAATACTCTTTAAAAGGCAGCAGCAACAATGAAGCAAGGGCCAGGAAACATGCTTTGTTCAAATGCATAAATTACAATTTTAATACATTATCAAAATTATTTATCTGTCCTTCTGCAGAGCACAGTAGTAGGGGGTACTTCCACAAGTGGGACTAAGGACAGTGTTTCCCCAGCACCCCACGGAACACCAGGACAGCCGGGCTGCACCTCCCCGGGACCCTGCAGCCTCATCACTCCCTGGGGTTTCCAAAGGAAAAACCAGGGGCCCAGGGGAATCCCCGGCCACTGGGGCGATCCCCCGACACAACAGCGGGCCCAGAGTCCCCACTCCCAGCGCCGTGCCGGGATCGCCGTTACCGCGGCAACGGCGCGGCCGAGCCCCGCGGCCCCGTGACGCGGCAGCGGCAGCGCCGGCCCGGCCAGCGCGTTGCCGAGGAGACGCCCCGTCGCCACGGCGACCATCACGCTGCCCTCCCCGGCCGCCAGCCTCAACGCTACCGCGGAAAAATAATAAAAACCGCCTCAGCCGCCACCAGAGCCGTCAGCGCCACCGCTCAGTCCCGGTGCTGCTGCGGGCCCTGCTGGGGCTGGCTCATCACATCTTCCCCATCCTGAGGGGAGTGGGCCAGCACGGGCCATGAACGGCACGCCGGGCCCTTATTAGCATCGGGGAGAAAGCAGTTCTGCCAAACCTCAGCGCCTGCTCTCCTGCCTTGTGGATGGCAGCCATAGATTATGTCTCTTTGCTAACACTGGTCGTAAGTGAAGACCAGATCCAAAAACGCAAAACGGACGGAAAAACCCCACCCCGTGTCTGTTTCACTGAAGCAAAGGAGAAAATCCAGGCTAATCCTAAGGGCCACCACGGGTGCCACGGTCAAGCCACCTGGGCACCGGCTCACCTGGTGGACAATTAGCGGCTGCACAGGCAACATCGGCCCTCAGCCCTCCCAGGAAAAGACTGAGCCCGTCTCCTCTGAGTGAGTGAGTGAGGGAATTGTGCCGTCAGCAAATGGGATCACTGGGCACTTCAGAGCTCTCCATTTGCTCATCTGCATTTTAATTTCAGGCATTCCTCTGTCAACGCTATTGCGGGAAGCCTGCAGGCTCTGCTGGGGAACTTGCTGGTGCTAGCAGGGGCAAGAGCGGGTAAAAGGTGTCCTGGACACACTGAACAAGGCCAAGGCCACGGACTTGCCACACTAGCACATTCCAAACTGCATTGCTTGATTGCATTTAGTGTCTTACTCAAGAATCACACACAACACCGCAGAAAAATCATTTAGAGTTGTAAAATGCATCTAGTTCTTACCTTTGATATGCCTGAGGAGATGTGGGAGGTGTATTGAACACATGCGAATATGGGTGATAGGGTGTCTTTTTCAAAGCCTGAATAAGATTTTGTCTATATTCTGGGTCTATACACCACAAGGATCCCTTTCCAATACTCTGCAAAGAGAAAAGAATTAAAAAAAATCAAATATTTGATCTAATGGCACAGCCTTATCTATTTAACAGTTTTTGTCAGGAAAAGCAGTGGATTTGGGTTTTTTGTCTGACAGAAGCGAAGAATCTTTGCTTGCCAGAGATTATTGCTCCATTAATAATGTATTATGACTGTATGATTTAAATCACAATTCTGAGGGAAAAAAAGTAAGAATGAATGCTTGGTTGCTCTTTTCCCCCTTTCTCTTGTTACTAGCTAATATGATTTAATAATATCTGGCAATTTTCCAATCACCCCATATTGGAAAAATAAGAAGCTACAGTTAACTGTTAAAAAGAAACTTTGAAGAAAAGTATCTTGGTTTTGGAAGTGGTTTTCTTTTCCTTTTGCTCTTACACAAACAGAAACAAGGCTAAAAAGGAGAGGGTTAAACACCCTAGCAACTGTTTTAAAAATAAAAGGACTTAATCCTCCAACCCACATGACATCAATGCCATTATACTACAAGAGGAAATTAATCATCTTTTCTCCCCAGAGGGGAAAAAAATACCCAAAAAACCCAAAACAAACCAACGAACCAAAACCAAAAGAAAGCCCACATTATAATCAGAGTATAACCATTTAAGGGTGTTGTGCAATTGTGATCGGCTAAAACAACAGTTACTGCAATTACCCTTTCTGGACACAAGGAACAACATAAGCAGTCAATCTGCAAGGCAAAGATTACACTAAAATTCAGTGATTATTCTGCAGTTACAAGCACTGCAATTTCATTTCTTGTCTCAATCCCATCAGAGGTCAGGCTGAGGATATCTTGAATTGTTTTGTGTAAGTTCTCAAACAAATATGAAAACTTTGCCTCAGCTTCACTATGAAAGCATATGGAATGACAGTTCAGGAGCAGTCTTGCTCTCCTTGAGCATACGTAAAAAGAAACACCAATCATAACTGTTAACTGAACTCCACTGGCAGGCTTTCAAGGCATTATGGTAAGATTTTTTGGTAAATGCTGATGTCTTCTGGAACAGATGCGGGAGGCTGTGTTATTGCCTCTAGCTGCTTTTCAACCCAGGATCATCCCTTTTCTCTGCTTCAACTTCTATCAGTGAAGCAAAGCTCCCAGTTAACGTGTTAAATAACAAGCACACACAGACACACACAGAATCACATCAGAAGAGGGATATTATTTTCTTAAACCATATAGAAGACCAAAACCAGACACTTGTTTCCTTTTGAAAATTTGTATCTTTGCTGTACCACCTCCTAAGTGCTCCTCTGCACCATGGACAGCTTTAGGATACACAGTGCAACACGCAAAGTGCTTATAGAGAGCAAATCTGCACTAAATTCTCCTCCCCAAAAATTAATGAAAAAGAAGAGTCTTCCCCAATGGCACTGGATGGCTGCGGGTGCACCTACACAGTTTCCAATGCCACGTGAGACTTGGCTTGAAAGAAAAGGAGAGCAGACAGCACAAGCCACAGGAGCTGTGACAGTTTCGTGTCACAAAGAACAGCTGCAAGCTGCTCTGGTGGAACAGGAACATGGGGTCAAGATGCTTCAGGATGGCTTCCAGGGTTCCAGCCCACCCATCCTTTTACTGCCCAAAGGTGCCCTACCAGGAGGCCACAGAAGAGTCTAAGGGGAGACATCTTCCAGCTCTTGAAGTGAAGCAAGGCCCTGATATGGCCAAAAAGCCCAAGACTCAAGGGACTAGAGATACAGCAAGCAAGACTCTTCGACTCTCATCTCAGTAAAGATGCCAACAACTGAGAGATCCAGTGCTGCTGTCAGCTGTGGAAGCTGTGCACCACCCTTCTCAAATCAGTCTGCAATAAGGAGGTTGTTACTCTTAGCCCTCTTAAATATGGGACAATGGGCCAGATACATGACAAGCCCAGTAAGTGATTTTTAGGCAAAGGACAGAGTCAAAAATAGAATCCAAACATCCCGAATTCCACTTCCATGCTCTGTCCAAGACCCAGATTAAGAACATAAAATTTCCTTTTAAGCAAGCAATGAGCAAAACTAGGAACATTTTTCAGGAGAAAACCTTTGCTGGATTCCTTACTTCTTACAGCATGGGATAAGCTTATAAAAAAAGCTACACTTAAATACCATCTACCTTATTTGTACTTACTGGAACACAACATATTGTTTTCAAACGTCTCTGGTTTTTTTCATTTACTTCCAAGACAGACTTTTCATCTACCTGAAAGAGATTACTCCCCAAAACCCACTAGTTAATTTAAGCTGAGGGCCTTACAATACAAAGTCACTAGTGAAGAGTGACTTCAAAATCTTTCATTACTGTTAAGATACATTTGTCTGGCTTGCCCATATTCTTGCAAAAGCCAGAAATAATCTCACTGAAAAACAGGAACGCTCACAAAAAAATATTGAGAAGTACTCCTTGTTAAAAAAAAAAAAAAAAAAAAAAAAAAAAAAAAATCACCTGGGAAGACAGATTTGCTGTATTTACACTGCAACTGAGCTGACTATAATTTACCAGCAAAAACAAATGTAATTTAAGGCAAAACTCACCAACTTTGCAATGTTCTCTTTTAAGACAGTTATTTTTGGTTTTCCACAAGCACATAACAGAGCATGAATGAAAAGGAAAACTGAAGTGACATCTGGTTAAGAAACCTTCTTGACTGTCAGGAGGTGTGAAGAGCTTTGTTAACTGTCTGTTCAGATGTGTCATTAGTCTTCCCATATACAGAGCAATCACGGGAAAGGAAATCACTGGAGCTCAGATCCGTCGGTTAGTGATTAATTTCCATCTTATGACACTTGGCGTGCTGCTTCACTACCTCCTCCAAGCCAAAAGTCAATAGTGACTCCAATCAAAAACCAGCAAGGAAAGGTAAAAAAAAAAAAAAAATTTAAAAAAAAAAAAAATCTGGATTACATTTGTTTCCCAGGCAACAAGTGACTGAGGAGTGGATAACAGCCCCCTGATCTCCTCAGCACTTGGAGTGCTTTCAGACCTCCTGACATGCCATCTCCTCCGAGGGCCAGGCACAGCCACCTCCTTCCTCCCAAACACAGGTTACAGCTTCTGCATTGATTCCTGGTTAAGGTAATTAAAAAATGGGGAATGTCACTACAAGCCCTCTTCATGTGGTCCAAGAGTAAACTATAGTTGAGGGTAAGCTTTCAGAGGTGTTAATGGGGAGAGAGAGAAACATACAGAGTTAGCCCACAAAAGTTTATGACTGTATACTTTATTTTAAAAAAATTTCCTGATTATCTTTTATATGGAGAAATTGGTACTTCTTTTTGCATCACTTAATACATATGTAGACTGTGCACAATACTGTGTACTAACTCCCAATTTATTAATAAATTTGATCTCTCGTATCTCAAATATCCAATTCTGATTCCCTCCCAGGCACTAAAGTCAGTGCATTGCCATGAAAAGGTACAGGATATACTCAATGTTCACTTGTTTTTTCTTCCAATGGACTGCATATAAAAGTTTTTAAATACTACTTTACACAACCCATTAGTACTATGTTTGGTCATTTCTCAGTAGAATTGAAAAAAACCTGAAATTTTTAATTAATTAAAATGCTGCTTGTCAGTTCTTTCAGTTGTTATAGTTGGGAATTAGTAGCATTATCCACTACTAAAGCTCCTCACTATAAAGATTTTGCCTGTATATACCTTACAACTAACTGCCTGACCTCACGTATCAGCCACTGCCTGCCCAAAGCTCAACTAAAAGAACTGTGTGTTGAGCTCTTTCCAAAACCAGTGGCTGGGAAAAAACACACAACCCATTATATTGGGTTTGCATGGCCAGATTTTGGTACTGCAGGGGCTACATCCATCTATATAAAAATTTCAGATAATGTTTATTTGAAGAATTTTGTTCCCTGGTTATTTTAGCACAGACTTGAAACATGTTAGGAATGCAACCTTTTTCACAGAGTTGTTCTTATCACTGCCATAAAAAAAGTCTGGCCAATACAAAGTTTTGGGAAGAGAGCAGATATGGAAACCATAAAACATGGGCTCAGGGAGATGTTGGCATTTCCAAATTTTCCCTTCTGAAGCCCTGGTAACATGTTCACTTTGGATCTGCACCAGGGAGGAGCAGCTCCAGGCACCCATACCTCTTGCAGCAGCATCACCACTAAGACAGTCCCCAAGGAAACAGAACCCTAAGGGAAATCTGCCAAAAAGGAGATTTTTTTTCCTCCATGATTCCATGTGCCTGGGCCTTCTTCCATAAGCCCATTTCAGTCATTTTCCTCAAAGAAAACTGTTTTTCCCACATAATTTGATGTTATTTACACTCATTAAGCTAGCTCACATGAAGGGTGTGACAAGCATCCAGAGAGCTGTGGCAAAGTAGGGGATGGATGTGGGGATCCAGGGAGGGGAATGGGAGCTCCCCCCTGCTGCAGCAGGAGCCCTGGTGACATCCTGATGCACCTCATGAAACAGCACACTGAGAAAGGAAAACCAGGACTCTGGCTGGACACAAAGTAGCTTGTAAGACAAATAACAAAACCAGTATGACATACAGCAGAGGTACAGGGCAAAGCTGCGGTGAGCTGGACAGCAAGGCTGGCAGACAGCCCCGAGGGAAAGGCCAGGCTGTGCATGGGAAACCAGAGACACCGAGAGGCTGGGCACCAACACAGGTGCCTGGAGGCTGGGAGGAAAGAAAGCAAAAAAAGACACCCATGAGTGACTCCACAGCTCTGCTCAGGCACCTAAGATAGACCAGCAGACTAAGAATTTTAAAACAGCTCTGAGTTAAGGAGCTTGCTACTTCCAAACAACATCTGCCCACTGAGTAGATCTGTGCTTTACTTCTCCACTATCAAATCAGGAGGTGACAAGTGGCCAAGGCTAGGCCTTCTTGAACCAAAATGATCAGCAGCATATATCAGGTAGCTACACAGACTGAAGGGGTGCAGATGTACACCATCTGAGAAGTTTGTTACATTGGCTTCAGTAACCCTAAAAGCAAAGAGAAAGAGCAGACATTCCCCATTACTCAAAAAAGGGCATTTCCAACTAACATCTGCAGCCCCAAGCTATCAAATACTGCAATCACATCACTGTGACACCTGTCCCTGCCTAACTCGGTGTAGATTGCTGCAGTCGTTAACACAGGACCTGTGAATATCATTAAGAGCACCTTCAGTGATGAGGAACCCTCTGTTGTCAGTAATTCACCATCAAAAAGTTTTCTCTCCTGGATGAAAATGTTGTTACAACAGGTGATGTCTTTGCAAGTAATACTGGAGAGATTAGTGGGTATTAAAGGTTCTTACTTTAAAGAAATATTTATCCTGAGCTCATTGTGTCCAGTTATGCTGCAACAGCAGGCTTGAAGCAAACCTTTCACACAGATATGCCACCAAGCTTATCCATGGGAATGCCCAACAGCTTCTATAGGTCCAAGTGTTCCATATGAGCACAGAAGGGTTTCTACAGTAGCAAAACAAATTGTATGATAGAACTGCGCATGTCACCTCAGAATTTAAAACAAATGTTTGAGTAACTACATCCAGGACCAGAATCTGAAAAAGGTAATTGTTTTAGACCAGAAGTGCGTATCTCAACTTCTATGGCTGCACCACATCTAATGTAGCAGCACAAAGTCATCAGCCACCTTGCTGACACTGTTGTCACAGCTGACTGCTCACACTTGTGCAGGAAGCCTCTGGGGGTGGTGAGAGCACACTCAAGGCTGTCAGGCAGCAAGGATGTGCAAAAGCACCCAAGAGAACACGGCATGATGGAAGAGTCTATCCACAAAAAGTGCAGGGTACTTCACTCACCACCAGACACTCCAGTCACCCAGAAGACAGAGTGATTCTGGAAACCGTGACTAAAACAAGTTTCTGGCTGATTCCCAGGAACAGCAAACTATCATCAGGAATTCCTCCTAAACACAAATTCCCCTTTTCTCACTCTATGAAAATATTAACAAGAAAATGAGGTATTTTCATGAGGAAATGAAGAAGCAGAAAGAAGGCAAGTAAAATACTTTCTGAGTTGCACCTTGTCTTCAGCTCTGAAGGGCACCAAGAGGAACACAATAATCACTCCAAAATCCACCTCAGGAGAGAGTGACTTGCTTAAATAACTTTCTTGTACGAAGCAAAGAAACCTGCCAAATGGCTTCAAAGCCATCCCACAATACAACACAGATTACAATACTTCACTAAATATACCTCTACTCTTGAAGATTTGCAAGCGTTGTGCTGGCACTATGGGAAAGAAGTGGTTCATGATTGCAAAATTCACCAAGACTAGAAAACGCAAGCCTGCTGTGACCACTGATGCTGTGTTGAATCAGCACTACAACAGCAAGAGCAGAAATGTTTTTCAATACCCAAGGAGAGAGAACCTGTGCAACCAGGAACACTGCTCAAAGGCCAGCTCAGTGCCATTCACTTGCAGACAGTGGTGACAAGAAGAACACGCCCTACTTTTTTAGTTCAATTACCCATCCCTCACGTTAGCATCCCACTCCTCCAAATAAAAGGTATCATTCCTAAAATAGAACCAACTCAGAACTGTAGTTCCTACATTTACATGAGGCAGAATTAGCATAATAGTATCAAAACTTGGAAAATATTTTACATAACAAATTTAAAACTATTTGCTCGGCAACTACTCAGGAAGATTTAAGATTAGATGCCAAAGGTGGTCTGCTGGTCTGTTAAAAACTCTATTGGTTATCTTCACCCATTGGTATTTCAAGTTATCAGGAAAGTCATAATGTTGCTTGCTCTGCTCTCCTACACAGATTCTCCAGTTTTAAGTAGTTTTTTACGGGTGGTCAGAGATAATACTAAAACTTTATCCTCTATAACAGTTTGCCTATGAGTCTGGTGGGTTCTCCAGTTACTCCTTTTTTTAAACAGTTGAACTTATTTGCAGAAACACACAAACAAAGCATTGAATCATCTGAGGTCAGATAGGTTTTTTTTGGTTTGTGGGGGTTTTTTGGGTTTTGGTGGGGTTTTTTTGTTTTTGTTTGGTTGGTTGGTTTTTTGTTTGGTTTTGGTTGTTTTGTTTGTTTGTTTTTTTAATTAAGTAGTACAACAGCTAAGGAATTCTTAAAGAAAGAACAACAAAGCCACTGCCAGTGATTCCTATTATTACAAAACACATTCCTCAGATTCACTGCAATCTTACATAAAAATTACAAGGAACTATTCATGCAGTTTAAAAGCAGATTTTCTTCATTCTCTTTTAACATTTCTAGAACAGACCAGTGAAATTCTCCACACTCACCTTTAAAGAATTGCTCTACAGACCTTGACTGTATTTTAATGACAGTGACAACTGCTTACTAAGCTTTTAATTTTCATAAAAATCCCCCAACCCACGAACTTAAGAGAGCTAGTAATTTCCCCTGCTCTTCCAAGGAATGTTTAGCAATGTCAGGCAACAGCTTGACACCAAGCTGAAGTAAATCTGAAGCAGTATCTGCATGCAGCCTAACAAAACCCTCACAGACACTTCTGTACATTTTTAACCTTTTTTCACTAAAGCAGCAGTCACAGCTCAGCTCAAGCACAAAGGTGAAGAAGCATAATGAGGAGAGACGAGCTAAAACACAATTACATGACCATAAACACATGCTCATCTAATACATGAAATTAAAGTTTTGATGTGAAAGCTTGCTGGAGTACATGTTCAACCCAAGTAAGCCAGTTGCATCAAAAAATCATCAGCACTTCTCAAGAAAACAAAAGGTTGGGGCTTTTTAAATCTTATTTTGCTCCAAGTAAAAACATCCATTACTTCAAGTCATGCAAGTCCAAGTCTTTGTTTTCAAACTCATCTCTTGGTATTTTAGCTCGCTTCCTCAGTGAGCTACCCCAGACACCAACGTAGCCATATGCCTTTTATTCCGCTGATCTGACTTTCTGAAACTGGCCTGGTTCTTCCCCAAGTGATGCAGCCACATGAACCACCTCAACATCTCTGCTGTTATTCCAGTCACAAAATGGGCGCCGTCTTTCTGACTGGAGAGGCTGGGTGGATATATTACTTCCCTGAGAATGGAAGTATGGTTTGAGAGGAAAATGACTACTTTGTCTCAAAATGAAATAAAACAAAAAAGGAAGCCAAGCATACAAATACACAGTGATACAGGAATAAAGAGGCCAGATCACACTGAGAAGTAACAGCTGAGAAAAGGGAAGGCCATGGTATTCCATAGTCAAAAACCCCTATTTCAGAGGCAAGATGCAGCACAACATCCTGCAACACAAGAAAGTGCTACCAAAATGCACACTGCCCAGTGGTCTTCCAATATTAAAGGAGTTCAAGTCTCACCAGCACAAGACATATCATCATTTATCAGGAGTCGTGGCTCCCTGGCGAGGTTCCAGGCGATTGGAAACTGGCCAATGTGACACCCGTTTACAAAAAAGGTAGGAAGGAGGATCCTGGTAATTACAGGCCAGTTAGCCTGACCTCAGTACCAGGTAAGATAATGGAGCAGTTCATACTGAGTGCCATCACACAGCACTTACAAGATGGCCAGGGTATCAGACCCAGTCAACATGGGTTTACAAAGGGTAGGTCATGTCTGACCAACCTGGTCTCCTTCTATGACCAGGTAACTCATCTGGTAGATGCAGGAAAGGCTGTGGATGTTGTCTATTTAGACTTCAGCAAGGCCTTTGATACTGTCTCCCACAGCATACTCCTAGATAAGCTGGCAGCCCACGGCTTGGACAGGAGCACTCTTCGCTGGGTTAGAAACTGGCTGGATGGCCGGGCCCAGAGAGTGATGGTGAATGGTGCAGCATCCGGCTGGCGACCAGTCACCAGTGGTGTCCCTCAGGGGTCTGTATTGGGACCAGTTCTATTTAATATTTTTATAGACGACATGGATGAGGGCATTGAGTCCTTCATTAGTAAATTTGCAGACGACACTAAGCTGGGAGCTTGTGTTGATCCATTGGAAGGGAGGAGGGCTCTGCAGAGAGACCTAGATCGGTTGGATGAATGGGCAGAGTCCAACAGCATGAAGTTTAAGAAGTCTAAGTGTCGAGTTCTACATTTTGGCCACAAAAATCCCCTACAGCGTTACAGGCTGGGGACAGTGTGGCTAGACAGTGTTCAGGCGGAAAGGGACCTGGGGGTGCTGGTTGACAGCCAGTTGGATATGAGACAGCAATGTGCCTTGGTGGCCAAGAAGGCCAACGGCATCCTGGCCTGCATTAGGAATTGTGTGACCAGCAGGAGTAGGGAGGTCATTCTTCCCCTGTACTCGGCACTGGTGAGACCACATCTTGAGTACTGTGTCCAGTTCTGGGCCCCTCAGTTTAGGAAGGATATTGAGATGCTTGAGCGTGTCCAGAGGAGGGCAACGAGGCTGGTGAGGGGCTTGGAACACAAGCCCTATGAGGAACGTTTGAAGGAGCTGGGGTTGTTTAGCCTGGAGAAGAGGAGGCTTAGAGGTGACCTCTAAGGTGTTGTGGACAGGTGGGGGTCGGTCTCTTCCACCAGGCAGCAACTGACAGAACAAGGGGACACAGTCTCAAGCTACGTCAGGGAAGGTACAGGTTAGATATTAGGAAAAAAAATTTCACTGAAAGAATAATAAAGCACTGGAATTGTCTTCCCAGGGAGGTGGTGGAGTCACCATCTTTGGATGTGTTTAAAAAAAGACTGGACATGGCACTTAGTGCCATAGTCTAGTTGAGGTGTTAAGGCATAGGTTGGACTTGATGATCTTAGAGGTCTCTTCCAACCTCATTATTCTGTGATTCTGTGAAGTTGCCTTTGTACCTCTGGGCTTGTATGTGCTATCAGAGTGAAAGGCCCTGCCCTCTGCAGCAGTGCCTTCTGAGGCTGCCCAGCCCCTACCTGAACCTGCAGAGAGCGCCTCATTAGTAGTGTCCTATGGCTTTGTCTATCTGCCACAGGCAGAGCAAAGAAATGGCGGGCACGGGACTGACTGCTTTGGGGTTTTACACAAACGAAGGCATTCATGGGCTTTTAAGTAATTTTTTACCTCAGCACTTCCCCTCACATGTACAGAGAAGTTAGAAATGTCTTCTAGTGCATGACCTAGACACCCAGCAAGTCTGAGCTGCAGCCAAGAAGGCCCACCCAAAGCGTGTCTCCAGAGTCCAGGTTCCTGATCCCATAAGGAACACTTCAACACCAGGTCTGGAATGATTCTCTACCATTATTTCAGTCACAGTGACCCACTGCCCATGGGCACAGCTGGTCCACTGCTCCTCCAGCACACCAGCACGTGTCCATTAGTAAAGGTAAGCTCACACAAAATGACTGCCAACAGCCAGCAGTGGATGTCCTACACCACATCAGCTTCCCACTGCTCTCATCATAAAACAATTCCTACAACATGCTCAGGAGGTGTTGCATTATGTTGCCCAACACCAAGAGCCGTATTTAGCTTGTTAGATATCTCCTTGTTGAGTTTATATGCAAACAACTCTATAAAGCTGCCACACGGAAACCCTGCAAGCAGCTGAAGAAAGCAGTGCCATTGACCGCCCTTCAACAATGCCTGCCTCCTATATAAAGTTGATGTTGTTTCATACCAGTACCTAGCAACCCCAGATGTTGCCCAAAGTCGCCCCAGGCTAGGCAAAGTCTGGGCACTGAAGAAGATGGGCTGAGACACTGCGAGGGAGGAACGAAGTGCAAGATCAAACAGATGCAGGGAGACTGGGCTGGCCAAGCAAGAGAGCCCAGAAGACAAGCCTGTCATCATGATGGGCCATCACAGGCATACTTGAGGCAGATTAGGCAGGCAGGAGCATTAATAATGCTGTTTCAGCCTATAGAATTTCTGTGTATACATGGAAAGTGTAATTAGTCTTACACTATTGAAAAGAAAATTGAGAAGATGCAGAAACAAAAGAATAAAAAAAAGAAGTCCTCAAGGTCACCTATAAAATCCATGTCAGAAAAGAAAAAAAACAAACCCCAGACTCCAGACCAATAGTCCATTTAGTGGGGCATGCTAATTTCATATCAGAGGTGCACTCATTTAAATACCCACTGATTATCCATGCCCTTCATATTATCTCCATTATCTACAACTGGAAAAGACATAAATTGCCTTTTCTTACAAATGTATAGTTACATCATATATGAAAACCTAGGGACAATTTTAAAACACAACCCTTCACAGAACAGATATTAAAAAAATTATTCAACACTTATATCTGTGCTAAAGGTTTACAGGTCACTTTTTGCCTATCACTGTATTAATGAAGAAATAAGCCAGTGAATGAATTTTCAGGGGAAGGGGTTAACAGCTAGCAGAAACATGTGAAAGGGAGTAGGTTGTACTAAATCCATTATCCGTGACAAATAAAAATAAAAATAAGGAAGACCTGACAAAAGCTTGTGGATGTGCACCATTTCCCTCATAACTGTTCATTTAATGTATGGTTTTTCCTTGTTTAGTGTTTAATATTGGTTTGCACAATGTATTGAGGAGAAAAACCAGGCACTTTGATAAAAGGTTGGAGAGGTTCCCTGGATGTGGGGTTTCCAAGTGTTTCAGGGCTCTTTATAGAAACAAAGCTGTGCCCCATCCCAAGCCCCACTCAGCAGCCTCAACAGACCGCTGGTCACCTCCAGCAGGTACATGCTGAAGAATAACCATCCTCCTGCAACAGAGACCTCAGCACTACCCACATCCATCAACACACACATTACTTTGGCTATTTACATACACATTCTCCTCCGTTTGTATCCCATTTCTGTGCTGGGTTCAGAGACACTTATTTTTTACTAACTTCCTCTTTCCTCCTCTTCTTTCTCATGGCTGAAAGAAACCCCAGAAAGCAAAACGAAACATCTCCCCATGCTGCAAACATCCTCCAAAACGAAGCAACTCATGACTGCAGTGAAGTTTTCATCTCATTCACACAGCCCAAATCAGCACAAACTCATCAGGGCAGGGCCTGGCTTCAGGAGCCTCAACAGCCTAACTGTCATAACCCGAAACCCCACGGACTGAAAAAAATCTGGGACTTCACCGCAACTTGGCATTTTTGCAAGCAGCCTACACAAATCCTGCTTCCACCCAAACACCAGGTACTAGCACAAGACTCTGGAGAAATGCCTCCTAAATTGAACAGTGAGATCAATGGCTCTGCAATGAAGACAAAGCAGGGAAAAGCCAGTTTAGCTCTAGGAGCAAACTAGCCTCCTGTGGGGAGGTCAAAACCCAGCAGCTGCAGTACAGACACTGGGCACTGTGGTCGGACTAGAACTGCAGTGCCTGTGGGAGAGGGCTTTCCTCACCTAGTGGGACTTGGCATCTCATTTTTACTGTAACGCAAACCTCACCTGAGAGGCACACCACTGAAACCTACACATGGCCAGAGAGCAGCAAGCCCTCATTGGGACCACTGCAGAGTCAGAGTACTGCCACCGATGGCAATAACCTCTTTCTGTATCTGCTCGAGTGCTGTCCATAAAAGCCTTCCTGGGAGAGTCAAAAACACATCTCAATTGCACCAGAGCCTTCCAACATAGGGAGGCTCCAATCTCAAGATGGCAAGGAAATGATATATGCAAGCAGAGACAGGAGGCGGGCTGCTAAGCCACCCACCTGTCTCCACTGACTGCCATGTCGCAGGTCACTACAAGCACCCTCTCCCAGTACTAGCTGTACCTTTGGCCTCCTCTGGCAGCAGTGCATGAGTGCACAAAGCCTCTACCCACACCAGCTCCAGCCCGTGGATGGCTGGAGATAGCCAGGGCCGTGACATTACCACAAGCACAATCAGGAGACAGTCTGGCAAGTGGGCTAAACACAGCATTTACACCCTGGCAGCAAGCACAGTCCCCTCACCCTCCCTGAAAGTGCAGGGCACCAGCCCCCACTGTGCCACAGCTGGGGAACCTGCGTCTAGCCCCAGGAGATGTGCAGCCAACCAGAAAGTCAGGGAGGGAGAAACAGGTGAGAAGTGTCCTTCTCAGCAGAAGCATGCAGCAGCAGAGGGTGAAAGAAAGCTACCTTGTCAGGTCTCACCCAAATCATCCTCAAGATGAAGTAAGCTAAAAAGAACAATGCAGGAACATTTGTTGTGGGAGCCATTAATTCAGACATACTTAACTTTTCTCCCACTTTTACTTTAAGTCTGCTGCAGAAGCAAAGGCTTGTAAAAAGAACAAGAAGATGAACTTGCTTAGGCTTCAAAGTTTAATTCACAGTAAGTTTCATTAAAACTCTAAGAAGACTCCCTTTAATATTTATCTCCACAGAGCAATCTCAAAAACAGACTTGACAACTATAGGATATTTTATCTTGGGTTTTTTAGGTGACTGCATTTCTGCAAGCATGGCTACACAGGGTGCGACTCGTAAAATACTAAAAGTGGCAGACACAACAAAGCTTGCATAGAAAATTTCCGTAGCATAAGCCGCTGAATCAAGTGTATTTTAGAGTGGATAATCAGCTTCCCTGAGCACCTCCACCAGTAAAACAGATTTGAAATTGTGCAGATAGTTTATTATTAAACAGAGCAAAGTGATTACATTAGAGAAATAATACGTGAACTCACTGGCGTGAAAAAAAAAAAAAGGAATATTTAAATCTACAATTTTTCCAAGGAAGCTAGCAAGTGCCTAATCAAAACCTACATCTTGGCAAGAATAGAATTCACAGGTTTATTCATGTTATTTCCTGGGCAGACTAGTTCTACATTAGCAGAGCATTAATCAAAGTCTAAATACTTAACCAAATCCTGACTCAATATAAATTATTCCTCTGTTCAAAAGTCTACTTCATTTTTCCAGATGCCATTCCAAATCCCATAATGATTCTGCTATTTCACAGAAACAGTAAAGAAAAAGTGAGTTTCCTCAAATTCACAGGAGATAGTCAAAAGGTATATGACAGAGGCAGCAGAAGAGAGTCAGCCTGCAAACTCACTGAAACAGACCCAGCAGAAATAGAAATGTCCCTCTTCAGGGCGCTCTAAGCTGGTAGCAAACAGGATGTGAGCATCAGTCACTGTGTGCAGATAAGAGGTTATTCAGAATAGCAAGCTCAGGCACAGACCGGGTCTTTTGCCTGGTAAGGAAAGAGTGGGAGGAAGGAAGGGGTAAAAAACAGCTTTCAACCCACACACCACAGCCCTGCCCATTTGGGTTTTCCCTGGCTTCTTTTTAACTGAATTATCTCACAAGCAGTCATTTTTCATTTTCAGGTATGATGTTCACAGGACGTTCCCATGAAATAGGAAGCCTGTGTTTGTAGTATACTGAAAGAAGAAATGACAGGCTCCTCAGGAAAATGAGACACTGTACAACCTCAGCAGCACCAGCAGCCCTGAGAGGAGGACTGGGGCACTTGCTGAAGGACACACCATCTACAAAAAAGGACCGATGCTCATCTTGAACAGAACAAGGAAAGAAACTGAGTTTGGAGTAGGCAAGGGGAAAAGAAACTGATGGAGTCTAGAAACTTCTGGAAAAAAGCTGTGTCAACTTCTACATGGGGCTAAGTCACCATCTTCACCCTCCCACTCCTTGGTGTTTATTAGGAAGCTATTACTCATTCTGATCATTGCATACAAAAAGGCTGCTGATCAATACTGCACAAGAGTGGTAAGTGATCAGTGATTAAACATCAGTGTATGAATTTATCTGCCTTAACATGCCTGGAGTGGAAGGAAACAGGGAGAAACCGTTTCTGGGCAGACTCCAGCGATGAAAATCGACAACTTGCCCAACATCAGATGATGATGGGAGGAGTTCAGAAGGAAGAAAGAAAAGACGTACGATAATCTCAGAAGGTTAAAATGTTGTTTTCCTCCAAATTGTTCACAATCAAATATGCCTTTGAAAAGATCTACCATCTAAACAAAAAGAAAATCTCATTTAGGGATGCCAAAGCAAGGCTATTTTGATGACACAGGTGTCATGCAAACAGGCCTGCTGTGACCTGAGTCACCGCTCCAGGTCTCCTGTGATCTTTTTCTTGATCGGTTTCACACAGGAAACCTTCATATCTGACACACCAAAAATAGCATACGGTTTACAAATGAAAATCCTGCTTCAAAAAACGGCTGCAACTTTTTTCTTTTTCAAAATGCAAATGCACTTTCAGTACAGTGCAATGACGACTGAAAGCACTTGTCCCTGCATTCCTCAGATAGACTTATGATCGGCTACATTTAGAAATGATGCAGGAAGGAAAAAAAAGAGAACTAAGGTGTGTGTGTGTGTGTGTGTGTCGGGGGGGGGGAACCAAAAAAAGCAGCAATTGGAATCGAATAGCTAAACATGAAAAGCAACCAAAAATAACATACAAACAATCCTATAAAGAAAAATGCATAGCTAGAAAATTAAGTCCAAACTGCTGAAGGCCCTATCCAAAGGTTGAACAAAAAGGAATGGATGCCTTATATTCCTCATTCATCCCACCTATATTGAAACACTTAAACAGCAGTCATCTTACCTTTCAGAGATACATAATGCACCAAACCCTGCTGAAAACCAGTAACCAGCCTTTGAGAATGCTGGTGCCGTAAAAACTCCCACTGCTTGCCCCGCAAGAGGAAGCCAGTTACACCAGCTCCAAAGCACCCATAAAAAGGGCTGGCTGCTCCAATGGGTCCTTCTCTCTTCATAGTTGCACCCAATGACCACAAATACTGAATTCTGCACTCTATGTGAAGGACTTCTGTAATTACTGTGTTCTTCTTGCAAAAGAAGAACAATCAGGCAATACTAAACACGGCACTAACAAAAGAGTTTGAAAGAAACTTGACAGATTATAGCTTTATTGTAACCTCCAGAATCTGGCTTTAATGTTGCTGAGTTGTAGCATTTTTAGCATGTTGGCATTCTAGATGTTTCTATTAGAAAGTCATGAGATGGTGCAAAATCATGGTGGGGGGTGACCAAAAAACCTTTCCAGCTGTCTTTGCTTCTATAAAAGAGCTGCTAAAAGTTGTTAAAGGCTCTAAAATTAGGCACACAGCTCCTCCCTTCATTGTTTTAAATAACAACATGATTTTTAAGCCAATTTCATAATTTTAAGATACAAATCTCTATATAAATAGCCTCCCACACCACTCTTACCATATCCATTCATATTATTATACACACATCCTTAGATGCTAACGTTACTTGGTCTAACGTAAAAGCCACGCAACAAACCCAGAAAAATTATTTTAGCAATTGCAAAATTCCCTTCCTTCAGAAACAAAAGCATCTCTTGGTACACAGTGCAAGTAGTCTGAAGCTACACATGGCATGGACTGAAAAGCTGTGTAAACCACTCTAGAACTGTTTCAATTTTTCACCTGCCAAACGAGGAATTGACAGATAGTCAAAACACAAAAAAAAGGCAAGTTCACTGATGAAGCAAATTCTTCCCCTTTTAAATGCACCTCTAAATTAAAAAGTTCCAATCCAACAAGTTTGCAAACCCTGCTTTATAAATAACAAGGGGAACAAATATAAGATGATGTGGCACACAAGTGGACACAGACTCTTGCCCCACCAGCCCAAGCCAGCCAAATGCCTTTTCAGCATACTAGATACTACGGGAGGGTAAGTGCAACTTGAGTGCTGGTGAAAGAGCAGAAGGTAATTAGCAAAAGTGGTTAGATCATAAGCATATTTATTTTGAAAGTAAAGTAATACAAGTATTTTAGCTGCCGGAAGGAAGACATATTCCTAGTCACAGAAGAAAAGGATGAAAAAGCAAAATCTTTCCTACATTTTCATTGCTACAAATTAAAATCAAAGCTTTCTAGATGAAGACTTTATTTTTTTTTCAAACAAGAATGACTGAAAAGCTGGTATCTTAATGGAGAGGGTCATAATTACATTTCTGCTTTCCCAAATTCAAAATTAGTCAGCTTTTAAACCTAACAGCAAATGATGCATCAAAGCAGACTTGCTAAGCCAAGAAGAAGGAACTTTATTCCTCAGAACAGATGCAGCACTGCCCAAGAGGCAGTGAAACATTACAGCTGTTTTGGCAAAACCTGAAACAACAAAAAATTACACAAAGTGGTGTTGTTTTACTAAATGCTGTTTTGTTTTGGAAAACACAAGCGAGATGGTTCAGGTTAGTTAAGACCCTTAACTTAGAGTCATCAGTTTAGACCAACTGGCAACCAGTTGTAGCAATGTATCTTTTCCAAGGAAACTTTGCAGACATTAGCTCAGGTGGATAGAACATGGTACTAGTAATAACAGGGCTGCAGGTTTGATTCCGGTCTGGGCCATTCACTTAAGACCTGGGCTTGAAGGTACTTGTGCATCCCTTCCAACACAGAATATTCTGTGATTCTGTGATTTAAGATATACCACTATGACAGCATCTTGTTTTCCTGGCACAGAGACACATGGAGGCAGAAAGCTCTAGCTGACAACCCAATTTTTTGCTCCCATTTTACCTTAAAAGTGTTTAGATGATCTAAACAGTGTGACTTTTATGTAATGCTTTTTATATATAAGAAGTATTTTTATATAGATGTATATACAGGTAGATTAAAAAAAAAATTAAGCAGAAAAGGGACGTACATCGTGAACAATAAAACAGCATTTGCCTCAAGTGCTGGAAGCTAGCACCAGACTGAATCTTCTGTGCAATTTGTCTCTATGATAGCTTCTTTCCTCTTTCTCTGTCATGCAGCCAGAAATGTAGAAAGTATTACATATCAACATAAAATTGTAAACCAAACCTACACTCTTTTACAAAAGCAAGGTCTGCATATTTAACCCTAAGCATTGAAGGGGAAAACTTTCAACTGTGTAGAAGGGTAAGAGAGAGAAAACACAAATAAATTAGTGTAATGAGCAATTACATAAAAATAAATGCATTACATTAATTGCCGAAACAGGAAAAAACATTTTGGACAAGTTTATTCTACTGCTTCAAAGCAACAGTACAAATGCCAGCATTTGTCTAATTGCCAGGCATCTCAGCCACATCCTGACTCTCCAACTTCCCACCTCTCCTAACTGAAGACTGAAGACCTGAACTTTCCATGTACACCATGCATTCCTTCTTACTTCAGCTGTGCAGGAAAGCCAGCAAACTACTTACACCACGTATCAGAAAAAGTTTTTTTACCCAGAGGGTGGCTGGGCACTGGAATAGGATCCCCAGGGAAGTGGTCACAGCACCAAGCTGAAGAGTTCAGGAAACGTCTGGACAATACTCTCAGGCACAGAGTGTGATTCTTGGGGTGGCCCGTGCAGGGCCAGGGAGCTGGACTCGATGATCCCTTCTAACTCAGGATGTTCAATGATTCTGTGATTCTATTAATATGCAGCCCCTTAGTCCTCAAGTACCTCAGGAAGGGTGGAATTATGTAAAAATCATATCATTATTTCCAGTTAAGCTTATTTATAAATATTATGTCTGAAGGGAATTCCTGCAGAAATTAATACCTTTTGACCCACAGTATTCTCCCAAAGCTTAATTGTAGCTCCATATACACCAGCAGCATGTAGTTCTTAAAACCTGTCAAACATTCTCTCCAAAAGCCTTCCAAGTGCTCCCAGGAGCAGTGATGATCTCTGGAAGTGCAGTGATTCTATGTTTTTCCGGGGCTTGAAAAGGCTGTATGCAACCAGGCACTGCAAAGTAGTGGTACTGAGGAGGATCCTTCAAATCCAGCCTTTCCTGCATGGCAAGGACTTTAGTCCTAAAGATGAAGATCTTGTCCTTGCAAGGTCTGTTTAATTCTTCTCAACTATTTAAAGAAATCTAATTGCAAAAGTGCTACATTTATTACATTCTGAACCACTAAACCTTAACAGTGATGTCTAACATCCCTCCTAATAATGTAAAACCAAAATATTTCATGAATGATTTCCCTATTTTTACTGAAGCATGCAGAACCTACGAGACATGTGTTCCCACTCTCCACACTAAAGAATGAAGAGATGAAAGTATGTAAAAGAAAGCTTGAGATAAGGTATGCCAGCAACTAACCCTAGTCTTGCACTAACCCCCACAGCCCCTGCAAGTTGCACTGCAGACACTTTTTTTCAACTGTAAACTCAGAAATACATTCATAATAGTTGCTTCATCTCAGCGAGTACCTTCCCACAAGTAGCAGGTGTAGGATCTCATAAACACAGCTCTGGAGCACAGGCTAATTTTCTGCTCAAAGCTTGAATGAGTGTGAATTCACCATTCAACAAGATTCCCGTTATGCAAAATTCCATCAGTAAGTTTCTGCTCCATGTACTGCCACAGACAATTCTCCATGCCATTGAGACTTCCCTGTACAGAAGCCTGCTCATTCCTCTGCTTACCAACAGTCGTCTTTCAGCAAGTTACACTGGTGCTTCAAAATCCTGAGAGCTCTCAGCTAGTGGTAAATTGCTACTCTTCACTGCTGCAATGAAATATAGCAATTCAGCATGCCGTAGATAGTGTTTTGGTATCTTAAGTCACTGGCTAAGGTCAGCAATTTAGTTTCTTTTCTACTGCAACAAGGAAAAACCCATTCACATTTAAAATCCTTAGAATGAATCCTCCCACAAATTCCTCCACTAGTTCCCAAGACAAATATTTCCTAAGAGCCCAAATGAAATGTGCACAACTAAACAGAAATAAATTAATTTTGCAACATTAATTAAAACATACTGTCTCCAAAATTATTATTATTATAAATAACTAAGCAGATCCAGAGGCATCATTTATGGCCACAACAACTACTTTCCACACCTCTCAGTCCTAATTCTGTTGTTGATACTCAAGAGTAAATCAAAAGTAGCTCTTCTGAAATCAGGAGTCCAAATTGGTGGAAGAACAGAAAAAAAAACAGGTAATTTTTCAGGCTAAGAAAGGCCAACAACAAAAACCCACAAAAAATTCAGGCAGGAAAAAAGTTGTATGCCAAAGCAGAAAGGTCACTCCCACTCTTTCCCTCCCCTGTTGCTTATCTTACATGACCTCTTATCACTGATGAGTTTGACACTACTTACAGCTACAAAAAATTTAGGATTCTTTAAAAGCCAGTTTTGTTGCATCAGTCCTGGATGCTGATTTTGCCCTAAATGAAAATATCTCAGGAAGCTCTTGCTAAAAGCAGCACACCTGAGGAAGGAGTTTCTTGCCCCCATGTATGAGGCCAGGGCAGCCAGACTGCTGAAACCATCCACAGAGACACTCAGCAACAGCAACATGCCTGGTCCTCCAGAATATCCACCTTTGTCCACACCATTAAAGAAAGCATATGGTATTACTTCTGTGCCTGAATTCTTCCAAGCCAGAGAAAAGACAAACAGGTATTAAGTCCAAAAAAAGAAGCCAGAAGACTGAAAAAAATCATCCAAGCACATATTCATGATCCACTTTAGCTTTAAGGATGTCAGAGCTCAAGTGTCCAGGACAGGGCCTCATAACAACACCTGAACCAACCACCCATGTTTCTCTGCTGCTTGTCAATGAAGCACTGCCAGACAATAAATTTTGGCAATTCCTCTCTTCCCCAGTCCACTCATAATAATTTCTCATCTCTGGAGCTGAGAGGGTACCCTGCTTTAAGCTAGCTCTGAGACACTGGAACAGGTGAGGAACGGTTGGGAAAGCGACTTGAACTGGGAATTAGATTGAATAACAGATATTAGGAACATAAATAGCTTTTTCCTTGAGATCAAAATTTAACTACTGAATCATAACAAGCCAGTTGTTGCTACTGAAGAAAGAAAAATCTTGCTGTTTCTAAACTACTTAAAAACTGACCCACTAGAAGTATGAGAAACCAGCAAAATTATTAGGTATCTCATAAAAATTAACTTTTCTCAGTATCTTCCTGTACCTAGAAGACCTTTACTGGACTCGTACTGATTAAAAATACCAGACTATGTATCAAAAGATAAAAGCAAATTACTTAGTGATAAAATGCTTTATTAGTTTAAAAATATATATAAGCATGGGCTACATCTTTCCCTAGATGCTTGTTAAGCAAAACGTAACCAGAGGTAGCTGCATGGTACTTTTTCTTAAACAAATATGTGTTCACAAGAGTAACTGAATAGAATCGTAGAAGGTTTGGAAGAGACCTTAAAGGTCATCTAGTTCCAACTCAGCCCCCACATGCAGGGATGCCATCCACCAGACCAGGTTGCTTCAAGCCACACCCAGCCTGGCCTTGAACACTTCCAGGGAAGTGGCATCCACAGCTTCTCTGGGCAACCTGTGCCAGTGCCTCACCACCTTCACAGTAAAGAATTTCTTCCAAACACCTCATTTAAATCTCTCCTCTTCACTTAAAACTGTCACTCTCTGCCTGTATAAAAAGTCCCTCTCCCCCTTTTTTCGAAGTCCCCTTTAAGTAATGGAAGGCTGCAATGAGGTCTTCCTGTAGCCTTCTATTCTCCAGGCTGAACAACTCCAGCTCTCTCAGCCTGTCTTCATAAGACATGCTTCTGCCTTCTGATCATCTTCGGCCCTCCGCTGGACCCTCTTCAACAGGTCCATGTCTTTCCTATGTTGGAGACATAGGATGGATGCAGCACTGCAGGTGGGGTCCCACAAAAGCACAGCAGAGGGGCAGAATCCCGTCCCTCGCCCTGCTGCCCACATTGCTTTGGATGCAGGCCAGCAGAGAGTTGGCTTTCTGGGCTGCCAGAGCTCATTGATGGTGCATGTCCAGCTTTTCAGCCATGAAAACGTCCGAGTCCCCCACAGGGCTGCTCTCAATGACTTCATCTCCCAGTCTGTGCTCATAACTGGGATTGCCCCGACCCAGACGGAACATCCTGCACTTGGACTTTTTGAGCTTCATGACAGTGCTTTGTTACAGTTACATGCAGGGACACCATGACCTCATCTAGCAAGTCTGCCCAGTCTTGCAATGACAGAAGTCAACTACTTCTATATGCTAAGCCACCACTGCTCAACATACAAATGACAACCAGCTAAATTAAAGAGTCACACATAGTCCTTTCTTCATAAGGATTTTGGCTTATGTTATTCTATACCATTCATTTGTATTACCTATATTTATGATGAAGATACAGCAATTAGCTGAAAATAACACAGAAGGAACAGGTATAAGCAACTTGCAGACTGCTGCCCAGACGCTGCCGGGCCAGTCATGTGAATGACTGCCAGAAATATGGTCATGCTGCAGGAGTGAACTAAGGTTCAGTGGGGACACGGTAACTGCCTGAATCCAGACCAAAGAAAGGTAGCTTCTCCAGCAACTCCAAGGCTGCTTCAGGCTGTCTGAAGAGTATTCTCAACTCCCCAATTATTTTCAACTGCTCAGTTATGACCAAGACTTTTAAATGTTTTTTTCTCAAGGTCTTCACCCAGGAAAAGAAGTCACACAGCACAATTTGCTGGACTCTTTCAAACAACGTAAACCACTTCCCTTTTAGGAAAAGAAAGGGAAGTCTAAGGAACACATATGTAATAATTAAAACGGGTTCTTTGATGTTTTGCTGAATAACTGAAGTGCAAGACAGAAGTGCCTACACTCAGCCACACCAGCAAGCCCAGTTCATCCCTGATGTTCAGCTACAGCTGGAGGTAGCACAGCCACCATCGTGGGCCTTGTGTTAGGGGGCATGCCTTGCCACATTCACTAACAGACATGTAAAAGTGCTCCTGCGTGCACACATCCCTCAGCCCGTCATCAGCAAGGCCTCCTGTGCTCAAACCAGAGTGACGCTCCAAGATCTGTGTTTCCTTTGCTGCCAGTGACAAGGGCACTTCATTATATCTCTGACAATTGGAAAGATGCATAGGAGGTGATGAGGACGTAACGACAGCAGCATGGGAAAGGCCTGACAATTGATTTTATAGGCATTTTTTCCTCTTCCGTAACAGCTTTTCAGAGGATGCACAGCACAGGTCCACACAGAGCCACCTCTACTGCCAAAATTAAGAACCTTGGGCAACAGAAAAAACTCTTGAAAAAACACACACACACATCCTGGTGCAGTTTTTGTTGGACCATTTCACCCATGTCTTACAGACTCAATCCAGCACCAAGCATGTATCTGACTGAACATATAAGCAGCCTCTGTGGTTCAAGTGCAGCCTATGCTCTCAAAGGTGAGAGCATCCTTCACTCCTTCCCCATCTTCTCCTGCTGTCACCAGGTCAGCTCTGAGCTGGCTGGAAGCCACACGCACAGCTTCATGCCAGATTAAATAGAGCTGAGCCCATGGCCTGTGCTGACACTGGTGTTCCTCTGACCACAGTAACCATGAACTAAACAGGGATCTGAAAATGAATCCAGCTAAATTAGCCCAATGAAAAATAACCCCAACAAAAATCATACAAAGAGATTTCAGTCTGCAGACTGCATAGGTTACACGTGCCAGTCTGAGCTGAAGAGGGGCTTGCAATACAGCCCCAGATCAATTCCACCTCCCAGGAAAGTGAACAGGCAGACAGGTTCAGCTCGTGCATGAGAATGGCAGCTCAGACTCTGATCACTTCAAATCTGCCATAAAACACCAAGAAGAGTCACTAACACAGGCCACTTGAACAACAAACAGTACAGTCCTGCTCCTAAGGGGAAACCAAAACAAACACCTCCAGCAGAAGAAACGTCCCACTGCATTTAAACTTCTGTTCTTACCTTACTTCTGTCTTACCTTAACCTTTACCTGGGGCAGGTACTACATCCATTACCCCACCAAGCAGTCGTGCATCATGCAACTGCCAGCCCTTCTTCCATAAGGAATGGCTCGTCTCAGCAACCCCAACTGGCAATGCCCAGCCTCCCCATCATCTCTATTCCCCTGGTCATGTCGGCACAACTGTTACCTGGACTGGGCTGTAACCTGAATTGGAGACTTAAGCTGAAAAGTAACACAAGAATTAAAAGAAGAGTGAAAGATAAATCCAGCCAGATCAGTTGCTTGTCACAGAAACACAAAGGTTCATGTGCCAGGAAGGTGATGGAGCAAACAGTCAGAAGCGAGGGAGTGCAAACACAGCTGAGAAATGGACTCATCAACCTCACCACAGCCCAAGCCCAATGCGTAAAGAGCAGCTCACTCCTGATTTCCTACACTCTTTCAGTGCTGCTTAACTCGCTTTGCATCATCTTTGCTGTGAGTGAGGAGCACAGACAGGGCCAGTTTATTTAACCTAAGTGGCCAATCTCCTCTGGTAGGTCAATGGCCTGTCACTGTGCAACCAACACCTCAGTTACTCAGCAGGGCACCTGCCTGCAGGCTCTCTTAACTGTGAGCAAGATAACACAAATACCTTAGATATAAGGTTCAGAGGATTCCCTGGATATTGCCAGCTCCCTCGTCATTACTTGAAAAGAACCGTTTGTGCTTTGTACAGCTCTAAAACAGTTAATTCAGGCAGATTCCAGCACAAAGAATGAGCTCTGATGTCAAGTCAAGCAGCTGGAAGCCAGTGAAATGAAGAGTGTTATTTCCATGCACAGCTTTAGGAAATCTATTATTTAAATATTCTGTATAATTCTCAGGTTTGCAATTCAAAAACAAAACTGAAAGGTTTCAAGAAAAGTTCTCCATAAATTGTCTAATATCTTGCAATTCCATTTACAGTATGGTTCTAGAGACTAGTATGATTTCTCTAGAAAAAGATGACCCTTGTTTCTCCACATACCAATTTGTGGAGAAAATTTCTGATTTTAGAGAGCTTTTCTGTATGACAGACAGAAGTATAAGAAAATTCATTTCAAGTTAAACTAGACAAACTCCAGTTTAAAACCACAAAATATCCATTTAATAATTAAATTAACTGTTGCACCAGCTTATTCAGGACATTATTTTTTTAATGGAGTCCATATCACATGAAGCCTTTAACATGAATCTGAGGGCTTGTTTTGTTGGGTTTGATTTTTGGTATTTTTTCACTTTAGCTTCCCCAGATGTTATAAATGCAGTGAAATTCTGACACTTCTGTTATTTGGATAAGTCTAGGTGATAAATCTAAAAACTGAGGAGATTGTTTCTATCCCTGGTGTGAAACTGAATTTTCACAAGAAACCTTCTCAGGGACATTAAAAGAGGGAGGACAGGGTCCTGTCTCCCTCACCTTTGGGCATATGCAGATTGGATCAGGAGATTCCAACAAAGGACAAGGAGGATCATTTTCCTCTCACTCCAGCTAGCACTGATCTTTCTATAGGATTTTACCTGTCAAAAGCCCAGATATTATCACATCAGAGGAAAGGCATTCACAGGAGGCACTCCTGAAAAGTCTCCCAAAGGGTTCCCCATGGCTCCTGTCAAGATGCTCTGGCAGAGCACTTATGAGAGACAGTGCATTAGAGGACAAGTTGGACAATGGCTCTTGCAAAGCTCAAGGACCACTCAGGAGTCCTCAGATCTCAGAGCCTGCTCCAGACAGAGGAGGAGCCTGGCCGGATCTCCGTGACCCAGTTATGGACCACGTACTTCTAAGAATAACTTCCACATCAAGCAAGGAGAATTTTCTTCTCCCCATAAACATATCCTTTACCCTCATAACATTTTTATTAAGACATCCCTCAACATAAGTGCCAAATAAACCTTTCAGATACTTGAATTTCTTCAGCATGCACACAGCCCGAAGCATGTGTGTATTTCCCTATCTCAGACAATGCAAAGCAGACACAAAGAGGAGCCCTCTTGATAGGATGGATGCCCAAAGAAGCAGAGACCAGGGAAGAAACAGCAGAATAGCAGAGAGGAGCGTGGGGACAAAAGCGCCAACCTTTATAACTGGGCTGTTCACTGAGACAAAAATACTGCAGCGAAGCCAAAGAGGTCAAACATCATTTCCCCTCATCTGATAATGATGACTGAGGAAGTTTGAATTCATAAAAGGCACAGGCACATCACACACCCTGGAAAGACAATCCTACCAGCCTTTGTTCAAAGCAGGAATCCCTATATGAATAAATCAGATTTCCGAGGGAGGCAGAAATAGGGCTTGTAACAAAAATTTTCAGCCACCCCTTAGCTCGAGCAGCACTAGTGGGCATAGCTATAATCACAGCAAACCTACATAATGGGTCTGAACTAGCTTAGCCCTTTCCCTGCAAGCAGAGAAGCTGCCACATCAGTAACTCCGTTGCTAGGGCAACTGCTTACTTTCCATATCAACTGCAAACTCGTTGCTATGGAGACACATATACAAGAAAAATTCCTCTCTATAGCCAAGGACCAGATGGTAGGGAAGTCATGGACTAACGGGCTGTACTAAGTGGGACGCAGACCACAGGACATTTAGAGCTGTACGTTCACAATAGGATTAATCTCAACAAGTAAATTCACAGGTCTGGCAGTATAAACAAAACCAGGGAACTCCACATCTACTCCCTGTCATGTGATAACTTCATACTCTGGCCAACTATTATTAAACTGCTGAGCTCAATGCAAACAGGTTTGTACAATCAAGGACTCAGCATTTTCCCTTCTTTAGCCCAGCTCTCTGTCTCGATCCAGTTCAGCTTCATCACAGTTACATGAACAGCCATGCTTCTGGCTTGCCAGGTAAGCCTGATGGCACTGCAGCTGAATTGGAATAGCAGCAATGTAAAAACAAACCCCCTTTTCCCAGCATTCCACACTAGATCTAAAAGCACTAGGACAGGGCAAGTCAAAACACAAAGTGATGAAGCCTGTCCTTTTTTTTTCTCCCCCCTCTCCATTACAAGCATCCCATGTCAGGAAATTCAAGCATTCATATGCAGGCAGAAAAACCTGCAGACTATTAGATGCATATTTAGCCCCATGAATATAAACTAGTGGAACTCAAGACTGAGAAAACTACTATGCAGAGAGAGTTCAAAAAAGAATGAAGTGTTCAGCAGAACTTTTTTTTAGAAAAATGATTACTGAAAGGCTACATAAACAAACACTGGAAAGCACAGCTATGAGAGGAAAAGCTTCTAGCTTTTCATTATGTGTCAATGCACATCACTGGAAAATGCCTGCAATTCCCAGCATCTATTAACTCTTTCCCCCCATACTGTACACGTTTCAGAGCTCATCTTGTTAGCATTTCATAACATGCCATTTGCTAAATGCTGCTTTTTTCTTTTTTCCATGCAAAACCAGTAAAACAGGCAGATCCCAACCCTACAATTAGCAAAAACTGTCTGCAAAGGAGAAATAGCATAGAATGATTCCTTACAGATGAAAGCCCCCAGTTCCTCTGCCCCAAGCCCCATACTAAAACCAGAGAACCTTTTAGATAGACACCTTCCTTCTGAACAGCAGAGATATTTGCTGCAAGGTACCGAATCAAATCCAAGCATGCATACACACACACACACACACACACACACACACACACACACACACACACACGAAGGTATTTTCAAAGCCATCAGTTGACATTTACTGCTTTCCAAGTCCGCAATTAGCTGTCAAGCACCTGATTCAGCAACTCTGACCCAGGGCCAATTCTGCACTCAGGACTCTGTCTGCCACATCCCTTGGCCAGGACACGAGGAAAAACCCAGCAGGGGACTTGAATGACCTGCTGTGGTGCATTTTACATTTGAGATTCCCATCTCATTCCCCTTAAAGCTGGCTCCCTGCAGTTATTAGCATCTTCAGGAAGTGGAAAAAATTCTTTCTCAAAATCTGGGATTTTCCTGGACTTAATACAACTCCACCTTGTGATTCATACAGGCAAGGTCTCCCACCATACCTTGCTATCTAGCTATGTAACCACGGCTGTAATCACAAATTTGAGATGTGGGTGAACAGTCACAGTCATGCATTGTGCTGCACCACCTCCCCACAGAGCAGCAGTGCAGTGTGGTATTGTTCAGATGAGCTCAGTGGACAGCCGGATATTTGACAGATAGACATGAAGACTAATTCCTCATAGGAAGGAAACTGAAATCTAAACAGTCAACTTGTAAACAGAGGAAGAAGGACAGAACAAAACGCAAATGGCAAAGTTAAAGTTAAACACATCCTTGCCAGTTACCATATTTTAGTGGGTTTTTAAATGCATTGTGTGAAGATTTCTTACAGTCTGGGACAGGGTCATAAAAGTCTGTTGTGACTTCTGTTATTACAGTCTCGCTTCCAAACCAGAATTTAAGACTCTGGCTTACATAAAACAAGATCTGGTTTGGGAACGGGTTTTTTTAATCTCACACACATGCTTTCACAGCAATTAATTGATAAAAATACAGACGAACTGTGTGTGATCAGCAATATGAGGACAGTGGATTCTAGGTAATAACACCTTTGAGAAAGAAAGAAAAAAAAAATAGACATGTCAATCCTTTAAAAATGAAAGCTCCATAGAAAAGAAAGTTAACTCATCTAAAATGAAAAGTTGCTCGTTTAGGATAGTGTGTGACTCTTCCTCTAGAGTTACTTGAGCTTCTATTCCAGAACTTTTAAAGTTAAATTGCACACTAAATAGGGAGAACAGCACCACCAAGAGAAGTTTAGTTTCAGGGTAACAAGACAATCACAGCATTTAACTCACTGAAACACAAAAGCTGAGTGCCTCTATTGTTTTGGCCAGGGGGAAGTGTTCACTTTCTGATCTTCAGCCAATTTTAGACACAGACCACGACGGATGTGATTCTACCTGCTATTTATTTCCCTAACCTGTGAGAAAGGCCTCTGAAATTAATCTGCAAGCCAGTACTTTTATCAGTATACTCATACTTTGCCAAAGATTCATCCAGTCCACTGCTTTCTTGAGAAGGGCCCCCTTTGGAAATTGATTCCTGCTCCCAGGCAGACTCACAGAGTAGAAGGCTATGCAAGGGACTGCCCCCACCACTCTGCTCACTTTCCCATTCCCCTGCACACAGCCTCTTCCTGCAGATTCGCCACTGGGGAATCAGCAATGAAACCAGGAGACAACCACTGAGATTCGAAAGCAAAGATGTGCTCCCAGGGCTTCTGCTCCACACCAGCTGCAGAAGTTACGTGAGCCCAAAAAACATCAGAAATTTTGGTGAATGGCAATCTTCACCTTTGATGCCAGACCTGTCTCCTCTCTTTGAAGAGTTCCTCTAAAACCCCCTTGAAATGGACCAAAGCTTCATCACTATTACCCTCCCTATGTAAAAGAAAGAAAAGTTTTTTTGGATTACAACACAGACCAGGGCAACAGCAATGAATTCTTACATAAGGCATACCCTTTCACTATACATTTGTATAAGCCAAGAACAGCAAGCAGCCTATTTATAACATGATTACATTCATCTAGTATAGCTGGAAACCATTACCACAGCATGATAACTAAAAACAATATTTAACCACTATGCATGAAGACACCAGCTGGGGGGAAAAAAACACACACACACACACACTGAACACTTTCTTACAGATGTCTAGACAATGAATTTAATAAAATCAGAATGAGCAATGCTAAAGAAATGCTGGCTCTCTGAACTTAATTGACTACATTACCAGGCACAGGGTTGCACATTCTGTATTTCACTGTTAAGGACATATTCTGAGACTAGCAAGCGAGTATTTTCAGAGCCAGATATGTTTCCACGGTTCCAAACTTACCTGACTTCGGTCTTTGTCCACTTTCTTAAAACACTTATTCAAGGACAGATTGTGTCTCACAGAATTTTTCCATCCAGTGGGTGCATTTGCAAAATACGGAAAGTGTTCCAAGATCCAGTTGTATATATCCTTTACAGGCAGTCTTTTGGTTGGCGAATCCTCGATGGCCATAAATATGAGGCAGCTAAAGGAATAAGGAGGTTTGCAGTTGGGGTTCTGCTTGGCATCGTAGGGCATGTCAGAGTGGGCAGGAGACGGCGGCGTGTCATCACCGATGTCCTGAACAGGGCTAACGCTCCTTAACACCGAGTCCCCAAAGCTTTTCAGCAAGTTCTTGCTCTCATGTAACCAGTTCAAATTAGTTAGTTCTTCATCTTCCATGGCCCCTTTATCTAATCTGATGGCAGGCAAAGAGAAATCTAGGTCCTCGTCATCATGAAGTGCCTTTGATAAATCGCTATCTTGATAACGCTGGCTCAATCCACTGGGAACACTAATTCCTGAGCCCTCTGGCTTCTTACTGGGAGGCATGACTGGACCCATTTAGACAGCAGCTCCTGGGAGAGTGAATCCAAAGAAAGGGGAGAAAGAGAGAAAAGTTAGCTCATTAAAAGGTCCCGCGTAACATTTTGACAGCTTTTCCCTAACTGGTCTCTTGGCCTTTTGCCATCTGTATTAAACATGACAATGTCACATAACGCTCACCCACAACTGTTGAGTAAAATAATCGAAAGTCAGCACAAGGGAAGAAACTTCAGCTGACGGAATAAAATGGTTATCCAGATACACCTCAGTTTGCATGCACATGAAGCTCCACAGAGGAAACACCAAACCATGTCTCTTTAAAGAGGAAGCAGTGTTTTCAAACCATTGAATACTCCAATTGCATCACTTTAATAAGGATGTAAACTAAAAAGAAAAAAAAAAAAAAAGGCTTACGGCCAGTTGCTGCAAATTAATTACAGCTGTTTCACATTGGAGGACAATATAACAGCACCATGATTAAAATCACTCTAGCTAAAGACCTATGCAGACAAACATCCAATCTGACTTGGTTGCACCAAAACTCAGAAATGAGAGCAGAACTTCAAAAACAGCAAGGTCAGGAGAAAGTACGAGGTAGTTTTGGGCCCAGGGCCAAGAAATGGGGAAGCAAGTGCCAGAGCAATAGAGCGCTTTAAAAATGTATGTAAACAGAGACGATTTTAACATAAGCTGAACTTATTTCAAGTACAGTAGAAAACAAGAGTCAGAAAGACCTCTCTGATGCTCAGCAATGGCCTGTGAGAGGTGGGATGAGGTGCTGAGGGTACTGCACCGGCAGGCCCTGGTGGAACACCTGTGAGCACTAATATTTGGGATTACCCGAGTACTTCAGAAGCAAAGTTGCCCCTGCCCAATTCGAGAGAAGCAGACAAGTCCAACAATTCTAATTCAGAAGCAGGAGACAGGCTCCCTTAGCTTCTACACACAGTCAAACTGCCAGGAATTAGGTCTGGAGACGTGAACAGAAGCAGAACAAAAACTGGATGGAGTTAATAATAACAGAATTTAAATGGACTAAACTTTCTGCACAAAGTGTTCTTCTGAACAAGAACAAAATGATTCCCTGTACCTAAAACACAACCCCAGCAGTTATCTTAAGTCATGCAGTCACACAGTCAATACTGTAAATGAAAGGCAAAAAAGCTACAGGTAGTAACAGAATGAACCATCTATCTGCAGGGAAGAATAGAGCAACCCAGCCATTACAGGAAAGAGAAATAATGGACTTTAATTTAGCTGTCATAAATTGACAGAAATGAAAACTTTTAAGTTCTTTAGGTCTTTCTATAAAGAAGTTACACCAAAGCAGAAATTTATTAAAAATTAAACACAAAGAACTCCTCTTCACAGAAGCCCGTCAATACACTCAACGCGTTCCGTGAAAATGTGCCGTTTTAAACAAGTATCTGGAAAAGGAAAAAATACCGAGGCAGATATAAACACCAGGAGGCCGAAACTGCGTCGGCCCCACTTCCTAGTTTTCAAAACTGCATCCAGCGCAACCAGAAGGTAAACAAGGGAATGGCCAGCGTCCAGGAGCACTGGCATTCCCTACCTACGCCGCGCACTCAACTTTGACTCCAAATGGAAGTTCCGTCCCATGAGCTTCTAAACAGGAAAATTATATGATGGCTGACAGTAAAGTAATTTAATTGCACTGTTGCTATGACAACACGCTGCTCTCTTTCTGTTTAATTTCCTTATTTGCCAGTATCCTCCCAAAGGGCCGTATCACTTCATGATTTTTGTCTCCCCCGTCTCTCTCTCCCCGCTCCAGGCAGCGGGAGTGACCGGGCGGCCGCGGCCCCGCGGAGCCCCCTCGGGCCGGCAGGGAAGTCCGGCGGCGCCCGGCCAAAGAGCGGCTCCCGGCGGGGCCGCCGCGGGCGGGCGGGGTGCCCGGGGCAGCCCCCGCGGCGGCGCGGCCCGACTGGGGCCACACCGGGGGAGTACGGGGGGGCCCGCCAGCGAGGCCCGCGGCGGCTGCGGCGGCTCCCCACGGGCAGACAAAGGAGCGCCGGTGACAGGCGAGCCCGCGGCCGGCCGGACGCGTTTAAACCCACGGGAGCTCCGGCGGGCGCGCCCCGCACGCGCGCCCGCCGCGGCCGGGGGGGGGGCGCACCGGGGCGGGCGCCCCGCCCGCGCTCCCACCGCGCCCGCCGCGCGAGGGGGGGGGGGGGGGGCGGGCGCCCATTGGCCGCGGCCGCGGCCAATCAATGGCGTTGCCAGGCGACCGGGGCTGCTCGGGCCGGGCGGCGCGCGCCGCGCTCCCCGCCGATGCCGGCCAGGTGTCACCGGCCCGCGCGGCCCCGCGCGGCCCCTGCACGTGCGCGCGCGTGCCCCGAGCTCCGCGCCCGGGCGCCGCCGGGACCCCCGGCGGGACCGGCTCGGGCCGGGCGCGGCCCCGCGGCGCGGGCGCGGCCCGGGCGGGCTCGGCGGGGTCGCGGCGGCGCGCGCGCCGGGCCGCGCACCAACTCCCGACCAAGTTGTGGCGCGGGGCCGGGCCGAGCCGGGCGGGACCGCACCGCGCCGCTCCCCGCGGCCGGCCCCGCGCGACCCCCAACAACGACAACGACGACGACGACAGCGGCAACTCACCTGGCGGGGTCGGCGGTTTCACCGCGGTCCCTTCATGGCAGCGGCACAAAGTTTCATCTGACGGAGCCAGGCATGGCGCGCCCCCGCCTCAGCCCGAGCCCCGGGGGTGCTGCGGGGGTCCCGGCGCACGGGGCTCCGCCGCCTGCATGGGGCCCGCCTGCCCCACGCCCGCCCCGCGCTCCCGACGGGCAGCGGTCCGCCTCGGTGCGAGCCCGAGAGCGAGAAATTGTTTCCACTGCAAACAAAAAAGGCGACACATGACCACGGAGGGAGGGGAGAGAGGGAAAACGTGGGCTGGGCCAGCCGCGACGGGAGAAGCCGCGGAAGGGAGGGCCGCCGGCGGTGGGGGAGGGCGGTGGTTCCTGCCGGCCGCCGGCGGGGACCCAGCCGCGCCGTCCCGCTGGGCCCTCACCCGCTCCGGCCCCCGCCCGGCGTCCGGGTCGTGCCGGGCCGGCGGCGCCGACCGGAGGCGGGCGGGTGTCCGAGGTCGGGCGGGAGGCGCTCGGGAAGTCCTGACGCGCGGAGAACCGGCAGCCGCCGCGCTCCCACTTGTGCGAGTCCCCCTTTCCCCGGCTGAACCGCGGTGTACACCGAAGGCACCGTGGAGCCCCGGGAGCCCACGGCTTAGCATAGCGGAGCCCTGCTTCTACCTCACCCGCAAGAGTAGCGGGGGAGGCATCTTTCAACACCCTCCCAGTGGGCAGGTGATTTAATTCCTCCCGAAAACGGGCGAACCTGCCGGCCCGGCGGCACACGCGAGCCCGCCGGCCAGAGCCGGGCACCTGCCCCGCTGTGTGAGCGGGTGTGCGGCAGCGACAGGCGCGGGATCCCGCACGGCGGCTTCGCCGCTGGCTCCGGGAATGCCAAACTACGGCCACTGCTGTGCTGTGCACAGTAAAGAACCGCGTTGCAGAAACCTGCGCTAACTGCCGCCGGGGGGGAATGAATATTTCCTGAAGGAAATCTGCTTTAAAAGAAAGCTTGACTCAATTAGGGAAAATGGTGCATTTTCTCGTCTGCTATCATACCCTGACATAACTAGTATTACCTTGAGTAAAAAAACCCTTGCCATCAGTTGAATTAAACTTGATTTAAAAATAAAGAAGTTGTCCGATCTAGACAGCACTAGCTGAACGTCTCTTATGTGTTACAAGCCGTATCTCAAGTAGCTTCAGTGATTTGCAGCACAGAATTAAAGTATGGCTGTCTACCCGCTAAACAAGTACATGGAACTGTTTCATAGCTGGTCCACAAAAATCAAACATTTTCTACTCTGGGTAAACAACACTTGCAGATTTAGCATACTTTAAAATAAATTTTCCTTTCACTATAGAAAATGCCCACTGCAGAAATGTATAAACAATATCACTTAAGTCAGAAATACAGGTATCCTTCGCAGTGCAGTCCTCCCTGGATGCAGAAATTAACACTAAGCCAGGAAGGAAAACATTTTAGGTTTTTTTTTTTTATTATTTAGAAAAGTTAGAACAGCTGCCTCAAGACCTTTAGGGAATTCTGCATTATTTCCCAGTGGATGGGTTACCTCCTCTAATCTCTTTAACACTCCTGAAATTCACCAGTTTTAGATAAGAGTGGCAAGCACCTCATTCTCAAAGTGTAGGGATAAGAAGCATTTCATTGATTCTCTGGAACTAGAAATTCCTGTCATAACTAGCTAAGACTTCTTTTGCCGATAGCTTTCCCTCCCCTACCCAGTGAACTGCTATTTCACATTCTTGCATATTTTCAAGAAGATACACCAGCAGCTGAATTGCAGAATGGGAAGAATACCTATCAGGCAGCAGAGTATCATCATTACCCACTGGCAATCCTGCCCTGTGACTCCACCAGCCCTAACACTCCAACAGACAGCAAGACCATTAGTTTACACAGCTCTTATCTCATGGCCATTTGGTTTCAAACCCAAACTAAATTATCAAGTCATAACTCCACCCACCTGAATTTACTCCAAATGCTTCAGACATTTTTCTGAGTGAATCAACATGCCTCTTTATTGGCAAGCAAGGAGATTTATTGCATTTATTATCACTTGTAAAAGTCAAGTGTCTTGAAAGACTACCAAGAAGAATTCAGCTAATGAGAAGTATTTCTGAAGTGAGAAAGGGGAAGCCTCATGAGATGCAGGGTAGTATGCAAAGAAAATTATACCCTGAATACATTACGTATGCATCCCATTCAGCTCAGTTCTGTTCAGAATTAGTGGCCCAATTCCCCATGAATATTGGTGGAATACGATCAGTTTCAGAGTTTTCTGGTTTTTCCATGGCAGGTAGGAATTTCCCCAGAGCGCACGCTAGAGATCGCATTGAAGGGCCACTGTGAGACATCTGCCGTGTAGGCAGAAAAGCCGGCAGGATGAAGCACAGGGGCCAGCAGCAGGTGGCGGAGAAGGTGAGGAGAGCAGGGGACAGACTGCCCGCTGGGTCGGAGGGCTGGCAGACGCTCCCCGCTGAGGTGCCCCATGAGAGGCAGCAGCGCAGGGCAGCCTCTCGCTGCCTCCCGCTTACCCCTAAGCTCAACAGCAACTGGAGCTGCTGACTTGCAGAGCGCTAAAATACCAGCAACAAAGTAAACATCTTGCCTCTTGGGAAGGCTGCTCCCCAACTTCTGACTTTTTGCTGGAATACTTAATACAACTAATTTAAGGAAGGAACAGCGTCTCATTCAGCTCTGTTGAAAGAACATTAACTGCTGGCTTAGAGACCGCAGCAGCAGCAGAACAACTAATGTATGGCCATCAAGTAACTAAATACTCACTGTAATCTCAAGCAAGCCCCCAAATTTATTAGGGTGTTGATTTCCCCATTTCTGAGACAGCAATAATACTAATTCATTTAGCATAAGATTTGCAACACTGACAGATGAAACTGTTTGTACATAAAGACCAAAGTACTTGCCGTACTGAAGGCTGATTAGAAGTTCCAACAGTGCAGAGCTGCACTTTAGCCTTGTGGGCTAATATACAACAGTCTAATCTTTCCACTCAGATTTCAGAATACCAACTGCAGATGTTGCAGTATCTTATTTAATGAGGATTTCCAGCCATCTCCCTATACTCCTTTATCTCTTATCCTACTCTAGATTGGAATCCCTGAAAATTTCCCACAAGCTATCGAGCACACAAGCACAGCAAGGGTCATGGGCTCACAGGCTCATCTTCCCCCCTCAATCTCTGTCTCTACTGGGAACATGTTTCTTTGCGAGTATTATGACCATGTGTCGTGGTTTAACCCCAGATAGCAGCTAAATACCACACAGTCGCTTGCTCCTTCTGCCACACGCACACAGTGAGGAGATGAATCAGAATTTAAAAAAAAAGAAACAAACAAGCAAACAAACAAACAAACCCCCAACCCTTAACTCATGGGTCGGGATAGGAATAGTTTCATAATTCAAACAAAATAAAAGATGATGATGATGATGATGATGATGATAGTAGTAATACGAGACAGAAAGAGGGATAACACCCAAGAGGAACAAATTATGCGCAATACACTTGCTCATCACCTGCTGACTGATGCCCTGTTCATCCCTAAGAGGTAATTGGCCCCTCCTAGCCAGTTCCTCTGCAGTTTATATACTACTGGGCATGATGTTCTGTGGTATGGAAAATTCCTCTAGCCAGTGCAGGTCCCCTGTACTGGCCATGCTCCCTGCCAGCTTCTTGTGCACGGCTCACTGTCAAAGCACAGGAAACTGAAAAGTCCTTGACTTAGGGCAAGCACTGCACAGCAACAACTAAAACATCAGTGTGATAATAACTTAATTCTCATACTGAATCCAAAAATACAGCACCACTGTTCCAGTCAAAAGCAGGACACCATGTCACATGACCTTGCTAAATACTTCTACTTTCTGCCTTCTGGCCTCACCTGACACATTCAACAGTCCTGCACTATTTATCCTCACCTTTAAGCCCCTCTTCCTAAATTGGTCTCCAATTACCTCGTCTTTACAGACTGGTGTCCTTGTCAATGTTTATTCTCCCTACATCAGAGTCAGATTTCTTCCCTGAAGTCTGCTGCAAGTATGCCAACAAAGCTTGCTCATTAGGATATAGAATTAGATGCGCAGCTGTACATAAAAACCCCTCCTAATTCTTAATGGTCCTGACATACATTTCAAAGAGTGACGAGGACAGGGCTGCTGACTCTTGCCATCACATCCTCGGTGTGGGACACAGCTCAGGCCCTGACACCTGCACATTGACCATCTCATTTTGTGTCAGTTCTTCCCCCATGCAGAATGAATACTGTGTCCCCATCAGTGCTGATATTACTAATCTTCTGCTTTCTCTGAGGCAATGGATTTAATCTTGTACAGAGCACAAGCACACTGGACATCTTCAAGAACTTACAAAAACTAAATCATGAATACAGCATGTTTATTCATTTCCTCTTTCACAACTCCTGTTCTCAGCATTCTTCTCCTGCAGCATCAACACTTCTTTATTTTTAACCACAGCAGACCAGCCTGGTTTTGTTTTTTGCACTATGCCTGCTTTTGGGGCAGAGAAACAGCTGCGTCTGAATTCCCGGAACGGTACCAGAACAGCCAGAGCCTCTGCCCTGCACAGAGGTAACACACCTCACGGGCTGACAAACAGTGCCCTGCTGCCCTGAAGAGAGCAGCTCTGGCTTCACAGCTGCTCTGAGTGCAGTTGTACCCTCCCTGTCCGTCCCATGGCTTTTGCAAGCACGGCCTTCCCTTTCTCCACTCACAGCAAGCGCTAAGCTACAAGCTGCACATGCAGTGAAGCCCCAGCTTACTCCAGCTTACCAACAGATCTATCTTTTGCTCATTCACTCAAGAACATGGAATCAGATTTACAAAGCATTTTCCCAACATTGCATTTAATTAGTTTTCAAGTTCTCATTTTCCCCAGCAGGCAAAACCCAACGGAAACAGAACTGAATCTGTGAGAAAAGGAGCACCAATACAGAGTTTTGTCAGAAGTGTGAGCAAACGAAACTATCTACAGCATTTCTGTTTCACAGGCTAAAATAAAATTAATTTCTTCCAATAAACTCCACGGTTTTTATTAAATAGCTCCTTTATAAATTAATGTATGCACATTTATGATGTTATTCTGGTAATTCTTGCAGTTTCTAGGGAAATGTGTATACTTAGTGCTAAAATTATATACAGCTGAAAAGCTACCAGCAACTGTGTTTCTGTGCATGAGTGTGGTGGGAGGAGAGCATCAGGCATGCTCATTTGTCCTACATATGTTTGTTAAAACGGGTCCATATGAGAGATGGTTTCACAGTGTAATTACCCAACATACAAGGACCCCAGGCACAAACCCAGGTTATACTGGGAAAGGGAGGCCTCTACCAGTACAGCTGATTTTGGTAGACTAGTCAGTGGAAAGCAAAATGTGGCTGGGATAAACATAACTTTACTGGAGTTTTCTGCTATAATGGTCTGAAGTCACCCAACTAACTCAGCTGGTGCATTAACCGTAATACAAGCCAGTATTTCTACTACAGTTGCAGTGTTTAAAGAGGCTGAAAAATGAAAGAACTGCGTTCTGGAGTTTGGTGCTCAGACTCTTCTCTCTGTTGTAAAGGTGTAATGCTACAAGATGTGGCCTGGTGTTATCTCAACATCAGTATTCACCACTTGGCAGCTGAAGTCAAACTTACAAGCAATCAGCAGAACCAGAAATCAACTGTATTTTTGTTCTCAAAAGTAATATGGAGGAACAGCAGCAGCCAACACTGCAGATAAGAAAAGATCAGAAGTTTTAGGGAAAACTACAATGGAAAACCACCTTCTTTTTATAAAGCTCCCGAACTGCATTGCCAAGTGGAATTTCTAAAACCAAGACAAAATTATTTCAAGTCAACATCTCAAATTCTGCCTCAACTTTCCTCAATACAAACAGTTCACTTCATCAATTATTGTAGGAATCTGTCCTTTATTTGTGTATCTATGCATGCAAAATTAAGTCTGCAGGACCTCACAGGTAGTGAAGTTTGTGTTCACATCTCATCAACTGAAGTTCTCGGCAACCGACGCTAAACATAGTTCACCATCACTACTGCTGTGAGTCAGGAGGCAATTATTCCCCTCTGACCATTTGCTTGTGCTAGGTGCATTTCCTAGCCACAACTATACTTGTGTGAGTCCCAGCTTGATTTCCAGCTTTTTGAAGCACAGGATATACCAGGGCTCTTTCCTTTACTCACTACTTGGCTCTACTCTTCCTGTATGTTTCTTGAACACTGTTCCCGGAGGAAATCCTGTGAAATGCAGATTCCCAGATTGCAACAACGCAGAGACAACTATGAGAGCCTGTATGAGGTGGTGCAGGGATGAAGCACAAGCACGGCTGTGCTGCTGCTACGGTTGTGTCTGCAAAGAGATGCTGAGAGGGTGCAGGCTGTGGGAAACACACTAAGTGCCATAAAATGAATAAGCAGACTTCTATCCTTGGTGGGGTTTTAGTGCTGCAGACCAGCCCACCAAAAGCGCCAGGGAGAAAGGAATGGAAAACAATGAAAAACTGCAGTGGAAGGACTAAGAAGAGTCAGTGCCATCTGCAGAAAGGTCCTGTCTTGTCCTGTGCTCCCCTCCACAGCCACAAGTGAGGTGGCCTCCAAGGCTGAACCAGAGGGCAGCCATAGGCAGAGCAGGTAAGCAAGATTTTAGGAGGAAGGAGGAAAGCTGGCATAGCAAAAAAAGCACAGCTCAAGTATCCACATCCCAGCAACAACTTCTGTGGCCAGAGAACCACCTCCCTGGCTGCTACATTCATGTCCTGAGGTGGGTCTCCCCGCAAGCAGCTTTTGGCTTCTCTAAGGTGACAAGAGTGCATTATTATAATGGACTGACTTACTCACTGGGACATGAATTTCTGCCAGGCCTTTTGGCACTGCCCCAGTCTTTCTGGCAACAGGTAACTTCAGTGAGCAGCTGCAGTGATCTGGGAGGTATGGTGCATCTGGCACCTCACAGAATTTTTGCAGGCAAATTTCACATTCCACAGGTTTCTCACAGGGATGCCACAAGGATGAGGTGGGTCTCAGCTGCTGAAGCACTATGAAATAATCATGGAATGTTTTTCTCTTTACATCTGCAGTCTTGTAAACATTGATAGTTAAGCCCTTTTCTTAGGTTCAGCTGGTTCCAGCACAGTTTAGCACTTCCATAAGCATTTCAAGGACAAAAGAATGTTGTGGCTATGTTGTGGTTTAATCCCAGCCAGCAACAAAGTACTATACACGCGCTTACTCACTCCTCCCGTCCCTGACGGGATGGGAAGGAGAATCACAAAAAGGTAAAACCTATGAGTTGAGGTAAGAACAGTTTAATAAATGAAATAAAGCATAATATTACATTAATAGTAGTAGTGAAAAGGAAGATATGCAACAAGGAGAGAGAGAGAGAGAGAAATAAATCCCAAGATGGACACAAAAATGATGGCCAATACAATTGCTCACCACCTGCTGAGCGATGCCCAGCCTGTACCCCCGCAGCGATCAGCCCTTCGCAGCCAACTCCCCCAGTTTATCCACTGGGCATGATGCTTTTGATATGAAATATCCCCTTGGCCAGTTGCAGTCAGCTGTCCTGGCTGTGCTCTCTCCCAGTTTCTTGTGCACCTGCTTGCTGGCAGAGCACGGCAAACTGAAAAGCCCTTGACTTAGGCTAAGCACTGCACAGCAACAACTAAACCGGCAGCGTGTCACCAATGTTATTCTGGTAATAAATCCAAACCGTAGCATTGTATCAGCTACTAGAAAGAAAATTAACTCTATCACAGCCAAAACCAAGACAGGCTATAACAAAATTTTTAAGAACATTTGAGGAGAAAAGTCACGTTTACGGCTTGTATGCAAGTAGAGGCTTTTACTTATTCCACATCACATCACATAATCTTCAACATTCTTTCTCACAACAAACAACACCCCCAACATGAAAAGAACACAGTATCAAACCAAACACCGCAGGTAAGAAAAAAGAAACAAGCTATCCCTGGAAAAAGGCCCGCAGGTTGCGGGAGCGCCGCCGGGCAGCAGAGCCGGGGTTTCGCAGCGGACGGGCCAGCCGGGGCTGCGCCGGGACAACCCGGGCAGCCGCTGAGCCGCCCCTTTGTCCTGCCTGCCGACACAAGACCCATGCAATGACAACCACAAAACGCACTTAAGCGCTGAAAAGGTGACTAATGAGCTCATTCATACTCCCTATAAATTATTCACTACAGCGCTGAACCCACTCAACACAAATGGCAAAGTAAACTTTAAATACAGGGAGCAGGAGCCTCCCGTGTTGTCAGCTTCTGCCTGTAAAACTTTCCGCAATGCAACAGACACTTCGCTTGCTTCTGCCCCCTTGTTAAAATCCCTCTAGCAGAGGTAAGGCAGCTACAGCTCCTAAATATTTATTTTGCGACTGCCAAGTCTTTTTCCTTACTAGTTCCAGGTAATCACAAAGCACTACACACAGCTTTAAATTACATTCTTCAGAAATTAAAGTCTGACCTCATAATGAATGCCAGGTCTAAAGAAGCGAGAAGACGATAGCACATGTATGTTTAATGGGAAGCAGCACATCTTCAGAACCTGCACTTACTGATACTTCTGTGAACATCTATAATTTGTAGCAAAATAAAAACTGAGGTCTTAAACATAACTTAATTTCTTAGGTGCTGGTCCAAAAAAGCTTCTGAAATGTTCAGAAACCGTCCATTTGTAAGAATGCCTTTGTTATCCTGTTTGGTGTGAAATAAGAGGCAGATAATGGTTGGATGTTAACAGCACTAGTGGCAGAGTTTGCTGCTGTGGTGACTGGAACAGGCATTTACCCTCTTCAAACTGTGCTTTTCTCCACAAGATAAATTACTTACACCATTTATAAGTTAGCTTTAGTAACTTGTTGCAGGTTGAACTAGCAAGACAGAATGAACTACAGAGTGAAATTAAAGACAGTGTTACATGACATGTCTGATCTTCAGTGGGAAAACATTACTTGCACCTCTGGTTACAGGATCAACTCCAAAGGTCGGGAACAACTAGATAAAAGGGAAAACCAGGAATTACATAGCTAAAGTCCAGTAGAGTATAAAGTAAGGTAAAGTATGGGAGATGTAATACAACATCAAGGTGATATTTAAACACGAGAAGAAAAATGGCTAGCAAAAGAAGTTTTCAAATGAAAAAAATTATTCCAGATTTCACTAAGCACTCTCTCTTCCAAACTGTCAATGTAACTAAGAAATTCTGCACCACTTGAAGACAAGATGTTACCACCTACCAACAACTATGTGATTAGTCTTCATTTATTTAAATCCATTATTCTGAAATTACCAGAAATGCACAGAAATCATGTTGCCCTGTTAGTGATTGGTGAAATGGTGATTAGGAAAAAGCAAACACAAGACAGCAATGGAGCAGCCCACATCACATAGCATGCATGCCAACTTCTCAAAAGCTGTTGTGTTTTAACTCCAGCCAGCAGCTAAATCCCACACACTTGTTCAGTGCCCCCCAGCCCCAGTTGGAACGTGAAGGAAAACTGGAAAAAGGTAAAGTTCAAGTGTTAAGAACAATTTAATGACTGAAATAAAAGTAATGATAATAGTAATAATAATAACAACAGTAATAATAATAGATGAACAAGTGATGCATAATACAACTGCTCACCACCTGCTGACTGATGCCCAGCCTGTACCCCTGCAGCGATCAGCCCCTGGCAGCGATCTTCCCCCACACTGAGCATGATGTTCCATGGCACGGAATACCCCTTTGGCCAGTTTGGGTCCCCCGTCCTGGCTGTGCTCCCTCCCAGTTTATTTCTGGACCTGCTCACTGTCAGAGCACAAGAAACTGAAAAGTCCTAGACTTAGGGTAAGCACTGCACCGCAACACCTAAAACATCGGTGCGTTATCAATATTACTCTCATATTAAATCCAAAACACGGACCTCTACCAGCTACCAGGAAGAAATTAACTCTATCCCAGCTGAAAGCAGGACGAAAGCTCTCCATCTAGTGAGATTTCTATCCCTCCTGTAACTGAAGGGCGCTGCCAAAGGTCTGAAATCACAGACCCCACTAACCTGCCTGGCAAGGGGCGTTCACCTCCCAGTTCAGAGGTGGGAAACAGTGGCACTTCCTGCAGCCGCTCCCCACACCCTGCTCCTCATTTCCCTAATGAGGCCCAGCAGTGATGTCAGTTTTGCCCAAGGCACGATTTGGTCTAAATAATAACCAACTACAGTTGGCTACATAATCAGAGGAATGCCAGATCCGGGGGAGGATCAGCAAACAAACTGGCGGGACAGCTTTTAACTGCGCGCAACCAAGTCAAAACACGGCTGCAAGTGCCAGCGAACCTCTTGACTGGTCAATGCCACTACTCTTGCTGAGATTGCCCTGGATGGCTTTGACCTAAGAGGTCACCAGGGAAGCTTCCCGAGATACCAGTCCCCGCAAACTCCTGAAAGACTGCCATGCCATGGGTAGGGCACACAGCCAGCACCAAATAATGCTGACACCGCTTTGAGGCCAGCTGATGCCGCTGAGGCAAAGGCAGCTGGATTATGCTGGGTACCAGGCCAAATACAGCTCAATCCAACGCCACTCAATCCACAATCCACAGCGGAGGCTGTTACCTCTGCTGGAACACTGGTTCTGCTACTCCTCCTTCCTCTTGGCTCTCCGAACATAGTCTCATAGCTGTGCAGATCCCAGAGTATGCCAATCAGCGGGGAACGCTGGGCTGCCCTGTGCTTGGGTCATATCATCACAACAAACTGTAGGTATTTCTTACCTGCAAGTAGAAAATTCAGATGTTCACAAAGCAAAAAACTCATAGATTCAACAAATAGGAAAAGCGGTGGCCCCTTTAAATTGCATAATACCTCCTTATGAAAGAAATTGCCTCCCTGCTCATCCATTACCACGCACAGGTCCCAATCAAAAAAGCACCAAGATTTATATGCTCCAGTGATTACAGAGTAGTCACTTTGCCGAGTTAGAAAATGTGTAAGTGCTGACCAGATGAGGCCAGAGAATACACATATCACCCTTCCTTTTATGTATTTCTGTCCATTGTCACAACCTCTACAAAAATGGAGAAGGAAAACAAATGGGCTGAAACAAGCACCGTCAGTAACTTCCTACCTGTTCTTCCGCTACAGCTCTGGTCTTGCACACTTCTCGTACACAGTCAGGGTTGACTCGGAATTCCCATACACACACATCAGATTCAGAGTGCCACAGACATGCTGCACTCATGTGTGAAGTGTGGGTCTGCAGCTGTGCCCTTGGTGATGCATGAATTTGTGTGTGAGAATGCACACCATGGCAAGTGTGTGCTCAGCTCTGTTCAAGACACTAGGATTTTAGGCACCAAGTAACCAAAGGGGATCCTTACTGAAGTTAATGGGTTCCCCCTGAGCCGCTTCTTCTCTCAGGTTGGGCAGAGGGAATAAGATCTTGAAATTGGCCAGGTGGAAATTTATGCCTGTGCTTGCCTTACTTAGCGGGAAGTGTGATGCTGGCGCCTGCAGAGTCCTTAGGGAGCTGGGCTGAAGCTGTCCTCAGGTACCCCAGTGCTCTGTGGCCCTGTGCACTATTTGATTGCATCCTTGGACTTATGCCAGTGCTAATCAGCATCCAACCCTCTACCTTTATTTCCTCCTTACCTCCCCGTCACATAACTCCATTTAATGTTTACTGTAAAAGTTGAAGAAGCCAGTCAGAGCAGTGCTCCTCTTGCCCACGTCCTTGTTCCAGCCATGTCCTAAGGAAGAACAGGGCAAATGCATGGTGATACACTGCAGCATTCTTCCAGAGTCCTGCTGGAAGTTAGAAGCTGAAGCTAAAGATGCAATCAGATGTCGTGGTATACTGTAAACCCGAAGATATTTTTTTCCTATCAACTTTCAAAAAGGTTCCTGTAAGCTTCAGCATCAACAACAGCCTGTATCAAGAAGTTCCACGCTTTAACTATTGACTGTGTGGAAAAAATTCTTCTTTTGCTTTAAATGTGTCACCTCATAGCTTTGCTTGAAAACCCTATCTCTTGCGTATTATGGTAATTATCGTATATCTAGGACACATGACTCAGGTCTATGCAGACTTCTCCTGATTTTATAGTACCTTCCTACCGCTCCAACAGCGCTATTAATAACCAGCATTTCACCCTCTGAAATAACTACAGGTATACACAAACATCAGAAAATAATACATAAACATACCTATCAATGACCATCTAATCATACAGTCAGAATTATCAGCATTGCCTCTACCCCGATAAAAGAAAAGGGAGTTATTTTTCAATAATATGGTCCTAAACAACACGTTCTCCCTTGTAGTCTCAGCCTGTAATTTTTCCCCTTACATACTTGCTTGAAGAACCTGGAGCTTTTCCAAACACTTAATATGTCTATACAAAATGTGGAAGCAGACCATTCCAGCTGATATCTCTATCCATGAAGAGAACAGCAGCTGGAAGATGCTGCCTCACACAAACAGTAACTGTAACAGATCAGGCCTTATGCAGGTTCAGTCCTTTAAAAAAGCTGCAGCTTCAGAGCTACCAAACTTCTCAGGGCTGCTCCACTAGAAGTCCATGCCTCCAGATTCCACCTTGCATCTCCCTAAGACAGCAGGAGCATGGCCAAGGTGGAAGCGGTCTGGGAGATGAGGAAGCACCATGGAGCATGGTGGGAAGGGCTACAGGGAAGCAACAGAGAGAGAGAGTGAGAGAGAGAGAGAGAGAGTGAGAGAGAGAGTGTGCTTTCAAAGGGTGATGTGGAACTAGGTCAAGTCCAGGCTGGTCATGTGGGAAGCAATGGCCTTGCATCATCTTCTGCTCAAGTTTCAGCTCTGGCCCCACATGAAGAGGGCAACAACCCCCGCTCCAACAACCCAGAGCCATCGTTATACATGATCCCTGTGCTTGGATCAATGGAATAAATAATAAGTGGTAAGTGTGAACGCATGAACCTAATTTCAGCTGCATGCATTCTCAATTCTTCACCTGTGCTTCTGAGTAGTTCCTAGCCTAGTATGGGGCAGGGGACCTGTCCATTTGAGGCAAAGACCAGCACTGTGTCAAGGCTCAGCTGGCAGGATGTTTGTGAAAGCAGCTCAGTTCAGTCAACAATCTCCCCCTAGAGTCCAAGTACATCACCTCAAAAATATGTCTCAGCTCTTCTGGCATAGAGCCTGGGAACCCAAATTTGTTTCTGATCCAGGTCCTCTAGCTGGCAGTGTAACAAATTGCTGTCCTGCCACCAGGATGAATAAAGTCATTTTTCACTTATTATGTTATTCAAAAATAGAGCAGGAGCTTTATTTAAAACAAGAAAGTAATATACTGGAAATTAACGGGGAAAAAAAGCCCTTCTGCTTTATAAACCACAAGGATAAAAGACTGAGTCAGAACAACCCGAGCTAATATCCCAATGAGCTCGACCAGAAAAGAAGATACTCGGGTTACAAATTCTACTGCTTCGGGTCTTGCAGCTAAGCCTAATGTTACATCCATGTCAGGAAGTCTGGCTTTTCCTGCAGATCACTAATATTTTTCCCTGCAGTCTACAGAATGGCTTCAGGCAAAACGGTACAGGTCCATAGCAGCTGTTGAACTGGATAACCCACGGTTGGTTGTTTTCCTCCAGAAGTGTGCTGTAGTGAGTGACACCTCTGCTGTTCTGGCTGCACCTCCCTGGGCTGTGAGGCATCACTCTCTTTCCCAGGGCACAATCCTGCAGCTGCTCCTACCAGGACACGCAGCCCTGAGATAAAAACAGGACCCTGAGAATGAACCCTATTTACCTGACAAACTGCAGGACTCCGCTGGACTTCTGTCAGTGCCTTTAGATCCGAGGTGTTGCTCACCAGCAAGTTAAAGGACAGACAGGTGTACCTTGTGTCACCTGATGGTAACATGATTATAGCTGATTCATGTATCAGGACACACTGCTCTCCCCACAGCAGGTCTCCCTTGGACTCTCTCCCTTGTCCCAGTGAGGAAAAGATGGACTGGCCACACAAGCCGCTCACGCTGACTTGCTGGCCTTTACCTGTTGGGTCTCTCCATCCTTGCCTGTCACCCTCCTATACTGGGCTGATTTACCATCAGCTTTTATTACTGACTGGGCTATTTTTCCATTAACCTAAATCAATACACTCATACAGTAAACATCCCAAAATTCAAGTCAATATTGAGAATTCATAAGGTATTACAGATTTATAGATATTTACAGCTTTGATTAGAGATTTTCAGATGGATGGTACAATGGAGGCACAGCTAATAGATTAGATTTTCAAGTCCTGATGGTAACTTGTAAGAAATCCACTAGAAAGATTTAAAAGCCCAAGTCTCACTGACTTTTAAATGACTTTCAGTGAAGTTAGTATTGCTTCAGCCTTCAGGTGCTTTCAAAAGTGCCATCTTATAGCCCTGCCTGAAGGTTTGCTTCTCTCCCTGCTGACACAATGCTCGTGAGAAGGGAGGGCATTTACAGCAGAATGCTCACCTTACAAGATGCTTGTCTTGCCTAGGGGCACCATCCTGCACAGAAATGAACGTGCTCCTCGGTGTATCTGGCCCTTGGCCATTACACAAACCAGAATGGCCAAACCAGCTGTGGCTGCTCTCAGTGCTGTGTCCATCCTGCTCCGCTGCCAGCAGGAGATGGCAACACAGGCAACCGGACCGCTGTCTCCCTCTCCTCTGATAACTCTGCTTCTTATTTCTACCCAGATGAACAAAATAGTAACACACTCTGTCATACACTTTTTTCTGTGCATTATTTCAGGACTGTGCATTGCAAGTACTGGGTTAGGTGATTAGGTCCTACTTCTATGAGGTACTGATGGGGCCCCAAAGGGAACATGCCCAGCTCTGGGCAGACAGAGAGCACACTCAGTGCAACAGAGGCCCGAGCCAGCCCAGAGGAATGAAACCACTGTCAAATCATGTCTCTGCAGAATCCACTGTCCATATGCTTGGACTGCCTCTTGCCTCACTCTTGGGAGTACATTTGAGCAACCATCTCGACTTGGAAGCAAGCTGAAACAAAAGGGAACCACAACATCCTCTCGTGGGATAATCTCTAAGGATATATCTGCTACCCCCTGCACAGTACAGTGTAGGGACAGCCAAACCATGACACGTCCTGTAAACAATGTCCCAAAGACAAACTCACTGTCCAGGAGGCTGAACTTCTTCAAGAGAACTCCCCTGGAGGTCACTGGGATACCTTCTGCAGAACACCTATGCAGGCATTCTCCTGGAGATGTCAGATTGTTTTGGTTTGGTTCTTTAAAGAATCATTTTAACAAGTAAAGGTCACATTCAAAATATTTAAACTTCCTTTATTCAATTTTTTATTTAAATGAATGAAAAGGTACCAATAAATGAAAATGTGTCTTTTTGTCCTGGACTTCTACTCTGCAGAGCAGGGACTCTGCCCAGAAACCTCTGTAAGACTTGTTATACAGTATTCTTCTATCTAAGTAGGTCACCTGACAGGGGAAAATATCTATGCAAAATTTCAGTGAAGCCAACAGATTTCTGATTAAGACTGGCACCTGGCAATAGCTATAGATTTCCACACATTTATCCCTCCCAGCATAGAAGTCATACATCTCATGCTAACTCACATGCTTATGGAAAAAAATTTTGCATACATTAATACAAATGTAGCAACTTCCTTCAATGCTTTTAGATCATCATCTGCAAAAACAAAACAGCATATATCTCCAATGGAGTTCTGAAAGTGGATCAAAAATCCTATATAAGGAGAGACTTCTGTATTTAGCTCCAATTAATTTGACTTCAGTACAGATATACTTGAGCCAAAAATAAACCCTAGACTTTTTGACTCCCGTTTTCTGTTCTAGCTACTACACCACACTTTGACAATGACAGGTACTTTACATAAATGCTGGTTTCTCTCAGTACTACATATTTTCAGTTGCTTTTTCAAGTCTACTCCACTTCAAGTGGCTGCCACATAAACGTACTCTTTGAATCACAGAGTCCAATTTGACACTCTGTGGAACTGCCACCTTACACTATACAACCCTTGTGATGTATCTAATTCTTAAGCTCTAAATATATGGGTTTTATCAGAATACATCTATCAGAGTTTATTACCCTACTGACTGCTGCCAGCAAGTGCAGTATCAGGCACAGGCACAGAATCCAGAAATACCTACTTCAAAGCACAGAAATAGGAATGGGACCTCAGCAAGAGGTAAGGTCAGGGAAAACACCAGTAAAAGAAACATCCCAGTACGGCTGCCACCAGTTCCACGGAAGCCAGGTCCCACCATTAAGTCTGTCAATTTAAGGACTTTGAAAAAAACCCCAAAACTTTACTTGGACATCAGTCTGAGGGCCCAGAAAGGGCAGGTCTTTCCAAATTGGCACCAAATCCTGCACTCTTTATTCTTGGAAAGATTTTATTTACATTATTGCAATTCTGGGTAAGGATTGCAAGATGTAACTCTGAGATCAGACCTCTAATCCTGCCTCTCTGTTTACTGCATTGATTGTACTCTTTTAGCCTCTGATCTCACCATCCCTGCTTAGTGCAGGCTCCCCTCTATTGGGGATGGGGAATTAAAATGGGATTCAACTGAAAAGCTGAGGCAGAACAGGGAATGATGAAAACGCATCATCTGCCATGAGCAGCCATCACCATGGCTAAATTTAGAATGTAGGCTCCTCAGGCAGAGAGATGATCCGCCATCCCTGTGGGCCACCAGTCACACAGTGCTACATAAATATTAAAATAATAATTGATGATTAATTAATAATGGTTTCCTTTTCCTCATGACCATCTCTCAGCTGCCGTAAGAAATAATCATTTCCTTTCTTTTAGATGCAGATACAAACAATAATTCAAAAACACATCTCCTTAGAGAAAATTCACTTTCCCATTTTTTTTCAGTGAAATAGTATTTTCTGCAGCTTCGGACATGAGATTCTGAACTATTCACAGACACTCTGTTTAAGAAAGAAATACTAATTAAAAATGCCTCAGAAGCCACAATAACCAAAATAAACATCAAGAAGGCAAAGCTGAAGTACAGAAAAAAAAGAGCAAATCAATTTGTTCCCTCTTGCTCTGTTATTACTCTCTAAAGACAAAAGCCTTTTAATAAAACACAGCACAGATGCTGTGGAGAAGTATCTTAAGGATACCTACATTCCTTCAGTGACCACAGATACAGACATCTGACTGGCCTTACAGCTGCCTTTTACCAGTGTATTGTTCTTGCTTCTGATATGCACCAAATGCTTCAGATATTCATTTTACTTCCTGTAATTAAAAACCTCCAGAGATTCAGCAAGCGACCCACTCCTTTCACTCATCACCTTGCTCTGGTCCATCTCCTCCTAATCCAGGGCAGCCTTACTGCACCTCCACCTCCCACCAGCAAGCACTCTTGCTGGTTTAATCCATCACACTGTCCAGCAGATCTGGAAGCTACTAGTCCCTCCTGTAACCTCCTAGAGTTAAACAAACAAATAAACAAAGAAACAAACAAATAAAACAAAAAAAACCACCACCACCCCCAAAAAAAAAAAAAAAAAAAAAAAAAAAAACCACCAAAAAACCCACAACCAAATAAAAAATCCTTTGTTCTCCACCTGCCATATTCTATTAGCATTTAGTCCTCAAGCTCCAAAGATGGTGTCTGCAGCCTGAGTTAATTTCTCCCCAATTTAGCCCGCTGTTTAAATGTCAGATTCTACCAAAGCCCTTCCTTACCAGAGACATTACTCTTCCTCCACACCTTTTTTTCTGTTGGTTTACGTTCAGGCTTTTTCCCCAAATAACCAGCTTTACCCGTCCCAGCTGCTCAGCACTGCAGGCGTCAACCACTCGGAAAACCCTGACCAAGCCTCAAATTCCCATTTAGTTTTCAAGATAATTATTAAGATAATTATGTTTTTTAGATAAAATTGTTTCCTTGCGGAAGAAAAGCTACATCATCCAGAACATCAACATTTGTCTACGAAATTTCTTCGTGGCATTTTTACCGATAATGAATGCCATCTCTTAATAATCCCCCAGGCCCTCTTTAGAGACAATTATTATAAAAACAGATCTTCCTAATGAAGATGGAGTTACTAAGTCCAGAAGTTTCAAATCGCTAATCAGGACAGCTGCGAGACTCTGCGCAGCAATTAGTTTCAAAGCCAGCTCCAAGATGAAGTTGGATGGCTTTGTGGAAGGGAGGGACGCTACCGGCCCACGGAGGAGCGCGCCCCGCGGGGCTCAGCGTGCGCAGACTGGCGCTGCCGGGGCACCGCTAACAGCACCTGAGAGGATCACAGGAGCAAATAAAGCAACCGGAGCGCCCGGCGCAGGAAGCAGCAACGGGAACACCTCGGGGAGCCCCGGGGACAGCCCAGCCCCAGGCAGGCTGTGGGGGACAGGCGTGGGCAGCGCTCACCGTGAGGACCTCGGCGTGGACGTACGTGGCTGCAAACGTGACAGACACCGGGATTCGCCTGGCTGTAAGAAAGCACCTCGATAAAGATTTCACCCCAGGAAGCGGGGTGTAATCGCCACACTTTCAAGACCATAGCAGAAGGATGGCATCCGTCTCCAAGAACTTAATCTCATGCACTGGATGAGGTTCACCGCTATCCTCATTTTAAACATTCCTGGGCAAACAAATTCAGTTCTTCAGCCCAGATCCTGCAGCTCCCAAGCCCTTCATTCAGGCAGAAGGCTCCTGCCTCCTTACCCAAGGACAGCATCAACAAATGAGTGCAATTAAAACATAGATAATGCATCTGAACATGTGCATTCCTCATTTATTTAACAAGTTTAGTTTTAATTTTTCATAACACTTTAGAAGAAACTAGTAAACATAGTGCTGTAGACACTACAAAAGTAAGAAAGCCCTTGCTGCAGGAGACTACTTCATGGTCTCCTGCTTGGAAACCTCTGCTGGGACAGGGACTCAAACTCCACCTAGCAGAGGAATTACAAGGTGCAAGAAATAGGTCAAACGAGGATACTGAGATTGTATTTGTCTGAAAATTTCCCATCAACATGAATGGTCCTGTTCAAGAGTTGTCTGTGCTGAAATCCTCTCACCTCGCATGCACATGCAGGATGGGTAGGTCCAAGTGGCTCAAGGAATCTTTAGACCTACTTACTCCTCTGCCCTGTTCCACCAGCAAAATTAGAACTCGTTGCACATGAGTGCATTTAGTGTACAAGTAGCTAAGGGGAAAGGGAGGCCTTGGTCCATTTGAGCCAGGCAATGTGGGATCAGACCCTACCCCCAAAAAGCCCACAGCCCACGTTAGGGCTCTGGACATCAGCAGACTGACGTGCACGTATCGGCTCAGTGCCATCGGTGTCTTAAGCTCAGCTGGGGAAGAGCTTTGTTGGGAAGGACAGGAGGAGGGAAGGGACCATAAAAGGAAAGGGCAGGGAGGTCTGGACATGAGAAAGAGAAGGAACTATGAGAAGAGGGGTAGGAGCACACAGCCAGCCACTCCAGGAGCACCTCTTGAGCATCACCTCTGGGCCAAGGTAGTGTGACAAATGTCTGAGCACCCCCTTCCACAGTTCTCTCTCCCTTCCACAGCAGCAGCAGCAGCACCAGTGTTTGCTCCAGCTGCCCTGATCCCACCGCAGCAAAGGGACCTCCTGCAGCACACATCTGACACTTCTGCCATCCTTGCTAATGTAACTACCTGAGGAGGAGCCAGAGCTTTTCCATCTCCATCCTTGTTAGCAAAGCCTCTGTCCCTGTGGACAGTGCTCACTGCTACTGCTCTCAGAGACCACTGGAAATTTCAGCGGAGGGCAATGCAGTAGTCGCACTGCTGCCTGTCAGCTGCCACAGAACACGCTGCTCTCTCTTAGCCTGCGTGAGTGCAACAAAGGTGTAAAACAACGGTTTGAAGCAGCAAGTACTCCAAAGTCACAGCACTAGCCCCTGCCTTCCTGAGACAATTGCAGTGTGTGAAGAACCTGTGGTGTCTACTGAAATCCAAGAGTACCAGCTAACAAAGATCGTCACACCAAGCACTGCCAGGCAATTTCAGGACCCTTGAACTTGAATGAAGAAGTATGTTCAGCTGCTTTACATGGATCATTGCTGAGTAGGTGAATAGTGTCTCTGCAGGCTCTGATATCCAACTCAAACCCCATTCTGATGCACAGGTGTACAGAAAGACAATGCAGCCCCTTCTAGACAGCCATGCACAAATGCAGAGCTATTCAAGTCTCAGGCCAACTTGGGATTGTTATTCACCAGGGAAACCTGAGACTAACTTTAGCACTTATCTGGAATCAATTCTTTTGCCCTTACTCTATAAAAGTCAGGCCTCTTCCTTAATGAAAAAGGTGCTATGCACACTAGCTTTACCTTTTCTATATTTCAACTTAAAGTATCACTGGCTGTATTTAATAGTTTCACTCCTGCAAAGCAACCTTCTGAAAAGGTCAAAACAAAACACTGGGAGCCAAATTCATCGCTGGTACTACTCCATTGACTTCAGCAGCATTACACCTGGGATAGATCCAGCCCTAACTGCCTCCATTACTGTAAGTGGAAAAGAAGTGTGCTTGCTGTCTTAACTTTACTTTTCAATTGATCTGTTCTCTTCTACTCTGTGTGTTTCATTGCAATCAATAGGAATACATCTACTAGAGAAAGTTACGGCAAAAAACATCTGAATAGGTTTTAAAAAACTCGTCTTCTTGGTTTATAATGAACATCAGGGAGATGAGAAAGTAGCAGGCATTCAGCCTGCACCCAAGTGCTTTATCTTTTAGAAGAGGATACATGTAAGCAGCTACCGTAAGTATTTTTATGTATAAGCTACATCATAACCAACAAAGATCTTCCTTAAAGATCTCCTCTTGACAGCAGGCATGAGCTGCCAGTCCTGAACAACAACGTCAGACAGGGCTCAGATATTACAGGGATGGGCACTAGAAACGTTCACAAACAGTCAGATTAGGGAGGAATAAACTTAACTTCTCTGGGACTATGTTCACATTCATCATGTTTTGTCCTGCACCACACCAGCCATGCTGATAGATTACTTCTAGGCAGAGGTAAGGTTACATGAATCTTATTTGTATTTCAAGTGATTGTTTTCCATTAGAACCTTTCGAAGCTTCTTCCTTCCAATTCTTCTTTACATGCCATGATGGCACTTTAACACTGTGCCAGTACCCACTGCTCTGGCTGAAACACCACCCACAGCAGCACTAGCTGAGCCATTTTTAATAAGTGATCCTAGAAAAACACCACAAATCAGTCTTCTAGATCAGCTTTGGTCAGCTTTGAGGATGTTATGAAATTAAGATGAGATTATACTAGATTGCTCTTAGCATTAAACTGTAGTCATGTGGCTGTTTTAACTTGCCATTTAGCATTTCACTTAAATATTTGGTGCAGAAACATCAGAAATATCTATTAATGCCCGCCATTATTCCAGGTTTTAATTTTTATTGCATTTCAGTGTCACGCATTGTTGCACCGGAAGCTTCTGAAAGACACTATGGACTGTGCCTGGCAGTGTGCAGGACCTCCCAAACTGGGACTTGGGATGGGTGATTGGTTTGGTAAGACATGGAACAAGCAAAACTAAACTGCAGACTCATCACTCCAGCACACATATGCTACACAACATTTTTAGACGTGGGATTTGGATTTTGAGGCATTTTACCAACAGAGAGGCTAACCTGGGCTGGAATGTTAGCCATGCTCAAGCCACAGCATCTCTTCTGCTTAAGGAAGCTTAAGTGGTCCCTGAAGCACCAGGCACTAAACAATATCCATGTGCTACCTCTTCCACAAGATAAAGACCCTTTGTCCCAAACTGGCAACTTATGCACTCTCTCACTGACTCCCAGTTTGAAGGCTTTGTTGTGAAACTCAGTATCAACTCTGTCACACAGAGCCTTCACCATTTATCTCACGCAGCTCAGCCAGTACCAGTGACCAGATCTCACGTGCTAATGGCTGTCATTTAAAGGTTGCTTTTAATGTAGAATCAGTCAAGGAAGAAGCAATTATTTTAAGGAATACTATTGTATTGATTTAGTTTGCATCACTGGGATGTCTCACCATAATGGATAAGGCATTCATGATCAGCCCTCGGAAAACAATCTTAAGATATAAATAATGAGGCAAGAGGATTTGTGAAAGGGCCTTTTTCTGCTCTTTGTATTTGCTTGCTCTTCTTTTAAACTGTGTATCACTCACTTTAATGTACATATTCTGAATATCTATGCAACTGAGAGTAATTCAATTTTCCCACCACAATCAACAAAATGTTCTTCCCTGGATCACTCCATTTCGTACATTACTTTGTGGCCACTTCAGTGTCAAATTCAGCCTTCCCTGCAATACCCAAATGCTTCTAACACAATTTACAGCCTACTTAGAGAGTACCTTCTTGGAAATAATGTTAATCAGGATAATTTCTCCTCTTACTTTAAGGAGCTCTTGATTGGGTGCTTTCAATCAGCTGTTAGCCAGAGTTACCTCAGATTTCTCAAGTTCTTATGGAGAAATGGGACAACACCATTTAGCAGTCAGAGAGCATGTTTAATGGATCACGCTAATCTCAGGGAGGGCCTATGAAACTCTAATTTGTCAGGTTTCATTACATTCAATAATGACTCTAATTTTCCTGAAGTGTTCTGCTCACTAGTAAATTATGTACCGTAGTTTTGCACCCCATTTTCTCTAACTCTGTATTTGGAAAAATTGAAGGCATCTCGTTCTCCACAGCCACTGCCCAGAAGGGGCCTGAAAAAGAGGGGTTAAGAGTTCACTGTCAGATGTATTTATCTCAGAAGCAGGTATAATTCTTTGCAAACAGCTAAGTGTCAGTGCAAAACCAAGCTGATTCAGGGTAATAAAAGCACTTCTGCAAAGCTTTTAGGTGACACTATATCCCTCACAAGCTTTCTCCACCCCTGCGTCCATTTTATCATTCGATACCATCATTACCTTGACCAATCCGCACATTATTTCCTTTCCAAATGGATCGATTTTAAACCGGCTCATCTGCTAATGCTCAGCGCAGGTTTGGGCGATTCTCCTATTGTTTCAATTATTTCTTTGAGGAAAATTCAATCCTGTTAAGCAAACAGTGCTTTTATCTCAGCTGAAGCTGCAAGAGCTGTGGTCGCCACTGACAGATCAAGAGCTCCTTATGAAAACCTCCTTTCAGCTGTAGCACCCTCAAGTGACAGAGATGTCCCAGTTTAGCTCATTACAAGTAATAGACAGTGTTAGCTATAACCTGGCACATTAAATAGTTGAGCTATTAAAATTAACCACATATTTCTTGAGGAAGATGTGCCATCTCAGCAAATCATCTGGTGATCTCCCTGATTTTCACCTGCTGCAGCAAAGGAATGACTTCCCAAAGAGCCAAACAAAAGGCACATATGCCTTCACCCCAATTTCCAGGGGCTAATTCTGGTTTGGAGGGAAATGCAGCATTGATCGAGATTCGAAACTGAACCTGTCAGGTTTTCTCAGATGTGGAGATCTGGCTTAGCAGTCCATAAGTAATGCAGAGTGTGCAGATGAGAAAGCCCCAGGGAGAAGAGAATGATCACAAAGGAATAAATAGAGCAAAATAGATGATCTTCCATTTGCTGCTTGTGGGGCAAGTCCACTGTACTTTCATACCTCTTCACTCGAAGCTAACAGTGCCTATGTGCTTTCTGAACAGAGACTGAAGTGACTGTCCACAGCCATTCAAAGTCCTCTTTATAAGGTACTGTGTATTGAATAGGGGCAAAGTAATTTGATTATAAATGTCTGCAGTCACATTTTAAACTCTACAATCATCTCCCAGGATAATTTTATGTAAAATTTTGTCAGCTATGCTAAGGAACAGTGTTTATCAAGATCTACCTTTCACAGAGTCCAATGTAGCATTGCTGAAAAGAAACACCAGCTCGGTCAGAGATTCTAATCTGCAGCTATCTTATGCCAGCACTTACATGATTTTCCCAGTCTTGCTCAGATATGCATGAAGGGCCCAAAAAAACAGCCTTACTGTAAGCATGAGACCAAAAAGAGTCACTTTCTGTTCATTACTGCCTTTAACACAAGGGCCTGGTGCTGGAAAGATCATTCTGTTGCCACCAGTGAAGTCCTGCGCAGAAGATGTAGCTTTCCTACACACAACACCTAAAACTTGTCCAGAATAAACCAGGAGGAACTTAACGGCAAAAACTGTCCCCAGAACCCCAGTCAGATGACAAGCATTGTTTCAGTTGAATCCTTCTAGTCCCCAAGAGAGTGGCTGCTGGGGACTAGGAAATTAGCCCTGTTCAAAGCAAAGGATTCAAATGTCTCTTAAACTTGTTGATGGCTGAAGTCAAATGCAGATTTTGTGGCTCTGCCCATCGCCAGGTATCTAGAGATGCCCTGGTAAGCCAAAGCATGTACAGTAAATAACCCTACTATTTCTATATGGCATTATCACTCCTGATTTGAAAAAAGTTTTTCAAGTGAAATGTGCTCTGCAATACCTGAATGCAGAAACAGCTTTCTGCTCTGCAGTGTTTTGCTTAAAATGTTTCAAAAGGCCCTTGGTTTCTGTGCCTTGGGCTGATACACACTCACAGCAGCAGCTCCAAGGCTCGAGCCCTCATTGAGGAAAAGGGCAATTTGCTGTTCACTGCTTTAACATCAACACAGCAAGAATCAGAGCACTTCTGAAATATCCCCCATGACTGTGTTTGTGACTTGGGCACTTGGGAAATGCACTCCACTTTGAATGATGATGTTTTATTGGGAGAACATCAGAAGTAGCAAGATGTCATATATTGACATATTGGTTCCACTTTGCTAGACATACGAGATCAAAGTCATCCCTGGCGGAACTCCATAGCCTTCAACAGATGGGATAAATTTGGCCCCATATGCCCATAGCAGCTGGGGACTACAATTGTTTTCCTATTTTCAGCCATATTTTGAGGATACAGAGCCTGATTTTCTGCACGCAAAGCAACTTGAGATTTTGGCATATGTGCAATATGAGACAATTCGTACTATCATACACGGCCCTGGTATGATTGTTAGGGTCATCTGCAGCACATACCTAAATTTCAAATTAAACACGTGCTATAAATAGCCTAGGAAGAATCAAGCTGGAGATTATTTTATCAGACACTCACAATCTGTTCAACTGGCTGTCCTGCTCACTAGACACGGCATCAGAGCCCCTTTTGAATGTGAAATTCTATTTTCTTCATGTAGCTTCCCAGATCATCTATTGCAGTCATACAGAGAGAGGCAGTTCGTAGATACCATTTCGCATTCCAAACTGTTTACTATAGGCAACTATATCATTGCTTTGTTCAAATAAATTTGCATAAATCATTATTAGACTGTTTTATCTTAGCAACTTTATTTTGCTCCCAGAGCACAAATCAAATGTGTGCATAAACCAGAATATTTTAGAGGGAGTTATTCCTGAATTTTTTATGAGACAGTAGACATTTCCACCTAATTTTTCATTCATAATGTAATTTCTTTCGTTTTCTCTGTGTAGTTAAAAACTGCACATCTAATTTGCTGGGGTTTCCCTGGAAGCGTGCAATAGAATAGATGGCTGTGCTGCAATCTGTTCATCCATCAGCCGGTGCTTCCTTTGACTCACTCCTCATTCTGCTCAAAACACTTTGTGGGAAAGGCCAGGAACAACAGTAAGTCCCACTTGCTGCTTGACGTGATTGTATTAGGAGTAAACTGTTGTTAACCAAAATTTGCAAATAAAGTCACTGGAAAATAAATCTATTTCCAGTAAACATTTCTGTGTTTGGATTAATCGAACAGAGCTCTCAGAGTCCTCGCTAGCTCAGATTTACAGCTCGGCACCCACCCATGCATCTTGTAACGAAAGGCACCGCTCTCGTTAGCCTTACTCAATTACAAACACACACATCCTAATTGTGCTTGACTCACAGACCACAAGGAGTGACTGGAGAAGAAAACCAGCGGCCACAGCCACGCAGTAACTGCCCCTCAAGGCCAGCACTTCACCTTGCCCAGCCTGGAGGTGCAGCAGACCGGGGCAGCACATGGCTGGCTGTGCCCTGCACCAGGCTCGCCAGAGCCACAGGTGGGAGCTGAGACACAACCAGCAGCTCTACAAGAATCCTGTCCTGCTCATCTCCACCCTGTGCCCCAGAGCCAGCCTGCAGGAGCAGTCCCCAGCACAGCTCCCTGCACGAGCACTGGTTTTGAGAGAGCTGGAAGGTCCATGCAGCTCCACATGGAGACACCAGGTCTCCATACCAGGCTGCAAACTCCTGTTTAAAAGCGTAGCAATTTTCCAGCAATGCTGCCACCACTCCCGCAGCTCCCTGGCGTGCCTGCTGCGGCACCTCTGCACCACACCTATTATATAGCACAGACTTGATGAGAACTTCTGCATGACCCTCTCTTCCTCCAGAAAGGCAGTACACCACGTATCTGTTGCCACATTTCCTCCACTTGCATGTCCTCTTGTAGGCACTGCTGGTATGTCTCAGCTGCCAGTCCATCAGGTACAGATCAGTTTAAACAGACATGAAAAATGCAGCAGAAACAGACACAGTGGAGAAGTCTGCATCAGCATTCAATGCAAATACCACCTACCCTCGTGGTGTTTCACTCTTGATCTCAGAGATAAGATGGAGTTGTGCAATCTGGAACTACATCTGGGTCAAGCCAGGAGTGTGGGAGAGGTTCAGGCCAGAGAATGCTCCCTTCCAGGGCCTCACAACTTTGTGTTAGCATAGATTAAATAACTCTGCCGTTTGGGATAAAGGGTGGAGGGTGACTGCTGATAGTGAAAAAACCTCTTGCAGGTCCCTTGCCTTTCTCCTTCCTGAGCATTCCTGTACTCAGAAACCAGCAGAACTTCACGCAGAGCAGAAGAACCAAATCAAATCTCTTTGCTTTTACTTAATCTAAGTACACAGCGCATTCTTATGGGTCTGGCCAGATCAGTTCTCAAACTAGCATATCACAGAAAATTACATCAAATACAGAAGCTTTCCATCCCACAGCCACAGTAATACCGTATGAATAGCAAGTACCTGAGTACTGGGAACCCAGTGAAGCTTCAGTAATACAGCCATGGAGGATGGCAATAATTTATCATCTCTGCTGTAGTCTAATCCCAGATGCACCATTTGCTAATTTATTTCCATATGTACCTGGCAGACAGATTAATCAGCTATCTCTCTCTGAAACCTAGATTGCACTTTATCCCTTTAGTAAGCAAGAGAAAACAAATGTACACAGCAAAATAAGAGTCCCTTACAGAGGAGCTTTGTCAACCTTTATAGCTTGTGGTTTCCTTTTTCAGCTTAACAATGGCTTTTCAAAAATCTAACACCCAAATCTACTTCCACATCACTGCACTCCTCCATCTACTGAAGTCTCTTTGCTAACGCTGGTGAAAATGAAGGCAGAGATAGAGAAGGCACATCCCTCAGATTTCTGTACTCAGCTGGAGACAGCAATATGGTCCAAGGAGAGGGCAGCAGCCCTGCACCAGAGCCAGGGCCATCCCCACAGACAGCAGTGACTCCTCTGAGCCAAGGAGGCTGTTTCTCTGCCACGGTTTGCAGAGTAGCAAAATCAAGATAATAATATTTTACAAAACATTTTGAGCTCTGCTGAACTAATTACTATTATCAGCACTAATGTGCTTCTGATACACTTAGCCCTTCTTCTGGAAAACTCCACTAAGGGGCCGCACTTGCTGGAGCCGAGCAGCTGTTAGCACTTCAGCGATGTTATTGGTAATAAATACAGCGTCAATTCTACGCCTGGTGCCCTTTAAGGATCTGTTTGCAATCCACTCTTTATTTTGATTATAAGACATTATCTGCATTAAACATAATTAGTCATATTATATCATTTGCCAATCTAAGCGCAGTCACTTGACAAGGCAGGATGGAGCTGAATGAAAGCGCGGCGCAGTCTGAAGCCCAAGGAGACGAAGGGAGCAGGAACTGGCACAGACCCAGGCAGGACACGGACCCAGGCGCTTTGTGAGAAGGCCGTCACCTGCACAGCCACGCTGTGACTCTTCCTTGTGTCAGAGTCTGAACAGGCACGTGCAAAATGTCATTATCAAACCACGGAAGAGTAATAAAATGATTGCTGAAAATGAAATTATTTATGAGCTTCAGTACCCTCGTAACAGTTATAATAATCAAAATACATAAATATTTGGATATGCTAGTGACAGATGGCGTATACTGGAATAATCATAGAGAATGTGTCAGCTTTCAGAATCAGCTTATTCCAGAGCTGGCACATTTCAGGGCTTTTTGCTACTAAAATAAGCACCTGGTATCTGAGCCTCCAGAAACGTATTCTCACAAACACATGGGTGTCTTTCGATGGAAAAGCTATTGAGCCCGTCACCATCCGCACACAGCACCCAAGGAGCAGTGTGCTGCCACCAGCTTCCCCTGCCTTGCCTGCCTGTCGGTGGCAGGGGCAGCGGAGGCTGTCTCGGTAGGGCTGGGCTTGTCGGGACAGTGACAGTGCCTCGCCAAAGCGTATCCGCGCCCCGGGTTTGATCCGCGCGCTGCCGGCGACACAAACCGCTTCACCTGCAGCCCCAGGAAGAACAACACGACTTCTTCTGCCTACGCTCCTGCGTCGGCAAGTTTAAAAATCTCCGGGCTTTGGGAGAGCTCTGGCTGGAAATTAATGTTCATTAATAATGATTAGAACAACTACTGTGGACAAATATCTCTATTTGTGTTGGACATCAATGAAACAGCGGCCTGTGCCCTGGACCAAGAAACCCACAGGGAGGTAAGAGAAGGACAGAGAAGAGCAAAGGCCATGTGCCGCTCCTCCTGCCCCACAGCCAGGACAGCGTGGAACAGGCAGGCACGAGGGAATGGAGACACTGTGCCCGCACCCCCACAGGGTTATTTACCAACAGCAGCCTCCTTCCTCCCTGGAGGAGACCCTTCCATGGGTGTCTAAGCCATCTCAGGCCCAGGATTTCTGAAGGCCACATCCTCCCCTCAGTGACTCTGAAACATTTTGGCCATGGCCCTTCCAAGTGGTAATTCCTCTCCACGAATAACAGCATTTCTGGAAAGCTGTTCACAGCACCACATAACAGGCTGTTTTAGCAGACAGTAAACAAAGAAATTTTAAAGATTAATAGGCATTCATTTATTATGTTACACTCTCTTCAGTTTTCCCAGACAACCAAATTGGTAAATTAGAGCCATAATTTTCCACCAATTAATACCAGATGTGACACATTTTGACATTAAAAGAATAAATATAAGAGAACTGTCAAATACTTCATATTCCTAATGTAATACTGTCTGAATAGAAAACCTAAAATCCTCATGCCTCAGACTTTTTCTGAAACACAAAGGATGCTGATGTTTCCAACTACTGCACGTTAACAGGCTGCACATTGTCCCCCTGACAGCTGCTAACACCTTTCCCAAATGCATGTTGACTAAAAAGCCCAAACCCAAAGCAGTATTTATACCTGTAATCCAGCACAGGACATACTGTCACAACAACAGAGGAGATACCAATAAAAAGCAAGAGAAAATGCCAACGACAAATGGGAATTATTGCATGCTTTCAGTGCAGTACAGAACAAAGACTGTTAGCAAAGCTTTTAGAAAAAAAAATGAAATACAAAAATCTTGTTTTAGTGCTTCTTTTTTCCAACAATTTCTACACTAGGACATTCCAGCATCGGTTCCAGACCAGTCTGCAGAATGCCACAGTCCCAGAGTTACACAGTGTTAATACAGCTGATCAGAGCAACCAGGTCAAGGGGACCTGCTTGGCACACATGGACTGGGGCAACAAACCTGCTCTCTGTGGTCCTCTCAGTTCCCTCAGGCAGGCTGGACCCTACTCCTTCAGGACACACTGTTCTGGTATCCAGAGAGGAGAGACATGAAGCTCTAGGAGCAATTAAAGTTCATCTCCTTTAAACTCTGATCACCTGCAGTTTTGGGGAGGTGGGAACATACCACAGAATAGCTCTCCTTTGCTTCAATTATCTCCATACTCCCTTTTTCCATATACTCCCAGGCAGCAAAGATTTTTTAATAGGCTGAAGGTGATTTTACAAAGAAGGAAATATCCCTTCACACACCACATTGCCCCTGCCAGGCCCTCAAGCAAATCTACCTATGAATTCTCCCCATTCACACCACGGAGATTAAACTGGGATCACACGGTCTATCATCAGTGTTGCAAAGCCCTCACGCCGTCAGCTGTCTGCCACAAATTCCAGCGATCTCCTCCCAAATGCACCAAGCAACAATTTCTGCAGACTTCAGGTTTCACAACACCTTAAAAGGGACTGAAAACAGGAGGATGCCTACAAACAAGAGGTCTTTTCCATTGGTGGTTGCTTTGCAACCCGAGGCAGCAGGCGAAGATCCACCGTAATTACATCCCGTTGGCAAAGCCGCTGAAGTAAAACGCAGCCAGGTGAAAACCACTGTCCCTCTTGTAGCTCACCATGCTCCCAAGGAACAGGCTTCCCACGCACAACCATATGTCATGTTTTGCCAGCACAGCCAGGTAGCTGACAGGTTTCTAGTGGCCAGAACATAACCAGCCAAATCTGGTACTCAAACCAGAAGATTTTTTCCTTGATTAGAAGACATGGGCTGTGATGCCTTTTGGCCCAGATTAAGTGGCTTCATCAGGCTCCAGAAACCAAGCTGGACTGGAAAGGGGCTCGGTTAAAATGGCAGCGACATTTCCAGGAATCTGCAGAAGGGTCCCAGAAGGGTTTTGGATCCAAAGCAGACAGTGCAAAGCTGCAGTCAGCTGGCACAGGGAGGACCAGCCCGACTGGCCCTACAACATTCATTATGGGATGAAATACAACCCAAAGCTCTGGAGTGATTACACAGCCTGCCCCAGCCTCTATAGACACTTTCCTGAAAAGATATAAGAGTAGGGCTTGAAGCAGAATTGGACCCCAGGCAGGAATATCCACCTTCCAGTCTTTTCCCATAAATAGGCAGTGGGGGGCAGAGGGGAATGGACTTTAAATCGTTTTGCAAGAGGAACCCAGATGAAAGCAAATCAGCTACAACTGAGAAAATCCAATCTACTTAACTGTCCTGCACAGAACTAATTTCGCCTGGTGCAGCTGTGACCTTCACAAACATCAGGTCAGTAGCAGCCTTACTATCTCCAAATGAAGGTAGAAGATAGTCGTCCCTGAGCAGGCCTCCCCAGTGTCAAAGAGAAAAGAGCTCTTTTATAAAGCACAGTCTCTGGATCAAGAGGCATGTTACAGAAAGATTACACTGCAAACCTAATCCCCTATCCCTAAGGCTCAACAATCTGATACATGAACCCGCCTTTCATCAAAGAGCTGGTGATTGCAGTGTTGGGCAATCTGAGCAATGGGCAGCGAATGGGGTTGCCAGCTGTGTCAGCCAGCGCAGGCACAGGTGGATGGCCACACCAGCTCCCCCTGCAAGGTCCTTACACACATGTTCATCAGGTACACATGGCAGCACATCTGGTTAATGTGTTTTAAAAAGGTTCTTAACATTTTCCATAGTGCTGGTACAAACCATTCCCGGGCCATCTTGTCTCCAGTCATTTGCAGAATGCCCATCCAATCTGACTGCTTCCAGTCTCTAATGTTCAGCCTGACTTTTGACAACCTTATTCACTCCTCCCAGACAGGGTGACAGCACAGGCCAGAAAGAATCATACTTGTTAACCCTTTCTACATAAAGGCAGGCACACACAAAAGGTAGCTGTGCACGTCCCACCTGCACCAGGCAGAGGTCCTGGTCAAAGGAGCCAAGTGACTTGTACCAGACTACGTTTGCCAGTGCATGCTGCCCAACCGAGGACACATTATTTACACGTGCTACTGGTGTCAGCCCTCACCATCTAATAGCCACCATGTAGGGCTAGGTGGTGAGGCTAAAAGGTTTGCACTTCTAAGCTCAAAAGCCAGAAGAAAAAGGATCTTTCTTTCATAATCTTAAATCAGGAATAAGTTCAAAGCAAGGCAATATAGAAACATTACTTTGAAATTAGAATCGGGAACATTAGCTGCAAAAAGTTCCTTTAAAGTACTCAGAGCACATGGCCTAAAAAAATGTTTAATGGCCATGTCTTCTCTACAGGAGTAATCTCAGAGTGCACAGAAACTACCTGTGTCACAGACCAATGGTTTTCAACCAGTGAAAATATTGTTATATACCGTGAACCCCATTTAACTATCTACAAATAGTAATGGGAGGAGTAAACCTCTTGTCAGGAGGTGTAAGTTTGCTATACGAGGAACCCTCATCACCAGCAAAAATTTTCAAGTGGTCTGCGGTGGAAGGGAGGTGCAAAACCACTGCTGGAGATGCCTCTGTAATTGGCTGTGGGACAGAGATTGACACACACCTCTGCAGCTGAAAAACTCTTTGGGATGTTGATAAAATAATTTGGCCTAAGGGAGAAACATGCCAAAAAAGTTTCATCTCATTTTATTCATTCAGCTCCTGCCACATTAATAGAAATAAAGAGTTGATCACACGCTCCATGCCTGTACAGCACATGTAAGCACAGTGCTCACCACCAGCAGCGCTACGATAGCCATGACCTTTTTTGTTATCACAACCCATTCTTATCACACCATTTGTTACCATATGCTCTTTTTGCAGGAGCCTGCACTCCTGCTCTCTGAACATGAATCCCAGATTGCCACCCTGAGAGAGCAGGGCACCCCCAAAACATGGATCTCCTGCCTTTGCCAAAAGATGCCTGCTAACAGACGGCTGGAGGTGAAAGCTGAATGGATTAAAACTAGCACTGATTCACCAGTGCAATAAACTACTACAGGAAGCAGTGACCTACACCTTGTCACCTCTGACACGTCAGGATCCAAAAATGCAAACAGCATCTAATAAAAGTCCAGTTACTAGGAGTACTTCTCATCTGTATTATACAGGGTGTGATGCTCCCTAGCATTATGAGAGCTTTTCCACTTCAGATCTGGGACCCTGTGACTCCTTGTCCACATAACCAGCAGACTGACTGCAGTGCTCATTTTATGATATAAGAGAGATGTGAAACATTTTGGACTTTTTCCAAATCAGCAAACTTTTTTTTTTTTTCCTCTAGCAATCTCCAGTCTGGAATTCCTCTGCTTCCGTTGGAGGAGTTCTTGGTGACTCACATGTGGATTGGGAGCTTTCTCAGCCCACAGCTGAAGGCAAGGGTGTTAAATATTTAATAAAGAGACAGCTTTTCTCCCAAATGTTTTGGATAAATAACTGCTAAAAGAAACCAAAATACAAAAGGGTTTTAGCTGCTGGAATAAAAATCTTTTTCCCTTTCCAACAACCATCGAGCTGCCCTCACCTGAGTTCTCTCCCTGGTGCTCACAGCTGTCCCCAGCTCCCACCACTGGCCCATGCCCGCACTCAGGAGGGAACCACACTTCAGCCAACCTCCTGCAGCCAGGCTCAGCTTCAGTCACTCAAACCAGGAGGAGGAGGAAGAGTAAAAGTAGCAGCAGTTTTAGCTGTAGTCTAAAAGCTGCTCTGGCCTTACAAGCGTGGTGCTCCTGGCTGGGCCCAGCTGGTGCTAACAGCTGTTAAGCAGCAGATATGGTAACAGAGGCAGGGTGTTCAAGGAGGTTCACCCTGTAACTGCTGCCACACAGCAAGGCACGGGAGACATGCACCCTCCTATGTCTGACAGTTTTTTAATAACAGCAAAGCAGTGAACATTCAAGAATTTCTACCTACTAATGACCAATTAAATATCAGGATTAAGGAAGTAACTGGACCTAGGTCCACAGCTTCCAACACCTAACTACCTGCTAACTTTATTCCATATAACTATTATGTGACTACGTTCTTTATTTCCTTTCCATAATCACCACCTAGTTAAAATACTCCAAATTGAAATGCAAAAAAAATGAAAGAAAGGATCAAATTCTTGGACGATGAATCATAAACTCTGCTTGGTATCTGCCTACAGACATAGCAGGATGAAATCCTTATTTAAGCATCAAAATGGATTTTTTTAGGCATTCTCTTATCTCTGTTGAAGTATCAAAACAGCATATACCATTATGCTGCTAAACCCTATCAGAGTTCCTGCCATATAGGGGTGATAAGAGGTATAGACACTGGGTCAGGATTTGGCCACTGCTCAGCTGAAAGAGAGAAATGTGCTTTCTCTGTGCCTGTCCTCTAGTTAAATCCTCTGCTTTCAACTTGAGGGTACACACAACCATCCTCAGAGTTATGGGTAGCAGCTGATGATCTCCAAGACCCTGGACTTCTCACTAAAAGTCCCGAAGGCGGTTTGCACCCAGCATCCATAGCACCAACTTCTACCTCATCAGTTCACTTGCTGGGAATGTGAAAACTGCTGAATTTCAACTTGTGCAGCCATGAGCAAGGACCTGTCAGTAGGGAACGACACCGGGCTTTGAGCTGGACCGCCACCTGGAACGTGCCGCTATAAAGGTTACCTCTGGCATTTACCATCCGCAGCGTGAGAGGCAGGACTCGTCTGCTTTGGTGAACCTTCTTCCAAGCCAGGGGCACTGCACGGATGCAATCAGCGGGTCCTGCATTGTTCCAAAGCTGTCAACATCTGTCAGGAATAGTAAATTTTACTTTATCTTGTTTGGGTGGGATGGGTTTCCATAAACAATTATGTAAATAATGCTAAGAATAATAAAGAAAATCAGTTTAAACAGCATGGAAGCAATTAGCCACAGTTCTTACAGGGACTGCACAAGCACCACACTGCAACCAGCTGCAACCCCAGCTCTGCCACACATGGAAGGAGGGTGAATTGGAGAAGAAGGCTGCATGGCTGTACTGGGTAAACTGCAGGACAGGACCCATAAATACAAACACTTCCTACCAGAACTCACATTTTAAGACTGAAACTACATGCTTACTCAAGGGGGGAAAAAAAAAAAAAAAAAGAAAAAGGCAAAATATGAAAAAAAAAACCTTGAAAGCTTGTTACTGATACCAACCAGAGGAATAATGACTAACTCAGAAACATCAAGTAGAGGTCAATGTTTGCCTTTCACTGGACTTCACATAAATACACAGTCCTTTCTACCCGCTTCAATGGCCGCTTCAAACGAATCAAGCTGTTTGAGATATTTCACTAGACTAGAATCACAAATTCTGATTTTGCTTATGCATTGCTTCTGCTGCCTACAGTCTCCCCATCTCATTTAAGTACAGCACGTAACTGCAAGCAGAATGGCAGAAGCCTTTCTTGCCCCATGGTGAGCACCAGCACTGAGTAGGTCAGCAAAGACGGTCAGCAGCTCCTAAAAAGAGAGATGGGCTCCAGCCCATCAGTAACCAGCAGACAGTAGCTAAGTACCTGCAGTTACAATCATGGGAAGAGTTAACGTGCCACGTACATGTGCAACTCCTTATGTTTGAGCATCTGCATGTATGAATGGTTAACCTTTCTACAACCTCTCCAAAGACTAAAATAATGGAATTTCCCCTTCCTTCCCCTCCCCAGCCCCTGCCAAATTTCTAATTTTTGCCCACTTGACTCAGAGAAGGAGACTTTGCTTGCACTATCTTCAAATATTAATAGTGAACTGCCAAGGCACATTTCTTACTGTGATGCACTTGTATAGCTCTGAGTAATTCCCACTGGCATTAATGAGAATGGCTTATATAAATCTCTTTGCCTCATCCCATAATCACGATCACGGCTTTAAAGAGGGCAATACACAATTTCTGCCTCTCCTCACTACAGGACAGGGCAGTTCCCATTTAGAGTTCTCTGCACCTCACAGGCTGGTCAAGCAAGCTACACCAGTCAAACACCAAGTTAGGGCATCACCCCACACCTGTACCTCTCATGGAGCTAAACAGCAATCACTTTCCTACGGAAAGTATTTTTCTTGCCTGGATATAGAACATTATCTGAGGCATTCTGAACAGGTGGTTCTGCTCTGGGAATTTAAATTCCTGCTGGAAGGGAGAGCACAAAAATACTTATTTTTGTTTACAGTAACATCTCATTACAGCAGTTACCATTATCATAATTTCACGGCCCCTTTTCCCTGCCAGGAGAGCTTAGAGGGCTTTTTCGGCGAAGGAAAATCTTCCATCTCACAGCGACTACCTTAACTCAAACTGTTCATCTGAGGGCAATTCGAAGAGAGGAGACAGCATTTGGTACCAGCAGGTGAATTCCCAGGTCCTGGGGCCCTGTGGGAGGAGTCGGTTCCTTCCCCACCCAGAGAACTTCCTCAAGGCATCCTAGGAAGCCTCTCTGAGGGCAAATTTTCCCCAGTACCGTTGGGATGCTGCAGCTCTGCATTGCCAAGCAGATATGCCTGTCTAATTCTGAAACAACTCTATTCTTCCACTGCAACAATGCCAGCTCATCCAAGTCAAATGAAACCCCCCAAGAATGATTCACAGCAAACTGAACCATATTTACTTTCAGTTCATTATCACACTCACAACTGGTAATTTTGAAAATTTTATATTCTGAGTTCAGTAGCAGGCTACAGCACACTTCTTTACTGTACATGCCTGAGAGAGATGTCTGTCTCTTTTCTTCATCCCCTTCCCTGTTCTGCCTCCTTCGAGGGGAATTAAGGCAGCAGAGAACTGTGAAAGCTCTGACGATATCCACACCACAAAATCCTACGTAACACACGAACTAGAGGAAAAGCCATCTTTAACCTGCTGGACCAATCCCAGGATAAATGTTTGCTCTAGGCAAGGACAAGACAAGTAGGTTCTTTAGTATTTTTTGTTTAATATCCTTTTAACATGAGCCTGGACTGGTGCACAAATGAGCACAACTGCTCAAATGAGTCATACTTCTTTTTTAGGGCCTCGTTCTGGCAAAACTCCCACTGAGCTCAGCAGGGGTTTGGAGGAGTGGGAAATGAGGAGCAGTCCAGGACCCAGATCTGTGGGATGGGTACATGAGCACAGGGCAGAATTTGATTTAAACACATACAAGTTTCAAAACCTGTGAATATTTGTAATCTTCACAAATGGCAAAACAATATAATTTAAACCAAAATGCTCAGGGATAAGACAAAACTAGTGCTGAGATGCCAGATTGCATCGTTATCAGTTCTTAAAGCTCATGGTACCTTAAGTGCATTTAAAGGATCATAACTATTACAGCCCAATTACCACTGGAACCCCAGAGCAGGTGCACTCATCTAAACCAAAGCCTCAGAGAAAGTAATTCAAACTGAAATTGCTAGAGAATTTTTGAAGTGTGAAAGGGACTTGTTGAGAGTAATTAAAGGCTCCAGGATGCAAAATAAAAAGGACATATCCTATCCAGACACACGGGAAAGAAAGCACCATCCCCAGACACTGATGGCAGGAGGGGAGCTCCCTGGCAGCTGAGTGGGCACCCACAGAGGGCCAGGGCAGCCAGGCCAGTGGGGTAAACAGGGGACCCTGCTTGATACCATGCAGTTATCACAAAGCAATTAATGGGACAATTACTGGCTAATGTGCATGCTAACTCCAGGAAAACACGGGCTCCACCATAGGATGGCATGGGCTCAGCAGGCAAAGGAGAGTGGTGGCTGGTAGGGAGACCACAGCCACAAATTTCGGGTGAGACACTTTGGTGGTATCAGCTGAAAGCACCAGGAGGTTTTGGGGAATGCAGAAACCAGCAGCAGAACAAAACACACAGCAATGCTGAGTCACACGCTAAACTGGAGTCAAATAGAACCCAAACAACATCCCCCCAAGCACAGACAGTAAATAGAATATAATAAAGGAAGGCAATAGAAAGGAACAGGGTTCCCAGGATGTGCACCTTGCTGCAGGTTCAGGTGGGATCCAAACAACCCTGAGCCCACCCTGGGAGATGCTCCCAGTGGCAGATAAAGATGAGAAATGCAGGATTGCTAATTAGGTTATGATACTCCTAATCTTTTTTCTGTTAAAGAAGTACTGTTGTGAGATGGTCTCAGGCTCTGTCTACCTCTGAAGGGGGAAAAAAACCGTGCAAGTCAGAAATCTAGCAGTTCCAAGGCTATTCCAAGGAGACTTGCTTGAATTCCAGGGTACAGCCAGCAGGGAAGGGCTCCACGGAGCAGAGGAGCAGCAAGGTGGCATCCAGCAGGACTCTGGGGCACTGCACACCAAACGTTCTTTGCTCTGGGTCACACCACAGGAGCTAGGGCCTCGGTCCCCTGCCTCAGGAGCCACAGCTAGGAAAGCAAGCCAAGGAAAACACAGACAAAACCAGCATTTCCCATAGTTCCCCCCTTGTCAAGAGCCTGTGACATGCTATCTTGGGATTTTCACAGTCCACAATGATGCCTGGGCACTCCAGCTTAATCCCAAAAGTCGAAAAGGAACTTAAACATTGGAATAAATAAACAGCAATGCTACCCTGCAGAGGGTATTAAAGCATTAATTTCAACAGACAGATGGCATGAGAGGAAGAAGGGCAGGAGCTGGATGTGAATTCTTGACCCTGGCATTCCTATACAATGAAGTATCTCCCCCTCTCACTAAAAATAAAATAAAATAAAATAAAATAAAATAAAATAAAATAAAATAAAATAAAATAAAATAAAATAAAATAAAATAAAATAAAATAAAATAAAATAAAATAAAATAAAATAAAATAAAATAAAATAAAATAAAATAAAATAAAATAAATAATCCAACACAAAGCCTGCAAGAAAACAAACAAAAATAAATCCCACAACCCACCAAAAAAACCACCAAAACATAAAAATCCAAATAAACCCACAAAAAAGCTCCAAACCAAAACTCACCATGCACGCTCCATTTGTAGCAGTAACAAGGCCAGAAAAGTGGTACTACTGAGCAGGAGCCCAAGGTTTGCCACAAGCTGACAAAGGAGATCTCTTAGAGGAGGTGCTGCAGTGGCACATTGTTTTCTACGGCCCAAACCCACTCAAAAGCCCCCACTATGTTTTGCCAGCCCTGCACCCCTGGCAGTGCTGTGCTCCAGGGTGGAATGCCAGGGCCCAAGGCACTAAGCAGGAAGGGGCAGCACACCCAGCATCGTCGTCATCATCATCATCATCATCATCATCACTTTCTCTCAGGGATCAGCTGAGTTCATGTGGCAACTAACCAGACAATACATAGCAGCAAGGAAAAATTATGGGTACGTGCCTAGATCTCTGACTGCCATAAATTCGTAATTTTATTGCAGTAACACGTCATAAAAGTGATCTGCCTGCAGCTATTCTTTACTGTGGCACAATCCCATCAGATCTCAAAATGCAAAGAAGACAGCATAGGACACAAGCGGGAGGTGTGCGTCCCGCCTCCAGCGCTCATCCCCCATACCAGCCTCAATCCTGCACCCCAAAACCAGGTCAGGGGGATGGAGTGCCCAAGTGAGGCCCTCTGCCCAAGGCAGCTGCCTCCTACCCTGGCTGCCACACAGCAGGTCCTGCTACTCCCGTGGCACTGCTTTTCCCTGGTCTCCCATGTCTCCTCCTCACCCTGCAGCCCCCTGGCCCCGAGAAGACAGGGCAGTGCTCGTGCCAGTCTGAGAGCAGTGGGGAGTCAAAAACTAGCTTTGCCAACGCTGCTGAAATAACTGGATTCATCTCTGGGCATATGGCGGTATCTTCAGGGAGAGAGGAAGCCACTGCTGGCCTTCTTGCCAAATTCCTAGTATTTCTGGAGTATTTACATGTTGTGCATCTCAGGTTTCTCGTCTCCCTCTGGCTGCTTGCTGCGGCAGGATGACGCAGCCTGGCCAGCGGGGGCCAAACACGCTCAGCCCACAGCCCTTGCCACGCTAACTACAGAGAGCAAATTTTAGCTATCTCAACCTACAACAGTTTTTCCCCAGATTTAAGCAGAATAGCAAACAAAAAATTATCCTCTTTTAATGCATCCATAAAACACCGCAGCCTCTCCCTTGAGACCACAACAGAGTCCAAGGAGAGTTTAGGAGAGAAAGAGCCCACCACAGAGATGGGTTTTTCATCCCTGTTCAGACATGTCTCTGGAGAACTGTGAAGAACACAAAGCACGAAAGCATAGCTGAGTATTTTCAACAGAGGAAGGGTGTTTTCCAAGAGGTGCCAGCTTCACTTTTTAAGTGAGCATGGAAAATCTACCAGCCAAACAAAATCCCTGACACTAGATTGCCCCCACTTCCATCAAAAAAAAAGTGCCACCTTTGCTCTCAGAAAGGAAGCAGAAAAAACCCCACGAAACTGAGTGGACAAACTCACTGATTGCCTGCACCCAGAGGCTAGGGAACCAGAAGAGGTTTCTTACAGATCCTAACTCTGATTTGGGCTTCAGCAGAAGGACTTCCCCAGCCACCCCACGCGGTGGCTTCGGCCCCAGCAGGAAGCAGCTGCAGAGGGCTGGAAGGCAGCCTGGAGGAGCTGCAGCTGACACCAAGCAGGAGGAAGGCTCAGCTTCAGCAACACAACCCTCGGCTTCCTTTGAGGCGACATTCACACAGAGACATTGTGTAGAATTACTCCTCCCTCCCAACTTGCAGCCCTGTGTTGAAACACAAACATTGAAACTAACGCTCTGAAATGCTCAAAACCTCAAGTGAGGCACGAGCCGCCTTCAGCATCATCAGATGAAGAACCATGACCCCAGGTTGCTCCACTGGAAGACAAGAAGAAGCCAGCAAGCACACGGTGCCTGGAGGCACTTCCTCGACCTGAAGCTCCTGCGTGTGCGCCGCCATCAGCCACGAGCTCCATCTGCCCGCCTGTCAGTCCCCAGGACCCAGACCTGCTCCAGAGACACACTTTCAGACATGAAGACATCACAGCTTAGTACCTTCCAGACAAAATGAACACTGCCATGTTGATGTAACCATTGGCAAGCACAACTACGTTTACTTTGAACTGAAAAAAATCACTTGCATTCCCAAACTGAAGCCAAGCTCAATTTTGCCAATATATCCAGAAAAGGGATAGTCTTACATCTCCCAAATATTTCCAGAAGATGTTATGGAGGTATCACATCTTTATTAATTTGTGACAACAGCATAAAAATGTATTACAATGATAAAAAAAGCATATATGTATCTTCTCAACAGCACATTTTTGAAAAGAAGCCAGTTGGCATACAAATACGTGTTGTACTGAACAGGTTACAAACAAATACATGTTCTAACAAAAATGTTTGCAACTTTTTCCACTGAGCATTTAAAATATATTGACAGAAATAATTACAATGTTCTTTGAATACTCAACAAAGAGATGGCGGCATTTCAAAAAATCCACTTTCCAAACTGTGTATATAATTCTGTGTGCCAGTAAGATATGTTGGCGCAATAGCTATTTTTTCATATACATACACTTACAATAAGTACGCACTAATTTATATTCATAAATATATATATACTTCATGCATGTATTTTATATATACATAAAATACACATATATAGAAACTAGTCTTATTTAAAGTTAAGAAGTAGAATTCTATGATGTCAGAAATGAAACAAACTGCAGATTAAATTTAAAAGCCATTAATCTGCCTGATGTAAGCAAAACTTCTGCTCCAGTCCTTTCTTTCATATTAAAACCTGCACATTGTCTGTGGTATCAGTTTGGTTTAAATTTTCACTAATTGTTTTCACAAACAGCATTTCACTCTTGCTATCACAATCTGAAGATCGAGCTGGCTGACAAAAGCGATGAGAAGTTAGTGAAGAACTAACTGTCCCAAGCTCCTTTCAGCAGGATGGCGGTGGAGACTTCAAAGCTCCATGAAGCCTCCACATTCACAGGGCAGCTGCTAGAGCTGAGTTGATAGATTAACCTTCTTTTATGTATTTCCTTTTGCTTCAGCTACAGCCCAGAAGAAAGCGTCTTTTCCAACACAAAATCTTCTAAATCACCACGGGGAATTCCAGCAAAACAACTTTTTTTTTTTTCCAGACTTGTTTTTCCTCATCTACACTTCACAGTAATTCTCAGCTTCCCAAAGAGAATCAAACGTTATTCTTAGGAGTCTTCATGAACTACTTGTAGATGTCTCCACAAACTGATCCCTCTTTCCACCACAGACCCACTCTGGCCCAGTTCTCCCTGTTCCTTCCCTCCTCTGTAGGCTGACTGAGGAAAGACAGGGCAGCTTCAGCCTCCAGACAGCCTCAGCATCGAGTAACCCTCTTCCATGCTCCCATCTGCATCAGGGCACAGCTACCTTGCATCCACCCCCAGCAGGGATGGTGGAGATTTCAGACACACACTTACTAACAAAGAGGCAGGGCTACCAGGAAAACAGATGAAATGCAAAACTTCCTGCCACCTGGGTTTATTCCAGCCTCTGAAACATCCTACAGCCAACAGAAATCACCTAGAAACTGCTAAATTCTAGCACGGGTACTACAGACTTCTCTGCAGCAGGGGAAATGAATTAAGCAGACCCTCTTTCTCTTCCCTGCCGCAGCTCTCTACGGATGTTCATGAGAATCTGCAAATGATTCAGACAGCAGCATTCACCAACAAGATCAGCTCTGCCGCTTATTCCTATACTTATCCATTAAATTTAAGAAACCCCCGAGAGGCTGAGCCTGTCACAGACTGGGAGATGAAATTAATTCACCAAGTAAGAAAGGTTTTTGGGAAACTCTTGTCACAGAGTGCTGGCTTGAACCCTCAGTGGAGACAGACTGTGGGCTCCACCAGCAAGAGCAAAATCCTAGCAGACTTGTGTATTTTCCACAGTGGAGCATGGCACAATTAGCAGCATTAATGGACAGACTGTTCATTTAATTCAGTTTTTTGTTCCACAAATAAAGTCCTCTGTCTGTTTTTTATTTGGTTTTATAAATTAACCTCTTTCTTTTCTCATTAAGTAAACAATGAATGAAGGATTACTCTGTGGCAAAGATGCAAGTGCAAAGGGCAGCGGTTTTATACTGCAGCAGCTATTTCCTTTCACGCTTCCAAATAACTCTGCTCTAGAAGGCAGAAAATCATTGATGTCTAATCATTTATTTAGTAAGATACACTGTTTTCTTTTAGCTTAGGGAAACTTGTGGCTGGAAAGCTGTGCTGTAAGTTAGTCTGTTTATGAATGGGCCCCAGTCCTTCAAAGAGTGATGGAAAAGCTGTTTGCATGCACTGGACAACAAGCAGCCATGCAGCACAGGGAAGGACAGACCACAGCCTGGTGCACTTTGCTATTTGCACCTGAAGTTCCTGTCAGTCTCATCACAGGGTTTTCCATCTTCACTGTACCTCTGTCACGCAGCCAAGGATCCCAGAGGACGGGCTGAGCCATGGCTACCTCGGAGGTGGATGTTTCCAGCACACACTTCACTGCTGGTTTGTTTGCCTCAAGGGCACCTTCTTCTGGTCTGACTGCCCCCCCACGTTCCCTGAATGAGTGGTAAAACAGTCACATGCTGGGATCTTGCTGAGAAAAGCTAAGATTTACAGCAATAAAACCATTTTTTTCCCCTCAATTTCTCCCCTTTTAAAGCATAAGAGCAGGCTGACAGAAATGGCCATTCGCCTCTGCTCAGTGCTGGTGGGACAGCCTCAGAGCACTGGGTGCAGAGACAGTGAAGTACTGGAGCAAGACCTGTGGAGGGCTGCGATGGTCGCGGAGCTGCAGCACAGGACAGGTATGGAGAGGCTGAGGGAGCAGGGCTTCTTCAGTCAAAATACGACACGGCTCCAGGGAGAGCTGTTTATAACCACTCAGGTATGGGAGGGTGTAAGAGGCTGAGTGGATTTCCTTTGGAGGACTACAGGAACAGAGCAAGAGACAACAGACACAAGCTGAGAGTAGAAAGCTCCAGCTGGATTATGAACAAAAGAATCCACATAGACTACAATGAGAGTAGCAAAGCATTTGAACAGACGAGCCAGAGAAGCTGCGAAACCTCCATCTGGAAGCAGCTGGCTTTTGTTGGCCCTTAGCAGGCCATTGGACCTGACAACCACCAGCAGTCCTTTCCAGTGTAAATGATTACTCTGTGATGCTGTGGTCAGGTTTTGGAAACAAGGACGGGTTTGACACTGCATGCACAAGCAGATCTGGCTCAATCAAAGCTAAAAGCAGTAGCCCGAGTAGTTACCTCCTCTGCCTTTTCAGAATCTCTCTCTTCAAAATGCAACAAACCGGAAGATGTTTACAGAATCTTATTCCTGTGCACTTACACTTGGCCACTGCTGAAGGCTCTTGGCACTGGTATGGCCCTCATAACGGGGTACCTTATGCCCCTGTTGCCAACGGGGTCACTGCATGACACCTGCGTACACAACTTCTCTTTTCATCTCACCAGCAGGAAAAGCCTTGGCATGACACAAGTTGCACCCATGTGCACCTACGGTGAGCAAGTAATGTGAGTGCAAGGAGCTTGTGCAGTCAAGGAGAGCCTCTAAAGCAATATAGCCGTGATATGGGTATGTGACACCTCTGTGTTCTCATTTCAGCGCTGTATGCCCTTTGCTGCTGCAGTCTGCATTATGTCTGGAGTGCTATCAGAGAATTGCAAGCCAGTCTCACTAGTATGGACCCTGCTGTATATTCGTGCTAAACTCTGCTGCCAAGCCTGGTTCCTGTGATACAAATGCAGGGCACCTTCAAACACCTCCAGTGGACAAAGGTTCGTGAGAAAACATACTGGAGACCTCAGAGATACACATCCAAAGACAGAAATGTAAGCAGTGTTCAATCCACATTTCTCTTAGGCCTTCCACAGCACTGAGGATGAAGAGAGATTTCCTGTCAGCAGCATCCTCAGAGAGGTTCCTCTAACAGCAGCTCGGCCAAGCCATGGACCAGCACCACCATCACATGAAGGCCATGGGATACTGCAGGCAAACGACACCTTCCCTAGGATAGCCCCGTTTCTCCAGAAGCCGGCACATGGAAAGGTTTCTCATAAATCTTCTGCTTTGCAGGCTGGGCAACAGCTCTGTGCTACATTCCTCTCCAGATGCACAAAAAACTTTCCTTCTTAATTAGATATAAAGGAATTTTGGAATTTTGTTTCAGTAGGGACAATTAACCAAGAGCACTGTATCCTACTGCCCTCGTTCTCACTTCATCAATCTTTGTGTCACCTAGAAATTTTATCAGAAACAATTTTATATTTACTTCCATATCACTGCCAAAAATGATGAATAGCATGAGGGTTCTGACTGATCCCTGCAGAGTTACATTAAAAAATGTTCACATTCAGTAAAGATTCCCTATTGACAACTACTTTTTGAGCTCTGTCAGTTACCTTGTTCTTAATACATTTAAGATACGCTTCAGTAAAAGTATATAGTACTAATATTTTAATAATAATGTCATGTGGAATAAAATCAAACGCCTTACAGAAGTTTAAGTATATTATATCTACACAGTTATCTTATCCCCCAAACTTGCAATCTTATCAGATAAATCAAGTTTGTTTGACAAGACATATTCTCCAAAAAAGAATGTTGAATGGCGTTAATTATATTCCCTACCTTTAATTCTCTAAATCCTCTCTCAGTTCTATTCTTTTGCCTGGGATTGATGTCAGGCTAAGCTGCTGGCAGTTACCCGGGATCTTCCTCTTGCACACATTTGCTCATTGTGAATTTCCAAGAGGCTTAAGAAGTTAATAGAAACAGACCAGAGATCTTCTGTATCAACTTCTTTTAGAATTTTTGACCATAAGTTACCTATATAATCACTCAGCAGAAAATGTTTAAGCAGTACTTCACTTCATCATATTGCACAGACTGAACTGCAGGTGCTGTGACACAACACACAGCTCTCCCCAGACTTCACCACGCACAGCAGGGTCAGACCATGGACAGAGAACGACCAGTCAAAGATTGAGATGAACTGGGTGGAAAATGGACAGTGCTCCAGGGAGTCTGCTCACGCTGAGCAAGTCCCTTCATTTTAAGGAATGCTCTGCCTTGCTCCCAACCCTTCCCTCTCAGTCAACCCAGCCTGCAGCCAGGCTTACATTTTACACCAACACTAAACTATCCCACAGAAATCCTTCTGAATTCTTTCCAAGAAAGAAAATACTGCCATCAGCTTTGGGTAGGAATCTCCACCCTGTTCTAACAGATGGTGAACTTGCTGCAACTTTTGCGTTTTATCGCATCTCATTTAGCTATAGCCATGCAATCTACCAGGCATGAAGCCTTCAGTGCTATGGAGACTGCCACAGAACACCTTGGTGCACATCTTCAGCAATATAAGACACAGCTGTCCTATAAGCTTTGTACTACCCAACTGTATCAAATCCAGTATCTTCAAGTCACTAAGTCCACACACAACAGGTCTAAGCTGTCTACAGTATCTCCAGCAGTGCCCAGCTGAGGACTGTGATCAGCAGTTTGAGCCTTCAAGCACAGCAGAGCTTTCTATTGAGCTGGGAAAGCAGTGCAGGAAATAGCATTTTCCTGAGAACTGGATTGAGTCTGGGGCTAACCTCCCAGGAATTAAGCAAATCTTACCTAATAAGACATAAAATAATACACAAAATTCACCTACTACAACAGATCCTAGTGTTGTATCTTCAAAATGGACCTCACAGATCAATGCATTCTGTTGAAAAGAAAAGCCCTCCTCTGCTAAAGGATAATTCATCTGACATAAAACTGTGGTGGTCCAGATAGCTGGAATACATACCAGAGAGAGAGCTTCATAAATACCATCCAAGGCAATACAGAGCCGGCATGTTTGCTCCAGACAGTGTTGTTAAAATGGGAGAAAATTACACATTTAAATAAAACTGTTCTAGCAGGAGGTACAGCAGCAGATCAGTGAGAAGCATTAACCATGCTTATTCCACTTCACCCATTAACTATTTTTAATTTTTTAGCAAGTTATTAGAGCTACTATAATATTATAAATATTGTATTACTCATTCAAAAAGATTAAATGGCCTCAAAAAAGAGAAGATATTCTTATTGCTGCTTTAGTGGCTCTTTGTGATTGGCTACCTTGCTTCTCTACCTTTCCACACTTCTCTAGGACATCATGGACTGTACTGGGTGCTCTCAATTCCTTTCCATCCTAAGGGACAGTAGAAATGCCCAGCATCGACAGAATCAAGCTCTGAACATATCCTAGCTAAGTAATATGACACTGTGAGCCTGTTTTGGTGTTACACCTGTGATTTGCATCACATAATCCAAGATGCTGCAAAGTGCTGACCTCTGCCTACCACCTGAGCTCCAAGGGAGAGGCAGAGCAGCATTCCTAGAGGCAATTATCTCATCAGAAGCAGTCTTCTGGCTGAGCCAGTTTGTACCCTGTGTGCTCATTTCTTTCTGGGGACTGTGAAGGGGTGCTGCCTGCCTGCCTGCCTGCACGGGTGTATGCACCCACAGCCACCAGCCAGGTGAGTCTCACTACACAGGGCGGGCTGGAACACTTCCAGCATCTGTAATAAAGGCTCTAAGCTAACAGTTTGCCTGCACCTACTGAGTGGTAGTTTCTTATAATATAAAGCCATTTAAGACTGGAAACAGGTTTTTTTGGTTTGTGTTTACAGAACATGGAGTAAAGGCAGGATCACAAGTCATAACCAGGCTGACCAGGAGTCTTCACAGTACAGATTAATGATGTTCTCGTTAGGACCAGCACTGGTACGGGTGAGCATACTTCCCTGCCCAGACCCTAGCTGCCATTCTTTTCAGTACGCAGCTTACAGCACATTCCCATTTCACTCCTCAGTGAAGGCAGAAAAAGAAAGTTGATCTAACCATGAGAAGAAAAGTCTTTCTTTGACCTGTCCTGAAACAGGAACCCATAAGCAGCATACCATTATCTGCCAAAAGGAGTGGGACCCACTGATGCATTTGGCTAAAGAGATGACAAGACACAAATCTCATAATTAGGAATGAATATGACAAGAGTTGTGCTTAGACTGGGACACGAACCACTTGTACCCTGATCACACTTTCAGCTGCATGAAATGTTTCTCCCCAACCACTCATGAATCACTCAGTTGAAATCTATGTAGCATTTTGCTGTTAACCAGGCTTCTGTCTTGTAAACATGATGTTAGTTATTCATACTCCCTATTTGTTTCCCAACAAATAAGCAACCAGCATTCAGAAAACGTTCCTTCTTTTGAATTTCAGCCATCCAATGCCCCACTTCCAGGTACTTTCCTCTGCCACCCTGTACACAGCCATTTTAGAAACAGCACAGACAAAACCAACAGCTGTCATTGAACAAAGCTCTGCCATCCAGGTGATGGAAATTATCAATCTAGAGTTGAAGGACTTGAACAAAATGAATAAGAAAGAATCCTTGCAAGGCGGAAGAACAAAGAGACAGAACAGCAGCTTTTCAATCAAGAGCCACACACTATATGCTTTAGGAAATAACAAGTTCAATAGCCAGTTGATAAATAGCTTGCCACCAGAAAGTGCATTTGAAATGACACATAACTGCCACATACATAAGCCCTGAGTAAGCAAGAGCCACACTGCCCTCCCACGTGCAGCTCAGCACTGCTGTGAGTTTTCCCTGCCTGCCCATACAAACACCATCTCTCAGGGCAGCCCCTGCTCCCCTAAGGTCATGGGCACATGGGCACCCAGGACACAGGTGCAAGGAACAGCTTCACAGCAGCTGCATGCCCACCAACAGCTGCTCCAGGGGGTGACGGAGGGAGCCACACAGATGAACACCGCAGAGCAAAGTTTCTTGGGTTGGAGCAGATTTTTCTCAAGTTTAAGGGGCCGTAAAATGTTTTTGCTTTAGGAGAACTGGTGTTTTCCCTGATACCCCTTTTATGTTTCTACACCCTAATTTGCAGCGGTCAAAGAACCTGATACAACAGTATCGATGCCAACACGGCCCTTTTTGCCTTCCTCAGGCTCCCAGGTCCTGCTTTCTCAACATCACTCACACATGTCCAGATCCAGCAGAGCACACATTCCAGTTTTACTCTGTCAAGAAGTTCATTAGTTTCAACAGCCCTATAAAAAGATTTAAAGTCAAGTACATTTGTAACTGCCTTCCTCAATCAAACCCTAAGTAAAAAGCTTGTCAACATAAATAAAGGCAACAGAGGCAGATCATGAAAGATACCTGCAATTACTCGGGTAGGATTTTGTGCGAGGTTTCCAGCAGGATTTAGTCCGACCATTGTAAAAGTGCAAGGATTTTAAATTCATCCTTAAGAACAAGATTGACGCATCTTCTAAAGGAATCCAAATAGTGAACAAACGCATCCTATAATAATGAAATATTCCACCGCATTAAGGAGACACCATTGAGTCCTATCTGGCATCAAAATGTTGGCTTTGCACAACATTCTTCAACAGAAAGGGCCCTCTGATTCCTCCAAGGGCTTCTTAGGCTGCAACCCAACAGCACCTGGTCCACTCTGCGTGGCCAAGTGTCCTAATGCTGGTCAACCACAGAACAGGGAAGCACAGCCAACGTCGAGGTCAGACCTGGCCATGCCAGCTCAGCCCAATTCAGGAACCACAGAAACTACCAAAGAGAGAGAGGTCAGTGACACATACAGCATTTGCTGAGGTCCTACAGCCTATGGTTTTGTTTGTTACTACAGATAAGGACCTTTCTGGAAAGGAGAGATTCTGCTGGCAATATGGCTTTAAGACCCTGACGGAGGGGAAGAGCAACACCATCCATGTGAACGAGCGCACAGCACCTGCTCCCAAACCAACGTGATGTAGTCAACCGAATTAATAGTTTTAACGAGGATGGCATGAAATGCATCTTCTCCAGCCCCGGCACGAGAGCCAGCCAGTGAGAGAGGCGACATCTCCCCAGCAGCTGAGCCCGTGCCCATCCCCTGCGCGTGCAGCGGACGAGGAACCGTGCACACACTGCAGCTCCGCTAAAAGCGGCGCGGGTGGCAGGACATCCATCTTCCTCCGGGAAGGTTGCTGGGCAACTGGCAAGCTTTCGGCCGGGCGCTGACGTCTGCGCGCACACGCGCCTCCTCCATCTCTTGCAACTAACTTGATTTTGATGGATTAACGTAAGATGAAAATCTACTGAGCTTCTCTCTCTCTCTCCCCGACACACAGGGTTCATTAAGGTACAAAGGAAAATACAATAAAGCATCGACTTACAATGCACGCAGAAGACCACGCAAAGGACAGCGCAGGCACTAATGATGCCAGTGTTCTGAAGTGATCCCTTATTTTATGGTAGAGAAAAATACATTTATTAAGTAAAAATCTCATTAAAATAATAATAAAGCATAACGCGTGCCCAAACCGTGATTTTCTTGCGTTCTTTTCTCTTTCACATCCGTCAGAAATGCTGTTTATTTTTTACCTGCTCCTTGTCACATGATGTTTTAAGATTATTTCCCTTCACCTGCTGGAGATGCACCACTGGGACACAGAAGTTCCCTCTAATCCCATCCAGCCAGGCATTTATACCACTCTTATTAGCTTGGTATCCCAGTACCCTACTGAGCTGCATTATCATTAATTGTTTCTCAAGTGTTAGCCACAGGCTCAGCTTTACACAGCACAAAGCAAAGATGTGATCCCTGCCCCGAGGAGTTTTACATGCTAAACAGATGGTTAATGACAGCAGCGTAATGACAGCCTTTGGACTGGTAGGGGATAACATTTATGGAAAAGGGAATAAATTAGCTGGGATTCATGACAAACTGCACTTGCTTTTCCTGGAGAAAATATGGGGGAGACTACTTTCCATGATAACCTGGAAATGTGTACTGGGCTTGAGATCCAAAAAATCATAACCTCAGTATTTTTTGCAAATGCAAAGCTTTATTCTAACAGAATTCTTTGAATTCTGTGAAACTGATCAACCTTCTTTCACCAAACACATTCAGAGTGATTTGTCAGAAAGAGGAGAATTTTAATTAAACAAAAAATATTAATGTTAAAAAGACAAAACACAAAATGTTTTAGTAACCCGAGTTAAAAAATGTTCTTTTAAAAAATATGAAAAGGCAAAATGGAAAACAACTGACAAGCTGAATGAGAATCAGAGGTTAAGGTGTCAGGCCATGCCACTGGGTGAATGCCATGCCCAGCGTACAGTGACATACGAGGCTTTGGGCAGGTACAAATAAAGAGCTGGGCACAACATGGCAGCTTTAAGGACAAGAAATTCAGACCTGCAAGGCCAGTGAAGGAAGCTGATGAAGATACCCCTCCACAGATGCATTATTTATGTCTCCAAGACCAGCAGCGCTCGCAGTGCAAGCTCCCCCCAGGCAGCAGCAGGGACAGCACCGCTGCGACACGAACACCCACCACCCAAGCTGGGACCACCAGTGGGACAGGCATGGAGCCTGCTGGGTGGCATCTCCCACTGCCTGCCTGACAGCAGGGTGTTGAGCTCAGCTAACTAATTCCAATTAACTGAGGCGTTTCTTGTGCTCCTAACATCTGGCTGAGACAGGGCTCAAAACAGCATTTCTATGCTCCTCGCCAGCCCATGTTATTGGTTTCAATACACATATGAGAAGATGGATAGCTCAGAGACCACAAACCCACAGAGCCCAACTTCTGGAGCGCCCCATGCTCAGTGATGCATGTGGGTGGGACAAGCAAGGTCAGGGACGGCTTGAAATCTTCTGATGTGACAGAATTCAGCCTGTTGCGTTTTACTGCTACTGACATTGGTGTTAGTATCTTCAGTGCTAGAAAGCTGTTCATAATTTGGGTAGCACAGTGCATGAAGTACAGGTATTCCTGTATGATTTCTACAAGCCTACTCTCAATTTTACGTATAAGCACATAAAAGTGTATTTTCTACTTTGCTTTGCAGTGTAATGAATGGTTGATTTTTTTTTCCCCTCTCAGCCTTATAGTGACCTTCTGGTATTGGGCAGGCTGCACCAAAGAGACTTCCCCACACAGCAATCCTTTCCTGCATTCTAGATATGCATTTCCAGTTTTTTACTTGACAATAACTCACTCTGAATTCCCCTGTGAACTTCACAGATCTTTAGATACGACACTGTGACTTAGGTCACAGTAGGAGTGAAAGTAGGACCTGTGACTACAGAAAAGGCTTCTCCTGGATGGTGGAAGATGTAGTTCCAGCTACCTTTCAGTTTCATTTCCCATTTATAGTCCTCCAAGTAATATTTGAGAAGGCTATTAAAAGACAAGGTTCCTCTTTCCTTTCCAGCTCAAGTATTTAAGATCTTGCAGCTCATTGAAAGCCACAAAAACTCAAACACTTGTGCCATTTCTAAACAAGTTTGTATTATTTCTATGTCAGCAGCTAAAAGTTTGCATGCAGGTAAAATACCTCCAAAAACTATGTCACAAAAAAATAAATCCTTAGCAGAAGACCAAGAAAAGTATAATCACTGAGCATTTAAATAAGGAGACAATAGAATCCTCAGCCCAAAAGGATAAATACCTTTTAAAGTCCCAGTAACTTCAATGCAAATTTAACTTAGAACAGCTCTGAGATGATCTAAAAACGTATTTGTGAACAGAATAATTGATAAGACTCTTGAGTCCTTATTTCTGTGTGCTCACATAATGGCAATTAAAGCTAAGCACCTTTGAATGGCCTCTAAACAAGCACATGGAAATCTAGGAGAACCTTTGAGTGGGGATTATGCATTAACCTAATGTTCATAATCATGCTCAGAAAGTTTCTCTTTGAAAGCTTGAAACAGAAATGTTAATAATCTCAGGCAAATAAAAAACCTTAAGCTATTGCAAAAGGTAACTTTTGAATCAAGTATATAATAGGTAATAAAACTTCAAAGGATTCATCACTAGCTGCAATTAAAACGCAGTCCAACACAGATTTTTAAATAGCCTTCTCATGTATAAGGAAACATTTTTCCTCCAAGTAAGTAACTGAACTCAGGTGAGCATCGGATTTTTTTTTTAGGAATAAATATAGGCTTTCATCTGTGGTGCAGTGAAAAGAGCACAGCATCATAGACCAAATCGGCAATCAAAGGCACTTCCACTTCGCCTAATTTTATTCTTTAAGGATTCAAAGCATCAATCCTCCTCTTAAAAATCTTCAAGCATGAACAGCGAACATAAAACAATGAACAATTTATGTCAGAGAGTAATAAGACGACTAAGAAAAAATACTGCCCCCTCCCCAGTTTCCACAATTTCTACACAACTAACTGGGAATCTTCCATATTTTGGTAGAAGAGAGGATGTCTGTCTACAGCATGATGACAGATACGAGCCACAGACAGGAGCACACTCTAACAAGTTCTTCCTAGGTTGCCTAGAAAAGACAAATAAACAAAAAAACCCAACAACAACAACAAGAAAAACCACCCCCAAAAAGCACCACCACAACAACAAAAAAGGAACATCCTGTTGTAGCTGTGGTTTTACAATGAATTGCCAAACAAAAACCAAGGAGGCAACTCCCTGTCAGATTTGACAGAACACCTGAAGTCTTAGCCTCGTCACCACAACTGCCAGTTACGCAGTCCTCAGTGCTGCAAGCAAAATGCATTGGCTCTCATGGACCAGGCAGGCAAAATCACCTCGTTTGACTGCAGGCTCCAAGCTGGAGAAGCAGAGGATGCATCCATGGGATGGGAATACTTTGTGATTGCCTTATCCTGTGACTGGGAACAACTGTGGAATGAGGGCAGGTCTCGAGAAGCAAGTTCATAGCACGCAGGCCCACAAAAACTCTGTGATGGATGTTGCTTTCACAGTACACAATGAAATCACAGCAGAGCAGATCAACAATCATACTACATAAAATAGAAACTTCATGGTATTTACAGCAGGAAGTCACCTACATCAGCCTAAAGGACTTATTTAAGAGTGGTGCTACTAACAGCTGAACTAGCTTGCAGTCTTACACCCAAACAACATAGTTCAGGCATTACTTACTTCCACTAAACAATTTCCAAAACCTGTTCTGTAGCACAAACTTGAAGAACTGAAGGGAAGAAAGAGTCCCAAACACCACGTCCAAAATCACTTCAGCTTATTTGATACCTCTAAATTTTATAGGAAAAAACCACAAGCTTATTTCCAAATCACTTTGCACTTAGTAAACTTTAAGTATAATAGTATCCTTTATCTTCAGACAAGGCCAACTTTATCCCTTGTAACCTGATCAAAAACAAAACAGAATCAAACTGACGCTCTTGTTTTATAAAGACTGAAATCTGAGCATGATCATTTCCTTTCGCTCATTAGCAAAAGAATGCATGTGTGGGACATAGGATGAAAACATAAAAATGCTTAGATTTGGGGAGAAAACACAAAACAAAACCAGGGCAACAGGAGCAATCAAGAGAACAAAAATTAGAGAACTGCATTCCTGTGGCCTGACAGAGTCTTTTACAGATTATCTAATAGAGCTGATGAGGCCAACCTACCACAGACGATCTCAACATCTTCAAAAGTCATTGACATTCTTCATTAGGACCACACTTTTATCCCAGCCTCTGATAATTACCATCTTCTTTAGAGATGGCCTGAACAGAGGTTAAAATTATTAGCCTATCTCCTCAAATGTTGCTTCAGCTAGAAAAAAATCCACAGACAAATAAAACCTGAAAGCAAAACCTCCCATGGCCAGGCACAGCAGTCCCAACAGTTCACAAATGTGTTCATTTGCATTTCTTTTGATGGCTTGTGAGTGATAACAGCCACTTACCTGGACACATATGGATTTTCAATGGGTTTGTGCTCCAGCTTCACTCATGGACTTCTGGAAATCCCTGCTTTGACCCAGACATGAAGCAGCACTAGCTGCAAAACCAGAGCATGTTATGTGCCCCACCAGCATGGACCTGCCTCCAGCTGCAAGCAGCTTCCCAAGGGAAGGACAAGTCTTGCAGTGACAGCTCTCCACAAACACCCAGCACATCTGGATTTTGCTCCAGATGTGTCACAGCCTGTTCCACCTGGAGCATTATGATCCCCATCTGCTGAATAAGGGCAATTGCTTTGAGAAACCCCAAAAAATCCTATAGATCTCAGGATAGAAAGCAACTTCCAGATCTTTTTCCTTTACTATTGAAAATAATGTCAATGTTCTTCTCACAAAAACAAAAAACCCCAAAGTCCTCATGCTACAGCTTTGTTAAAGGACCACGTTTAAAACCTGAGGACTCTGCTAAATTTGAAGATGCATGGAAACACATCAGGTGTAAATGCAGACCATGCTTTATGTCAGTATATATACTATGTCAACAGATACACACCAGCTGAGGAACTGATACAAGCATATGTTTAGATGTCTGAAGAGAGAGACCTAGACCAAAACAGAACTGTGGGAGAAGCTGTTCCCTCTCTGAAATGGCACTGTGTAGGAAGAAAATGCTTTTTGCTATGTTAAAACATCTCCACGTTCTTTCTTCTTGTTTTTCTTATACTTTCAAAACAAGACTTCTATACAGAAGGGTGCAGGCAGATCTTAATACATTAAAACATAAACAGTTTCTACCTCAGTAGCAGCTGCAGATCAGTATGTGTATGGTGGCACTGAGCTTGTAAAACTTGCTCAGACGAACTCCCGACTACGCGCACCAGCAGTCTGCCAGAGAAAGGCTATTGAAGCCTTTTATAGCCATTCAAGCAACAAAAGGACACCCCTCTACACACAATCATCACAGCCTGGCTTATCAAAGCACTTCACAAGTCTTACTGCTCAGCATCCCTATTTTTTAGCAATTATTGTTCTGACGAGTAACCCTTGGGCAGTGTCCAAGAATAAGGGGAATTTGTGCTGCGGATGCCTGGAGTGCTCCTCCTCTGCTAAGTGAAGCAATAAAATCAGTGTGTGAATGTGTACAGAAACGACACAACCCACCTGCCTTCCAGCTGTGCCTAGAGAGGTCCCAGGGTGAAAAAGCAGCCCATCTGGGAGCTGCCTCTTGCATGTCTCTGACTCAGTGATGCACCATGCACAACCAAAAGCGGGCAGCCGCTGTCCTCAGGTGCCTGTGCTTCAGCCGCCTTTCCCTGAGCCAGCCATCCCAGCACAGGAAAAGGAGCTGGTTCTGAAGGCACATTTAGTAGAAGAATCAATACTGAGCCTTAGCTTTGGTGCAGAAACTGGTGAAATTCAAGGGCATCTGCAACACAGGGTTGCAAAAGCTGCTGACCAGATACTAACTCGGCACTAACCAGGAGATAAAAAATCTTATCACGGTCCATGCTGACAACTAAACTGCTGTTTGGCCCCAGATTAATAAATATAATACTTGACAAGAGTAATTGGAGATTAATGGCCTGTAACTGCTTGGCTACCTTGCACTCTATAGGGTCAAGTACATTAATGTCAGTAGAGAAATAGTTTGTCTCAACCCAGTGCAAGCACTACAAAGACCCATGAACTTGGAGATACGAGGGCCAAGCTCTCAGAGCCACTTTCTGTCACTAAGGTCCATTGGTGGCCAATTCTCATGAGGAAGAGTCCTCATGCAGGGGCAGTTTAATTCCCCCAGAGCACATTATGGACGGATATCCTGGCATGTGCCACTCTGCAGGATGGTGACTGAGGAAGGAACTTCAGGGCAGCAAAGGCAGCAGACAAGAGAGCTGGTCACTCTGCTCCCACCAGGACTGGGATGGAGGCAGCCCAAGACCCAGACAATCCCAGGCAGTTCCCTGGCCCCATCTGTTCCTTGCCTGGCACATTTTCATTTCACAGGAGAGACATACAGCCAAATCTTCCATTGTTCTTGGTCACTGCATTTAACTGCAGAAAATCACCGCCCTAACATTTGCAGAAATATGCCCTTGCCCTGCTTTCCAAATTCAGGGTGTTTCCACAAGGCTCAGCACCTGACTCCTGAGCAGAGGCCAGGCTCACTGGAGCACCTGTGCTCACCTCCAAACAACTGACCTGCTCAGGCCATACTGCTGCAACACTGCAACTAAAAGAGGTAGTTCTCAAATCTGGACACACAAATACAGGGAACCCAGCTCTGCCTTAATTACAGTTAGATTATTTAGCCCCTATTTAGCTAGGAGGAAGAATAAACCACAGATAATCTGGAGATTAAACTAGAGCCATGCTTCCTGAGAAATTTCTTTCTGGAATGCAGAGCGAAGAAAAAAAAGTATGTAACTCTATGCTAACCCATGACACTTAAACAGCTCCCAAGGGAAAAATGAATATGCCAGTTGACCTTAAAAGAGCCCAATAGAACTGCTAAGTAGAATTTTAAGCACAAGATGCTGAGCCTTCTTCAAACTCCTTCAGAGGAACCTTTGCCCTACCTCCTGGAGGTAGCAGAAATTGTTTGTGAGACCATTGTTCATATGAAACAGAACAGTTTGAAATAATCTGCAAATACTCTCTCTTACCCTGTGTTCCTCAGTTTCTCAAATATAACTACACAAAGAAAGGCCAGAAGGCAGGGAGAGGGAAGGAAGACCCTGTGGTGTCTCACAGGGCTGGCACCTTAATACACACACCAGACAATTACTTGCTCTAATTGGGAGAGGGAGCCAAAAGAGCCAGAAAATCCTTCACACTCAACATACGTTTGGGAAGTGTGTTTTGGCCACAGAGGTCATAGAGCTTTCAGAGATGCTCCCGGCATTTGGAGAGGGAATGTTCAGCATCCCACCGACTCCTCTCAAGCTCCAGGGCTTCCACAGGGCCAGCAGTCACAACTCTGCTACGGCGACCAAAGCTCCCCAGCAACTCTGATTACTCCCCTCCTTGCAAGCTACATCAACATTCCTTAAAGAGGACCTGAAAGGAGTGACAGACCTGTTGTAGGTATCAGCTCCTAAAACACTGCTACACAGTACACTGGATCAAATATATAATAGAGCACATCAAAGGAAGAAACTGGAGGTCAAAAGTGGCAGCTTATAAATGCACCTTTTGACAGCCTCCTCAGCTAACAGTGCTTGACATAAAAGTGCTTTTTTGACAAAAAAGCCTTCAGCTCATCTCTAAGAGCAGCGGACCTTTGGCCATGAGGTGGCCATGAAGTAAAGGAGGGTTTCTGTACCCAATACCACTCTTTCTCCCCTCTGAATCTTCACCTGATTTCACATACTACCCCATGGCAGCAAGCTCCTTGGGGCAGAAACCCTGCTCTCTGTGTCTGCAGGATGCCAGCCCCGAGCCTCACAGTGCTTCAATACTGTGGCAAGGTCCACCACGGCTCTTGGACTCCCAAGTGCGAAATCAACTCTGTCTAGCCAGAGAAGAGGAAAAAGAGACCAAAACAAAACCCTGAGCACATTAGTCTCTGTTAACTATCCTTTCCAGAAACGTAACACTGAAGCGATTTCATGTATTTCCTGGCAGGGAGATTTTGTGATGGCTCTTAGCTAAGATCAGCAAGAAATCCTTTGAAATACACATATATACACATTAAAACTTGAGTATTTTACTTTTCCCCTCCAAAGCAATTGCTGCTGTCAAGTACACCCTTCTCTTACTGCCACATGTTCTGTTTAAGAATACCTAATCAGAAAAACATTCAGAGGTATTTAATCAGATTTTTCTTTTCTCTTTAATGACCTAATGTTTCGGTTTGCAACTGCTGCCAACTCACACTGGGTAGAAATTTAGTACTGTCAGCATTTAATTATTATTTTAACACAGATCTCTCTACCTTCCTACAGTGAAGAAATAGCTAGAAAAAATGCCGCTATGAGCAGTTTTTTAAGCCATTAGACACCATCCTTGTTATTTAGCTACACTGGAAATTACCATTCAAGGACACCCAGATGCTTGCTTTGCCACCCCCTGCTAGGGCAGATGCTCACCAGTCTGCAGGTCCACAGCCAACCAGAGGGACAGTGTCCAAGGGACAGCCTGGAGGGACTGCAGATACCCTATCCCAGAAGCTCACCAATCTGGGATATGGCTCACTAAAAGATGTGCCAAAGAGCTGGAACACAGAGCACCCGGTTGGTGTTGTATCTTGGGCCATAAATAACAAATCACACTGTTTCTTTTTGTCATCCTAAAACCCATTCTCCTAATTTTTCCTCTCCCTGTCTGAAACAAATAAATTTAATTCTGTAGCCTGCTACAGGGGAAATACACGTGTTGGTCTGCTGCAGACTGCAAGACAGGTCTGTTTCATTCACATAGTGGGGGAAAAAGACCCAAGGAACCTGGTTCTATGAATTTCAAAAGAAATCAAGAGCTGAGTTCACGGTAAGCTCCCAGCATCATGTAAGTATTGCACTGCATGGTGTTTTGCAGACCAGACAGCTGCATGGAGGAGTCCCTTCGCAGTCCCAGCCACTCTGGTGAATGCCTGCTCCCTGCTCTCCTTCCTGAAAAGCAGGATTTAGACTTCGGCCCTCAAAAAACCCATTGGAGAAATGAGTCTACAGAAAAGCAGGGCTTGTGATAGCAAGTATTAAATGATGCAGAGAAGGAAGGGTTATGAGGACACACATGGATAACTCCATCTTCTAGAGCGGATGGAATAGTCAGCCACACACTTATTAAAACAAGCATTAGTCTGTGATAGCAATCTAAGATAACACTAAGAGGTTTGTCACCCAAGGTAAAAAAGGAAAAAAAAAAAAAAATAGAGGCCAAAACCAGATGCTATTGCTGGACCTGTGTCTATAGAAACCACATTTAACCTTAGCAGAGGATCCAACTACACAGGTGACTCTTTATTTGAGAAACATAAGCCCTGTTTTGTGTATGCTGACCTTTGCACACAGTCATACTCCTATTTAAAAGAGAAACGTGTATATGGAAAAAGAGGCTAGCAACAGAGAGGTAAAAAAATTCATTTCTCTGATGGCAAAACAGGGCTCTCTTACGCAGTTGGCAGGAATGAAGAATTGCTCTTCTTCAACTGAAAAGACAAAGTTGTGGATATGGAATTTTAAATCCAGATGGTCACCATTAATGGAACTTAACTGTGATGAATAAAGAGGCAGCTATTTCATCTGCTTAATATTAACTCTTCCCAGAGTGCATTTTATAAGTCACAAGCAGAGAGCAAAGGGCACATGCGTAAGAAGCCACATACAGACCGAGTTTTGCAGGGTAAAAGAAAGGGAAATAGCCTTGGTCACTGAGAGTATTTGAATGTCACTCTGTTAGGCTGTGCATTGCATTTGACAGAGCTAGCAAAGGAAATGAGAAATGATAACTGATAGTGCCCTGATTAGATCAGCCACCTTGGGAAAGGTGCTGAAGCAGAGATATTTCACTAAAATAAGGAGAATCCTGGGAATAGATTTCTGGCAAGTGATCGCAAAGGAGATATGGCCAGAATTAGAAATGGATTTTGCAGGCAGATAAAACGTAATAGATAGAAGGCAGCACAAAATGATATATCATGAGGGCCTACAGAGCAACTATAACGTTTGTTCACAGATATTTAACATATAGAGATCCTAGAAAGACTTAACTTTAAAGTACACTTGCTGTGCTATTAACTTTAACGTGAAGAAATAAAACAATGTTGTATTAAAGCTCTCCAGCAAAAAAGGAAGCTCCCTTCTCCCCAGCTATCCACCTCTGACTTCAATGGAGTTGCATTATTTTATACCACAAGATAGAATCAGAACAGGAATATCTTCTTGTGCTTCTGACTGACAAAGATACATGAAAATGTACATTTCATTATCTTGAAGGAAATCGCCTTATTAATAATGGATAACTAAAGGCAGTGGTAATTAACATATTGTACTAAAAGCCTTATATGCATTTCTATAGCTTAACTATGTTTCCTTCTTCTGAAGCTCACAGACAAAGCAGTTCTTTAGACTGGTACTTAGGCATTTTAGGGGAGTTAGCTTTACTAGCTATTAAAAATGTCTTCAGTGATGCTGCTGTCCACACCTGTCTGTCTTCCTTCCTCCTTAAAAAGTTTAGCCAACCAAATATAAAGACAGCTATGCTCTTGCAGCTCTGTTCAGCATGGTGGCCCAGACAGAAACCTAAGGACAGTAACTCAGGGAAGGGCTGCTACCTGGGTTCAGTCATTACACATCAGAGCTCCCCACCACAAGACAAGTGCGTTGACAGCCCATCTTCACTTGGTCCTGTAGCATCAAAAGACTTTGAGATCAACCTTAAGACTGAGCTTAAGAGACTGCAAGTCAAATAAAGACCAATTCAACACTCCCAGGGGCTGTATGGCCCTCTGCTCCTCGCTTCATCGGCCAGTAGAATGATGAATTTTGCACAAACAAGTAATGGATTGCGCGTTGTTCAGAACAAAATAAAGATACCACAGTTACAACAACAAAAATCTATGTTGCAGCACACCTGTGTATTACGACATCTTCTCATTCACTGGCTCCAAAGAGCCATATGTGCATCACTCACACTGCCAAAATGGGAATATTCACATAAATCACCTTTGGTATCAATGGAAGATGCACCTGGCAGCAAAAATGTCTGAGGAACGGCCAAATACTAATACTTTACCACTGGGATACAAGTTAGTGATAACCATTATCACCATCACTGTATCAGCGACAGCAATGGAGCATCAAATTCCGCATCCATAAAACCACTGCCGCTGCATCCCTAGGGAGCTGCCCCTGAATACACAAAGGAGTTCAAATATAAACTATTTACATGAACAAATGCCAAGCTATCTGCTGAGGCCAAATCTTCACTGAAATCAGCTAGGACTATCACAATCAAGAGATTTAGGTATGAAAAGGGATAAGCTTCAATTTTTGCCAGCATTCCTGCCCATACTGGCACCAGAACAGATTATTTTCCAAAGTGCCATGATGCTTACTTCAAAACTTGTAGAAGACAAGGTACTTCCTCACCTACAGATGTCTCACCTCAGCTGAACCTCTTGCCCCTTGCATTTGGAAACAATCAATCCATGTTGGATTCTGCACCTGGGATGGGGCAACCCTGGATGTATGAACAGACCGGGGAATGAGAGGCTGAAGAGCAGCACTGTGAAAAGGGACATGGGGTCAATGGCAAGTTGAGCATGAGTCTGCAGTGTCCTGGCAGCCAGGAGGGCACCAGACACAGCAATGCCAGCCAGGCAAGGGAGGGGATTGTCCCCTCTGCTCTGCACTGGGGCGGCCTCACCTTGAGTCCTGTGTGCAGTTTTGGGCACCACAATATAAAAAAAAACCATGAAGCTGTCAGAGAATGTTCAAAGGAGGGCCACAAAAATGGGTCAAGGGCCTTGAGGGGAAGCTGTACGAGCTTATGAGGTCATTTCAGCTACTTCAGCCTGGAGAAGAGGAGACTGAGGAGAGACCTCACTGCAGTTACAACTTCCTGTGAAGGGAAGGAAGGGCAGACACTGATCTCTTTGGTGACAGCGACCGGACTGAGGGAATGCCCTGAAGCTGCGTCAGGGGAGGTTTAGGTTGGATACAAAAAAAAAGGTTATTCACCCAGAGGTGGTTGAGAACTGGAACAGGTTCCCCAGGGAAGTGTCACAACCACAAGCCTGAGGCAGTTCAAGGAGCGTTTGGACAACAAACTCAAGTACATTGTCTGACCCTTGGGGCTATTCTGTGCAGTGTCAGGAGCTGGACTCCAATGATCCTTGTGGGTCGCTTCTGACTCAGAATGTCCTACGATTCCCAGCACTAGCACTCAGGAGACCCCATCAAAGCAGAACTCTGTTTCTGAAATAAACCCACCTCTTTCCAATAGCCCAAGAGCTGAATTCTGCTGCCTTCATCATCGTTGTTTTGAGTGAGTGAAAGGTAGGAGGGAGGTTTCTGTCAACGTTAATCAATATTTAGGTGTTTTCCTGCCTATTCATTCATGTGTTAAAACTGTTTTTGACAGTAAGAAATCTACTGAATGTAAGCAGGCCAGCAGCAGCTTGAGAAATGCCAATAATACTGTGCATACCTTCCAAATTTCCCCAATGTCTCTATGTTATTAGTGGGTGACAGGAGCTTAAATAAAGCATGTGAAACATGAAAGCTGGACAAATAATTATATTGGTATAGAGATTTCTATACTGAAGCAATTTTTGCTCCAAATACCTTATATCAACTGTTAAGTTTTTGGGGTCAGAAAGAAAATTGTTTTTCCACACTATGTCTTTGAGAGAGCAGGGTGCTTGGAATCCCTGCTGCTCTGTGGTCCCAGCTTGTATCCCCACAGAACTAGCAGCAGATAACAGTAGCAAGCAAGACTGAACAAAAACTCAGAATAAAAATTACTACAAAAAATTCTGCTCCAGATTTCAAAGCATTTCTTGAACTGTCCACATCACACCACGATCAGGCATCCTCATTTGAGCAGAGAGCAAAAAAAGCAAGACGGGAGGAAGCCTGGATCAAATAAACCAAGCACAGACCGTGTTGGGAGTGGGCAGAGTCCACCGGCCTGGGACATGACCCTCAAAGGGAGAAAGGGCAAGTGGGCAAGACTGATACTACTCTCAACATCTGCAAAGGCTGTTCCATGCAGCTCTCTGAGGAAAGATAGCACTGCTTATCTGGTAAAAAAAAATCCTTTGCCACTAGCATTGTAAAATTATACCCTTAAAAAGGGGCTCAGGGGCTACAAATTTGTGCCTGCCCCTCTCATCTGCTCCGTTCCTTCAATGGAACAGGCACAAACCACCAGACAACCTGATCCTACAGGCACAGTCTCTAATCAGCCTGGGCGACAGCCGAGGGCACATGGCCTCCTTGTCAGCCCTCTAGGAAGAGGAGCAAGGCTGCTACAGGAGCCCACACCAGTCCTCCACCTCCTTGGCAACTGCGCTGGAACAGGGGCAGACCCTCGGATTCCCAGCCTCAGACAGGCACTGCAACAGGGGAACTACTGCTTTCTGGGGAGAACCCACGAGTGACCCACGGTGAAAGGCTTCACGTGTTATTGTGCCTCCAAGCCCACCACATCTTGCCTTTCCCAAGCAGTCACCTCTCAACCATTTTGGCTTCAAGACGCTCAGCCCTTTTTCTCAAACTGCTGCAATGGCAGCTTTCCATACAACTAGGAAACTAAGAAATCATTCCATTTGGAAAGCCAAAATGCTTTCTGTTCCTAAAGATACTGACTTTTCCACCCAGGCTGGCTGCTTCTAATGTGCTGGGAGATCACCAGAGTCAACAGCAGGGAATGGGGATTTCCTCACCTTTCGGAAATAGTATCCCGGCTTAGCAAAAACGAAGGATTTTTAAAACACACGTAACTTTTCACAATTCATGCTGGATTGTTCAATGCCTTTTTTTTCTTGTTTTTGTACAATTAAGGCAGTCCCATTTCCAGTCAGGCTGGTTCCAGTTGTTGCGCTGGGCCCCAGGACCGTGAATGGCTTACAGTTACTCCAGTAACGAGAAGAGCTTGTGAATAAGATTGACCATCGTAATACATATGCTTAATTTCTACATTTTTCCTTCTTTTCCTATATTTTAATCTCATTTTCCCACATTTTACTTCATTTCTTCCAGTCTGTCCTCTTCCAGCTATCACAAAGCTACTATGTCCCGAGTGAGATCTCCTGTTCGGCCACAACACAAACTGAAGCTGTATCGTTTCTCTCAGACCTTCCTCATCACAACCCAGCCCTGCTCTTGCAAGACACGGCAGATGAGCAGGAACCCATCTGCTGCCTCCCCTGCTTCCCTGTACCCACAGGTGGTTCAGCACTGCACCGCTTCCTGAGCCGGGGTCTAATATCTGGGGCGCAGCAACTGCAGCTACAACGCCGGTGTATTTCATCAGAACACCGCGCCTTCCCAGCTCCTCTTGGAATCTCCTGAGCAACACGAGTGCAGCCTGCCCCGGGATGCCAGCTGGGGTCCCCAGGGCAGGCTGGGGCTGACAGGGCCACGTCAGCCCACAAGGGCTTGGCGCAGGGCTCGGCACAGCGCAGCTGCGGCAGCACCACAGCGCAGCGCCCATTAGTGACGCTGCCGTGACCACCCCCAGGACATTAAGGTCTGCTGCACCATTACATGAGACTACTTTGCAGTAACAGAAGTGAGGAGGGGGAAAATTAGACACACCGGTGAAGATGTAGCTTATTTATGGTTCAGCTTTTCAAAGTTTACTAACTAGTACAGATTATTCGTGGCTCGTGTCTTTAAAGAAGTCAGTGTCACTCCCTTTCTATTCTTAACCCTAAGTAATATTTTATGGTTTTGCTATTCCTCCTTTCAGACTGAAAGACATTTGTCCAATCCTGGCTTTGGGAGATGTTGTCTTCTGCCCCTCTTCATCCTTGTCTAGTGATTGTTCTGTACCTCCATGTCCTCTCCCCCAGCCTCTGCTGTTGCCTTAGTCTAGGTCTGTTCTGTATACCCCCACACCCTGGGCATGATCTAATTCACTCTGACATAAATTCCTACTGTGCCAATGTGAAATGTACTTTCTGTCACTGACTCTCCTCTCCAGCCAAGCCGATCGCTCAGCCTGCTTTGCTGACATCTCTTGCTGGGCATCTCATCATCAAATCAAACCCAATATAGCTGTAATGGACCCTGCGATCTTTCTTTGCTTGCCCAGCCTCTCTATCCCTTCTGAACAAACTTCCACCCTCCCTGTTGCCCAGGCCTATAACCTCTTCCAGTTCCACCATTCTTCACAGCCTCACTCTTCCTGTAACACCACCTGACACACCATCAGGTGGTGTTAGCCAGTGTAATTCCACTAATTCAAATGGCATTATACCAATTTACAAGACATGAGTTTCTGTCCCGGTGCCTCTGAAAGCAAATATATTTTATTTGACAAGTAAAAACCTTCAGCCAGTTCCCTCAACATCTCCCGTATTTATTACTGTGATCTCTTGCCCTCTGGACTCCCAACAGCCACATTCTTTTCAAAACATGACTCCTCCTGAAATTCTTATGTGTCCCTTAGCTCTTCACTGCTCCCAACCCAGAACATTCCCTTCCACTCTCCAGCCTTGTGTATCTACCCACTGCACACTCCTAAGCCAGTGTTTGGCTTCTTAAGCCTTCTGATTATACCTGAAATAATCTGGCGTGCTCACAATATTTAATTAACAGCAACAAATCATTCACTAATTCACAGATTTATTTTATGATAAAATAGAGGGAAAAAATAATTTTAAAAAATAATTTGTAGAAAGGAAGGAGAGCAGCTATGAAAGCTGAACACCAGTTTCAAATTCGGACACAATTAAAAAGCACATGTTTAAAACAAGCTGGGCAATCTGCAAATGTATGTACTGAATCACCAAGATTACATGAAGTGTTACATGCAATTTTTGTCTCTTAACACCAAGCACTCTGCTATCCCAGGTGAGCTGAAAGTTTCATAACCATTTAACACCAGTACAAATCTCTGCTTAAGCCAAACATGCCAAAGTACAAAATGATGCAATGGATACCACAAAAACATCCTGCATCTTCACACTCTCTAGACCACATGGCGAAGTTTTGTAATGGCTGGAGACTTGGCACTTAGTGGATCTGACCTAACCACTGTAGCTATCTTTGTATAAACATTTCCAGTTTATTTTTAAAAAAAGGTAAAAAAGAGGAGGGGGAAAAAAAAAAAAAAAAAAAAAAAAAAAAAATAGGGGAAAAAACCACCAAAAAACACCTTACATGTTTTGTTCAGATTAGTATCTATTAAAAAACAAAAACAAAAAAGCGCACTTTCCAAAAAGTAGAATAACATCTGCATTTAGGGTTTTCCACAGCTGGAGGGCTGCAAGAACGTGGAGGCAAGATCAGGTCTTTAATGAGAGAACTAAGGACTTCACCAGATGCACCATGCCAAAATGATAAAATGTTAATGAAGTGAAAGTATATTAGTGAATTATTAAAATTTCATTCCTCTCTGCAAAGCACAGAGTAAGAAAAACACGGTGAAGATAATGATAAAAATAGGATCAAAACATTTGGATCCCCTCACTACCTCCAACATAAAAGCTTTACAAAATCTGTTGTTAAAATTAACATATTAATTGAGTAGCTTCTACAAATGATCTACTGTAAAACCCAGTTCAAAACAAGTTGGAGTTGGGGGTAAAATGAGACATAATTCAGTTGAATCTAGATGGGTCAGACCTACAGCTTCCTCCCATTTCTAATAACCTCTCATAACCCCTCTAATGCTTCTGCTCCTCTCCACAGCAAGCCAAACCAGCAATTAAATTGTCCACAGGAAGATTTCACTGAGGGAAGTAACAGTGAGCAGGGCTCTCCACTGATGTGCTGGGCCGGGGAATTCATGTCTGTGTGCTGTGACAGAAGTTTTGTCCAGTGAAAACGTTTGGCCTCACTCCGAAGCTTGAGAGATAAATCAGACAGCAGCTCTGCAGCAGGGTCCTGCAGAGGTGCCAGGGGGTGGAGAGGGGAGTCTTGGTGAGCCTGGGACCGGAGGCAGGGCCACAGGAGACATGAGGCCACTGCTTTCAGTGGGGCAGGCAAAGGTCTGGCAGAGAACTACACCAAAAAGAACAAAGGCTTTGCCACATAGTGTATAAGAAGCAATTTCCAACGAAGCTGCCATTCTGTAAAATGTTTTCCAGGGTCTAGCTTGGATTGCCTTGTACATAAAGTCCTGTTTGTTAGGAAGTCTGGAGGGTTCTCCTTGCAACAAAAGTAAATATGCCCAGACATGGTGAGCGGGCTCTGTCAGCAAGCAGGTGGCAGGTAAGCTGTCTGCCATTAGGATCCCACTAGGGAATCTCACACTTCACCTGAGCAAACAGTTCAGTGCAGGATCCCACCACAACACAGAACACGGGAGGTGGGCAAAGGAAGAAACTGCTGTAGACCAAATGCATCCCGCTCCTGGAATAATACCTATCTTTATTCGGTTTTAATCCATTTTCAGTAAAAGGTGAAACACTCAGTGTTGGAAATTTCAATGTATCAGCTAACAATGACATAAATTCCTGCTAATGTGATGAAAAAAATCCCAGTGTCAAACATCTAGGCCGATCTTTCCATTCAGTGGCACCTACCAAGCCTGCTCAGAGGTCACAGCCTTGCCATCTGCCTGTCCTTCAGTCAGTGCGGACACAGAGAAAACCATCTCCAGCAGAGACTCTTAGACTATAGACAAGATAAATACAAGAGCAATAAAATACTGCCTAAGATAACAAGTAGAAGCTTTGCCTCCAGTAGACTTAGCCTGCCTGATTTTGTAGACATTATAGAATAGATGCACTTTATGTGGAGTTTTCTAAGAACATAATGTGTCCCTGATATACCTCCCCAAGAAGTGGTGGGGAGATCCCCAGCAAGCAAATGGCCACCAGCGCCTGGGCCAGTGTGAGGCTGGTCCTACACAACCCACCTAAAAGTTGTGTGTCCAGCCATGGTGACTTTCAGCCATTCCCCAGACCCCCTTCCTCGGCCACCTCCAGAGCAGGGCTATCCCACGGCCCTGTGTCCATCCTCATGGGGAACAAACAGGACACAGGGAGCCTCACTCCTTCATGGGCTACTCTGACACCCAAGGTACCCACTTTTGGCTTGACAACCAGCTTCAGTTCAGAACAGTTGTAAGTCCAAAGGACGCTAAAGGCACCTAAAGTCTTACAGTGAGTTTAGGGATAGCTTGAGTTGCTCAACTTGAGGCATTTTAAGCAGAGCAGAATTTCCAAAACTCTCAGAGAGAATCACTTCCCAAAAACTGTCCTGCCTTGCAGAGCTTCAGGCTGGTTTCCCAGAATCAGCTGATCACTTCTGAAAATACACAGCTGTAATTTTACACTTAACTGAAACACTGCTCTGTTGGAGTCCTTTTTTTTTTTTTTTTTTTTTCCCTTTCTTCATTATTTTGTTACAATTTTACTTTGGCTTGGTTATGAGAGAAGGTAACACGGCAAATGGAGTTTCATTACAAATATGCCAAAATTGTAGCCAAAGTCACGTTGCAATGTGTTACGTCTGAAGTCATAAACTGGCAAATTCCAGCATCAACCACGACAGTCCCGCTTCAGTCCAGTTTAGGCTTCCAGACAGCCCCTCTAGCTTCTCCTGCCAGGAACAGCTCCTTACACCAAAAACACCAAAACCCGCCACTTAAACCTATTCAGCATGCCAGGCAGCTTCTAACAAATTTATGTAACTTTTGCATGTTTCCCCTTCAGAGCCCTCTGCAAAGCTTAACACCATAAAAACCCTGTTGTGAGCTGACATCAGAGAAATGTTTATTTCCCTGAGCCTCTCTGCTTATGAGAACACACAGACCTAAACCTCAGCCCTCACCTTTGCTCTGGACCTTCATCCAAATCCGTGTCTAATCTTACAAGCCTCCGACCTGGCATCCCAGCCACGCTGGGCAGAGACCAGAAAACGACTGGCATTTTCTGAACCATTGCTCATACTCTCACCGCCAGCCCCACATCCCAAACCACATACACACCGCATTGGTGCATTAGCATGAGTACGCTTGGGAAACGCAAACATATTTTCAAAGTTTTAATCCATCAGCAATTGCTAATTAAGGGGCAATTAATTTGACTCCCAGCTCTGCTCCTAATTTGCCTTGCAACTTTGCGCAGTCCACGTGAAATGCTAAGTTTCAGCTTCCTATGCTCCCACAACTTCTGTGGATATTAGAACATTAATTTCTGTAAAGTGATTTATGATCCATGATGAAAGGCAGTTCAGAACTCTAAGAACTGCTCCTATTAGTAAAATAACTGGTGCATTTTTTGATCTTTCATTTTAATGGGGGAAGAAAAAGTCTAGCTGAGTATCAGCAATGAGGCTCAAAAGGTAAAAATTGCAAATTGGACGCATCTGAAAACGTAGCCCAGAGAGGCTGGTGGGGTGGTTCTTTCTAACAGTAAAAAAAAGACAGGACAACACAAGCATTTAACTTCTCGCATTTCCCTTGGGAATGCCTGACATCATAAAATTTTCACAAACTAAAGTCATTAGAGATAAATAAAGTAGCACAGACACGGAGGCTGATGAACGGTCAACCTAGAAGATACCTAATCCAGCTCATTTCCTTCAATGTGTAAAAACAAGTAACTGACACGTTTCCTGCCCATGAACCTTCCTGCCGATAATGCTGCTCCCAACAACAGGAAATTCGCCTCTAGAAGCAAAAGCACACTTTCACTACCAAGCCAAACTTTCTCCATCTGAACTCCACAGCAACTAAAAGCAGCGTTTGTCTAATCAGAAGTGAGCTGGATTAAACAACGGCCTGACTCCCTAAGCCTCTCCCCAACACAGGGAGGGGGGTCCCACCTCCTGCACCCTGGTGCCAGCCCAGCTGCCAACAGGGATTCCTCAGTCAGAAGCAGGCGTTGCTCCCTCTGGCTCTCGCATCCCTTCAGCCGGCTCTGCCTGTCTTAAAACCCAGTTTTAAAGTCAGGCCTTTGGTTTTTCGGATAGCAAGACCCAAGGGTGTGTGTAAAGAGGTTACTAATCATCTTCACCTCAGTCCCCTGCAAGATTTACCTCCTGATCTGCAAGACCTGATCACCAGTCTCTGGTTCTCTTAAGAAATAATAATGCAAAAAGCGTAATATGCAAGCAAACCAGTCATTTAAGGTTTCAAAGTGATGCTTTATACAGTGGGTGAACCACTGAAGTGCCATTTCTCAGTTTGGTCACTACAAAATGAAGATTAAAGAGAGCAACAGAAGGAAATGATTTGGAGAAAATGCAGTGAATACTCAAAGGCATCTCTCTATCACAAACATCAGAAATCAACGAGTGCTGCCCAAGAAAATAAGCAAAAACATTAACACCTTTCTTGTGAGTTTGCAGTGAAATAGCTCTCTCCTGCTTCAAAAGCAAAATAGCTCTCTCCTTTCACACACAATAAACTTTCAATAGTCCAGCGAAGTAAAACTTCAATTTATGACAAAAATAGTCTGATTTTCTCATGCTGCATTCAGCAGCAATGAAGTATGTTTTATTCTCATCTCTGCTTGTCTCCTCATACCATGCTACAACAGAACTGTATTTTCTTTTTTTCTTAAAAGCATTGCGAAGGGTTTCCCAGAGTCATTCGCCACCTTTTTTTTTTCTTTAATAGGTGAGGCAGATGTGTGAAATGGCCTTAATACGCAAGTCCAAATCATTACGTTTTAATATAACTTCGCAATACAAAGGAACAGAGAGAGATCAAGCCAGACTTTATTTCCCAGGTCCTCAGATGCCCATGGAAAGAAACATGGCCTGATAAATCAATTATAAAAAGTCATCCCTTGTTACTTTTGCCTTTTAAGCCCCACGGTCCTTCTGCTTTGAGCCTTTTCTCAGGCCAGGCTGGGGCAGGACACCAGTGGGCATGGGGCTGGTGGCTGCATCTCCTCAACTCCTCCTTGGACAGAAAGTGAGGGACAACGTCCAGGGAGGAGAGAGGGAGGCGGCGGTGCAGGGTTTTATTGTAAAATGACCTTGATTTGACAGGCATGTTCTCAGGTTTCAACAGATGCTGTGGGAAAGGCAACAGCAGCCAAGGCGGTCTGCAGGCATTTCTGATGATATGCAGACTTTTCTCTTCTGCCTATTTTTTTTTTTTTTCTAAATACATGGGGGGGGGGGGGGGGGGGGGGAGTCTTCTCAGTTTCCATGACAACAGTGTCTCCACTTGTCTGTTATTAGATACCATCCGCTTCCTGTGTCTAAATTTTTAAACCAATCAGAAAAGTGTTTATAGATTTTGTAGCTCCTGGGACAGTCCCTCTCCTCCACGAGAGCTACTTTAATGACACGTAACGCTCCGGCAGCCAGGGCTGCGAGGCCTTACATTTTCGGCTGCAAAGTGATCACAGTTCATGCTGTTTACCGGCTGATTCATGGGCTGTGCCAGAGAAATCGCGGGGTTTGCTGCCCGGTTTACTGTGCCCTTAACAGACGTTACCATGTCGGAGTGTTTTAAAAACCACACAAACTCATTCTCATTGTTTGCTGATTTTTGTTTCTGATTCATCCCATGAAACAGCAGGATCTGTCCCTGCGTGACACGCGATTGCCTCGGCGAGGCCGTTATCCCACCGGAGTATCGGTCCGCCCTGACGGAAATGGAGTCACGGCACTACATCGCCTGCTGCAATTAAAGTTTCGGCAAACTGGGCTCTAAGAGCAGCCCCACTCAGCCGTGCGAGCAGATTTACACAGGCATATTTTTGATGATGTAAATAATACCTGGCCGCATCACAGTCGGCAAATCAATAGGGAAATCCTTCTCCAGGGCGCAGGGACACCCGCATACGTTGTGAAGGAATTAACGCACGGTAAGTCCAGTTAAGCGAAGAGCCGGCACTGAAGACCACAAGCAACGGGGAGCTGTTCTGAGAAGGGGAAAATCCCTCTCCCGGCGGCTCTGATAGACCAACACCCCCGGAGGAGGATGCCCTTCATGCGGGTGTGCAGGCACAGACGGAGCCCGGGAAGTACCGAGCGGCTTCTTCCCGGGCGGGGATCCAGGCGCCGTCGGCACGCAGGAACAAAAGGGAGCGGTGGGGGGGCTGCCTGCCGCCGGCCGCGCCGCTGCCCCACCAGCGCCCGCCGAGCCGGGGCCGGAGCCCACGGGCCGCGCTGTCGGGGGCACAGCCCGCCCGGGACGCGACTCGGCAGCCGCCCCGCACACGGCTCCGGCTCGCCCCGGGGCGCCCTTCCCTTCCCTTCCCCACCGCCCGGGGCCGGCGAGGCTGCTCGGCGGCGGGACGGCGGCAGCGGCGCGGGGCAGCCCCCATTAACGCCCCGGGGCGGCGCCGCTGCTCGCCCGCGGCAGCCGCCGGCCCAGAGGCCCCAAAAGTTTGGCCGCGGCTCCCCGGCCCGAGAGGGACGGGGCGCGGCGACAGCGGCGAGCCCGGGCGGGCGGGCACCCGCGCACGCTCCCCATGACACCGCGAAACGCCCCCGCCGTTACCTCTGTCCGCGTCCCGGGCTCCCGCGCCGCCGCGGGGTGGTGGGCGCTCCCCGCGGCCGCCCCGCTCCGCGCCCCGCGGCGGGAGGCAGCCGGAGGCAGCCGCAGCCCGCGCCGCCGCTGCCGCCCCCAGCCCGCCCCCGGCGGCGGCGCCGCGCCCCGCCGGGCCCTAGCGCCGCCCGCCCGCCCCGCCCCGCCGAGCCCAATCCCGGAGCCGGCGGCTGGTGCCCGCGCCGGGCTTCCCCGAAGGAAACAGCGGGAGCGGGAAGCTGGCGGGGGCGGGCTGAGAGGCGCTGCTCTCTCGGGGGTATTTTCCTGCCGGTGTGCGGGGATGCAGCAGGTTCGAGCGGAAGATGCCGGTCCCGCGCTTTCTGTCCCTTTTCCTTCAGGAGAACCCTCTCGGGCCCGCTGTCCCGCCCGTCGCGGCACAACCCCCGGCGAGTGCCCACACGCCTCGGCTGCCTTCTTTGGCCGTCGCGTTGCGACTGGGAACGGCCTTCGTGCCACTGCAGCCGGGCTTTTACACGTCGAAAAACGAGAACTAAAACTGTTATTTTTTACCATCTTACTCGCCGGGAGCCTCAGCCTGACACCTCCGTGCATCGTATTCACGGCTGAAAACAGAGAAACCTCCCCATGCCTGATGAACCTGCAATGCCAAGGGTGTGCTTGCCTCCTTCTGCCCGCTCCTCTTCCCCTTCGAGCCCTCCCCGCCAGCCTCCTCCTGCCGCTTGTCCTGCCTTGCTGCCTTGAAAGCAGGTGATGGGGAGCTTCGGGCTGAACGGAGGCCCGTCTGGAAGTGCAAAGGCTGGCAGGATCTCAGAGGGAGCTGGTGCCATCAGCACTGCCACACGCCTGGAGACTGTCAAGCCTGTAATGGGCATTTAATTATTAATTTTAAGTTAACTTTCTCTAACCAACCCTGTAGAATGACAACTCGAGGTATATGTGATTGCTGAAGTGATCACAGGAAAATCCTATCTTATCCTTTTAGATTTATTTTATCATAGCGTGGGAATGGCTAGTTCAGCATGGAGTGAGATTTTTTCTTTTCCCCTGAAGGATACCTTTTTTCCTGGACACAAGCTTGGACATAGGACGGAATGACATTTGTATCCTCCCAATTCTTTTTCCTGCCTACCCAAACTCCACTACTCCACAGGACTGCCAGCCCTAGGTCAACATGCTTTGCAGCGGAGACCCAGATTTTGTACCAGCATATTGTGCAACAATGTAAAAAAAGTGTCAACTCTGAATTTTGATAACAAGATCTGAAAAAAGAAAAGGAATGGGGTTTTCTATCTGTATCAAATACAGATTTACTAGGAAGTGGAAAATTGTTCCTCTGCCCTTTTTTCTTCCTGTCTCCAAGCTGATTTTGAAAAGCCAGTGTAGGCTGGAGTAGCAGCATAGTTTTTCCATTTGTTGGAATGAAACTTGCTGGCATGAAACTTCTCCCTGCCCCCATCTTGGTCCTAGTTATATCCCTGCACATTGCTTGTCTTGTGCAGATGGCAAAACCTCCTGTTGATTGCCTGCTGCTCACCTCTTCTATGGATGGATGGGCTCAGTTTATTCCAAAGTGAATATAAACCTCAGGGTTTCCTGAGTAAAGCTACAGTTTTCATTTTGTAGGTGGTTTTGGTGACAGAGAGACAATCCCATCCCACAGGATTCCTGTGTAAGACAGAGGTTCCTCATTCAGTTGAGTTGGAACTTTTCTACTGACTATTCTGCAAAAGCTCTGCAAAATTTTCAAAGACTGTGCCAGGATGGATCAGCCTGGCTTGGTGAATACCCTTACAACAAAGCACTGACAAAAATCAGAAGGTGTGGAATGAACCCAACCCCAGGTTCCTCTTCCAGGCTTGTTTCCTGGTTCAGAGGATAACCATTGGAGTGATGGCCACTGGAGAAGCTCTCAAAGTAGAAACACCTGATTCAGTTTTAGTGACAACACTCCAAGAGTAGCTGAACATTTGGGTTCAACAATTGATGCAGCTAGAGCTGGAGACCCTGGGCACCATGTTAATAACAAGATTTCTATTAATTGTTTTTTAAAATATAGATACCTGTTTGCAATGTCATCACATGAGATCTTCTTATGTGATGCCAACAGAGATTCCATGAAGGGTAAAATCCTGGCCCCACTGAAGCAATGCCCAAGTCTTGTAATGAACCTGGATACTACAGGTCCTGATCATCCTCTCAGGGGTACTTTGTATCAATACAAACAAGGCATCTTTTCCTGTCTTTACCCATTGACTCTAAGGCAGGTATTTTTCCTAATGAAATAAGTTTTAATATTTCTTTGTTCTTTGATCAGATTATCTGAATTACTCTGTGCCTGCATCTGTGCTAACCACAGCCATTTGAAACCTCAGCCTAAGTTCCTTCAGAATTTAGCCACAAGTACATGCATTTCCCTTCTTCAGTTGTTTGCTTTCAGTGATGCAAGCTTCATTATTCTTTCATTTCTTCCTCCTTCCTCCCACTCATGTATTTGAGGCTTTCTTACATGCTTTGTAGCTCTACTTCCCACCTCCTCCTCATTTAGATCCTTCTAAAAGAAAAGAGTATTTTAGAAGACCCACATTTGCAAGGGAAAAATATTAATAGTGGAAATTTTCTCAGAGATGCATTTTTCCTATGCCTGCAAGTGCATCTTGTCTCTCTGTATCAATCCAAGCAATGTTAACTCTCCCATGCAGAGGCTGCTTTGTTATCTCTATCTGCCGGATTAAATTAATGGAGATGAAATTCTTACCTCCCTCCAAACTGGGGAGAATTTATGATTTATGCTGTAGAAGTTTTCTGATGTCCACATCAGTTCATTTTATCTAATTTTCCTTGGAGTTTTTCATTAAACCTTGTTCTCCTGGAGAGTCTGTAAATCCAAGCTCTCCAGCTAACAACTCCTGGGTTATTTCTGTCTCTTGGCCCAAGTTTGCAGCCCCTAGAGCAGCCCCAGGGCACAGGTGACTCTTCTTCTACCTCAAGTAAAAAACGTCTCTGCTGCCTTCTTTCTGCTGCCAGCACAATGTGGCGCTTGCTCCAGGGTCAAACAGATGGGAGGCCCTTTGCCATGGGGATCCCTCTTGGGAAGGGCTCCAGTCTCACAGGGGAGGCAGCTCAAAAGCAGCTTGACTGCATCTACTGAGTAGCTCTGAGTCCATCTATAAGACCCCTTGTGCCTCTTCAAGGTCTTGCTGTAGCAAGATGGGATTATTTATCAAGGAGTGGAGCTAGGTGTTGCATGGGGTGTGAACAGTGCTCCTGTGTGTGCCCTGCCCCAAAACTCCATTGTGTTGTGTTGATACGCTTCCCGTTTTTTATTTCCAAAATTTTTATCTTGACTGAGATGTGTGGGGAGCTCTCAGGACAGGTGGTGTGGCTAATGGGGACCACATGAAGTTGAGCATAACTGTGGTAGGAGATTGGTCACCGGACAACTGCTCACTTGTCACTTCCAAAATGTCATTTTATAGTTGTGCTGTTTACCCTATTTGTTTCTTGAACTTGTTTGGTCTCTTCATCTGAACACAAAGATTGAAATGCCAGTGCTTTAAGCTAGATCACGTTTTCAAGGGCAGGATTCAGTGACTTTTTTTCACTTGTCCATTTTCCCTTAATAATGTGACATTGCAAAACCAGGAGGCAAATAAATAAAAAATTCACCTAACTTTTCAGGTGTATCTAATATGCCCAGTGCCTCAGTTTTTTTGCATGTCTGATTTGAGGCATGATTTCCATAGGATAAATACCTGTGCAATTCCAGGTCAATTTGCTGTTGTGTCTCAGATGCACAGGGCACACAGCCCAGACTGCAGTGGAACACAGTTGCCACTGCTGTAAACCCTGTCACTCTACCACATAAGGTTGAACCCCATCAAAGTAAAGAAATACAGGGAGATTACAATAATGCCATTCCCTCTTTTATGCTGCTGAATCAAGTCCCACTTGCCTTCCCCTTGAAGCCAGTGAGACCTTTTATGGTCACATAGGGGTACTTAATTATGTGCATGTGTTTTTGCATTACTCCAGTAACAGTGCAAGAGTTGAGCAATAGATTTAATTTTATGATCCAAAAGGAAAAAACTCAGGTTCTCTAGTGGACAATGAAACTGGAGTTTTCCACTCTTCCTTATTTTATTTTTGTTAAAACCACCTTTAAACTTTGAATTATCCTGCAAGTATTAAGGCTCACTAGCTTTGTTTCAGCTCGTACTTTGTGTTAATGGGACAGTATTTTTGTTACAAATATGAATCTCTTGAATGCTAAAGCTTAATTGTTTAATAAAAGTCATTAGTAGAAGTATGACTTCCAAGAAAGGTGATGGTTTTCTTATGGTTACTGCTATATCTCTGCTGTATCTCAAGCCAGTGATCTTTCGGGCTTGCCTTCTGCTTATAGCAGTCCTTGAAATTCTACCTTTCCATAGACGGGATAATCTGATTCCCATACACCATACTAAACACAAGCTCCAGCCTACATACCCCATGCATTTTCGAAGCTCACACATGTACATGAGAAGAGAGACCTTCAGCCTTCCCACATGGCTGCAACATTTTCAAAACAGAAGAGCCACTTAACCAATGAAATAAAGCATGTTGGTTAAAAAATATTTCACATGCACTTTTTCTTGTAGTCTTGCCAACATCTACTAAATTAAACATCTACAGATCTGAGCACTTTCAACCCCTTTTGGAATCCTGCTCACAAACACGTCTTTTTAAGTGGTCCTCTGTAAATTCTCCGGGGTCTTTCATGTCTTGCTGTGCAGGCACCCACATTTCTCCCAGGGAAATCTCTCCAGTGAGCCTAACAGGGGCCCAGCCAAAACATCACAGTGAGGAGCGCTTGCTTTGTTTCCCAAGTGTTTCCTCAAAAATGTATGCCTGGATCCATCTTCTCTCTCCTGGGTACACGTCTTGACAATCCAGCTATTGAAGTAGCTCAATGTATGCACACAATAAATATGTCAACACATCACATTCATAAATTATTACAGGCAATACCAAATCTGCCACAAAGATTTTTGCAGCTTGAAGCTGTAGAAGAGGATCTTCAGCGGCAGAAATGCTGAAAAACTGAATGTGAAAAATAAGGTTATGTGTTAATCTCATGTAACCAGGATACAAGACAGCATATGCTTTATGGTTAGTAGGGAAAAAAAACTGGTAAGTATTGAGAAGCAGAATTCAGAATAATATAAAACCACTAGAAAACATTTATGAAGTCGTTCTGCTAGTTCCAAAGTTAGTCATAGCTAACTCTCTGAAGGAATCATTAGGAAGCATGGTAGTCCTCAATGTTTTGTAAAACTAGTTTTTCTTTTCAATTCTTTGATCAGTCATCCTGGAATTTACTCAGCAGTTACAGGTTGTTACTTTGGTTGCAACCTCAAAAATTCAGTCAGTTTTTCTGGCTGTTCTAGATCTAGCCTGAGACATAGGGATGTTCACTATACCTCCTCATGCACATCAGCATCTGTTTCCCAGGCCTTTTCCCTTCTCTGTGGTTCTCCCACTTCTCATCCTTCTCAGTGTGGCACCCTCTGTGCTACCCTCCCACCAAGCTGCTGAGCACAGGCAGCAGCACTTTCCTACGTCTGACCTGGGCAGGGTTAAGGATTTTGCTCCCTGGTGTAGCTTTGTTCTGCCTCTGAAGCGACTGAAGCTGCTGAAGCACCATCATGCCCTGGGTGACAGCACCAGTCTCCTTCAGCAAAATGTAACCCTGCTCAGGACAGACCTCAGCGGGTTCAAGCAAATATTTAACATAGAGATGGGTTGAAAATACAGAGCATCCCAGTTTGCCGTGGCTAAGGATTGGTCAGAAAGTGCTATGATGCTGCTCCAAGTGTCTTCTGCAACTGTCCTGACTGATCTCCCAGAGCTCTTTGCCAGGTCAGCAAATTCAGCCACTCCATCCCCAAATCTGCTTCAGAGGCTTTGGGCTGCCACAGTGCCTCAGACCTGGGTAGAACAGCACATGTATTAAAGTCAAAAGAGTGAAAAGTGGGCCATTAATCTCTTAATCTCTATTACTCTGGGATTTGTCAAAACCTGGGGCTTTACCTGCCATGATAGCTGTTCCTGACAGCTTCCCAAGACATGGCTTGGGCAAATTATGTCAGTTTTAGCTCTACTGGTGCCCAGGGCTGTGGAGGAGGAGCTTCAGGTCTGCTCTGGTGTTGTGCTAAGTTGCTGTGTGCCATTGAAGCTAAGTATTCATCCTGCAAGCCTGTGATTTGAAATTCCCATGTAACTTATCTGGCTTTGAGTTTCCCCAACTATGTAGATCTGGCTCCTTCCAGCAGTGTTTTTAGCATGGCCCCATACACTGGCCTTCACTGCAGCTCTTGCCAATCAGCCATTTTAATTCTGGCAGATATTTTTTCACAGCATCTTAGTTATTTCACTGGCTTTCAAGTTTTGAGATGAGTGGCATCTAATTATCTGGGTCTCTTTTTTTGCCTCTGCTTCTGATACTGTCTTGTCTTTCATGTATGTAAAGGGTAAATGAACAGGAAAGAGATTTTTACCACTATTCTATTAGTTGAGTATGCCAGCCACATATTCAATACTTTTCAGGTATTGATACCTGTATCAAAATGAAGGAACTGCACGTAAACAACATGGTGGCAACAAGCAATAAAATACAGTGTGGACTTGAGGGTTCATAATTTTTGTCTTGAAGTTTGATTCAGGTTAAATCCTCCCTCTCATTGCCTGCAACAATTCTTGTCCTACTCACATATCAATGGCTCTGGCTATGCAACAGATGCTGCATTTTGTGTCTTCACCTTGTTTTTCTCAAGAGGGAAAGTTCACAGATACTAGCTCCTGTACCTGTTTCAAGCAGTAGGGCTAGAGTATTGTACAGCAAAAACAAAACCTTCACATTTTATTGGAATTAATCAAAGACGGTGATCATGTTATCTTGTAAACAAGTTTTATATGCATCTTGTTAAGAAATGTAAGTCATAATAACACAATTACTCAGGAAACAGAACTTCTTCTGCCAATTTTTTGCTTTTCTTGCTTAAATGTTTATTCTGCAAGGTTAGTCCATCTGGTTTAAATTGTAGGATGGAAATCACAAGATCTACCCACCATTCCCTGATTTGTAATCCTGGAAAAGACTGTAAGTAGTTTGGCGACATAATCTTTCCCTGCTTCCTGCAGAAACAGATCTCCAGCTTTAGAGTAGATTGCAGCAGACAACAGTGTAATTTCAAGACAGATCCAAGGTACAAAATGGGCAGTTGATTCAGGTTCCTAGCAAGTCAGTGGTTAGCATTCATGTTGAGGTTCAGGCTCTTATAAATTAAGTAGGAATTAGCTGTGCATTCTACATTCAAGCCCGAACTTGGACACCACACCCCATGAAGTTCAGCAGACAGCTGGATGTCTGAATGTGGTCTCCAAGCATTTTGCCCTAGAGTAGAGGTGTTAATAGTTTGGTTCCTTCTGAAGTCTGCTGAATACAAATGCAAATGGATGCTGTGTGTGTGGCTACTGCAGAATTATTTGTTGCATGGTGTTGCGAGGTGATGGTCTCAGTACCATCAATGTACTATCTCTCAAAATCAGGGAAACATCATTGTCTCCGTTTTACAGGTGAGGCAAGAATATGCAAAAAGACTCAGTCACGCAGAGTCTTAATTCTGGGAGTCCTTCATGAGAGCTGCAACCACAGAGCCAGCCATTCCCTTGCTGAATTCAATGTGACAGGCTGGTACTGATATCTGATACCTAAACAGCACTCTCCTTGCAGAGTTCCCAAATCCCTTCACAAAAGTGGCTGAATAGCCTTCTTCCCAATTTGCAGGTGGAAAATAGAAAACCACAAAGAAATCTCTATGAAGGCTTCTTACCCACAGCAATTAATTCCTGAGTCAAGAGAAAGGTCAGATTTGTGAAATGCTTTGAGCTAGCTGGGTAGGACATTTACCAAATGTTAAGGCATGACTAAACACAGTTGCTGTTTGTTCATAAACTGTCACAGGATGCTACGTCTAACCACAGTGGAAACTTAAGAAATACCTCTGTGTCCTTGGTTGGTCAGCAGCAGGATGGCTTGGACATGCCAGGAAGACAAAGCACTGTATGCTGGCCTGTTTCAACCACGCTGGATAGAGCCAGTCACGTGGAACTGATAAGGGCTTTGAAGCTATCTGCCTGACTTATATAGGGTGTGGAGCAAGTTGTCATTTAGTGTAGAAATAGCTTCCTCCTGCTGCTGAGGACTCCCGGACGGTGTAGATAAATGTAGACGAGAGATCTCTGAAGTTAGGTTTTAGAAGATGAGGTTTATTGTAAGGGATGTGGAGGCCTTGCTCTGAGCTGCCAGGCTGCAGCTCGTGGCAAGGCCTAGGAAAGTGGGGGAAGGGAGAAGTAGGGAGAGGAAATTCCAAGAGAGGAAAGTCCTCAGGGAAGGGTGCAAGCAGAAAGAGAGCAAAGAGCAAAGAGACCGTCCAGCCCCTCTGGGACCCCTTATCAGGGGTCTTCAAGGTGGGCTGGAACAAGCCTTGGGCCAATGGGGTTACAGATACCTGATACTTCAGGGGAGGGGTACAGGTGTGGGATGAGCCATACATTGAGGGGTGAGACAGAACATTCCATTTGACCTCTGGGTCTGGCTGCAGGTAACTTTCAGATGGTCACATAACTGTTTTCCCAGAGATCCAGTATCTAATACATCTCAAACATCAAAACTTACTTTCAATTCTATCTCACTTACAGGTTTCTCATTCTCAGAATAGAGGCAATCATATTTATAGGGTTTTTTGGCTTCTTCCTTCCCAACAGGGTGTGGAGCAAGTTGTCATTTAGCCTCTTTCAGATAACTGATTTGGCCACTGCTTTTCATTACTAAGTAACCATCAAGATAAACAGAGATTTACTGCTTTTAAGGCAACGAGGCAAGTGATGCACACTTCACATGCCAAAGCAGACATTGATAGTCCTTCCAGTAGCACCTGGGGCTCTTACTAGTGGATAGGACTGAAACAGAGCTGGAGATCTGAACTCCTGCCTGCTTTAAGAGACAGCATATCCAGAGGCAGGAACATTGGATCTTTCTCTATGGTGGGTCATCACAGAATGTGGGACAGATTTTTTTTCTCTCTTCTCCCATTAATATGTATCTGGACTGATGCCACTGACACCACACATGTCCTTGTCACTCAAGAGATATCAGTGCCCTGTGCTTGGGAAAGGAGCACAGCCTTGGAACAGGTGGGGAGGGACTGGGGGGCTGGTGGTGGTTCTTGCACTGTGCAACTGCAGACAGAGAGTGGAGGCTGGGGTAGCAAAGGGATGGTAGGGTCCTGACTGTGGAGCATCCACCCCTCCGTGTCTGCGCCCAAACACTAGGGATAAAAACAATTTTCAACATTTTCCCTCACAGAGTACAACTCTCAAGAGAAAGTGGGGCCATTGTTTCGACTAGATAAGATAACTCTACAGTAAAATATTTGAAACAACAGAGGAAAATATGAATGCTGCTGGAGACAGGAGGCCACAGCCTGTGGACTCCAGCCAGCAGGTCCTGGCACTCATTTACTTGTGAAATTTTGGTTCTGTATCTGTTCTGTCACTACTGGAAAATGAGGTTATGACCCTCAGACTTGGGAGGCACAGACTCTGCTGCAGACTCTTTGAGACCCTGGGGTAGATATATGGCCTCTCGCTGGTTTAGTCTTCTCCTGTGAAATGGGGATAACAGTTCTTCCTTACTTCACGGAGCCTCTCCAGAGATAAATGTTAACAAGTGTGAAGCCCTCAGCTACCAAATTGATGAAGTCCACTTAAGGGCAGTAAACAGAGCAGAAGACACAACGTTGTGTGAGGAGGCTGGTTAGCCTGCATTGCTGCTCACTGGCTCTGACATACAGTGTGGTTGCCACCTTCTCCAATACCAGGATTATAGCCTCAAGGCGCCAGAAATTTCACAGCTACCCCAGAACATCTGGTACCTGGCATCAGCTGTTAAAATTTTTAGCCCAAGCCCCTCTTTCAGCTATGCTCAAGTTTTGCAGGGGCAGGTGTGCAGGTTGCAGACAGCACCTCCAAGCCTGCTGTACCATTGGATCTCTCATGCTTCTGCTGAGAAACACTCACACAACTACTAGTTTTACAGTATTTGTTCAGAATACCTGGATTTATGGTTGTTGTGGGAATTATAACTGTATTTCCTGACTTCAGTGCAGACAAAAATCTCTGCACAGAGCAACATGGTCCAGGTGAGAGTGGGGCAGGGCGGTGGAGTTGGTGCTAGCCCTGGGGATGGTCAGGAGGTTGGTGCTGTGCGCCTGCTGAAGCTAGAATAGGACTTAGATGATTTTTAAAAAAAATGCACATTTTTTTGCCCAGCAAGCATGCTTTCCAGCCATGCAGTCCTTTGTTCTCAAGTGTTGCTTCCTGCCTCACTTCTCCTGCAGGAATACTGTTGTCTCAGAGGCTCATCTGCACCAGGAAGGTGGATTACAGCAAGACCTTTTGCTTTTGACAGTAAACAAAGATGGAAGAACCACCACTGGGCAAAAACATCCAGCTATATTTCCTGGAAATATCTATTCCTGGAAAATGCAATGTGTTGAATAACAGTGTAGCTCTATACTGAAATACGAAGGATTTGGCCTAAAGATCCATCTGAAAAATGTCTGTTAGCTAGTACAGGCTGGGTTGCTTCAGGTAAAAATCAGAAACACACCAAAATTCTTACTCTTCAGAAAGATGTTTTCTGAGCCCCAGGGATAGAACGTTCAGGAGACAGGGGCTCAGGGGAAGTCAGGCTCAGGGAAAGCACCCTGCCTGCACAGGTCATGCCGCGGTGAGCGATGGCTCTTGGCCATCTGCGTGCTGCACCTCCCTGTGCTAATGAGGACAGGCAGCCATCACTGGGGCAAATACTGCTCCTGCACTGTTAAACACATGTGCAAGGTACATACGGTGCTGCTGTGGTTTTAATTCGCTTACTGGGCATTAGAATGTCTGAGGATGGCTATACTGGAGGATATGCCGGCATTGTGCTTGCCAAAGGGCGAAACAGAACACTCAAGGAGATAGAAACCAGCAGAGAGTTCAAGGTTCTGCACTTCTCACTGAACTTCCTTCTCTGGACAGTGTTACAGCTCCACAAACACACCTCCTCAGCCTTCCCCATCCAAGAAGTGTCCTCTATATGACTTGCTTGCATCAGAATTAGCAGTTTAAAATATTCAGATATGCCTCCCACTTTTGGTTTTTGTTTTTATTTTCCTCTTCTTGGCTGATCCTAGAAATACTGATAACGTCCCTCTGCAGGCAGGCTTATCAGGCAGGAGTGTTTGGGTGAGCTGTGAAAAGCAGCACATTCACTAGTTGTTAGAAAAATCCTCTAATGCTTGCATAGCATTGTTCCGAGGTGTGTAAAGACACACACATATGTTATGGCTCATTACGGGAAATGCAGCAAAAAGAGCAGTTACACACAGACACTGCATTTAAAGCCATTTGCTGCAGGATTTGCAGGGAAAAATTGAAAGGGAAATTTGCTCACAGAGAGCAGGCTTTGCTTTGAAACCAGGCTTGCTGAGCTCAGCCGAAGCAATTTGGGATCAAGGTCTCAATTCTCTGCAGAAGGGACCTCAGGCTCTTGTCCTGTAAGAGATGACAGAATGGCTGCACAGCAGAGGAAGGTGAAACTCCAACAGGACTTGCTGCCAGTGGCCTGACAGCTATTTCAGCCAGGGCTCTGCCCAGCCCATCACTGCCCTGGCATGGGGTCTGAGCAGGTGTTTTGGGGCCCATCCCCATCCCCTGCCCAAGGCTCTGCTGGGAGAAATGCTCAGGCTTTGCCCCAGCTCAGGCTGTCAAAGCCACTTGACCCTGGCAGCAAAGGTCACTTGCCCGCTCTGCCATGTCTCCAAGACCTGGAAAGGGGAGGTGATTTCAGGAAAAGTGGTGCCACAGGCAAAGGAGCAGGAAAACACCTGTGACCTGAGGACAAGATTGTCAATTCCATTTCTTCCCTGCTCCATGTCCTGCCCAAGTAATGAAATGAAAGGGACATGGGGACATCAAAGAAGTCTGAATTATGTCACCACCACATCCCTAATATACTAAAAGAAATTTGGAAGAAACCTCCTGGGAGGTTAAATCAGTAAGCCATTGCTAAAATTATAAAGGGAGAAAACTTTCCTCAGGAATCAGAAAACACAAGGTCCTCAGATGGATCAAACAATCAAAACATTTTGCCTTTTTTTCTTCAAGTCAAGAATGAATCAGCATATATGAAATATTTTTTAAAAATGAAACCTTCACATTACTCAGCGTGCTGTACTAGTGCAAGGTGGGGGCAGGGGGGAAGGGACTGTAACCAACAAGATACTTTAATGAGAAATGGGGAGTCTCACTTTACCCCTTTTCCCAACAGAAGAGATCAGTGAGGTCAGATCTGGATTTATCCCCTCAATTCTACACTGGCATTTGAACTTAGCACTGCAGCAGTAGTTTTCATGTCTCCTCCTCACTTGTTCTGTCTGAAACTCCTGGAAGCTGAAGGTTGGTCCAGGTTGTAGCTACTGATGCTGCCTCATTGCCTTAAACAAAAATCACAACAAAGACTAATTTATCCCTTCTTTGACAAATCTTAAAATGATAAGCAGTGAATCTGGCATTGTTTCTGCCCATGTTTTGTCCTGAGACTTAAAAATGTAGTCTGAAGGTCATTGGTCTAGATAGTGTCCTCCCTAGAAACCACACACAGGGCCTTTGCTCAGCCAGCGAGTCAAGGTTGTCTCAATTTTCTCAGACTTGCTAAACAAATGGGTGTTTTTCCCACTGAGGCTGTTCTGCCTTCTGTTCTGAAAGAATGGGACATGTGGGTAGGAGAAGCAAGAGGCTGCTAGAGTCAGACTGGGAGCTTCAGGTACTGCAGATATACACACATATCCAAGAAGCAACATCCTCATACTTCAAAATTTCAACCTGGAGGGTTCATACTATTAAAGGAAAAAATTTTTTTTTTAAATTTCCAATAGTGCCCTCTGTGATCACAACCTATATTGGAGGGTCTGTGGTATTTCTGTAATGCAGGATGGCTGCATATTTGCAAATCGATGGGCAAAAGACTCTACATTTGCAATGATATGAGAGAACACGGGAGCTGTGATGGAATCACTCTGACCAGTATCTGTTCTGTCACTCATCTTCTAGCAATAATAAATGATGGGTCTAATTCACCAACATTCACATCTAGGTTTTATCTATATAGAAGTCTCAAAAAGTAATCTTCCATTGCCCTGCAATGAAACTGGCTGCATTTTTTTTATGAACTGTGCTCTAAAAATGTGTCTGTACTTGTTATCACCATGCCTTGGTTATGAAAGCCTAATGCCAAAAAAATGAACTTGCTTACTACATTATCAGGACATGCTGGGATTTTTTTCTGTTTTCACCATCTGCTTGCTTTCATATGCTTTCCATTACTGAGACAGCATATTACACTGCTAGCAGAATTAGGAAGAATAATTTAGCTCCCAAAACAAACATGATAGTAAATTCAATGGGTAACATTCTGCTCTCTCTTCAGTCTGTGCAATCCACTGAAGTCTGTTCTGTGACACCTAACTGGGTCAAATTATTTTCTTAATTGTAAAGGTGCAGCTCCAATTGACTTCAGTGATCAAATATGGGTGTAGATGAAGGAGAAAGCTGCTTGCATTATGCCTAACATCTAATTTAATGGAAAAAAGGATTTTCTTTTCTGTGGTATGCTACACTTTCAAGCTACTTACTGAAGTAGGTGCATTCTATTTAAGGCTTATCGAGCATATACCATTGCACAGAAATTGCAAGGAAAGGTCTCTCTAGGCTGCTGTGTCTGCTGGGTGAGAGCAGCCAGCAACATGAGACCAGCAGCAAGCAAGAGGCCCTTTGAAAAAACACTTGTGAAGGGCTGACTGAGGAGGGGCTGAGCTCTGCACGTGGGCTGGTGGGAAGAGAAGCATCCCGGCACAACAGTCCTCATCTGCTGGGGATGGCAGCTACTTCACCTTCTTGTGCAGAAGGCCTGGGCCCAACAGGCTTAGCTGACTGGCCTGCCTTGGGAACTGTCTGGTACAGACTCTGTACTTGGGGCTGGCTTGTGAAGGACGACAGGGGACAGACTGAAAGCCTATTCGCATTGTGTGAGAACAGAATTTTTGTGCTGGCCCAGCAAGGAGGTGACTCTGTGGAGCAGCCTGAGGAAAGGGAGAGCCAGCCACACCTGGTGATACGTGAGAGAGGGAGGCTCCCCAGCACTGCCACACCTCTCCATAGCGAATGTTAAGGAAGCACCAGCTGGGGAGTGCAACCCAGCTGCCAAGGCAGCACAGGCAGCTGGTGCAGGGGAGTAGCAGCATCACCCACTCCCACTCAGCCACTGAGCCCTCTTCAAGGAGGAGTTCTGGTCTTTAAGGTTATACTTTCAGGGAGGGAAGAGCTTGTGCCAGAAAAGAGACTTGTTGAGCCTACCACTCCACCAATGGTGTTGCTGCTCATATCATGAATTTATCTGAGTGCCTTTGAGACATAATCACACAAACCACATATTTTTCAGGGATCACAAGCAAGGCTAGTGCAGGCTTTGTATTAACAAAATAGAAAACTAAAGAATACGTTTATATATTGTAATTTGGAAAATGCAAGCACGTTAGCAATCTGTAATGCCTTGGCTATTCCTGTTTTTCTTACACTCAAAGAAAAATATGATTCTGCTGTGTATTCTCTTATTCTGCTGGGGAGCCATGCACTCAGCTTTCATGAATGCTCTTCAGTGACAAGATGCTGCTCCACCCCTTAGTCCCAATCACTTCCACTAGTATCTCCATATTAGTCTGAATTTAAAAAAAAGTAGCAAATTGAAGAGGTTCACTCCACTGCATAAAAGCAATGCAGGAGGACTCCGAGGTGAAGCTGAACATCTTCTCTTTATTGCATTATTACAGAGAACAGAGAAGCACCACTTGTCATTGGCTTATGCACTCTCCATTCTGCCATGTTTCCTTGTTTTCAGGTTTCACCATAAAGAACCAACTTTATCTCTGAGATTAATTGAGTACATGACTGCTGCTTCTTTTCACCCATACATCACCATTTTCAATGTTCTGAATTAAATCACAGAATCATAGAATCCTTAAGGTTGGAAAGGCCTCTAAGATTTTTTGAGTACAATGATTAACCAAACACTACTATGTTCACCACAAAAACCCTAAGTGCCACATTTACACATTTTTTGGAACACTTCCAGGGATGGTGGCTTCATACTTCATTGTTCCAATGCTTGACCGCCCTTTCCGTGAAGAAATATTTCCTAATGTCCAATCTAAACCTCCCCTGGCACAAGCTGAAATCATTTTCTCTTGTCCTATCACTTGTTACATGGGAAAAGCGACCAACTCCCACCTGGCTATGACCTCCTTCAAAGTAGTTGTAGCGAATTATAAGGTTTCCCCCAAGTGTCCTTTCCTCCAGGCTAAACAAACCCAGTTCCCTCAGCCACTCCTCATGTGCTCCAGAACCTTCCCTAGCTCTGTTGCCTTTCTCTGGATGCACTCCAGCAATTCAATGATGTTCTTGTCCTTTTGCCCCTTTGAGACAGGTGTACTCCCCCTGTTGCCAGCAGGCTTGGTGTCATGTAAATGAACCTGTTATCAAAACTCCAAAATTCTGCTTAACAAATTAACCTATAGTAGATAAACATTCATTAATATTCATAATAAGTAAACTTCCCAGATTTACTTGTGGTGAAGATCTTGGCTCAAATCCTTGAAGACCAACACTGAAGGATCAGAGCTGAAGCTGTTGTAAATTATCCTTTGTGGTGGCAGTGTCAGTTTAGAAGTCTATCAATGAGAATTACTGTAAATCGGGAAGGAATTTACACAAAATGTGGTGCTGCAATAAACAGGCTTCCACAACTGAAAAGTAAAATTGCCATCAAGTTCTTGATTCTTCATGGCACATGAGCTTTGCTTTCACAATATGGTCCTGTACTGTTTTGTATTGGGGTGCTAGAAATGTTACTTTCTTGAGCCATTCAACCCTGTCTCTCCCCTGCTGGAGGAACTACAGGCAAAGAGAACTTAATAGGAAATTTTAGGATATTGACATATACAGCTATGTTTTAGCAGACTTATTTTGACCTCACAACACAAGAAAAACAATTTATATAGAATATATATGGCTAACAGCTCCAGGAAACTTGCTTATCTAATGTAGCTTCTCACTTACTTGCAGAAACTGCAATAGATTCTTCTCTATGACACGGTAAATCATAAAGATTACATAAATAAGTAGATCTGAAAATGAAAAACAAGGTTGAGAATCTACCTGAAAACAGACATCCATTGCAAATTAAATAACTGTTTCAACTGCCAACACGGTATAAATATTTTCTTCTTGAGTTGCTTGACTGTGGTTACTTGCAAATGAATTTCTTTATTAGAAAAGAAAAGGTAATAACCAGGAAATATCTGAGCTCAACAAGTTGTGTACACTTCCCTGTTGACTTCAAAATGTGTCTAAACACATACAAATCAAAACAAGTAAGTGGCATCAATGCCTTCGTTATTTAGTCCACTTAAGTTCATCTTATGAACTGAAGATTAGTTCTTAATATGTTTGTCATGATTAGCTTAGGTTTATGAGTGGCTCCTAGCAGATGGATAGTGGAGTACATGATAAAGGCCAAGGGAAAACCAAGGAAGCTTGGGTCTCTGGCATGCCTCAGGCATGGATGATACATGGTAAAGGTGCTAAGAGCACTCCTTTCCTCTAAAGGGGTGGTGATCATTAGCATAGTATTTGTACAGCTCAGATATTCCTAATAAAGACCCAGAAATACCTGTTCCTCACACAAGGCAAACAGGTTTCCAAGAGACGATTTTACTGATTTTTTTTTTTTTTTTTTTTAAATCTGTAAAACAAGCTTTAAAGAGAGGCGGGGGTGGGGGGAATGATTAATGTTGTTTTTTGTTGAGATCTCTTAGTAAACTTCAGAACAAGAAGAAAAAGAAAAGGGTGTAACTGAAACACTGCATGATTCACAGATGAAAGTATGTGCCTCTATTCTCTGTCAGCCTAAGGCAGAAGATAAGGCTAAGAAAAGTTACTGAAAGGGCTACTTAATCTTTACTAGTGCAGATTAAAGGACTTGAAAAGCCTAAGGACTATCCTAAAAGCTACTGTGATTTATTCACTTAAATTTCACAAGTCCTTGGAAGGTGCATGCTGTTCAGGAAACACAGAAATAGAGATTATCATGGTAGATTAACATGATGTGGTAGTTCATAAAGGAAAGAGAATAGGCAAAATGGATGACAGGCAATCTGCTGGGATTAAAGCAAATCTCAGGAACAAAAGTAAAGATTGGTTCTACTGAATCTCTGACAGCTCCCAGGAACAGCATCAGGAAAAGTTCTAATACCCAATAATGCTCTCAGAGAAATGTCACATCCCATGCCTCAACTGCAGAACACCACCATCATTACTACAGCTTAAATACTTGTGGATCAGGACTCCCAGATTTCTTCAGAGACACTTAGTCAAGATGCAGTGGTGAGCAGGGGAAGGCATCACACAAGAGCTAATCATAGACCAAATTTTGCAGTGAGTGGGTGTGGACTGGCTCAGTTAAAATTAAACCAAATTACGAACAAAAATAGACCTGTTACTATTCCTTGAACTAACTACCAGGAAAAACAACTAGTGAAAATAAGCTGACCAAATAACTCAGGGATTTGACTTTAGAGAGGGTTTGAAACTTAGTAAATTGGGGAAAAAACCCAATTTCTAATGGAATGCTTCAGATCTAACAGGATGAATAATAACTCAAAAATGGCTGTCTCTCATAGGGAGATCAGACATCCCAGAGTACCACAGCCACCGTGAAATATAGAGATCATCCTATGTATATGCTGCCAAAAAGTCCCCAAGACACTATGGAGCTCTGGACTTTCCCTCCCCACTCCAGGCAGCAAGAGAGCACTGTTCCCAATACCACCGCAAAAGAAAGACTGGGACAGCTGCAGCCCCTTGCCAGGTCACACATCCCAATGCAAGGGACGTGTCTCTTGCCACAAGACCCCATGTCCCTTTTAAAACAAGGCAAAGTTAATCACCTGAAGTCTAAGTAATCAAAGCACTTAGATGAAATGGGGAAAGAGACAGATCAGCAAAGAAAACTGACTTGAAGTTTTAGAAGTTTAGAAATACAGCTTCAAAGAAAATTAAAATAACAAATAGTTCCTCAGCTATATAAATAAAAAGAAAACTATGAAAAACCAGAACTGCTCTGAAATGGGAATGACGTGAAGATTAAATGTAATTCAAGGATGGTTCCAAACCTAAAGGTGTGTTCAGTACAGAGAGAGGGAACAAGAGGAGGTGATGTGCCTCCCTGGTTCTGAGTAACCAGGACAACACATGACACTGTCAGGGGGCAGTGTCTCCCTGGATAACAGCACTGGTAGCACCCCTAGAAAGTAAATGAAAAGCAATCCAGACAACTTTATGCAATTTTTTTCTGAGATCAGTACTGTGCAATTTGTTAAGAAATTTGTAAATAAAACAAAAGTTGATGACATGAAAGTAAATGAGAAAATATAACCTGAGCTTACTGAATAATAAATTCTTTTGAAGGAGAAGGGACTGTGCTGAAAGAGGTTTCTGCTGAGGCAAGTGCTGAGAGTAATGCTCATGGACTGTTCTTGTACAATAATTTCATCAGAGGAATTTATGAGAAAGAAAGTTATTTCAATATATAATTTTAAAATATGTATTTATATCAATAAATGTTTTGATGTCACAAATTTAGGAAGTAGGCTAGCACAGCAAAGGATTGGAATGTCATGCAGGAAGCCCTATATTACTTTGAAAAACAGAAAGAGGCTGAATTTATCTGGAAAAGCAAAGGCTGGTGACAAAACTGTTGCAGTTAGATGGAGAGCTGAAAATTAATTAAAGAAGATAAAATCACAGGGTACTCAGCTGCAGGGTGAGTACTTCTAAAAGACGATCATACACACTCCTAGACTGTGGTAAATGAATTCAGAAATGATTTTTCTCATCCTCGAAGACACATCCATCCCATTGCAGCCACTGAGAAGGGCCCCCTGTGGAGCTCTGGACCATTCAGGTGGCGGGTGTCACACGAGAGGAACTCAGACCTGAACAGATGGGAAAGGATTTCTGCCAGCCCAAAGGACTGCCTGTCCTGCACGGGGAGCCCAGCAGAGAAGGAATTGCTTTGCTTAGAGAAAGGCAAGGCTGGGAGGAATGAACACGGCAAGGAAGTGAAATATGAAGGCACTAAAAGAACTCATCACATTAAAGTAAATCAGTCCTGCATGGGTCAAAGCTGGAGGTAAATACAGACCCAGCAGGGCTGCATGCCTAGGAGGCAGGAAAAGCCCTTCAGGATGGGGCTCACTGCCACCGGTCTCGCTGAGCCCAAGCAGACTTCACATCCCACGGGGAGGGTGCATCACAGGCAGCAGCCCCCAGAGAGGGTCTGTGCAGGCTGGGAGGTGGCACCTGGCACAGAGGCTGCGGTGCCCAAGCCAAAGCTGCAGGACCCGCAGAGCCCACCGCGGATTCCTGCAAAGAGACAGAAATGCTTCTGCAATGCCTGCTCCGCTGCGGACCCTGGTCGGACTGGATACCGGCCAAAATCTCTCCTTTCCCTCCCTGCCCCCAGATAATGAAGTTTAGTGCATTTATAATTTATTTTGCTTGTTGTGCATACTTACAGGTATACACTGTCCTGCCACTTGAATAATGTACTGGCAGTTGAATAAGGGACTTCATTTCTGTTGACTGAGTGTTACATGGTCAAGTACCCCAAACCAGCAAAGATACATTAGCTTGGCCTGCCTAGAGATCTAGTGCAAAATATCTAACAGAGCAAAGAAAATTCATGAAAAATACACAGATATTAACCAGAGCTTTGTGTGGTAGCTAGGAGGTGGTCTGAGGGCTCTGGTTCACTAAGGGGTCCTGGCATGGGAAGGGGTAGCACTTGCCAAAGGAAATGCTTTTTGCAGCATTAGCTTCCTTCCTGCTTCATGGTGTTTCAAGGCTGAAATCCCCAAATTTTCACAAGTGTCCTGGGAAATGGCTGTGTGAAGCATGCATGAGTCCCTCTAGTACTGCCAAATACATCCAAATAAATGAGAGCTGAAGCCAGCTATGTGGGTGAAACAATCCTGGCTTCTGTTTCTGTGCTCTGTCAGCAGGACCTGAAATACTTATATTTTAAGGAGAGTCAATAAATCTAGCTAGTACACACACACACACACATTCATTTAATTTAACTCTTATGAGTAGCTATATAAAACTCCAGGAAAATAATTTGATGGATTCCTTCCTACCCTCTCTTTAGCTAGGTTGTAACAACTGGCACATGGATTTATATTTTGGACTCAACACAATAATTGTAACTTTATTAGTGTATTATCTTTTTCCTCCTCACAGACCTGACTAAGGGTGTCACCCTAAAACCAACTACATATGTATAGAGAGATGGATGCTTAATCCAACAGCTACATCATATTTGATCTTTAAGAAAGGCTCAGTGTAGGATGGATAGCATAACTCTAATAAAGTGATTATAAAATGTCTTTTCTTTCAAGAGCTGCAATTTATAAAGTTTTGCCAGTGTACCCTTAACACAAGAAGCCTGGAAGTATAGAGAAAAGACAAAATAGCCTGACTTGCATGAGGGGAAGAGAAGAGAGGGGACAGCTCTTCACCTGTCTGCCTTGGGTGAGGTACCCTCAGCAGCGGAGGGGAAAGCTGTGGCCGTGAGAAAGCCCCAGGATACACTCATCCTTGGGCAGTGTGGGCTGCTGCAGAGCCAAATCTGTGCCAGGAAACGGTGAAACAATTTAAGAAGGTCTTCAATGATAACTCAGAATTGCGTTTTTCTCCTACAGCTCTTTCCTTAGTAAGAGCTTTCACTGTTGCCAACCCACATTTTTTGCCCTTGCTTTATCTAAATAAAATAAACATATGCCCTTCTTATCCAGTCTTATGCCGAGGCTAACAGTGACTACTGTGGCAGGAAGAATCTCCTTCCCTGGGATGAGAGGTGTGCTTTGGCTGCATCAGCCTGCTCTCTCTATCTGGCAGCCTCTGCTGAGTTAGGAGCTTCTGGGAGCCTGGAGAAATACTTCTCAAGTTACAAGGTCCTGGCTGCGGACTATCATCTGTGTGGACATTTGTGACATATTTATTAAGATTAACCTAGCTGACTTACAGATAGAAATTCCTGTGTCAGAGCACTATAAGAAATGAGAGCGAGGTTTAAAAGAATAACCCACACTGATTACCAAGGATGTGAATGGCAAACATTGAGCTGTAGATGCTGGGGAGTGTATTCCCACGAAGACCAGTTGTCGACTCTGCAATAAAGCCCATCAGAGATGGTTCATCAGCACAAATCTTGCACTTTGGTAACAGCAAGATGAGAGCAAGGATGTACCTCAATTGTTTTGCCACTGTTCTCCTTTTGTCTCAACAGGAAATAGGATTATAATCTTAGAACAGAAACAAATACAAAGGGGAGTAACCCTACTTTACATCCTTGGAGCAAGGACTGAGCAAGATTTGAGGTCAAACTATTACACTACAGTAATTTCTCAATTCCTAGATAGTATGAAGGGATTAGCCAAAGAGGAGTTCATCACTGCGTGGTCAAGTGGTCAAGGCTCAGCATCGCTTGTCCCTGCCTCCCTGAGCACAGACAGCACAAGGCTCTTGAGTGAGTGTGAACACATGTGAGAAATGTGTGTGTGTGCATACACGAACAATCTGCAAGAATGAACTTGAAGGACTGGAAATAGATTTGTATAAATAAAATCACCTTTCCTTTTCACGAGGTCCTGCACCAAATTTTGTTACGTTCATTTCCTGCAACACATAGTGGCAAATGTAGGGAGGAGCTCCTGTTCGTCAGCCTCCTTGTCAAGACTGGGGAAGTGGAAGAAGTAGCTGAAACATGAAGGTCATTCACCTACAGTTAAGACCCCTTTTACTGTTTCCAAAGTAGAAAATTTTCTTGTCACCAAAACACCAGTTCACTTTTGATGAAACACAATCCCCTCTCTCTTATGGTGAAGTTTATTTTCCTTTTTACATTTTCAAGTCAAAATACGCTTCCATTTCACATGGAAATCAACATCGGTCAAGTTGCAGCCACTTGCCTGTGCAACACCCCTAGGACACATTCAGTATTTTGGTAAAAAATATGTATTTATATATACTTGTGTCCATCTAGTTGGCTTGTTTTGTCTTTCTCCATAAGAATAGTAGTATTTCACTTTCAATTAGGATTAGATGACTTAGCTTCTGAAGGAGCAAAACATAAGATGTTAATAACATAATAATTCTCATACTGACCTTTGTATCTTTCTCATGTGACCTTTGGTATGTCTGCTAAATATTCTGAACTTTTTTTCTACAGTTTATCATGACTCACCCATTACAATTAGTTTGCTTCACTTGGTCGAGTCTTGGGTATGTTAATTTTGGAATTAATTTTCTAGTACAGCTGTGATATCACTAGTTCTGCTTCATTTTAGCAATCCTAAATTAGGAAGTTACAAGAAGAAATTTCTTAACAGAGGTAAGTTTCCTTTACTATTTACTTTTGGTACAATGAAAAAGGGAAGAAGTGAAGATCAGATGCTAAATATATCTTTTAATTGTTTTCTGGACCACTGGGAAATGCTGTGGCACTGACACCTGTGTCTGTGACTACCCTGGGCCCCCTGTAAACACTGACACACCCAAAAAGCAGAGTCTCTCACTGGATAACATTAAAAACATATGAAGTAATTCTTGCTTGCTGGTTCAGCACTGGTGAGGTCACATCCCCAGTATGTCCCATGGAGGACCTGGAACAACCGGGGCATACAAGATGGAAGGATCAAAATAGATCAGCTCTCTAGAAACCGCTGTCTGCAAGTACAGGCTGAATGAACCAGGGCTGTTTAAATCAAAGAAAAGTCCCAGCTGGGACACAACAGCATCCTTAAAGGACAACCAAGCTGTCACACAGAGAAAGGAAATAATTTCCATGTCCACGATGGACTGGAGAGGGAGTAATTGTGGAGAAGTAACAGATGAGATTGCAATTGCAACAGTGATAATTTGAAAGATTTAGGTTAGATATTAGGAAAACATAAAGAGGAATTAGACTCACTAGAAGAGATTCACTGAGATGGCAGTGGAATTGCCATTAAAGTAGGTCTTTAACAACAGGCCAAAAGCAAACATGCTTCAGGGTGCATGGTGTTACTTCCAGTCGAGCAGAAAACTGCTGCGTTGCAGCCACATCTATCTCTGCTCCGCAAGGCATATCTACCACAGCGGTTTTCATGCAGGTCCCCACAATCCCAGTAACTACAGAGAAAACAGTTTCTCACATGTAACTCACTCTCTGAAGGTGGGCAGCATGGGCTTTATTGACTGATGGATGTAACAACACAGATGTCAGACCACTGGTACATAGTGCAGAGACCTGTGATGTCCAAGCATCAGCATGGATTCTGTTATATGTGCCCTCCCTGGGCCATATTATTTACATGCATAATTGCACTCTACTGCAATTTAAGCAAGTGGGGAGAACTACATAACAAGTAAGCAAGTTCAAAGGGAGCACTGCCATGAGCTTGAACAGCACAAGATGTCAAGGAAAGTGCAGCCTTTAGTACCCTGGAACGCTCCTAAATATTATCTCACTTCTACTGTGCACAGATGGCCTCATCTGTGCTAAGGGGGAACAGGTGTTTTTTATCCAAGAAACATGATGCTTCAAGACAGTCACTTCACCCCTGGTATCATGGCTCTAGAAGAAGCAGCAAGAAAGACAAGACTATATATGTGTATATATATACACATACATATATCTATATAGCTACACTTTGTGCAGTTACAATGCTGCTCGCTTTCTCTGTGCATGTCTATTATGGATCTACTTCTTCATTTCCCTGAGGTGTGAAGATGAACATTCAGGGGTTTAGCATTGCTCCAGCTGTTCAAGCGCTGGCACTGGCTTGCTCGGATTTTGACTGAGTACACCCCTGGATGCTCTATGGCCCAGTTCCCCAGGCTGCAGCCCACAGCCTGCTTGCTTAAAGATATTAGCTGTGAATGGCTACATTACACTGCAGTAGATAGAAGTAGTGCAGCTTCACTGTGGATCACAATTTCTAAATCACTGTTGACAGTCTCATTGAACTGCCACTTGTTGGCGGTGGGAAGGGGAATGCTTTTTAGTAAGATCATCTTAATTCCTGCCCTGGATGATGCCAGCAGTAGCCACAGCTTGAGGCACGGTGACAACTGTGAAGTCCTTTGTCGGTCCATGGCTTCTAACGTATGTAACTCCCTCAGGCTTTATGGGGATTAATTAGCTAATGTTCATGGAGCTTGGAAGATGAGATATACTCTGTAACTGTTAAAGAACTGTTGTTCTGATGTGTCATCAGGAAATCAAGGAGATCAAGGATATCCTGCTCTGCAAGGCACTGTCATTCAGGTGATCCTACACAAGCTATTTTTCCTCACTTGTTCTAAACTTTAAACTTGTTTGGGGAAATATTTCAGTGAAAGATGCTTCTTTCTCAAACCCAGGCTCCCCTCACTTACAAGGGCCATGTTCCTACTGCCCCAAGCTGTGTCATGAGCCAAGCTCCTAAAAGATTTATTTAAGCTTTCCAAAACACTTTACTGCAGGCGAAATCACACTGCTGGTTTGTCAAGAAAAGCAGATGCAGGACATCTAGCCCTGTCTTCCTTTTCCACAGCAACAACATGCTGTATTAGTCCAAACAGACACCTCTGTGAAGCAGTTTCTGGGGAATGAGGTTGGTTTGTGGTTTACTGCTCAGGTCCAGCTATATGCCACACAACAATAATTTGCTTTCGGTTGTCTCTAGTATCTTTTGTCCAACAGCAACAGAAAACAAGAGATTTTCAGGCAAACCATTTTTGGCAAACAATTCACCTATAAAAACATATAAAAACTTCAAGGAATGATAAGGGTACCAATCTGCAGTATCCCTTCCTAGATACACATAATCAGAAACTATTTGTAACATGTAAGCTGCAGGTCAGATGCCAGTCCTCCACTGCACTGGGGCTGGATACAAGGCACTGCTTTTGGAATATGACCCGGCTCACTTCTGAGCTCAAATTCTTTTAAAATTGAAATTAATCCTCATTGACCCCTGTACGCTTAACATTGGTTGTAACTGTAGATCAACTAACTGTCAGCTCCAAAGCTTATTGGAAACTGGGAACTACATTTGATGAAAGAAAATGAGGCGGGGGGGGGGAAATCAAATCAAAACAAAACCCAACATTTTTCTAAGCTTTCTGGGAGAAGCAAGAAAATTCCTTGACTGACAGTGCAATGGAGGGTTTTCAAGTATTCCCCTAATCCTTAACATTCGAGGGGTTAGATTCTACAAAGGTAAACAGGATCTGGAAGCAGGCATCAGGTGGTATATTTGTTGGTATCTCTTGGAAGCCAGTTTCTACTATTGTAAGGGAGAAAACTCCAGCCCCACTTTGATTTAAGCACTTAAAGCCCTTTAACTGTCCTTGGTTACTCTGAACCACAATTGATTATGAGATTTTAAAATGGCAGAATATGGATAATTTTTTTTCTAAAATATTGTTTGCTCTATTTGGCTGAACCAGTATTTTCTTAAGGATAAGCTGGGTCATTATGGTGTAACAATCCTTCCAGCTGGACATGGTTGGAGAACCTTAGAAAAGCCCTGGGAAGAAGGATGTGACTTCATAAAATTCAGGGTAATTATCTTTTCTTAGCCTCCCTGGGTGTAAGATTTCATATGTGAATTAGGCAAATGCATTTCATCCTTCAAACAAGAAGTCCACAGAAATCTAAACAAACATATGAGATTATGTTACAAATATTGTAATTCAAAAAACATGTAATTTGGGGGGAAAAAAAAGAAAAAGTTGAAGTTGTGGAATTTTCCTGGTTTGTGTCTTTATCCCATCAAATCGACTGTTTCATGAAAATTCACTAATGCCAGTCTCAATGTAATGGACATCCAAAGGCAGAGGTGGCAGCATCACCTCCAGTGGCTACTGGAAAGAGTGGTGCCTACACCACATGCATACAGTTGTGGCAGAGGACTTCTGAGGCTTGTAAAGCACAGCTGCTTAAGAATTAGATGAAACTGCTTTCTGATTTTTCAGCCTTTTGTTTGTTTGTTTTTGTTTCTTTGCCTAAAGAAGGAATAGCTCCACTTTTTAAAGGGATCTTTTCAGAGCAGTTGATGAATTGGGACTTCAGGCAAAAAATTCTCCAGTCTTCTTTGGACAGGAGACTAATATATAAGCATAAGGTTTCAGAATTTTATCTAGACAAAAGTCTTTTGACCTTCCGGTTCTGGACAAACAAGCCATGTTGCAGTGATACAAATTGAAAAGTAGAGGCTCCAGCTTTTTTTATAAAACTTGTAAAAATTAAAAGCTTCTTGCTATTAATAATCATCTGTCCAAATAAATTCACACAAGAGAAGGGAATAGCAGTAGCTACAGAGAGAGAGTTAGACAGATGACCACTTGCTCTGGCTAACTGTTTATTTCACAAAGGGACTACCATGTGTTCTCTCAGCCAAAATGACCTACATAAGGCAAATCTGCATTTCGTAACTCTAACTGTCTGAGACACAAAGCTAAAAATCCCAGCAGGGCTGTTCCAGCTACAGCAGCATTCCTCATGCAGTTTCTGGTTTTTATTCCTATGCCATTCACATCTTTTCAGCCCCAAAATGCTCCCTATTTTTAGTACACAATTTGAATTAAAAATTAAACAAAATGGGAAAGAACACACTGGAAATCACTGTCCCAAAGCACTGTATGATAATTGCAGACACACTACATGCCTTGGCCCCTTCTCTTTCCACCGAGTTGAATGCAAGTTTAATAGATCTTCCCTCCTTGATCCTGTACTTGCCTGTTGTCCTTGTTTTGCACAGTATACTTGGTTCTTTCCTTTGCTTTTATCTTCTCTTAGGAAATAATAGGAAACTTTTTTCATAACACACTTGCTCTTGGGCTAATTCCTAATGTGCTTGCACCAATTGAAGCTCCTATTGACTAAAATGCTGAGGAGCAGCCAGAGGCAGGAGAGGACAGGGAAGGACTGAAAAGGGAAAATAACTTTATATGATGAAAAATTTAAGTGGCACAAATAGAAGGTGAATTTGAAGCATAAAGCTTTTACTCATCCAAATCTGCTGAGAACTTAATAGAAAGAGGGCATGAGGATACAACCACTGTCTGTTACTCATTGTTATTTATAAAGCACAGAGGCATTTTCTGGTGGTGCACAGGTGAATAAGAGGTGAAGAATTTAAATGATGGAAATGCAGAGTAACTTCCTGGAGCAAGCAGTTGTTCCATCAGTACAAATACCTTCAAAATTGGGTTCATACTCTAAGAGATTACTAGCATTAGTCTGCTCCAGAGATGTCTGAAATCAGCAGAGAACTTTCAGGGTATTTTATCTGGCCTCTGATTAGTCTCTTAGCTTAGACTAAGAACATGACATGGGATAATAGAGCTGATAAACAAGGAACAGAGAAGGAAAAGCCAGAATATTACAGGTAACCCTCATTAATTCACAAGAATTATGATGCCAAGTCCAAAATAGCTGCCAAATGTTTTAGCTAATATGTTCTTTCTAATCCTACTTTATTTTTGAAGTGGAATCTTTACACAAGTGTCACCTGAAAGGTCTTCACTGCTTAAATTTGCTACATTAGCCTTAAAATTAGTGCATTATTAGAATCCAAGATCATCAAGGTTAATCAGCAAATAGCTCTACCCAGAAACACCACAGGTTACATCTCTTCTGGCCATAAAAATCATCCAAGTTCAGACTCAGGGTCACTGGATCACAGGGCTCAGGCCCATGGCAGCCACACACACTGGCAGCTGAAGCATTCAGCATTCTGACAGGCTGGCTCCCATCTCCCATTCCCCTTGTCTCTGCATGCAGGAACTTTTGAAGATACGCAGCCAGAATGTGTAATGCCCCAAATCTCCAGCATAGCCTCTGACAAGCATTCTGTTCACTTTGGGCTCTCATTGTACAGATGGCCCTTTCTGTACAAACAGGTACCCTGTCACGCAAAGGTGCTCAACTGAGAGGTCAGCTCACAACAATTTTCCTGAACAAGGTTCAGCATACAAGCATTCCTGTTTGTCTCCTCTAGACCAGACTCCTCTATTTCCCTCTATAGCTACCCTCAACTTGGCAATACCCAGCATGGAGAGAAGAACCCCATCACAATTGCAAAAGATGCTTTTGAAACTCTGGGACACACCATTCCACTCAGTGTAGGCAATTGCCAGACACAAAGTGTTTACGCTGATTACAGATTTGCAAACTCCATTAGCAGCAGCATGTGCTTATCAGTGGCCTGTTATATCTTGCCCAGAAGAATCCAGTGCTATGTTTTCATGATTTCGGAATGGTATTCTCCCATTTAGTATTCCCATCAAAACTCCAAACCATGCTGGGGCTGGAGAGGAGAACTGGAATTACAAAAGGCAAAAATCACAGGTTGAGATAAGAACAATTTACTGAAAACACCAATGAAATAAGAAAATGAACAGCAACTTCATTAGTAATAAAAGTGTACAAGGTGCTTACAGTTACCTTAACTGGAGCTCAGTACTGAATGCCCTGCTAAAGAGATAGCGCTTTAGCAAGAACACTCAAACCCTCACAAACAGGGCAGGTGTTTCTAGTCGCCTCTGAAGGCACATTTAGAAGGTGTGGATAGTCGGATGAAGCCAGCTTGGTGCTTCTGGGTATAACAAGGCAGCTGTTTCAGTCTGTTCAGCCCTAAAAGCATGGGCACAGCATTTGCAGAGCATCCAGGTCATGCGTCACATGCTCAGCATCACTGCCTTCAGTGTTAGGTTGTCTTGGGATGTCTCTTTCCTCCACCTCTCCCTACAGTGGACATCTACAAGTCAGATTAGAAAGAGGAGCTCATGGCAAGCCTTCCTTGGCAAGGAGGAAGACCTCTCCTGGGTTCTGAGGTGCTAGGGGAGCTTCTATGGGGCTCCCAGGCCATGTGGCATGTCCTGCAATTCACTTCCTACGTGGCTATGTCCACCTTCGCTTCCTCCCCAATCCGAGCAGGGACTCATGGTGCTGCTGGCCAAGGGATGAAATGTGCTCAATGCACCAAATCTCAGCCTTGTTCCCAAGGCAAAGACACACACATGAACAAGGAAAAGCAAGAGCACAGGGTGAGAAGACCTTAATTAGTGCTGCTCCTCCATGGAACCTTTTGGGGAGATGGCTGAACTTCACTGATGAGCTTTCAAAGATGCCAAGCCACCAAATCCACTCCTGGGTATTTAGGTTAATCTGATATGGTCTGATTTTTTTTGTTAGTGGAAAGTATCTGGGACTTCCACTTCAGCTCAACACATGGAACCACTTAAATAAAAAGATCAATTCTGTGTTTTTGTGCTTTCAAGATATTGACTCACTCTTCACATTTTGTTTTATGCTTGAGATGTCATTTGAACAATAAGAGAAAAAATCAGCTCTTTTTCTATTCTTTAATGTGTTTTGAATGGTATTATTTCCTGTTCATGTAAAAGCAATGCTAAAGAGATAAACCTAGCAAATAATCAAGATAAAAGATGCTTCACATAATCAGAGATCAACAGGCATGGTTTTTAGGGCTTTCTTTTATAATTCTTTCCATTGAAATGTGTTTAAACACAAGTATGTCCTGATAGCATTTTCTGAACTGAACATGAAAACATCATGTTATTGAAACGTCAAAGCCTAGAAGTAATGTTGACAAGGAACAGATACAACAGAAGTGAAATATTACTAAATGCAAAAATGTAAAAACTAAAAAAAAAAAGGGTTAAGCAAAAGACCTGATCTCAGTTTTCTAAGGTGCAGTATCACAATAAAAGAGAATAGGAACTCTAAAATGTGTTGTCTGATATGATTATTTCTCATAGCACAGAAACACAGAGAAATTTCTATTTTAGAATTCATTAGGTTAAAATTCAGTATTTCCTCTGCTTGACAGTCGCAATTTATTTTTTATCTTTTTTTTTTCATACATACTCCTTTTTTTTTTTTTTTTTTTTTAGTACCTTTTTTTTTAGTTATTATTTCCATTGCATAAACCTTAAGGAACTGTTCCTTTTAATGTGTTTTATGCCAAAGTGTTTTGGGTTTTTTTATTGCAAAACACAGGTTTTGAGTACCTCTGAAGAATATATACATAAATGAGCAATGGCCACATGGCAGAAATGTGCACTCTTATTAGTCCTAGCGAGGCCACAGTCACAAATCACTCACATGAGGTCATTGCCTATTCTCAGCTTATTCACAGAGTTATTGTTTGGGGTGTTTCAGCTAAGAAATGTAAAGGCCTTCCTGACAATGTCATAAAGATAACCAAGAAAAACAGTGTAGCAGTTGTAAGTAGTTTGCCTGCACTGAGTAAATATTCATCTGCATGTCTGCAGGTGAAATTACCCGCCTGACTCTTCAGGAGGGTGGAGGGAGGGAATCACATCTGTTCACTAGCTTGAAGTCAATTCAGAAATAAGAAGTCTGCCTGCTGGGCTCTCCTAATGCACCTTAACAGAGGTATAATAAAGTGTTATGTGAGCAGACATTGAATACTGACTGACCTGGAGCACAAGTGCTAGCAGTTTCAAGGAAGCTGAGTTTGTACGTGCTGGAAGGAATTTTGAAATTCTCACCTATATTTTCCCAGTCGTGCCTAAATCTTATAATTTGCCTCTGGAACTGAATCAAACCATGGAGAGCAATTTGGGCTCATTGTGGTAATGTACAAATTGATGTTGCCTGAGGACAGCAAATGCTCCAACTGCCCAAAAATTTAAGAAGCATCTCACACTTGCTGTGAGAAACTGGTGTGGATTTTTAAGCTGTAGAGCTTGGGAAGCTTTGAAAAGGCTTGAAAATTGGATTGATTGAGCTTCACACACAAGACCATTATTCTTATAAATTTCATTTAGTGTTTTCAGAAAATAGATTGTTGTGAGAACAGAAAAGTAAAGTGCCTTGACAAGAAGAAGGAGCAGCAAGAAGTAGACATTGGATGACTTCTGTAAATCTGAAAAGAATTACTCTTTTGAAAATAGGAGTCAGATTCTTAGCTGTGGGATAAAAAAGGCTCAATTCCACTGGCTTCAACATAATTGTGCTGTCAGAGCCATCTACCACTGTGTCATAGTCACGAGACACTCTTGTACTCTTGTCATAGATCCCTCATTTTTCTAGTATGGGCAAGGAGACTGAAGGGCCAGATATGGTGGGAAGATAAGTACAAAACAGAGGGAGTGAAAAAAAAAATTAGGGGAAAAAAGGAATACTGGGGAAGAGTCCAAGCATCTGCTGTCTTAGCCACTGTCTAGACATGATTGCTTTGACTACACATGATTATCATGGGTTTTAGTGGAGCCACACTGCATACTTGAAAGACATACCCTCAGACCAGCTTTCTTCAGGGCATTGGGTGCGAAGCCGGTCTTCCCAGAAACTTATCTAACACCCTGGTGTCAGAGCACACAGAAGGAATTCAGATAAGCAGAAGCCATGTTGTCAGTCTGGAGGGGACCAGGGGCTGCAAGGAAGAGAGAGATGGATGCAGCATCACTGGTTTCATGGAGGCTAGCAGGGAAACTAGTCTCAGTTCATACAACAAGTGGGATTGCAGGAATGAGTAAAAGAAAAAGAGCTTGGCCTAGCAGGGTCCAAGGACTGTCTACAGGAAGGGACAAAGCAGGAATGTAGCTCCAGGAAGAAGGGTAGAAAAGGGGCCCAGCTGGAGCCTGCAGGACAGCAGCAGGCTTGTGTGGGCATTGGGACAGCAGCAGAGGACACCCTGAGCAGATACAGCCACTGCAGCAGCGGCCTACCCTGAGCTCTGATGTCCCATGCTCTAAATGGCCTTGATGCCCTTCTCTCCAGTTGCTCCTCTTCCTGTCATCAGTTGCCCATACTGAAGGCCTCACCACAGTGCCAACGTTCCCCTCACCCTGATAATTCTAGGGGAGCCCTGTGTTTCTCTACGTTTCCCTTATCCCATGGCTTTTCCTTTCTAGCCACCCTCACCTAGGCAGGTGTTACCAGGGAGATCTGGGGGGTGGCAAGCATCAGCAGTGCCTGGGGCACCTGCACACACCACGTCATGTGCCTGTGCTGCCAACCCGGGCTTCTTAGGACCGGGCCCTCTCATCAGCGGGAGGCCCATGAGTGAGCCCAAGGAGCCATGTTCTGTACAGAGCACCAGTGCCTGGAAGCTGAGTGGTGTGTACAAAGGGTAGAGACTTTCTCATGGCTCTGTGTGTGGGAGAAGGAAGAGAAGTAGGCCACAAGGCTTGTCACAAACCTAAAATGAACATCAGAGAGACATTTTTTTGAGAGTGACTACAGTGTGCAAGTTGTCAATCCAAGGAAACTGGGAGAGCTGCAGTTCAGAGCAAACATGTGCTCTCATGGCTCTGAGGATCCATTAGATGACCCAGTGTGGTTATTCAGCCAAGTAAGACCAGGGACTGCAGCTAGTCATCCATCTGCGCCTGCCAGGCTCCAGCCAAAACAACTCCCCACAGGAACCTGCACTGATGTTCACTCCCATTTTGCCAGACAAGGAGGGGGAGATGATGGAGAAGTGATACAAAGCTCTGTCTTAAGGAAGATAATTAGTGTCAATGAATTTCTGTTTTCTTGTAAGAGCTGTGACTGATTGCATCAAACTCCTCTTGTAGACAAAATCTGAAGAGTACACTATTAAAAAATGCATGTTATGCAGAGCCATACCTGTTTTATTGCTCTCCTACCTGCAGCACATCATGTGTGCCAGTGACTTCCTTTAACCTTTATTTGATTGAGAACTTATTTTAAAGAAACGCCTGCTATCTAACTGAGAAGTATCAACTCATGTGGATACCTACACTCAAGTGTCAAATATTGAACTGCTTGTCTACCAAATTCAATGCCTGAGTAAAGGCAAATTTGGATCTGAATAAAATCCTCTTGCATATTTATCTGAGTCTAACAATTCTCCATGAAATATTAATGTGCCTGTCTAACTATCTACTTGCACATTAAAACTTCACATGAGTTTTTCTAACACATATGGCTGGACTTTAGGAGCAGCAACTTGTGAGTAGTTCTCAGTGCAACAAGGCATCAAGTGCCTGTGAGTATTTTAGCTCTTGGAGTGTAATACCCTACACTTCTCCCAGCCCACATATCATTAATCACTTCTCTCTCCCTTAAACATATGAAAAAAGAAAAGGTGGAGAAAGGGGACTTGGTGAAGAGTATCCACCATCCATCTGGGTCTCAGCTGTGAAATGCTGCGTGTGCTGAGTGTTGTATTTTTGACAAGCCTTTAGGTACAGAGAATTTTTCCCAGCACATCACCATCCTCTGAGGAACACAGTCTGATCACAGGCACTTCTCTCTTTATTTAGGAAAACCTTCTAGCAGCTTCAATGGGAATTTGAGGAAATGTCTCAGGCTTCCCCAGCTGCGGGTCCAGTGCCTTAGTGACATGGAGTTGCTCATATTGTATTTGCCTGAGTCAGACCAGTCACAAGATCATTTTGAATTTGTGAGTAATTTAAGAATAAAATTGCATTGAATGAAGCATTAGCTTCATCAAAAAGCCAAATTATGCTGAATATGAAACATCACTCAGCTATGAACAAAACTGTTATTCCTTCTCTGTGCTTATTTTGTCTTTCTATGTCCCCTGCATTTCTTTCCCTTGCATTTCCTATCCCTAAGTGCTGTCTGATGAGAAAAGTCTTGCATTTGGCCCCCGCTAACATGATCCTCCAACAGCCTGTTGACAACAGACATAATCAGCCCAAATGGGAGGCAAAAGATAATCCTAGGAAATGACAGCTGCAAACATCCCATTTGATAGTCCTCAGCATGTGCTAATAATTGTTTTCAACACATGCCACAGAAACACAGTGCAAACGTGCCTGTAGAGTAGGCATGCATGAGAGCTGAAGAAATTATTGCAAAATCTTCTACCAAATGATAAATGGGCAAAGAATCATTATAGATAATTCCTTGCTGACATACATGAGCAGATGGATCCTGGTTCATTTCTGCCCTCGATTATATGGTGCAGTGGACAGGCGGTTTAAGGGGGATGGCACCTGGATCCTCCAGATATTATAATTACAGGGCAAGTTTTGAAATATGCCTAAGCACAGCTTATATTTAGTTTTCTGAGTGAAGCATATTAAAAATGGTGATTAAAAAATATTTTAGTTGTGTATCTAATAAAGTCAGTCTAATAATGATGTAATTATTAATTTAGAAAATACAAAGTATGTAGCATTTTGTCACAGAAATGTGTAGGTTTTCTGAGTTTCGCATTCCTTGAAGCACTTACCTCAGTCTAGTGAATGGTCTTTCATCTCTTCAGCCTTTTAGAGAATGTATCAGATTAGAAGAAGCTATAACTTACCTTCACTGTAAAATCATTGAAGTGACTTGGCTTATTTGGAGATCAGTTTGTTCATCTACATCTTTCATCAAGAAAAGGAACAGAGTTATGGAACTACAAATGTTCTGCTTCTTGGAATACATTTATGCATAGATACTTAAAACTTATGTCTTCATTGTCACATGGGACAATGTAAGTAACTGTTAAGGTAAACTTTATTGACAATATTTTCTGCTTAGTAACACTAATAATAAAATGTCAACCTGATTGTAAAAGTAAAAAAAATATGTGCTGGATTTGATGTGAACAACAAACAAAGATAAAGCCAGACCATTCTGGGGGACAGCTCCAGTCAGAGGTCTTGTTATGCGCTGAGGAAAATGGAAATTGTTACTTGGCAAGACAATGCTTTTATGTTTTTTGTATATATTGAAAAACAAGATTTACTGTGAGGCTTGTAAATTCTTTCAGTATTAATTTACTTGACTTAAGTCTTGTTTTGTAAATGTTGTGATAGATAGTTTTCTGTAGCTGTTCCACAAATACAACTTTATAAAGATGTCTATGTTGTACATTTTCTGGTTCTTTGGATATATCTTTTAGATGTTACTTTTCTGATAGCTTGAAAATATTATGAAATAAATGGAGTTACCATGGTCATCTGATAATTAAAGCAAAGCAAGGGCAGCTGTGTCTGGAACTGGATATTGATGTCCCGTTGAAATTATACCTGGAAAGCATCAGAGAGCAGAAGTGCCCTTTCTGCACAGGCTGTGAGCTATTGATACACCCACAGAGGTGCAGGGCACTGCAGCTGCTGGGTAGCACCCTGGGTGCCAGCAGCTCCTCAGCCAGGCTCTCTGCTTTGCTCAGGGACAGGACAGGCAGAAAGGACACATGGACTGTGCAGCACATGCTCTGCTTTGCCTTCAGCTCTGCTATGGACATGTGCTCCCAGCTCTCAAATAAAGGTAATTCCCTTGCCATTGTATTATTTATCACTTGGATTACTGTGTGATAATACTATGTATTTAATATTGAAAGTATCTATTGGCACCCCTAAAGCACTTATCTCCATGGTGTGACACTTCAGCATTAGACACAGAGAAAAATAATTACAGTAAGACTGCCTATGGGCAGCTTGTAATGATGGCAAATATTTTAATTTATACTACTATTTTTGTACGTACTTTTGAAATAAACAATGTCTACTTACTCAGCTTCCCATAAAAAGATTTGGTAGATTTTTTCCATTTTCATTTTTCTGAAAAGAAAACTCTCTCCTGAGTTTCATCCTTTTTTTTTGCTTCCTGCACTTGAATTTCATCCTTTACCTCCTTCACATTGCCCCTAAAAGATACGAGAATAAAAAAGGACAGAATCTTCTAAAAGAACATTTCCAAAAGGTTTTCTAAAGAAAATTATTGTGCTGGCTAAGAGAATGGAAATTGCATCCTCTTTTGCTTAACTCAAAGAGAAAACTTATCTATTGTTTGAGTTATATTGTCAAAGGTTTAGCTAATAATCAAATCTGGTTTTACTACGTTACTATTCCTGGTAACAAGATCTAATAAATACCTAAATAAAGTCAGGTTTATTTATAAGTCTGCCTTTATTTATTTATAATTAGAAGATAGTCGTCATTGTAACTAAACTCTGATATAAACCTGAGAAAACTGATTTTTTATCTTAATACAAACGAGACCCAAGACCTCCTGTTTGAGGGACAGCACTGAGATCACAAAGTGACTCAGACACAGTTACGAAAAAGAGACAATTCACTGCAATTATCAAAGTCCAATTAAAAAAAAAAAAAAGAGCTTGAATTATTTAAATGGTTTGCAATGATTTCTTGTCCTCATGCAGCTTTTTTCGCTAAAAAGCAAGAAATGTCTTTCATTTTCTTTGCATACATTTTCTGTGGGAGAAGGGAATACAGGTGACCTCACCCATAATAAGTAACAGCTGTGTTAATTACTCAATACAGCCTTGCCCCTTATGAGTAATAGACGTATCCAATAACGATGAGTGAGGTAAAAGAGGGGGTTGGGTGGTTAAGGGGGGATCATTATGGAGGAGGAACTTTGAGGCGCATGAAACAAAGACTCACTCCAGAAGCAGGATCCTGGGGAGAGAGAATCACTGCTGGGAGGTCAGTCTGGGTCTGCAGTTAGAACCTGTTGTTGGAACCTGCAGTTATAGTCTAGCTAAGGGAAAGCCTGCATTCAGAGTCTGCAAAAAAAAAAAAATACATGGAGTTATAGTGTAGCAGGAAATAACCAGCAGTCAGAGGCTGCAAGGGAAACCTACAGTAGGAATTTGCTGCAGCCAGAGTCAGTGACTAGTTGAAGTTAAGATGACTAAGCTGTGAAGAGGAATAAACCAGGCCTCTTTTAATGCCGTGATAAACAAGAACTCTGCGCCTTGGCTCGTTTTTGCCCTCTACGCATCTACCTGCTGCTGCAACACTTCTCTACCTGGAATCAATTTGCCATTTAGAACCAGGCATGGATCCATCATTTTACCATATAATTTAATAAACCCACAAAATCTGCTGGGGTTCTTAAAAGGCCTTTACTAATCTTTAGCAAATAAACAAATATGTAGTTAACAGTTTACATCATTATTTATTACTGAGTAACAACCAAAACTGCTAGCCAGCTTCCTTCTCCAAGAAAAAAATCACCAATGAGATCAATGGGTAAAACACAGAGCTTGTAGTTTATCCTTAATTAAACAGGTTTCTTAGCAAATCATTGCTTCCCTTAAATGAGTTGGTTGAAGAACTTGCTTGGAGTCTCCTCTGCTTGGGACCACTGGCTAGGGCCATGGGGAAGCCTTGGGGTACACCAGAAGGCTGGCAGGAGGGAGCAGACCTGAAGCTGCGGTGACCCAGGGAGCAGCAGGTTTCTTCAAGGAACGGCAAGTGTTTCATGAACTTACTCAGCCACTGAAAACCACAGGATGGAGAAGCCAAGCTTGAGGGAAGGAGGTACCCTGCAGGGAGATGGGAGTAGGAAGAAGGCAGATTTCTAAACCTTGTGTTTCATTTGGTGTCAGAAAGCTCTGTTTATCTATGCAAAAAGATAATCCTGGCTTATTTTAATATTCTAACATATAAATAAGACAGAGTTCTAAAGACTGGACAGTGCCAATGTCTTTTCACATGCTCACTTGTAAGAGAGGGACATGTCTGCCTCAGGGCTGCATCACAGGTAAGTGCTTGTTCCCAAAATGTTGCTCTGCACAGAGAGGAAAGACTCTGGTGGTGTAAGAACAGAAATACAAAGCAGAGAGGACTGGATGAAATTTACTTTTATTTTTTCTTTATCCTTCATGTTGTTATGTTATTGCATGCAGCATTCAGAAACAATTCCATTTTCAACAGAGGGAAATTTCAGATTGTTAGCTGTTGAGATACACCGAGGACAGGTCTCTGGCTTTGAGCAAATGTTATTCTTTCTGTAAGCATGACAGATGCTAAAGGATTTCCAGGGATCCAGAGATCAGCTCTGTCAAAATTCTGCCCTTCGAATGAGAGAATGCACCACATGTCACTTCCCAGAGCCAAACAGCTTGACATGCTTGTGGCTGCCAGTATGTTGGCAAATTCTGCTTAATGTCTTGAGCAAAAAGGAGTAGAAGAAAGTTTCTGAACAGCAAGCTCTGCTTTCAGAAAGCCAGGGGCACAGAGGACAGCAATCTGTAGGTTTCCGTCAGCTCAGCAGTACAGCAAACAAGGGAAGCATCACGCCCCCCTCATTTCCAGCTGGTTCCAAGGAGGATTTGAGTTGGATCAAGACAGACACCTCTCTCCTTCACAAAGCACCTCACTTAAAACTGCCAAATTTTCAAAATGTTGAGCAGCCACAGCTCCTACTGAGATTCCTGAGGGTTGTAGCAAAAGTTAGCATGTGTGAAAGACTGGGGGATTTTAGTTTCCACATTTAAATATCAACTTTGGTATCTGACTTCAGGTGTCCACTTACAATGGGTGCTAAAGCAAATAAGCGTGTCTGCTCCTGACTAATACTGTTTGGAAAGCTGGGCACATCAGAAAATAATCCTGAGAATGAAGGCTTCTTTCAGTAAAATTGTTTTCACATAAAGCAATATATGGGTTTTTTTCTGTTTAAATATTTCTTCACATTTTTACTCATACAAAATAACAGTAATTTCTAATATGGGACCATATGTACAGAGCAAATAATAGCATGTACTGGAGTTTTCTCCAGCATGTCTTTTCAAATCCTCATTTCTTCTTCTGATTAGGTTGGAAGCACAGCACAGAGATGGAGTAATGAACATCTACTCGGTAATTTATGTGACAGGAAATTGAACAACCATCTCCTCAGCCATTATTTCTGTGAATTTCCCAAGCTGTAAATGCATCAAACAGTTACAGAAAAGCATAAATTCTGTTAACCAGACAGTCTCATTTTTCTAGAGAAAAATATCTCTAGATGTCTAAAATGTTTCTGTCTATGGGCTTGACCTGTTGACCAAAAACCTGTAAAAATGTTTACTCATTTCACAACAAATTACCATGGTGGCCTAAATAGTCTGAAAACAATTTTGGATGCCCTGGAATATGGGATAGTAAAATCTAAAAGTTGTGTTGTTTTTGAGAAAACTCAAAACACACATCTGCTATCTAAACCTCAAACTTGTCGCAGAATGTTCTAAATTGGGTGTTAAAACTGCTGGACACTCAAAACATTCTTATCCAAATGTGAACTGGTGCATTTAGAAACGGAAAAAGGGGAGGTTGTTGGTGAGGAACATTGCTCTGGCAAGTCTACAACTAATTGCTAAAGCACCATTGCATACCCAATATTAGGATTCCTGCCACTAGGAATTTATAAAATTAGTTTTGAAAACCTGGAGAGAATAAGGAATTTTATGAACCTGCCAGCCATAAATTTATCTGATAAAAAACATTTGAACAAGGAATACTCTGTGGTTCCTTAGTGACCAAAACTTCAGTGAAGTGTCACGCTTAGGTATGTTTAAATTGTCTGAAATATATTGGATCAAAACCTGCAGCAGCAAAGAGCAAGGTGCCTGTGTCCATTGAGTAGTACAACTATAGAATTCAATTCTATTTTTTTGCTTTGACTGCCAATTTTATGGCACTTCATTTAAGCCTGAATCTCCAAAGAATCAATTCAAATTAGCTTTCTAATTTTTCCCAAAGAATCTGCTTTAAAATAAATTAAATAGTAACATAAGGCTCAGTAAATGAGCGTAAAATTCAAGTGAACTTCTCTGAAGAAAAACCTCTTTTAATCTGAAGACCAATAAAGCACTGGTGCAATAATATATGACAATTCTAAAAATAGTTTGTCCTTGCTGGTGGTTTAACATTGGACAAGCTATACATTGTGTAGTTGCAATGTCTAGGGTTTCATGCCATGATAGTGGGAATATGAGTTGTTATTCAAGATTGTGTTTGAAGGCAGACATAAAAATCCTTTTAGTGTGGGGTTTTTGTTTTGTTTTTTTGTTTGTTTTAAGAACTGTCGTTTTGTCAAATCTTAGTGATGTCATGCAGAGTACTGGTGCTTTTTAAACTTGTTTTTCCACATTTGTGGTTCAGAGTGAGATTTTTGTGGTTTTCCATCACTGACAGAGGCAATGTTTCTTACAATTTTACCCATTTTCCAGCACAGGTGTTAAAGTTTCCTCCCTAAGGAGATGATAGGAAGCTGGGTATTACATACCTGTGACCAGGAAACTTGACCACTGGCAGTGAGCACAGGTTACAAGGGACAGAGCAAAGAGGTGATAACAGTTGCAGCAGTCATCTGCCAATTCCACTCAGTCTTCCCAAGAAGACAGAAAAGAGCATGTCTGGCCCTAGGCTGGAAATGAAGGCACAGAAACATAGCTAGCAGCCAGCAGAGGTGTCAGGGAAAGCTCAGAACATTCACCTAAGATAATATTAACAGATTTTAACCAATTATTGCTATTCACCAGAGCACTGAGCCCAGATGTCCAGAGCCCTTCGGAGTTCTATCTCCATCATTAATTTCCCACTGTCTTCTTGACAATTCATTTAGCTTTCCTTTACAGTTCAGAATAGCAAGTGCAGAGAAAATACTAACTTTAATTATCATATTGCATATACCAAAAAAAAAAAAAAAAAATCACTGCATTCTATCTATACACAGCTACATTCAAGGTGGAAAGCTGAAGTTGAGATTAGGTTAGTTCCACAGAATCCAGCTGCCTCAGTGTCAGGCTTCCCCAGTAATTTGCCTGAAGGATTGTCAGGAGATGGTGGTGTTCCTCTGTGGGATCCTGTGGCTCTTACCCCATTGTTTTCTTCAGAAAGTTCACTAGAAATTTGGCTGAGGGAGGTGTCTTCTGTTGCCTCAGCACAGCATCAGACATTCTAGACATTCAGGTCTCAGCTTGCTCAGTGCTAATCACAGGAATGTTAATAAAATATTCAAGGGGAAAAAACCCAAACTGATACCACACATTTAGAGAGGTATCAAGTAATCACTCATGTTGTCACCTTTTTTTGGTAAAAGCAAATGAAATCAACAAACTAAATTACTTCCAATTTTTTAAAAATAATGTAATGAACAGACAAAATAAGCAGTTGTTCAGCAATGGCTGAAGCAGGTCTGTGGCTGAAGCCAGCAGTTTCTATTTCTTGCTCTCTCCTTAGCTGCTGCATGGACGGTGAGAAGAGTTGCCCTTTGTGCCACTGATGAACATTTCCACCCATTGCAAAATTGTTATGTATGGAAGATACCATCTGCATCCAAAAAGTACAGACACATGAATCACAGAATCATTAAGGTTGGAAAAGACCTCTAAGGTCCCTGAGTCCAACATTAACCTCATATGACCATCTTCACCACTAAACCACACGCACATGCCCTTTGAACACTTCCAAGAATGGTGATTCCACCACTTCCCTGGACAGCCCGTTTCAATGCCTGACCGCCCTTTCCATAAGAAAGCTTTCCTAATATCCCATCTAACCTCCCCTGGCACAAGTTGAGGCCATGTCCTATTGTCCTGTTGTTTGTTACCTGGGAGAAGACACCAACACCCGCCTGGACAGAACTCCTTTCAGATAGTTGTGGAGAGTAGTAAGGTCTCCCCTGAGCCTTCTTTTCTCCTGGCTGAACAGCATCAGCTCCCTCTGCTGCTCCTCACAAGAGTGTGGTCTCAGTTCCATCTAGTACTACATCCAAGTTCGACAAACTGCCAAGTCTTGGTGTTTTGGGAGGAGCTGATGAGAAAGTGGCGGCATTCTATCAGGAGTCCTGAAAATATAAAGATGGGGACTTGCCTCTTTCCACCCCAGAGGAGGCCTGGTGATGTCTCAGGTGGCCAAGCAGGACAGGGGGACCCAGTGGGGGAGACATCTTCATCCAGAAGGTGAACAAAATCCCAGGTCTGTCCCTGCAGCAAGAACAGTAAAATATCCCAACAATTCACAGGATTGTTTTGGACAGACTATACAACACCTCTAATGTAGCTTGTCTGCATTTTGTCTGAGCTAAACCACCTCAGAAGCTGTGGGGCAGCAGGCCCTGGTGGCTCCCAGTGGGCCACGGGCAGGCTGGGGACACTGGGGACAGCCCCTGGATGGCAGGACAGGCTGGTGGCACCAGGGGCTGCACTAGCCCTGGCAATTCCCTGGGTATAAGGCCGGGCTCAGGCCGGGCACCAGCTGGGAACACGAGTCCAGAGGTATGCCAGGCTTGCCGTGGCTGGGCAGGGCTGTGAGCAGCTGGAGACCAGTCCTGCCATGGTATTGCTGGGGCAGGGGCTGATGGCCCTGGGGGTTGACATGGGGTCCTGAGCCATAAGCAGGGTGGAGGTGGCCCAGGGGAAGCAGGCAGGGGCAGTCAGGCCTGTCAGTGTCCTTGGGGCCATGACACAAATTCTCCTGTTCTTTTGTTTTCCCCTTTCATACAGACAGACAAAGCTCAGAAGAGCAAAAGTGTCTCTGCATATCTGACAACCTTTGATAATATTATTTCTGGATTCTGCTTAAAAAAATACCTTGCAAATATCCACATGGGCAATGTGGTGCCCAACAGAGAACAAATGACAGGAGTACAAACATTCCATAGATACCGTCAGAGAATCTTCGTTCAGGACACCTCATAATTCACTTAATTATTCATTTTGTTTATTCACAGTAGAGATATTAGACATAATATCGTGTAAGTCCCTAGCATGCTCAAACACCAGATGCTGGCTTTTCTCTCCAGTCCCAAAAGGAAAAACCAAAGCATCACTGTGAGAATTAACAAAAGTCCAATTAAATTTCTTGCCAGAATGTTAATTTCCTGAAAATAAAAGCAGCAAATTAATAATAAGCTGCTAGTCACCTCCCTTATCACTTTTGCGCACATCTGAAATGGCAATAATCTGTGTTTAAAATGAACATTATCAGATAGCCAAGCAAATTTTAAAAATTATTTAAAAAAACCCAAATACATAATACTTCACCTTTTTCTTGTCTCAAACACCGGTCAAAGGGAAGAGCTGCTAAGGGCATTGCTCCTTGAAATGACAAGTTATGCACAAACGTTGCTACAAAGGCAGGCAAGATGAGGAGTCTCCATGCAGAATACAGAGGACCACAGCAGGGGTTGGAAGGATCTCAGAGGTCATTCTTTCATCTCCCTGCCCCATGGCAGAATGGGCTACATTTATCTTGGCAGGTAGGTGCTCAACCTCTTCTAGAGCTTCCCTGCTAATGGCCACTTGACAACTGCTTCAGGCAAGAGATCACTGCCAGTAACTCCCTGTTCATTAAAGAGTTTTCCCTGCTTTAAAGTAAATCTCAATTGCCACAGTTTAATCACATTACTATCAATGGACTTGAAAAAAAAGATTATTAGTGTTTTTTTTCTCGTATCTGCAAGTCTTTCCTGCATATGAATAATATTTTTGCTCAGCTGACACTTCTTCTTGGGTTTTTTTTTCCAATTGCTCTGACACCACCGCATGTTTTGAGCAGACAGGGGCAGTGCCATACACACAGGTATCAAAGAGAGTTTTGCCATTCACTGCAGTTCACTCTGGCCTGAGCCCAAACCACCTTTTAACCTCACTCTTCCTTGTCCTTTCCTTTGTACTAGGGAAAACCTATGGGTACCCCATAGTGTTATTAAATAGGCTGAGATTCATGCTGTCACTCCACGCTCATAGCAACAATTAAACTTTTCCATTCCAAAACAATCACATTTCTTTCAGCCATATTTTCAGTCTATTTAGAAAAACTATTATTAAATACACATTTCTTAAAAGGTTTTGACAAGGCATTGCTCCTTTTTTATGTCAGGGTCCTATAAAATCATGCATACTTGTGTGAAACAGACTTCCATTTTATGTGTGGGGACCAAATCAGTGCTTTCATTATCAATGAGCAACACATCTTAAGTTGCAAACAGATGGCACTTGAGCAATTATGCACATATATTATCTGCTGCAGGGAGGAGAAACATCAAACATAGATTGCCAGACTACTGTTGCCCATGTGATTTTTATGATAATAACAGAGACTATTTCACAGAGGTGAAATATTCAGGTTTGCTGTTGATTGATTCAGGAAGGAGCATTAACAGGTTTTGCAAAACATGCAAAAATGTGGCATTTGCATAGCTGGAGATAAGTAAAATCAGTCATAAAACAGTGGAGTAAGTCTTTTATCTCACCAGCAGGGAAGAGGAACTATGGACCCTATTCTGAGAGGCAAAGACCCTCTCAGACATGGTTGCAGAGTGCTTTGCCTACTAGGTTCCTGTGCAAGGATAGATGCTGATGTGGTAAATATTCCTGAAATAGTGATCAACTGTATTTAAGGGAAAGAAAACTGTTTTTTTTTTACTGGATTGCATGCAGTTTACAGCATGATGGCTTTAAAAGGCAAAAAAATGCCAAGTTTAAGATAACCCTAGCCCTATACTGCAGGTAACTGAATATCACGTATATTTTCAAATATACAGCAATAGTGTAACTGTAGAGTTAGATTAACTGCTATGCTCTGAAAAGTAACTACAAAATGGCATCATGGTATTTCTTGTTTATTGGGCAGAAATGGGTTTTGAATGAAATGTAAGCTGTAAGTAAAAAGATGGTTTGTGGAGTTGCAAATCTTCCAACAAAACTTCCAACAGTTGACATGTAACTAGATTACTGTTTTCATACATATCATCAGCATTCAAGATTATGCTGACAAAATAAAATCTTCTCTGACACCTCTGATTCCAATGGCTACGGATGGGATATTGAAAAATGTGGAGGGGCATTTCTCCGCTGTGGAGCACAGCATAGAGGCATCGACAGTCAGCAAAAGAATAATTAGTTCAGGTATTTGAAAGCATCCTAGTTTCAGCTACTTTTCACTGATATAAATTAGCTCATGTGTATTTTTTTGTCCCATGTGAAGCCCTAAGGTCTTCAGCAATGTGTTGTATGTAACTTCAGTGAGACATGGTTCTGTTTCATACTTTTAAAAATTCCACATTTACCTTCACTGGTGCCTATGTAGTCCTGCCAGTGTTGGATTCACATTGGGTGAAATGGAATACAAATCAGCAGACACAAATAATATTACTATTACAATCATGTGTAAACCCAAAATAGTTTTTTGTTTTATGTTACTATAATGTCTTTTGCATGAAACCCACAAATTAATTTATTTGTATATCTCTCTCAATACTTGAAATGCATTTCTAGTGTCATATTCCAAGGTTCTCAATTGTCCTGAGAACTCTGGTCAGCCTGATGTGACACTGACAGGCTTGGTCTGCTTTTGTTTCTGGGTCCTTTTCAGTTCAATTCTTCAAAGCAGTGACTATCAGCATTTCTGCTATACAATCAGCAGGACTGTTAAAGACAGTAACATGTTTAAACCTCCCCTTTGTATATAACAACTTTATCAACAGATGTCCAAATATTGTTTAAAATAATGTAAACTAAATTCATGCTGTCTAAAAGTAAATAGAAAAGAAAGAAGAAATTAATTTGAAGTCATTCATGTAAGAGTATGAAGACTCAGGCTACCTCTGGAAAACACTGAAATGCAAACTGTTAAACATTTGTCTTGGCTTCAGATTCTGCTTCAGAAGAATTTTTAGCTAGACTTCCCAGGAATGTACGCTCAAAGGGTCCTTGTATTAATTGAGATTTTATCTCCTGGAAATCTCTTACTTTTTCATGTAATAACAGGATGTCACATCCATAATGATTGTGTAACAGAGGGAGTGAAGAAAACCTCTAAAGTGAGAGATGGAAGATAGGTACTTCAATTATTGCCATTCACTTGGGAAGATGTAATATTTCCTGGAATCTGAGATGCTCTGTACAATCTCAGAGAGAAGCCCACAACTTTAAACACATACAAAGTTACATAAAATAACCTTGCTTATGTTCTTAATTTGTTCATTTTATACCATTTGAGGAATATAAATGGGGTATAAAGCACATTTACACTCACTCTAACATCTCTTTACAGTGCAAGAATGACACAAAAAGGTCCAAATATAAATAAGAAATGTAGATAATGCATGAGAGAATACCACACCAAAATAGAAATCAGAGGATGGTACTATATTTATGTCAATCAACACATTTTTAAAAATCAGACTTTGTTAAATAAACTTGGAATTATGCATCTGCTGTATTAATCATAGAGTCACAGGAGCATTTCCTTTGGAAAAGACTTTTAAGATCACCAACTATTTATGTGGGTCTGATATGACAGCCTCTGTGACGGATTTGATCCCATAATAAATGGCACTGGATTTTGAAATTATGGTTTAGAAGCAATGCAGTATACCTTCATTTAGAAATTTATGAGGAATCTTTCCTGAACAGTTTTATAGAAGATCTATATTTTAATTTTTTTTTGTTACTTTTTAATGATTGTGTGAGTTTGCAGATTATTGAAGACCTGCAAATAATTAAGTGGGCAGCTTTTTATCACATTTGAACACATTTAATGTGATACACAAGCTGCATTGGGAACATCTTTGTGAAATACAGTGGTATGTCACTGAGAAAATAATTTTCTCATTTTTAGCTCAAATAGATAGAAATTTGAAGTAAAATATAACTGAAGGATTTCTGTGTGCAAGTTCATCTTTGAATCTTTCCATCTTTGATACCAAGGCCCCAGTTAACAGCTATAGTCTTGCTGAAAGCATGATGAAAGTAATTTCAAAGAAAGCAGGTGCAAGGGAGAGCAAAGCTGACACTGAAGAATTTCCTCTGTTGTCAGAAGGCTGTGGAACACTATTAATTAGCAGCTAAAATATAATCTCATTTATATGCTTCCTAGGAGAAAGGATCATGCTGTAAAAGAATACTGAACGATATATCTATATAAAAGTTCATAAATATGCTTTGAAAGTCTTTGACTGTTTACATTTTCTTATGACAGAGTCTAGATTTGTTTTTTCAACTGTGATTGGAAGGGTCCCAGCCATGTCAACTTTAGCTTAGCCTGTGTTTAGCAATTCTGGTAAAAGTAAACGTTTGGGGGGTTTGCTCCATATCTTTAAGACTAACAGAGCGCCCTCCAGCTTTCTTCATCTGGTGTCTGTGGATGCTGAAGGAGTATAAGGAGACTGAACTGCAGGCAACACCCTGGCTTCTGTGCCCTTTCCAAATAGTGTTTCCCAAGAGCACAGTTGGAGGCAGGCTATTGAACTTAATGGACCACAGACCTGACCCCCAGGGCATTTCTGAAGTTCATATTATTTCAGGAGGACAGAGGTGCCTGAATTTCTTTATGTCCCTTGCCCTGTGTACACCATTTCTAAATTTGTTTTGTTCCATATTATAGGTAGAGAACTCTCATAGAGGACAAAGAACTGCAATGATGAATCACTGCAATGGACAACTGGTACAAGCCAAAGAGCTACAAATAAAAGATTTTTCTTGTGATTCTACTGTTCTTTTTGTCGTGACGAGCTCTCAGGTAGAGATCCAACATGACTTCTCACCCTTGAGTTACAGCTTTCCATTCTGTAAAAATGGAAAAAAGACCAGTTAAAAACTGGTCTTTTCCTGATCTAAATTTTAAAACATCATTCCAACTTGTAGATCATGACAGTTTTCACGATTAGGAGCAAAACATTATAATTACAGTTTTTGTCAAAGCACCTAAAAAGTTTCAGTATTAAATGATTTTTTAATAAATCTGTATGACTCACTTTTCTTAAGGTCCAGTAAATTTAGGTAATTTGCTAAGTTTAGAAATCTGTAGCTGTTCTCATGGATCACTGTGAACAGAGCAAATCTCTCTATGAAGCAAATCTCTCTATCAGTCTCTGTCTGATCATAATACACACAGGTTCTGGCACCGCATAGAGATTTGAACACTCCTCGCCTAACAGGGCAGATGGAGCATAGGACAGCAGTGCAAAGGGTTCTCAGCAGATGCTGGGAGGACTCCTCCCACCCAGAGCAGCACACTGTATCACCACAGCAGAGCACAGACATCAAACCTTGTTTCTAGGCAGCATTCTGCATTATACTGCTCTACAGTCTATAAATCCACCACTGGTCAAGTACCAGTCTGAGGATCTACCTCATGTTCTCAGTAAATTGTGTGACTATGGCTTTCTATGATAGGTGTCTGTTTTTCAAAATTCTTCCTTTTCCTATTTATTCATGTAAAGTGTCTAATCTTTTAAAAAGCCCTAGCTGCAGGCTAATTCCTGCAGGGTTTTCAAAGCGATGTACTATTACATTTCAGTACAAGTTAGAATTTAGCTGCCGCAATCATTTTGCAGATTAAAAGGCCTTTTTGTTTTAAAGACCTTCCTATTTATTTAGGTGCTTAAATATTATAAATAGTCTTGCATTTATCTTAAATTTCAGGACGCGGTTTTCAATCTTTCATGTGGTGAAATTTTGTCTCTGTCCAGAGAGGCTTTTTGGGCTCCATCATTTGTTCTGTTCTGTAATTTTTTCCTTCCTTGCAGGTCTGACTTCAGGGTATAATTAAAATATCCAAAAAAAGTGTCCATTTCACAAAGCTAACTATGAAAAAAAACAGATAGCCCTTCCCAAAACATTTAATTAAATGTATTGATTCAGACCAAGACCCCCTCAGAAATAAAAAGAAATCTTAAAACATATTCCTAACGTATATGCTAGTTTATGAGGTCAGGTTTACCTGTCTTCCAAATGAGGACTTGAAAAATCTAGGATACTTGTGGTCCTATCTCAGGGCTGCTTTCTTTTGGCACAAGATGTCAGTACTGGAATAGGGCCTTCCTCTTCCAAGACAGTACTGTCAAAAAGTCAGAATGTCATTTAATTCAACTTCTGAGGCCTTTTAAGATAGATACATATGCCTGTATGCTGCCTTCCCAACAGAGTGGGTGAGCAGAGCTTCAAATGACTTGTTATTTGTACTCTTTTATCACCAGATTTCATATTACTAACTCTCAAGATTGCCCTTAGCTAGAAATAGGAATGCTAACAAATATATGACACTTACAAAATTAGTACAATGTTTGACTATAACATGATTCCATAGCATCTGTTACATCTCAATATGCCACTGAATATTTCACAATTATTTAACATCTATCACAGCTTTCTTCTCCAAGAAAGATTAAGTATTTAAAAGTTTTTTTTCCTTTCTAGCATGAATATTCTGCAGCTACTAGGCTTTTCTCAGGAGACATATCTCATATATTTTAACACAGCAACTCATTCTAAGATGTACCATTGCAGGTGTCTTAATTTTAATAGCTAGTTTGTAAGCCATCTTTGTCCACATTATTCAACTTTTTTTTGCATATAATAAAGCCAATGGTAAATGAAATTTAAATAAATTAGCATGACTCTTTAAAAGAATTTTATAAACAAATACAAACTTGACTGGAGCACACAAATAAATATTCCTCCCTGGTGTCAGTGAGAGATACCATTTGACTAAGGCTGAGATATTCTCCACAGCATGGGTATCAAAGCAATTTTAAACACCAGACTTCCTGACTAATGCTACATTAGCAAATACTTCAGCGCAAAACCAGTAATTTAGTAGGAAGGGCTGAGGGAATTTGGTTTGTTCAGTCTGGAAAAGAGAAGGCTTTGGGGGGACCTAATTGCTGCCTTCCAGGATCTGAAGGGATCCTACAAGAATGCTGGAGAGGGACTTTCTATGAGACAGTGTTGTGACAGGACAAGGGGAAATGGTCTCAAACTGAAAGAAAGTAGCTTTAGATTAGATATTAGGAAGAGATTCTTTACTGTAAGAATGGTTAGACACTGGAACAGATTGCCAAAGTCTGCCCACACTCTAACTTGGATCAACATCAAAAGGTCCCATTGAAAGGACTAAGAAAGACCTTGAGCCATGGAAAAAATCCAAGAGGACACTGAGGGCAGTGACACTGGCTTTTCTTTCAACTGAAAAACCAGACATGAAGAATGGGATGCCTTGCTACTGATGGTCAGCTGGACTGCTTGACATATGTAGGAAGGCATGGAGAACTTCATGGTGGTGCAAAGTAGACATTATTCAGACTCACGTCTCCATGGGGTATTGCTGCATGTTTCATGTGAGCCCAGAATGGTCTTCTAGTTTGTTCTTATCCAGAACAAATCTTGATTTGCATGCACCAAAACGACTTTACTAACTAAACCAATGCACAGAAAGTGGGGAAGATCAGGATATTCTCTTCAGAACTGCACTGCTTTGAGACAAAATCTTAATGCATGTGCAACCTCTTTGCTCTTTTAAAATTCATCGCTAATTTTTTACCTCTTGAAGATAAAGAGGCTCAAATATGGATCCTTAAATAACTATGATCAAAACCCCCAGTTGCTCCTACTATTTCTTTTAGACAATGGTACAATGTATTTTCTCAGACTGTTGCTGGGAATCTCTACACAAAATGTTAAACAAATAGGCCTGACTCCTTTTCATGTTTGGGCAGCCTTCCCAAAAAATAGTGTTTAGGAATCAAAGCAGGAATGCAGAATGCAGTTGTAATTCATCCTGATTTTAAGACAGCATTTCATTGCCAGAGAAGTGTAAAGCTGATATATTATAGTAAATGAGAGTCATGCCAAAGCTTTTCTTTGAACTGTGACATTTCGTGTGTCAGCTAGTTACTCTGACTAGTCAGCCACCACCCACACATCTGATTAAAGATAGAAGACACAGTAACACTGTCACAAACTTAATGTACTATCTTTACACAAAGTTTTATTTTGGGAACCTTATAGGGGAATACTGCCTATTCTGTGATGTACTGCACATCGAAATTAATTTTTATTCTTCTGATTAATGAATAAATGGATAAAATATTATTTGACGGGGAAAAAAGTAAAAACTACAAAAATATTTATGCATGGCCAATCTTGATATTTGACTTAATTGTCTGAATTATTTTTCAATTAAAACTCTCCAGATTACAGTATATTACACTGGCCAGGCCATCAGGAATGTCATGTTGCCCAAAGACCCTAGATTTACAAATGTTCATTCAATAAATAAAAAAATAGAAACATAGAATGGGATTGGTTGGGTAGAATATTTAAAGTTCATCTAGTCCATCCCCCTGTCATGAGCAGGAATATCTTTCACAAGATCAGGTCACTCGAAATTCCATCCAGCCTGACCTTGAATGCTTCCAGTGATATAGCATTCACAGCTTTTCAGAAAAACTTGTCCAAATTACACCTACCCTTTTTCAGTTTAAAACAGGTTGCCCCTTTCTGCTGCCTGTACAGACCATAGTAAAAAGTCAAAGCCATCCAAATCCTTTAAAAGGAAATTACACATTACTATATTTCAACAGCTGTAGGGAATTACTGAAGCCCCAAGGGAACAAATCAAATATACTTTGATAACATCTTATGGTTATATAATTTATTTACTATAAAATGGTGGCAATTGGCTAAGCATATAAAGGATACATTTGAAAATAATTTTAACAGATGATCACTCACTTGGAAAGTAAATATTTTTAATGGATACTTTTAACAAGGAAATCCTGTTTGTTAAGGAAATGAGGTGTCAGAAAACAAGAAAAGGTTTATGTAGTATAAAAGCAAATGTACTCATTAACTTTGAAAAGATAGTATAATATTCTGTTAAGTAAATCCCGAACATCCCCTGTTCCACAAGGTACATGAATAACTACTTGCTAGGGAGCAATGGCTCTTTAGCTACTGGAACTAATTTTTTTTTTTCACTTCTCGAGGTTCAGACAGTTATGGCTCCCAGGGGCAAAGATGGCAGAAATCAAACAAAAAAAAAAAATTATTATCTCAGCCCATATCACTTGCATCATTGATGTCCTTACACTCTTGGAAATGTTGCAGATAAGAATGTAACCTGCTAACGAGTGAATAGCCTCATTCTATGTCACTCTGAAGTTAAACTGAGTTGTTAGAGTTGCAGCTTGTAGGCTAAGGTTGATCATAGTTCTTAGCTCTGACAATCCTTCCATGTTGACATTTGATGTTTAGCTCTAGCACCAGCAGCAGAAAACAAAAACTGAGGAGCATGTAGCCTCTTTCACCCACTAGCTGGGTAGTTACTCCTTTTGGTTTTTTCCCCAAACCGTTAGTAAGAATAGGCCATCACCCAATAAATGTCACTCCTAATTTTATCTGGTTTTAGCCAAGGCTGAAGTGTTTCTGCAGTTTGCTAGCCAAAACCCAGACAAGCAGTAGCTAGTAATTAATTTCCATTCTAGCGTTCAAAAGGAAGAGTGTGACCATGGCCTACTCAGTTCCACTTCACTGTAGTCATCAGCAGTTCCTTTCTGTCAGTCCCCATGGGAAGAGAAATGAGAGCACTTATCATTCTTCCATACAGATCTGCTCTTTTCTAAAAAAATTCCAACATGGTGAGAAAATGCCACTGGCCTCTCTTGGAGTTTATGTTGACTTAGCAATTCATATTCATAGCACCTTTCCAAGTCCTTGAGAAAATGAGGATCGAGAAGATATGGAAATAAAGGAGATAAGAGCACTTTCCACTCTAGAGTTCCTTGTCATATATACAAGACATATACATTTCTTACTATTAAAAGCATTGATCTTTCTCTTTGGTAAAATATTTAACAGAATACTATGCACATACAATATAGCATATATTTTGTTGGCTATTCAAATCATAGGTATACAAGAAATATAAACAGGCGGCCATAACATTTTTAACTGCTCCTTATGAACAAAATAATTATTTTTAAATAAGTAAAATAATAAATAATGATAAAATAATATATCACAATAAAATAATATTGCACGGATTTAGTGTTTAGGAAGGGTACAGGATCTGGGCACCAAAAAACCTGAGGTCTACTGAACAAAAAAATATAGTCTAAGTAATAATACAGCAAACTGCCATACATTTTCTCATGACTGCACAGATCTGTAGCAACTGTCCCTGTGGGATAATAATTCAATCTCCTGCATCTCAGAAGAGCATATGATGATATTGCTAATTAACATCTATAGTGATGATTCTCTTATGAAAACATTCATGTATTGGGAAATGGCATTTCTAAGGCAAAGCTCCAATTAGCATGTCTTATCATCACCTTTCAAAGGCAACACCAGTTTGCTCCCACTGATTAGCACATAAAGCAAGATATTTGAGTTGCAGCTCATTTCATCTATATGATTATTTTTATATACAGAATCAGGTATATCTGCTGATATACTCAGTGTCTCCAACTTCCTCCCATTATTTACATATTACCTGTCTTGGGATTAAAAAAGAGAAAGATTCCAGTTTCATTGTACCTAGAGAGAAACATACATGTAACAGGATCAGAAAACATTGATATAATTTTATAAATACTTCACCTATAAATTGTACTCTGGAATGCCTCACTGAAAATTGGAAAAAGATGGAGATTTTCTTGACTTAAGGGTAAAATTGGTACTCTCTTCCTCTTACTGATCATTATTATTATTTGGTTTTTTGCTATTTATTTTCAGCAGTATTAAGTATATGCTACAGACTCTAGGCTCTCTTGAGGAGATTATTGCTTCTGGACAATTTAAAAAAAAAAAAAATCTCTACCATAAGCAACTTAACAACTGGCAGGTAAACAGAAATGAAGCCATAGCATGGGGCACATGATCAGAGACAGTGCCCATAATGAAATCCCTATTTTCTGTTACTATTAATATGAACATGAGATGACAGTAGGAAGTGGTCACAGATAAAATAAATAGAATAAAAAAGATTTCTCTCATTATAGCACAGCTTGGATGGATGTATATAAAGTTACAGCAGGTAAGAACATCTCCCATTTACTGGACAGAAGAGACAGAGAGAGAGAGAGAGAGAGAGAGGCAAAGACAACTTCATAGCCAATGAAAGCCTCTACCTTATACCGTCTCTCAAATTCTGTAATCTTGCTAGTGTACATTCATAGGTATATCTCCAAATTCTTCCCTAAAAGTCAGCTGAAGGTTTGAATACACAGAATTTTCATCTGCAAGACTGAGCTTAAAATATTATTTTAAAATCTATTAAAAAGCTAAAACAAACAAACAAACAAAAAAGTATTTAGGCTTGCTTCCTTACATACACAGTACTTGGTAATTGTTCAGAATTAAACCCTGTAGCTAATTAACTAATAAATGTTAAATTAAAACCAACTTGTAATGTATAAAAAAGAACAATATATGTACGTAAAACAGTAAAGGGAAGAAAAATATACTACTAATACCCCCCCCAACCCAACAGGAATTTTCTACCATTAATTTAATCTACATGTTTCTCTACATGTGAGATATTTTGGTCTATTGAAAAAATGAACAAGTAAATTTCACAATAACTGGAAATTATAATTGTTCCTTTTTTGTCTGTTCAGTCAAAAAGAAAAAGTACAGAGTTAAAGTTCCTAAGTAGGGTGATTGTGAATCAATTGAGATTTCAAATATTTTAAGCATTCTACACACATATACACATGTAAATTAATACACCCAACTTGTCAACAGTAAATCTTCAAAGGCTGTTCTTCAGAGCTACACTTACAGTCAAAGTTCTTAAAATGCTGGCTGAAACAAATGAAGTTTCATTGATTTTTAAATATCTTGAGATCTGAAGTTTTCACTTTGTCTTTTTACCAGAAAATATTCCTTAGGCAAAGTACACTGGTGATACTTCATCTTGTCCGTACTTCATTGCAGATTCAAACTCTTTGAAGCTGATGCAGCCGTCAGAATCTTGATCGACTTCTCTGTAAGGGAACAGATTTGGTATTTAAAACCCAAAAGACTATGCAAAACAGACATACTTAACTCTAGATATCCAACACCAATATTGTTTTTGAAGAGCTCAAGAGTCCTAAAATTTTAATTCTGTACAAAGAAATAATGAAGTAAATAACATTTTTTGTGTAGTGCATCTATATGAGAAGCTCAGTTTTTTTAAAAAGAAGAACAAGTATCATGATAAATATTCAACGGGAGGTAAAAGTTAATTATAGTATGGCCTGTGCAAATTTAGCACTTCTAGCACTAATTTAGATCCTACACCTCATGCCTAATTCCCCAAATTCAATCACCTGTGGCAGAGATCCTCAAAGTTTCATAGTACAACATGCAACCCAAAACCTCTAGGCCTTAAGATAGGTCAAGCTGACATTTAAAATTTCCCGAAGTGCCCCATGACCTTCCACATGCTGCAAGCTTGTGTTGAAACAAAGACTATGTTAACAGAAGACCTACTCCTTGTGATTGTAAGAAAAATAAACTAATTTATATGTTATTATATCCTAAAGTGAATATTCCAATAGTCAAAAAAGGTCTCTGAAGAGTAAAAACTATTAATATTTATTTCTGAGACAGAAGCTGGTAGAAGACAGCAATTCAGTTAATGACATTAGCACACAGGGGTACGTTTTATTAAATACACCTGGCAATATTATTTGATGCAGTGAAAAATTAGGCTGACAAAATTGTATTAATGGTATTCTGCAAAGTATATGCCTTAGTTCTCCATAGCTTTCTTGCTAGAAATACATTTATACAAAAGTTAAATAATTTAAAAACTGATTAATTGTTGGATCTCAACATTCATTCATCATTTAGAAAAATATTTCATTGGTTTATACCAATATCCTGACCATAGCTTTATTCATAATATAATTAATAACAATTCAATTAATTTAATAATTTGATTTTATTAATAATTTAGTTCAAAAATTATTATTATTATTACTGTCCACTATTATAGGTGACACAAAGATTGCTATAATTATAGTGCAAACTCTGCCATCATCATTAGCATTGAATGGTAGTATTCCTGCCATCTTGCAGCATGTAACTTCTAAATAGACAAAACTGAAAATTCCAAAATGATCCATGCTCTTTAGCAGAGGCATATTCTATTATCCTTTGGATGCTTCGGAAATTTCAAAGAAATTCTATACTGAAGAAGTAGTTTGGTAATTCAGTTTTCAACAAAGCCTTACACAAAGGGATAGGATGTCCTGTTAGACTCTTATTCTAAAAATACTCCTGAGAAAAACCTAGGAAAATTTAAAGAAACTAATCTATATACAACAGCCTAAAATACAGAAATTCAGTTTGTGCTATGTCCTTCCCTTTTCCCTGAAGAAGTCTTACTTAGATTAAAATTTCATTATTCTCTCCTTCAATAAATATTAATCTTCATTTATTTCAAGAATCCTTCAAACTATCAACTTCCCACCTCTTTGGAAATTTTAACATTGTTTGGTAAGATTCCTTTCATCTGTTGGCAAGAAAAAATCCGTACCAGTACTTAATTTCATCACCAATGAACTATTAACCTCTCGTGAAATAGACTTGATCAGACAGAATTCAAGCCTCAAGGTGCAATGATGAACCTTACATGGCCATGAACATATGGAATGACAGCCTGACATTATGGAAATATTGAAATTGAATTCCTTCAGCTCATTGTTGGCTCTGGCATAAGACTAAAACATGATGACATTCTATTGCTTTTAAGGTAAGGACAAGTTTGAGATGTGGTCATCCTTAATCAAGTCTTTAGGGAAAACAAGCTAGCTGGGGATAGACCAGTCACACAGTTTCTTGATGAAAAGGATTCTTTTAAATACCACATATCATAATACAAAGAAATGTAAGCTAATTCATCAGTGAAGGATGAATGCAGGTCATAATTGCAAGATGGAAACGCTGTCCTGGTAGCAGGAACTGAAAAGGCTGAGGAGTCATAGAAAGTAATCAAATGAAGATCATCTGCTCTGATGTTTTACCTAAGACTGTGAATACAATCCTTGAATGTATAAGCAGGATAATATCTAAATCTAATGCAAGACTGATTTTATTTCAGAATACAGTGTTAGAAAAATTAGGAAGGAAATTCTGTGTCTATTTTCTGGTGCCTGTACTTCAAGAAGGACACTGAGGAACTTAAAAAAACTGAGAAAAAAAAATTAATAGTAACTATACAACTTCCGAAAAACATGCCTAGCATGTGAAATAATGTCTTGTTATAATGTCTTATAACAAGACATTAAAATACTCTGTGGGAAAAAAAAAGAAAAAAATTGAAGAAGTTGAAGGACTGATCCATTCAAATCAAGACTATAAGTATCTCTCTAGGAAACGTATTTTGGATTAGTAAATACCTTTTTATGCTTTCAAGGAATGACACACAGATAGGTGCAAATTGAAGCCAAAGCTAGAAAAACTCTGAACTTAAATAGGAAGGGTTGGTTGTTTTTTTTTTTTAAAGAGGGCTGTTACAGTAACTTACCAGGGACCTAGGAAATTATAATTCCTTTATTTACCTTTCCTTGGTACATTCAGGAGTCTCTAAACCACACGAGTACATCTACACGAGGTCATTATGATGTATATTTATTGCATGGATTTGTCTGCCAGCTTTTTGAACTGTTGTGCCCATGGCCTGAACACCTGCTCTATGATTAAGTACCACATCTTATTTGTTTTGAACCTAAAAGTGATTTGCTGGTCTTTATAGTTGAAGTGCCCTTCTCAGTGACTCTATGTGTCAAAGAGTGCATAAAACACATCTATGTTTAAAGATCAACCACTGAAAAACTTTTTTTTTAAGATTTTGTTATAATCTATGCTATTTGCAAGTAATTCAGATCATTCAAAGAAAAATTACAGACTTAAATACCTGAGAGGTTGCACAATAATCAAATAGCTTTTTTTTTTTTTTTAATATTATGATGAATTCTCGGAATTTAGCACTGGAAGATCGCTTCATGAATGTTTTAGAAGTTAATGCCGATAATCTGGCTAAACTGAAGTTAACAGGAGTTTTGCCAGTAATTTTCAGAAGGAAAAGATTTCTCCAAAATATCTGAGTTACAGACATAAATAAACCAGGACACACACCGTTAATGTTTGGATGCTGCTCTTGCAAAATGGCCCGCAACATTACATGGTGTTTGTTCAACACCCTGAAAGCCACTGATTCTTTGAATTAAGAGTCACTTTCTGAACAGCCTTTCAGCAAAGATTAGCAAAATATGTTGAGTGAGAAGTTAATGACAAATAAACTGGTAAGTACTTAGCTGTTGTAATCTGAACAAATGCTACATTTATTTAAAAGTTGTGGACTTTTGGAACCTTGCCAAAAGTAATCTGAAAGTGAGATGGCCTTGGAGTGTTAAATTTTCATTTAGCTCAAGCAAATGATAAATTCATCTTTGTGATTATGAAAATACTATGTCACAGCATACTGATCTTTATTTCACAGGTCACTATTCATTTGACACTCTTAGCAGAATATACAGAGATATTTCAAGATATGTAGTGCCTCGGGTAGGCTGTCTGATCTTACACTGAAAATTGAGTAATAATCAGCATTTCAAGTTACTGACTGTGAGATATAAATTATTCTCTTATACACTTAGGTAATTGAAGTCTTCCAAAATCACCTAAGTGTATTTTCATAGGAAACTGGATTAGATAAATGGCACTTTACTTCTGACAGGAATATTTTAACCATAAATCCAAATGGAGTAAATGAATAACCTAAAAGACTGATGTTTAATACAGGCTGCTTTTGAGGTTTTATGTTTATTAGTTCACCGAAATAAGTACTTAATAGAAAGGAATCCACATTCAAATACAGCCTAGCCTTTTATTTTATAAACAGCTGTATATATTCATCAGTCACTTCAGCTTTTTTCCAACTAACCCCACAACTATTTACATACAGTCAGATATTGAAGTTCCTGAAATAAAAGCAAAAATACAGAATTTGGCCATAATATTTCTTCTTTTTGTATGGAAGGACTCTCTCATAGGCACTATCTCTTAGGCATGCAGTTAGAAATATACTGTATTTATCTGATAAATAATATTTTTTCATTAATCCATATCAGTATAAAACATGCCAAAATATGTGGGAAGACAGAGGTAGTGCTAAAGGCAATCTTGCCCCCGATGTATTACAGCTGTGTTAATTACCAAAGAGTGGGAACAGCCTTGCCCTCACAGCTGTGTGTTATAGAGTGAGTTAGCTGGTAGGGAGTCAGCTGCTGTCTGCTGGCCATGCTGTGAGAAGGAAGGGACAGGAGGTCGTGTGAGGGACAGAAAAGGTGAGACATCGTACGAGGGACAGACAGGGACAGGAAGGAGTGAGCTGGAACTGCAGAAGGAAGGGAGCAGAAGAAGAGAAAGAGCCAGAGCTGCATGGAGCTGTCCATGGGAGGCTACATAGAAAAGTTATGAGAAACTTTTAGATAACAAGGTGCTGACGCTTGGAGCCATCTTCAGCGTCAGTCGTACCTCCGCTGTCAAAAATATACAGTAGTGATTACAATTCTACCCAGCATTTATCTAGTTAATTCAGTATCTATCCTAAGTGGTAATCAGAGAATTAAGCAATCTTTTCCATTACTTAAAAAGAAGAGCAGTGAATGCACTGCAGAGCCAGCAGAGACTGCCGTTGAGTTGGCTTTCAACAGGTTTGTTCAGTAGGACAAGTCCCTAAAGCCAAATAAGAGACAGGATTAAGTTAAACTGTGCTCAGATCTCTGATGCCATGGCCATACACCAGATACTTATAAGCGAAGAAGGTAACTTCAAATTAGCTTAGATTTCTCCGCTATGCAATCATTCTCTGCAACAATTAATTTTACTACTAAAGATGGATGGTCCTCACTTTTGACTTTAAGGAATCTGAAGCTGACCTTGGGAAGGAAGCTGTCATTTAGCCTTTTTTATGCAGGCAGAAGTTTTTATAGAGACCACTCAGGAGAAAATGTCAGGTATATCACATAAATTAAATACAGGAAGACAAATGAGAACCAATGAGAATGAAAATATCAGGGTTCTTTCTCACAGCATTTCTACATGAGTAACGGTTTATTTTGGTTGCTACTCAAACACATCCAAACAAATAAACAGAATATTTCTTCAAAAGTCCTAGAAATGGCTACTTGGCTTTCCAAATAGTTTGTTGTTTAATATATGACTTTAAACCTGTAATGATACATTTAAATTGGGTAAAATATCATTAAAAGTTACCATAACTAAATCCAAAAAGACTACTTTCTCTTTAAAAGTCATAGAGTCTGAAATCTGAGGAATTTCATATATATTGTTTCTATAAACTTTTGGGTTCTAGTTAACTGAGGTTTTATGAGAAACAAGAAGTTACAGAGGCCCCTATCTTCCACATGCAGTGCAATTAATCAAATACCTACTACACGCGGAGGCATAATACCTGGCCTTTTAAGCTTTGCTTTTTAAACAGAGGAAGGCAAAAAAATATAAATACCAAATGTATGAGTAAACTGTCTCTGGAGTAGTCCATGAACTAAGTGATTTTCTTAATTGTCCATATTTTTTCTTCCACACTGCAAGGCTCAGCAATATTATATATTAGTCCTGATTTAGAGACAGAAGCATGCCAGGCACACAGACTGAGTCTTCAAACCATGAGTTCCCTGCAATTTACATTTCCCTGCTTTTAGGACATGCCATGAATAATAGAGTTTTTCCCCCATTTATTGTAGTCATGCAAATGAGATTAAGCATTCATAAATATTTTTATCATAACTCTCCTAAATCTATATATATCAAGCTCCCTGCTATCTCATTATTTAGGTGTATACAGTGAGTAAAGAAAAGTTGTGCATTTTCTTTAAATTATTTCAGGAAGCTGCTAAGGAGTGCAGTTTCCTGAATTAACACACTAGATTGTATCTGAACTGCTTTTGAGTACTGTGAGCCATTCAGCAGTACTGCCTTGCCGCTTTCACAATACATTCATTGTCTCATTAAATATTTTCCACATTTCAAATGTTATGGATGATTTAGGCCTGCAGTCCTTTTTGCAAGTGTTTCTGGTGCCCCCTAATAACAAGGACATGGAACTGTTGGATCAAGTTGAGAAGTGAACTGGAGCATCTCCCCTATGAAGACAGGCTGGGAAAGCTAGGGCTGTTCAGCCTGGAGAAGAGGTTGTGAGGAGACCTCATAGCAACCTGCCTGTGAAACAAATTATTAAAAAAAAATTCCATATTATTGTGATATAACTCCAGAGAGTAAGCAGAAACATCACTTGAATATACATTGAACTACAGAATGATGACACAGACCTGAGATGTTGTATTTCAGTTGGAATTACTCTAAGAAACTCATAACATGAAAACTATTCAGAAAACAACGACCACCACCAAATAACCTGAAAACAATTGCTAGAGACTGCAGAAATTGACCAAATGTATAATCTCAATGGTTTAATAATAGAGTTTACATCTAAAGTTAAAAATTGGTTATATCTGGTACAACTGAATTTTACTGCTTTTCCATTTATTTGATATTTCTAAATAAATTATCAGGGAATTATTTAAATTAGGGCCAAGAGTTTCACTGCATTTAGAACTAAAGCTGTCATACCGATTGAGCAGTGAGACCAAAAATGGCACTCAGCGTAAGGAGTCCCTGCCAAGGACAAAATGACCCACCAGTTGAAGATTCAGGGATGACAGCTTCTTCAACAAGCTGCCTTCTGTTCTGATTAACCAGCTGGTTCTTTCTACCCATCCTGCTTGCTTCTCTGTTGATGGGATTCCTGCAGAGCTTCACAGCTGCTTTGTTACTAATGTGTATATTAATTTCACTTCTTTAAAAACATAAATGTTGAGCAAATCCATTCTGATATTTAGGAAACACAGAAAAATTATGAAGATCCCCCTGGTTTTGCTTCCTGAAACAGCACTTCCTATCAGAGTAATGGCAGTCAGAAGTTTCAGCTAGGTAGGAGAGCATCAGGAAGCACTTAAATTGTCATAAATTATGTTGCTTTTAAGAAAGACATGCACTTCCCTTTACCTTCTATGCTGTTCAGTTTTTTGCAATTATTTTGAAAAGTAGACAGCAAATTAATTACTTACAGAGGGAAGAACTCCACCAACAATATATATATTCAGTTATTTCTTCTCTCTAATAAATACTGTTTTTTAATGTGTGCTGCCTGACTACTGCTTTCAGTAACTGTAATACACTTTGTTCTTGATACTTATTTTCTACCTGCAATATACCTTACCCATTGATGTGTACTTTCCCTGATTTTCTTCTCTCTGAACAATGGAAATAGTCTTGCACTTATATCTTACCCTAGACCTGCCAAATTTTGTCCCTTCTTTCTCAATTGGTCCTATTTTCGGAATTCCTTATTGCTGATGCCACAGTTGATCCCATCGTGCCAGCAGTGGTATTTGGGTAGACACCTCTTCAGTTTCTTTCTGTGACTCCTTCTCAGTGACCAAATTACTCCAGACCCTCTCCCCTCAATCACTTCTGCCTTCTTTTTCTACTGACAAGGAAAACTCTACAGAAGAACCTCTGAGCCTCTGTGTCTGTTTCCTGGCTCATCCTGAACTGTTTGGTTGTGCGACTGCTCCCTGCAGTTTGTCTTCTCATGTCTTCTCATTCTGTTTCACTTAGTAAAAACTGTTCGCTGTTGAATACAAATGACCCTTACTTATGGGAGTCTTGTTTACTACTTGTTTGTAATCTTCTGACTTTTAGACCAGATCTACTGAAATCCACAAGGATCTCCAAGTTTTATAGGTAAAATAAGAAATGCCTTGCAGACCTAAAGATAGAACTGCCATTTGGAACCACCAAGCATGTGCTTCTGGTGGATTTATTTAATGAGCAATTGTTGGAACAATATAATTCATAAATATTTTAATCCCTGATTTGGAATTAAGTAGAACTAATAATATATGTATTATAATAAAATCTGATTATATTATGTACCACATAATCTATAATACACTCTATAATTCTTACTAGGAAATATTTACTGTGTAATAAAGAATATAATAACTATATAATGATAAAATGCTACATCATATTATTAAAAATATATATTTATGGATTAGTCAGAGAATGATGCAATAGTATGTAACGTGGAAGGCGTGGCACTTGGATACAATGGGCTGAATTGTGCACTAAGCTTGCCTCTTCAAACAAAATACCTTTTGTAGAGTCAAAACTAGAAGCCTGGAGAAGAGAAATGTGTCCCAAATTGGAGGTTTTTCATAGAAAGGTAACCATACAGAGCTCTGCAATCTTACTGAAAAAACAACCTGGCATGAACTTTTAAGAATCTTGTGCTGACATAAAGAGTGAACTTATTTCTAGTTACACAAATAAGGGAGAAGCGTTATTTATGCTGTAGATGCAAAATGCCCTGCATAACACCAACACTGGAATACTGCCTTCAATCCTGGTATCTGTTCTTTAAAAAGAGTACATAAAATATTAGGTGATGTAGAAACCTAACCTGCCAAAAAATTATCTGGAAATAGAAATTCCTGTTTCCATCAGGCCCTTCTAACATGACCATTGTGTAGCTCCACAGAGTTATTACCTAATATCAAGGAGCTATTGAACAAGAACCAGAAACAAAGGTTTAGAAGAGATAAAATTAAGAATAAACAAAACAACAACAACAAAAAGTTTAGGAAAAAATTGAGTAAAACTATATAGCCTGTAATGTACAAATATTCAAGCTAATACCTTTTTAAAAAATCTTAATCACTGTACTTAGGTCAAAAGATCACATAATTCCTCAGCTCTTCCCACTTCACTAAGTGTAACTGCTTTAAAACCATCATACTTGCTGAGAACTAGATGCCTAACTAACTTCAGAGCTTTTAATTACTCAGTAAAAGCCCTGAGGCTGATTTAGAGCATTTGTTCCATGGTACTAACTTGCCTGATGAGGAATAAAAAAGGGAATTTAAAAATAAAATCTTTAGATCTATAAAAAGTATTTAATTTTTTTATCCTTTTATCTCTTCTGAATAAATTTATTTGAAAACATGAAATGCCTTACTTCATGGTTTACATATTTAACTTTTTTTATCATTAGTATTCATCTACTGCTGTTGCCTTAAAGTTCCAGTCAAGCTTGAGGTGACATTTAACAAGGAAGTATAAATTCAACAGGCAAAACCTGGGAAAGAAATGAGCTCATACCTATAAGAAAAGGTATGAAAAAACCAAATCAAAAATAGATGAGTAGATTAGTACATTGAAGTGCTGTCTAAATTGGAACTTAGTTTAAAACTTCCTTAAACTCTAAGAGGCAAATGGTCACCCCGCTTTCCAGTGCTGCCAGATCTTTAAGACTGCTCATTAGACATCACTTGGCTGAGCCAAGGGTCCACTGTTTACCTCACTCACCCAGCTTTGGTAGCTTCAGAGGAGGGCATGCACACACCTAAAGCTCCAGTTTGAGCAGATGATCACCTGCAATCTCCCCATGTTCCCTGGCGAAATGCAAATAGTTAAACATCATCAAGCAACCAAATTCACTGTACCTAAATTGTGTATAATTTTTGCCTCCTTCATATCTTAATATATTTTATTCTATTATTGAAAAAAGAATACTATTCTCTGGCTAACGTGCAGACTGTAGGACCCCCCCACATATATATTTCATGTTTTGCCTTACTATTTAAAGCTGCACTCTCAGATCTTGCAGGCTAGGTAGAATCAGATCTGAAAAGATTCAAATAAAACACATACTCTGGAGAAGAACAGAGTCCTGCTAGTAGCACAATACTCCTCTAAGTCATTCTTGAGAAAATGTTCTAGAATGGACTAAGTAGATACTCAGTGACACAGGATTCTGCTTTTATTAAAAGATCAAAAGTTGAGTATTGAAGGTCATGGGCACATGAATTGGCTGAGAGGTGGTCAGTCAAGTTCTCGTATTTGTCCAAGGCTGTAAACCCATGGTGCAAACTTGGAAAGAAGTGGCAAACATCCTCTCTGACGAACACTACATTTTTCTCACTCTGTTAAATGTTTCTCTTTAATGAACAGCCTCCTTGGTTCTCATGCTTTCAAATGCACATCTGCTCATTGCTCTTCAGCTGCCACGTTGCAGCAGAGTTTATGTTTTGAACTTCACAAGTAAAGACAGCACTATAAGCACACATCTTATCCAACATCACATTCAAAATATATTCTTGCTAGATCTCGATTATTATATTCTTGTTGCCTACACCATCAGCTGGGTACTACCAATCACCTGTCAGGATCTGAATTCATTTCAGGACACGGGCTAGAAAGGACATTAGTCTCACTGTCAGACAATCCACATTATGAGCACTGGAGTCTTCCCCACTCCTTTTTATTCAGCCTCTCCACAACATTTGACACAGCCAATGAACTATGAACAGCATGTAAAAGAGGCTGACTGTTTTGAAACAGTTTATTTCAAGGGAGTCATAAGCAGAGAGGAACAGTAGGAAAATGTTCCTTGTGGTTCCCTTTTCCTTCAAACTTATTTAAAATACACAAAGACTGAAAGAACTAGAAAGATCTAATGAACTCCACTGAAAACACTATGTAGACTGCCTCAGTACTTGAGCTCATGGATAAAAAGCAGAAAATAGAAGCAGAAACTGAGGAAAAGATACATTACACTTGGTAGCTGGAAGAAACAGTTCAAAGAGACTGTAGGTACTACTGACACAGTACCTACTGGCTGATATTACACAACCCCAATTAGATAAGTCAGTCTGTAATTTAGAACTGATCCTGGACATCTCTCTGACAATGAAACAGGTATAAGAAATTATCCCATCTTTACTGTTGATGATTTGGTCTCTGTAGTACACATTTTTGTCACCTTTCAGCTGGACTACAGTAATACATTATATTGGGCATGAAGCTGATAGTCCTTGGGAAACTCAAAACAGTACAGAACACAGCAGTGCATTTCCTCTGCAGCCCAGGGTATTGTAAGCACCTCAAATCTGCTTTCATCTTCTGCACTGGCTCCTATGAAATACTGGGCCAAGTTTTATGTCTCTGTCATTATCTTTAAGGTGTCCAATAATCCAGGAGCAGAATACCTAAAGGATCAACTGCGAACCTGCAGCTCCATTAAGGACAATACTTATTTTGTGCTGCAGACAGAGATTTGAGAGAGAATAGTTAAAGCAGTTGAATGTTGAAAATATGACTAACATCCAAAGCATCACCTCTTACTATTGAGTAAAAGATGTACTTTTTTGGATCTTAATCTCAGTAACTAATTCTTGTGAAGTAATAATAACAGCACAGTAGTTTGAAACAAATTCACAAAAATACAGCATTTGCTTGCTGTAATAGGAGCCAATGAAGGACAATAGAATCACACTTAAGTGTTATCCCTAGTTGTTCTGAAAATGACTCAGCTACAAAAATAATAAAGTACATAAAAATATCTAAATATAGGAGAATTCACTGTTTCTTCCAAATGTAGTGGCACTACCTGTCTTACATTCATCCAGATATTCCACATCAGTGATGATTAACTGAATCATTAAAAAAAAAAAAAAAAAAATCCTACAAATTAAAGCAAAATATTCTAGAAATCCTCAGAAAAAGACCCAAAATATTAGGAAGTGTAGTAAAAGTTTTCAAAACACTTAAAAAGCTTGAGGATCAAAGTGCAATTTATTTTCAGTGAGACAGAATTGTAAATGCTTAACAGACTAAGAAAGTAATGCATGTGTTAGGCATTTTTAATAATACCATTTAGTTTTTATTAGACAGTAATATATTTAAGATTATATGAAAAAGCTGAATTTCTTATGCCACATCTCATGTGCAAAGATTAAATTTTTAAAAGGACTGAAAATCCAGAAACACTATATTCAGCAAAGAATGAATATAAATGAAAATTTCTTCAGGGACATAGGATCTTAGCAACAAATTACCAAAATGGAAGCCATACAATATTAACTAAAATATTGGGTTTTATCAATAAAAATTGTTCTGTAATCAATTAAAGTTAGGAACAGTAATAATTATATAATCACAATGTAATAAAAGCTTTTGAAAACTGGTGATTATTCAAGTGAAAGGTCATGTCTCCCATTAAGCCTCCTCTGAAGCATTAAGCTTCCATTCTCTATACCTAACTCAGGTACAGAAACATTTTGTAATTTCTTAACTTTATTTATTAGTATCAATGTAAATAAGAGAGTTTGATATTTTACCCCTAGCATATCAATTCCTGTTAGATAGATTTATACTCTGAATGTCACTTGAATATTCGAGTAAGTGAACAGTTACAGGGAACCAGAAGTATATTAACATTAATGGAAAGAAATACACCTGTTTAAACATAGTTAAAAAGGAGATCAAATACTTTCTATTTTAAATATCTAATCACTTCAAACTGAGTTATCCAGTACCATCTTGAAGTTGATTATAAGATGAAAGAAACATGACAGAGATGATTATCATTTAATCCCTTAAGAACAGCTCTTCTGAAGAGCTTCTCACCATGTCCACAACAGTATTCCAGAATACTATGATCCAGCTAGAAAAGAAATATAATGATGAGGAAAATCACGTTTCCAGCAACAGAATTTCCACAGTAACATGAAGTCCTACAAAAGAAGTAACACAGGAAAACTGATCACTTGAACAGATCACAGAGTCTTAAATGAGTGCGTTGATGCAGTCCTCAGCAGTGACAAGTTCATACCATCAGATGTGGTAAGGACTTGTAGCTTCTGATCTCATGTCACAGAGATTAACACCTATTTGCCAATCCTGGATGCTGAGGATATAAGCACACAGGACTGGCACTGACTGCACATTTATTGATGCGTTCAAATTCAATCCCATCCATGATCCCCAAACTGAGGGTGCAGCAGGTGACACACGAATACCTAAGCAGCTCTGACGTGGACTGCAGGAAAAGGCCATGCAGTTGCTCAAGAGGGAGTTTCAAGGACCCACTGAGGATGCTGGGCTAAGCACAACCTTTCTGTCACCTAGCTGGAACTCCTTGCTGCTCACAGACTGTGATGAAGCCCAAGAGAAAAGTCAGGTCTGGCACGTCCTGCGGTCTGCCAGAACTCTAAGTGTTGTTCCTATGGAACATTAATACCCCTTCCTCCATGGTGAGCAGCAGAACACATTTCAGAAATAACTCACTATAGGGAATTCCTTTTTCTACAATTTAAAAGACCATGAAAATGAATGAAAATGACTGTATACCTACCAAGTAGTTTTTGCTGAGATCGCTTTTACATTTTCGAATTCAATTCTGAAATACTTTGGAGAAACTTGTCTACTACTGTACAATGTTATATTTTAACCAGATGTTCCTTAGTGGTTGGATAAACAGAGAACTAACATTGAAATTTAATCAGATTTGCCTGCAGTTTAAAAGACCAGTTTGAAGAAAAAAACTCATAAAAATGCCACTAAAGCAACTGGCACAGCAACATTTGACTAAGCTTGATTTCCAAGATCTGCTTTGCATACAGGTTACCAAACATTTATAACTAAAGCAACTTCTTTTTTATAATAGTGTATGTGATCTAGAGAGGACAACATTCAACAGATTGTATCCTTTTCAAACCATAACACAATTTCCTTAAAGAACAAAATAAAACCAATGGGAAAAAAGTTAGGAACTAATACCAGTTACTGCGCTACATTAAGGAAACAGTAGATATCATAGAGCTCTGGTTCTTAATATTGCCATGTGTCAACAGCAGCTGGAATTAGTACATCCCTCTTGACTGAAGCACAGAGACACAACTATAATAGATTTCTATTAATACTTCACTTGGTAGACCTCTCCCACTGCATCTTCTGCCTTCAGGTTTATATAACCGATTTCTTCAACATTGCATGACCTGTAATACTATTTAAAGATACAGTTTTGAGTTTCAGACACAGAATTTTTGCTTTATAAAAAAAGGAAGAATGTGACCATTTTCTTACATGGACTAGTAGAAAAAGTAAAATGTCCACAAGACCTCTTTTTAAAACATCAGCATTCATATGAGATGTTGTAATTTTTTATGTATTTGGCTCTTATTAACTATGACTGTAATAGACAAGAAAGGTACTGGGAAAGAGTAGAAATAACCAGATGATTTCAAAATCAGAATCTGATTAGACTCAGTTTAAATTTTCACTGGCAATTCAGAGTTTTGCAAAATTCATGCATTCCTACAGCAATCTATAGAAATCTACTTCACATTTTATGGATAGATGTTCTGGTAAAACTGCACCCTCTAAAACCACAAAAGGATTTAATGCAAAACCTAATCCATTTGTATGGCATCTGAAATGAACTAGCTTTCCTGTTAACCATATGTATTCACATTTGAAACAAAGAACATACGTACAAAAATTGCCACACTAGATCAAATCGCTGTTTTGGCTTGTACCCAGCCTTTCACAGATATCAATGCCAGATCCTTCAAGAAAATATACTAGAACATTTCAATAGTTCTAAGAATGGACACAGGAAATTAGAGAGGACTGTTCTTCCCAGTGCTCATTGGTATGTGGCTTCCTTATACTCTAAGTATTCCTATTTTCTCATGTAAGTAAAAATCTACTTAATATAACTTCTTGTACTCATAGGAGTAAAAGACCTGAGCCCTTTCTAACTACTATTGAATTTAGAACTTATATAACATGTTCTGTGTTTGTGCAAGCCTCATTGCATTTTTTTTTCACAAGGTGTTTGTTGTTTTGTTACAACAGAAGATAAGTACTACTTTGGAGTTCCTTGACTTTTAAACATCCTCTCTTTTGTTTCATTTAATCATACCTGTTATTATTAATTTCTTAAATAAGATGACTGATCCCAATCCTTCTAAGTTCTTCTCACATGCAAGTTTGCCCTTATCTATAATAATTTTTGCCTCTTTCTGTAACTGTTCCATTAAAAACATCAAGAGGTATAATTTGTGGCCTAACTTGTCATCAAAGATCTCTGCCTAGCTGAAACCAGTTATCTCAATTTTATCTAGCCACCGAAGAGAAGGAGAGGAACGTTCTGAGAGGGAATGATCCCATTCTCTGACAGGCATCTAAAATAGGTGAGATGAATCATTCCCTGTAAATAATTCTTAAAGGAAGGTAAGAGATGAGACCATCATTTTGCACTGAAACACATGGAGCAACCAAAGGAAAGGAATAACAACAATTTACAACACTGCACTACAGATATTCCAACATAGGTTTTTCTCTTGCTCATTTTACTTCCCATCATCTCCGTATGTTTCTGATATTGCTGAATACAAGCATAAATATTAAATTACATCTATGATGGTATGGAGTTACTTTCCTTGAAAGTTGCTGAATTAATTTAGAATCGAGAATGAACATGACTATTGCAAACCTTTTCCTTAGCTACATATAAACCATAATTCTGTAGGTAAAGGTGTTCATCTCACACTGGGCTAACAATTTCCTTTGCACTGAAATTTCCATTAGATATCTTGACAGACTCATACAGTCTCAACCAGCATATATTATCTGGTATTCATTACTGAGCAGAAATTTTGTTATTCTCCCCTTTTAGTTAATAATTTTATATTAAAAATCAGGATTTAATAATACGCCATCCTACTATTCAAGTCTCACATGTATACTCTTCTGTGTCTGTTTCCCAGACATAGGCATAGTCCTAATCCTGAGGGTGCCCAAAGCTCTTGTCAACATGGAAACATGTATGGGGCAAAAAGTAAAATGTCCACAGAGGATCTGTAGCATCTTTGTGGAAAGAAACATATTTTTTCCATCCTAAAGTCCCTTTCTGAATGTGTGCTTCTTCTCCTTCTACATCTGCCAAGGCCAGGTAAAAACCGATTTAAATACATAAAAGCAGTTACGTACACTGGCTTCCCCATGCCCAAAAGTCCCAAGTAATGAGATCCCATTATTTAGCAGTGCGGATGTAAAAAGATCATGTGAAATGGGAGGCAGACAATCTGCAATGGAGCAGAAGCCCAGAAGCTAAGAGGCTGATGTGCAAGTCCCAAATACTGATAGCTGTTTGGCTGTGAAGCCAACCATGGGCTGTTGGTATCAACAATCAAGGATTGCTGACAATAACCAGGGACTGTCATGGGAAAGAACAAGATGTAGCTGGAGAAGAGGCTCTGTGGAGGGAGCGCAGCATTTCTCCAGGGCAAACGTCCTCGTTCTTGCTCCTGGAGATAAGCACAACACAGTCCAGTGCAAGCACAGGAATGACATTGAGAAGTGGACATGGACTGTGGGGGGGGATCAAGACCACACAAGAGCTCTGAAGCCCTCACACCATTTCCAGACAGGTCTAAAAGAGCAGACTGCAAACGCTAACTAGTTTGAATAGAAAAGAAGAAACCTCTCTCCAGGGCAGGGAAAACACAGGGATCCCCACCAAGCCTGGGTAGTGCCTCCCAGGACCCTGGACATCCCATCAGCTGGATTAACACTGGAGCCAGGACTGGTGGTTTCCTCTTTTCATTCCTTTCTTCTTCCATTCTTTCTTTCCCCCTTTCTCTCTCCTCCTCTTTTATTCCTCTCTCTCTCCCTCTCCCTTCCCCCCAACTCTATTTTTTTTCCTTACCTCTGACATGTATTAATACATGAGGTCAGGGTCTAAAATTCTATGCTAAGTGTGTAATTTACTAATAAAACTTTGAGGTTTTGTGGACCCTCTCACATTTGTCATTCCTTTCAACCATGAGCATCTACGAATCTTAGGTGCTCTCATATTCTTAAGGGCGGGACATATACAAATGCTCAAAGTTTTAGAAAATTTTTACATTTTCTATTATTTTGTATGATTAGCTTATATGTAAATATATTTATAATTATGTTTCTTTATTAGAATTTTGGTTTCTCAGTGACAAAAAGTCTCTTTGATCAGATGCAACTGTTTATTTTACGCTGAAATACTGCAAACAATTGTCAACAGCCCTATAAGCAAAAGAGAAAATCAAATGAAAGCAGAGTGGTAATTAATGTCTATTTTAGTATTTAGATATAAATACTATATTCTTTCCCATGTAGGTTTGTAGTTGCTCTGTAAATAAGTTAAATTTCTGTTTCTCAAAGGAAATCATAGAACTGGAAAGGCACTGCCTGAACAGTGAATGTGTCATTCCATTTAAAAAACTGATATATGAATTTAATAACCTATCATAGACAGAATCGTAAAGAAGAAATATGGCCAGCAAACAGATGGTCTAGTCTAGAACTGGAGGTTTGTGTTCAGTTTCTGGTGTTTCTATTTGTTCCATGCGTGACACCAGCCAAGCCAGTTCATCTATTTTCTGTTTCAACCTTCTTGTTTACAACACAGAGAGAATGCAACCCTTCCCTCCCCAAACCCCTCTCATAATACACATTAGGAGACGCTGGAAGGTACTTGGCTAATAGCCTGAGGACATAAAAGTTCTTAAAGAATTTATGACACTCAACACTAAGGTAATTCATAACTCAATAGCCTGAATTAGCCTAATCTTAGCACTAAAAATGCAAGAAAATGAAGTTTCTGAATTCCAGAGGCAGGTTTCTAGCGATCACAGAAGAAACTGCTCATTGTTTTTAATGACAAAAGGGAAGATATTTATAGAAAATTAATGCAGCTTTTGTGCACTCTGTTTTTTTACTTCATTGTTGATCATCTGCTTGAAAGGCAGTATATTTAAATATAGAATGGCTTGGCTGCCCAATTCTCCCTGCAAAGTTACACATTATGAAGGGAATGTCATGTTTGTACAAGAATGATTCCCCTTGCATTTCCAAATGAGTAGATAGTTTTTTAATTTGGAACTCCAACATCCAGTTGCTGTAAGACCAAGAACTTCTTCATTTCAGGATATCAGTTATGATAAAATCAGTGTAATATTGTCCCAACTCAGATAGTCCAAAACCTGAAAACTTTATGGGAAAAGATGATATCTTTCAGCAGACAGCTGGATAAATCAGGCCAAAATTCAGGCATACAAGTTCTCCAAATCTTTTATCTTGTTTCTTTTATTTAAATAAGTTCAGTTTTATACATATATACATACACACATATGCAAAACATTAAATTCAAGATAATAATTTAAGTAGAAGTAAGATAAAAGGGAGTTTAAAAAATTTTTAAAAATCAAAGTAGCACATGCCAGATTTTAGCACATTCAGAGTCCACCACTGAAACTTCTTTTAAATATCCATCTACACAGCAGTGGTACATAAAAGGCTTAGCTATAGTGAAAAACAATGAGAAATAATGGTGTAAATGTTAAAAGATCAACTATATTTGACTTATTCAACTCTTACTAGAGCAAATAAAGATACTAATTCTCAATTTCTATGAAGAAATTACATTTGAATTTTTATTTTGTTAGTATGTGCCAATAGTGGTGGAATGTTTGAAGGAAAAATGTTTGCTTACTTTCATTCTACAAAAGTAATTTTGTCCATTGCATCTGACCAGCTTTATCCATTTGTGCAGAACATAGTGCATTCAGTGTTCTAGAAATTACACTTTCAAAGATCATCAGTCCAATAGAACAAAACATTGAAGTGCTCTAAAGCATATAGCTGTGTATGAATTCAGGTGGGTAATTATGCAAGATGAACATTATACATTTGTAGTAAATGATACTTACCTTCATTCCACCCAACCAATTTTTTTACAGAGGCGAGTCATGCATTTAATTTGTAGATCCTCACATTATTATTACGCAAACCAATGAAGCAATAAATTTGTTTGTATCGAAGAAAAAGTTCTGCCTATCAAAACTTTAGTGATACTGGCATCACAATACACATTTAACCTGATAACTATGAAAGAGAACAATGAAACTAAATTCATATACATATTAAGATATTAAAAAAAGTTTAAAATACTGTTAATCCTTTACTGTGACCTTACTGATTAGTAGGTAGTTCACAGGTCCTAAGCTCACCATATTTTCCAATACTTCTAGTACTTATAAAGTAATTCAGTGCAGACAGCATTGTTTAAATAATATTTTTTTTGTATGAATTATTTTAGAGAAAGAAAAACAATCTTTCTCATGTATGAATGGTCCAGAGAGCAACTATGCAAACTAATAAAAAATAAATCAGTTTAAAATTTTATCACAGCTTGAAGAAATATGCTACCTGATTCTCTTCCATTTATAAAGTGGCATTTGCAGCACAATTCCCATTATCATTCTTTAATTTTTTCCTTTCTCTAAGTTAGTATTCATCTTTCCAGACTATTGCTTAAATCATCAATGCTGTTAAAGAAAATACATTTCCTTCCTCCCTCCCTCCCTCCATTTCAGAAGATTCTGATGAAGGATATTCTTACGATAGGAAAATTCTCAGTTATTAATGGAATTCCTTGCAATCCTGACTACACACTGAACAGTCACCACACAGTATTGAAGGTAAGCCTTGTCAGGAACTACAGAGTAGAGCTGTAATATGTGAGTGTAGGACACGTGTCACGCCAGAACTGAGGGTCACAACACTCACTGATAGAACTGTCAAGAGGATTCAAGAGAAACTGACAGCAGAACTGAGATTTGCAACCAGGAGGGATAAGGAATCGTGATCTAAAAGCTTCAGAGAAGAAACTGAGACACACATCTGCTGAGAAAGTCATCCAGCCTGTGTACTTCCCTACTGGAGAAATTATCTGAATTCTAAGTGCTTTCATGTTGAACCTTTTAGCAAGAGATTTGGTTTGGTTATTTATTTATCAGTTGTTGCTCTATATGATTATTGCTTGGATAGGATATTTAGAAGGTCCTTATTAAAGCAAATACCTCATTTTGAGGCAGTGAAAAATTCATGAGAGAAAGAAAAGTGATAAATATTCAGATTTAAGTGACAAAATTCTTGACACACAAAATAAGACTGAAAAAGAAGGTCCAAAGAAGGTTTTATACTCTCTCAAAACAAAACCCATTTCTGGAACACTTCCATTATTTATGGAAGGCATTTAAATACATTTTCAGAACTGAATTGAGTATTATTTCACATAAGTATAATGGCCTACACCCATTTTTTCAAAATGCAGAAACATAGTGTTTCAAATGATTCCCCATCTGACAACAGTGGAATTATTATTTCACCTTTCAGTGTTTTAAAAAAATCTAAAATTCAACTGGTTAAAGACATGTTATTAATAGATTAATGAGATTAAAGCTAAAATGGCTTGCTCTAACTATCTAGGCCCCGAAAATTCCAACCAATATTGCCTCTGATGAAGTAAATTACACAGTTTGCCTCTATAGCTCGTCGATTTTGGGTTCTATCTTAGATAAAATTGCTTTCTTTTCAGCAAGCTTTGAAGAAATAAGAGATGCTTTCCATGGGATAGGTATCTATATATTCATTAAATGTTTTAATGAGCTGATTTAGATAAATGGAGGAAAGACATTGGCTTTGATCATAAAATACAGTTTTGCTCTTGGAAACCATCTCCTTCCCTATAACCTCGAATTATATAGTTAAGGAATATCACTTTACATTTTTTCTTGTTAAGCTACAACAGTATAATTTTATACTGTTTATGTCTGAAATATTTCCACAACATCAATATATTGCAAGGAATAAAACATTTAAAAACCTAAATTTCAGTTTAGGAGACTCACTCGTAAGAAACTTTTGTGACAAAGATAAAGGATTAGCCTAATTTACAAAAATCCACTCCTGGAACACATCCTGTGACAAGCACTTTACCATTCTGTGGGAGAGCCCAGATGACCACTCATACCCCTCTGGGTCTCAGCTGTACTAAGGACTAATTTTTACCTCTCACAAGAAATAAGGAATTGGATATTCCTGTCCATGCAAATCAACTACATCATTTAGGAATTATTTTTAATTTTTATTAATATTATACCTGCTTGAGACAGTGGACAAAACTGATTTTTTCTATGAGCTATAACAAATTGCAATACAGAGTAGATTAAGTTAGTAAGGGCCTTACCTAAACATATACTTAATGCACTCCATCCCTCACAGCCCCTTGTAACTAAGAAATCTAAATTTATCAGTAGGTTTAGCTGCAGACCTAGCTACAAAAAGTATCATTTTCTTCTATCATGGTCACAGATGAGGAACTGAAGATACAATTCCTACCCAGAATCTTTGTGAACCATGTAGAAATGAAAAAAAACAGACTCTTAGCGCTATATATCAGTCCAGAGCTCAACTACAAAACTTGCTTATTGGAGAAAAGCTAGTAGGAATCATCGGATTAGATTCCGGTTGCAAACAAAATGAAATATTTTATTTGACTACTCCCCTCATCAGTCTCACATGCCTATAACTATGGAGGAGTCTATGATGGAAAGGTGCAAAATTTGCTACTGATTTTTTTCAGCATGGCATGATGTTCCTTGCATTATATCTCTCATATGGTAAATTGAAGCAAAAGTTACTTCTTTCGCCTGATGAACAAAGAAAATAGAACAAACCATAAATACAAGAAAAAAGTATAAAGTAAAAAACTGTATCAAAGATTTGGCACAGTCCCAGATCATCCTAAGAATGGAACTAACTGTGTACAAAGCCAACACACATAAAGCAAATGATTCCTAGAATGGCAGAAACTCACTAATCAAAAGATTTGCATAATAATCATCCATCTGTATGATGCACCATATGGCAAACAAGACTGTAATTTCACTGAATATGTTTTCCAGGGGAAACAGGTTGCTTGCGTTTTCAACTAAGTGAAAAAAATCCTCCAACCTAGTCATAAATAGCTGATACACCCAAGCCAGGGAAAACTTTGGATGTAAATACAAGGAAGGCATGGAAAGCAGCATGTTGCAAGAATCACAGACTCTGAAAAATCTATTTCCTGTGTGCAATAGAATATGTTAAAAAAAAAAAAAAAAAAAAAAAGAACAGTTTCAAGAAGAAAAAAAGCAGTGAGCTACTGGCAATGAACTACATTTTCCAATCTTCATAAGATTTGTTAACCTATATAATTTCAAGTTACTAATGTATCCAAAACTGAATTCCAGCTTTGCTTTTCAGAGTTGCATCTGTACAAATAAAATGAACACTTCAACATTACTTTCGCATACACATTTGAAATAACAGAAAATATAATCAAGATTACACATGTAGGGATAAGAGTCAGAACTCCTGTATCTGTTTATGTAAATTCTGGGGATATTGACAGCTTCTTCAGGAAGAGAATCAAACTGGAGAATATCTGTGTAAACCATGTACCAGTCTTTCTATATTTAAATAGCTGTGCTTCACCAGAAACATGAGTTCACTGATTTTTAGTAAACAACAATTTTAGCAAAGCAATATTTTCAATAAGGATTTTAAGAATGCTGGGGAACTGCATGCTGCTTCTTTTTAACCACTGATGAGACAGGTTTTTGGTAAAAACATTTAAACAGACCATTCTAGACATTATAATATATAAATTCATTGCTCGTCTTACAGATTCAGGTGCTTAGAGAAATGTCCAAACAAGGAAGAAACAGAATGCGGCAATAGCTAAATGGGCCTGTTTTATGGATATATTTTTATAAATGGGGTATGGTGAGTGTGGTGAGGAGCCTCTTGCCTTTGAACAGGACAGGCAAATCTACTTTTGAAGGCATATATTCTTAGCTATTCAGAGCTTTCAACAGACCACTCACTGAAGATAAAAGAAAAGCTGGGATTAAATTTTAAGGAAAAAAACCCTGCCAAATCTCAAGATCTATGGGAGTAAGTAAATAAGATTAAATAGAATAACAGAAAGAGAGTAAAAGGTTGCATAGACTAGACCAAATAATTGCAACTACATAGTAGAAATATGTAGGATTCTTTTATGAATCTAGACTTACATAATGAAATATCTAAGCGGAACTTGCACCAAAAGGAAGTACCTTATGGAACATCATTTTCATTTCTAGTAAAAGGAAGTCCAAAAAAACACCTAAGAGATTCTGTTGAGAACATGCTCATTTTGCCTCCACTAATGATTTCCACCATGAAAGACCCTTTTGTCAGCTGACCTCAAAAGCACTAGAAACTGTCATAGAAATTAAAACAAAAACAAACCAGAAAAAGCTTCCCAAGCTTATCTAAAGAGATAAGAGAACAGAAGTGATTCCATTCCGTGTCTTTGGATGAAATTCTGTCGCACAAATAGAATAGGAATTAATAACTGTGATGGAATTAGCTATTACATCTCTTCACATGTAACAACTTTTATGTGTTCATATTAAAATAGAACCTGCTCCAAAAGCAAAAAATTCTAAAACTGCTGTGTATAACACAATTTTGATCAAAAAAACCTAAAAAATGCAACAAAATGTGGAATTTCTGCTTTTTTTCTTACTCTTCATACTAGTAAGTACTTTGAACAACTGTATATTTGGAGGAACTGGGCTCTGTTCAAAGAGCTTTATAATTGGACAAAGGACTCCACCTTCAATTTACCAGATCTTATCTATGTTCTTTAAAATTCTTTAAACCATTTAAACAATTATTACCCAGTTACAGTGTTAATCTAGTTTCTTTCAAGTTAATGTCTCTGCCAAAAACCTACCACTTTCAATAGCTCTATGTGCAGTCTCAGCAAAGAAACTAGTCAGTAATAGCCAGGAAAACACAGGAATCAAGTGATAAAATCAACACAAAAAGGAATTCTTTTCTTACTGTGACAGTGGGCTCCACCAGCCTAGGCTTGAAGCACAAGAAACAGGCAATGTAGAACAGAACACAGTGGAACTATACCTATAGTAAATAATTCAGTTAAATAAAACATAATTTCATGTAAGTTTAGATATGGTCTCTCTGCATGGCCATATATTTATGGCATCTCTGTATGCTCATGCAAAATCTTGAGTATCTAAGAGACAGAGATGCCCTGACATGGATAATTTGAGATCATGGAATCACTTTTGAATATTTAATTTGCTTATAAAGAAACATGAGCTGTGAATTATTTTTCATTGATTTATATGACACAAGTTGACCATGAGCCAGCAGTGCCCTTGCAGCAGGAAGGTCAATGATATCCTGGGTAGAATTGGGAAGACTGTGGCCAGCAGGTGAAGGGAGCTGATCCTACCCTTCTACTCAGCCCTAGTGAGGCCACATCTGCAGGGCTGCGTCCAGTTCTGGGCTCCTCAGTACAGCAAAGACAAGGAGCTACTGGAGAGGGTCCAACAGGGGCCACAAAGATAATGAGGGGTCTGGAGCATCTCTCTAATGAGGAGAGACAGAGGGAGCTGGGTCTACTCAGTATGGAGAAGACAGAGAGGGAATCTCATGCCTATAACATCTCAAAGGAAGGTGCCAAGAGGTTAGTGTCAGACTCTTCTCATTGGTGCTCAGTGACAGGACAAGGAGCAATGGCCATAAACTAAAACACAAGAAATTCCACCTCAAGACAAGGTAAAACTTGTTTCTGTTGAGGGTGACAGAGCACTGGAAGAACTGCCCAGGAGGCTGCGGAGACTTCCTCTCTGGAGACATTCAGAGCCCACTTGGATGAGTTCCTGCTCTAGGTGACAGTGCCTTGGTTGAATTCGATCTCCAGAGGTCCCTTCCAATCCTAATAATTTTGTGATTCCTATGATAAAATATTACTCAATTTAAACTATTATCCAGTAAGCTTTTATATATTACTAGTGTCTAAGGAATGTATACTAGGAACGTGGTTTTGAAACACCTTCTTCTGACCTTTAATACCATCATGATTTTAATTTTCAAAACTGGAGCACAGAATTTCAAGCTGTTACCAGGATCAGCAGAGTCGATAAAAGTTCTACAGTTTTAAGCACTTAAAGAACTCAACTGTAATGCTTCTGGGTCAGCTTAACATTCCCAGCACTTATTCTACAGAAAATTTTATTTTACAGAAAAAAAAGAAAAAAGCATAAATACAAGATATAAATAGGTTTATGTGGACAAGAAATTTCACATATTAAACTTAAGATCCTCAGCCATACTCAGTACATGTAAAAGAAACTGTTTCAGGCTCCGTATTTTTCTTAAGTATCTTGCAGAACTCCTGCTACTGATTATGTATCTTTATGAAACAGAAGATGTGGGTAAGATAATTAGTACTGTCAGGTAATCCTCCAAAAAATACACACATAGGGCAGGTAGGAGATTCTAGTTAAAGAAAGTCTTTTTACTGTCAGAGTCTTCTGAACTTCTTATATGGCTGCACATATCTATCACGTTCATTTTAATGAGCTCTACAAAAAGGTTACATTTCTGACCTCCAGAGCTCAAAGATCAAGTTATCACAATTTTACTTCTTGTTAAAAAACTCTGAAATCTACTCATATCATGGGCATTATATGACCAATTGTTACAATGAAAATTAGGAAAATTCTGAAATATGAGTCAAAGTAACATGTTGCCTACAGCTTCAGTGTCCATAATTGATTCATCTTTAAATAATTACCATATCACCTATCACCCTGCCAACACATGTTTTAAGACTCAGGACTCTCTGGAGAGAACTGTGTTTTATTACTAATTGTAGAGAGAAGAAGATGGAAAGAGAAGGCAGCTGGCTCTAGCTCTACTTCTTCTTCAATGTTAGCATAAAAATGGGTAATTATTTCCTTTTCTCCTGGGTCTTCGGTGTTTCCAGATTTTTTTCAGTGCCCACCTTTAGTAACTGTGTAGCACAACTAACTGCAGGTTAGTACCAGGTCTCCAAAGACAAAACTGCAAACTGCCGAATTTTAGCAGCTATGGTGCAGTAATTTCAGTTTGCACTTTGCTTTCTGAGTAAAGTTAATGAAGGTGAGGCACACACAGAACCTGAGGCAAAATACAACCCCCCATGTAATTATTTCAAAAAGATGGCAGAAACCATGCAGTAGCTCTGAATTTGTTTCCTTTCGCTAAAAGACATAGACCCATGTGCGCTGAGTAATAGAACCATGATACTGAATGTCTTTGAAAATGGATGTTGTAATGGTTGGTTAAACAGGGGGGAAAAAGACCTGTCCAAGAAAAAGAGAATGACTTTGGGGTCCCTGTACCTGTCAACACTCATAAACTGTGTGTTCAGTTTATGTTTCACCTACAGATTTTATGTGTTATCTTCTGTATGTCTCATTTCTGTGACTCAGTTTTTGATCTGTCAAATGAGAATTAAACTCCATATTTATTTTCTTTCTCATTTCCCTCACCTCTACTATAATTACATTTGAGAATACAACAATGTAAAGAACCTGGATATACTGTCATAGTTCATATTGCCTCTAAATTGTAGCTGTAAAAAGCATAGCTTTTCCTGTAACTTACAAAAAATACCAATGGTACTTTATAATGGTCCAGAAAGCTCCGTTTTGAGCCAAAGATGAATACCAGACACTTCAGAAACTTGTTAACCAAAGAGTACTATTAAAACTATAATTAAATGTCATTCCTTTTGAGCTACATGAGATGGGAACCCTCAAGGGCACTTATATTTCGTTCAAGGTATGGACCTTGAATTTAAAGCAGATGGTTGGGTTTGACCCAGATCTAGAAATTTTGCATCTCACTGGATTGTCTCACTAGTATCATTTACACTGCTGCTGCTGCTAAGAGAGGTCTTGGCTATATGTCTACATCATTCTGTGAGCCTGCAAAAAGGGCCTGAGGAATATCCTGAAGACATTCTCTGAGAATGGTGAGCAATGCCTATGGATGCGCTTAGTAGCTAGGTACATGGTTACACACACCTATATAGGCTGTCTGAGGGTTATCACAGAGATTAATAAATTAATCTGACCAATGACAAGTGTTTCTAAAAGCAAAATGAATTAATAACTTGCCTTCTGCTACTGGAACTGCTGGCCACATGATGAAAGGCTGAGATAACCAGGTTTGTTCAGACTTGAGAAAAGAGGGCTTAGAGGAGACCTTATTATCATTTCCAGTAGACAGAGGACTGCTGCAAACAAGATGGAAACTCTCTTTTTACAAGGAATTACATGGAAAAAATGAGGGTAATGGGTACAAGTTACTTCTAAGGAGATTCCAACTGGTCACAAAAAAAAAATTTTTGCACAATGAGAAAAATCAACCCTTGGAATAATTTTCCCAAGGAAGTGGCGGATTCCCCAGTGGTGGACACTTAAAAGATCCAGGTAGACAGGTGTTGGAACATGTTACCTAGACTACGCTTTTGCCAATAAAGGTTGGACCAGATGATCCTTGAGGTCCCTTCCAACATGGTATACTATGTACCTGGTAGAGTTCTTTACGATAATATTATACTGAAATCACCCTCTGGGAGTAATATAAAATTGGATTCCCATTCAAAACCCAAAACTTCACTGGCTACTTTCCTATTCAACAGCAAAAAAAATTAACTATCACATGGGTCCAGGAATTGACACAGAAGCATCACAGTTCTACTTATTGTGTCTTTGGTAAGAACTTTCATAAGCTGCAATTATCACAGGATTGATTATTCCCTTCAAGCAAAGCACATGGCTGTGTCTGCTTTAACAAACATATTTTCAAGGAATCTCTTTCTTCTCAGGTTAGAACTACTGTTTCTACAACAGGAAGTTTGTTACTTTTGGAGATATTTTTTCTATTAAAAAAATACCAAGGAAGGCAAATGAAAGAGAATGTGAGGATTTGGAATTGCTTTTGGTCTAAATTCCTCTTGTCAAGTCTATAAGAACTAACACTTTTACAGAATTTTTACCTTAAACCTGAGCCAAAGGTCTTGGTATTTTATTTTGTACCTGTGAAAATGGAGTCTTGCCTGTGTTTCTTAATGTTTCTTGAAGTTCAGAGAAGCATTTGTTAACCAATTGATTCTTGATTCAGCATATGCTGAAGTCCCAGTGCAGCTGTTAAAATCGATGGATCTCAGTCAAGAGTGCATCACTGATTTATCTACATACAGGCCTCCAATCGGAATATATATTTGTACAAGATTTAAAGAAAGATTGAAAAGTCAAGATCAGAAGTCAAATCCAAACTAGATAGTCATTAGGTTAAAACAATTTTCTGCTTGCCATTTTCTCTAGGCAACACATGAGTGTGAGATGGTAAGGTTTGGTAGAGCAGCCTAAGCAACTAGATATCCATTTACAACTCATGGATTCTGGCACAAATTCAGATAAAGACTGAATTTATACACAAGACTGGTAAAGAAAAGCTTGGCTTTATGACCTCAGTAAAAGCTGTTACATCTGAAAACCTTCAGGTTTTCCAACTGCAACAAGTTTTCTATAGAAAATATTATTGACAACCCTGTGTCATCTATGTCAGTGCTGACATTTGGCCATTCTCTCAGTATATCCAGGAAAGCTGAAAGCTAGCTGCCAACTCTAAGATCTTTTATGATCCTTAAATATGGGGAATCATTGTTTCAATGTTCATAGCATAACATTCCTACATCTTCCAAATCTGCAAACAAGAGCAAAAAGAAAACAAAGCAAAAGAAAATACTTTCTTCAGTTAAAGAACACTTAAAAGATGACAGATATTTTACCATGAGATCATCACATTTTACTTCTATGAAATGAAAGAATGACAGTCTCTTATACAAAGGGATTTGTGATGTGCTGATGAGAAGTACTATAATAATCAAGCATTTTTTAATGAAGTTTCCACTGATCAGACCCTCCACAACTCTATTCTACATTTGATTAAAAATACTCTGTGTCTTCCACTAATGTTTACAGAGAATAAAAAAGGCTAATATTTGATAGACTTTTTACAAAAAAGTCTTAACCATATTTGAAGACAGTTAAGTGAACAGCTGTACTATAAGAAACTTTATCTAAGCATTAGGAAATAAGGCTTTAGAAGAAAAAACATGGACACGCTCGGGAGAAGTGATTCAGAGACAGGCAAATTGGATTCTTGCTAAAAAGGAATGGTAGTATTTCAAATGCTCACTTCCTAAGTAATTGAAGTAATTAAAACTCTGTGATAATTCTATGTTGCCAAATAAACTTTTATTGTATTTTCCACTTATTATTTTGTGGGAGTGTCTTACATTTTTTAATAGTCAATTCACATTTTCAAATTTATTATTCCTTAGAGTATTATAGTGAGGTAATATTACAGAGGAAGTTGCTGCTGTATTTCTTTCTAGCTAATGTTACAGGGAAAAAAATCTGTCTACAAAGAATTTAAAAAGTTTCAGTATTTCTCTCAACATTCTTTAAATCTGTTTTTTTTCTCCATCCTTGTTTTTCCTCATCTCTTTTGTCTTTCTGGTTATTATCCATACCATTCCATGCACATACCTTTTTCCTTTAATTACTTTTTGTACTCACTTGTTCATCCACACTGTTACTGCCTGTTGCTAAGCAACATGCATAACATTACGATATACACTCATTTCTCTTTGAACACATTCTACTTCCTGTTTGTGTCATTCTTTTCCAGTATTTTATCCCATTCCATCCTGCTGTTATTTCCACATTTTTTCACACCTTGCTCAGAGTAACTTGCCTAAGAATACCCACAGAATTTAAAAAATAATTCTTAAACAGCCAATATAATATAGTATGCAGTGTTGATGGTATTTCTTCGATTTTTATCTTTATTTAATTAAAAAGAAAGCACAATTAATGCACAAAATATTCTGTATGAAGAAATGTAGCTGATAACTTGGACACAGGTGCAAAGTCAAGAATACAAAATAGAGAAAAACCTTCAGAAATAGACCTGCAGGAAGGGTAAAGATACCAAGACAGACCTTGTTTCATAAATAGGACAGGGTCATGGAGGTAGAGAGTAGAGTAAATCTGATGTAGGTAAGACACAGAAGCAAATGTAGAAGTTAAAATACAGGATGTTTTTGGGGAACCAATTCCTCCATCCATTAGCAGAATAGAAGACTTTGGTACCATATGTTTATTTTAAGATACAAAGAATAGCAAGCAAAGAGGTTAACTTCAAAAAGCTTTCTCTGGAAGACTGTTGAGAATTCCTATAGAGACATCACAGGTGTCAACTTTCAAGCATTCATATTAACACTAAAAACTGAAAAAATCTTGGTCATAAACTATTACAGAATATGAAAGAAATTCAATCATCTCTCCTGTAACTCTATTAATTTTTGTTCTCTGACATTCTTTCAGAGTAATGGAATATTTTAATAAATTCTCTTCAAAAGCCACTAAAGGTTATAGCAGGCTAGAAAAGGGTTAATAAGGTCCTAAGGAATTAGTCTTGCCAATAACAGATGCTGTCAGCAACAATCCAATTTTATCTTCTAGAAAAAAAATTACTTAGAGGAGCAGAAACAAGATGTTTAATGAGTGAAGAAGTAGTGAATCTAGCCTTCCACAGAGTTGCTTCATCTACCTACCACAATAACTGGATTCCTCAGTGACTTCCCACTTCGCAATATTTCTGGTTCTTTTCATGTTTCTCTCCCTTTTCTTTTTCCTTGTTGTTTGGCTGAGTAAGAGCCACTATATGCCATAACTGATTGAAGCTTTAGCTATGTTTAAAAATTATATACATGCAAGAAATGAGTAAATACAGGCTTAATAGATAATTTGCTTGTATTTCTCAGACTGAAATTCTGCCTCGGCGGGAAAACAAAACATGTTGCTGAATTACAGAAACTTAGGAAGGTTTAGCTTCTATTTGTCTCTAGTCTGGTTGAAATTGGACAATGTGTTAAAAATAATTAAGGCAGGATAGGCAGAAAGTGTGAACACATTAAAATTACTTCTCTAGAAAACCAGAATTGTATACAGTGGAAGAAAAAATAGTATTGATCAAAAATCACCATATAGAATGAAAAGGTGGCTCCCTCCTCCAGAGTAGGCAGCACGTTGCAATTTGCTCCAACTACCTGCTCTTAAGTCTTTCTTCTACATGTCAGCACATACACAGTCCCTTCACAGGGCTTTTAACTTGGCCTTTAACTTGGGACTGAATTATACAATAAAGATTGACCTCTTAAATCAATACTATATTCAAGCACTGACAAAAGTATTCTGTACCCCTCTGTGAAAGTATGCCAAATGGCACCATCCGCAGGCAATGCGCAAGATCTTTAATAAATTGCAGTTATATGATATGTCAGTCTTGAACCTCTCTTTTGACACAAAGAAGAAAGCTTTATTCTTTGGCACAGAACTTCATCTCAACCAAGTTTTTTCTGTTTAATAAAAAAATCTTGTTTCGCTTTATACATGCATTCCTGGGACTAAGAAACATTAAAACATTAAAAGGGCTCAGGAGGAAGGTAGTAGAAACCAGAAATTCCATCAATACAACATTTTCACCTAAGATTTTCTCTAATACATTATACCATTCATATGGGAACATGGTTTTGCAGCACCAGCCTCAGCAAAAAAGCCAACCAAACCAAAGGTCCCATATCCCTCTGGTCACCAAAGGTAAATCACAGCTGGATGTGGCTGGACATCTGCCATCATGCTGGATTTTCCTGAATTTTCAGAAGTTTAAACTCACTTAATCTAAATTATCTTAAAAACGATCAAGAATGCTTCAGGATTCCTTATTAAAGCTGCAGTCGTAGATATTTTCTGTAACATCTGAAAGGCCTTACGTGATTAGCCTGGTTTTGGCAGAGATAATTTTTTCCTAGTAGCTGGTACAGTGCTGTATTTTTGGATTCAGTATGAGAATTAAGTTGTTATCACACTGATGTTTTAGTTGTTGCTGTGCAGTGCTTGCCCTAAGTCAAGGACTTTTCAGTTTCCTGTGCTCTGACAGTGAGCACAAGAAGCCAGAAGGGAGCATGGGCAGGACAGAGGACCCAAACTAGCAAAAGGGATATTCCATACCATAGAGCATCATGCCTAGTACATAAACCAGTGGAATTGGCTGGGAGGGGCCAATCGTTGCTGAAGAACAGGCTTGGTGTCACTCACTGGGTGGTGAGTGATGGTATTGAGCATCACTTGTTCCTCTCTGGTGTTATTCCTCTCTTTCTCCTTTTTATTATTATTATAGTTATTTTACTTTGTTTCAATAACCAAACTGTTCTTGTCTCAACCTGATTCATCTCCCCACTGGGGGTGGAGTGACCAAGCAGCTGTGGAGTACATAGTTTCCAGCTGGCATTAAACTATGACAGTTATCAAGCCACAAGACTATGAAGGAGATCACATGAGACTAAGAGGCTGTACATAATATCTTGTTACAATGAAAGTTCATGAAAATTTGAAAATGAAATAACACATGCACTAAATAAGCAATAAATGCATGTAAGTGCCTCTGTAGGCTTCATTATCCATTCAGTTCAGGAAGATAATATCATTTCAATTCAAGCCAGTAAAAAACTCCTAATCAAGTTTCATAAAAACCTTTTGATAAAGTTTTATGGAATTGTCACCACATTCCTTGACATTAATTATTGAGTTCTGAACTTGAATTAGAATTTGTTGTTACCAAAACCTAAATTAACAAAAGAATAGGAAGAAGTTATTTTCAGCTTCTGTGTAGGTATTCCACTCCTACAAGTGCAATTATAAAGCAAGATAAAACACAAAAATGTTCACTATTACAGGCCATTACTATGAAGAACTCTCAACATGTAAGAACGTAATTTTCTAAATCCATTAAACTCTAACTATGGACACTGCTCAGGGGAAATCAATGATCCTTGAGTACTGATAACATTAGTCACTTGACTTCAGAAGCTACTAAAATTCATACCCTCCTAAGTTATCTGTAGGCATATACGTGAGGTACGACTATTGCTCACTCTCTCCTAAGTAACAGACATAAACAAAAGCAAAAGGAAATTCACTTTGAGAGAGGGCTGATGGTGAAAATCCTGCAGTCCCAAACAGTCAGGATTTTAAACACATGAGAAACAGAGGAATGAGTCTATAAAACAGTATGGCTGTGCTATGTACATCCATGAAAACAAGCATAGCACACACTTACTAAGATAAATAGAAAAAAGAACACTAAGGTGAGGGCCAGAGAAGAAATTATTTAATTAAGTCTTGTTATTGAAATGCATCTTTGACTCCTTACTGACCATTTTACTAGATGACTCTAGACATGACTCCATTTGAAGTGTTTATGAAGCACAGTTTGTCAGCATGAAAACCTTTGTCTGAAGAATGTAATAACCTTCCAACACAAGAAGCCAGGAGGAAAAAAACAAAGAGTAGATGTTCTCTTTCTTTCAAATAAAACATAACATGTCCTTTAAAATGACAATAAAATGCTAGGGTTTTTTCAGAATTATTATTTTTCACTATAAAATTAATATCAATATTTTAAAAATCTATTAGGTCCTTAAATGGGAATAACAGTCATGGCCAAAAATTCCAGTCATAGTGTATTATGTATATTTATGCATAAGCAGAAGATAATGCCACTATGTATTTACATTCCCTAACTTAGGTAAAGAATTAATATTGCATTTGGCATTGTAATGCATTTACCATATTAATGTTACTCAGGGGAGAAAAACCCAGCAGATAAAAACCAATAGAAGGAAGAAGAGATTTGCTGCCAAGGTTGCAATTTAGATGTGTAAGACAAACATCGTAGTATTTTTCAGATTAAGCAAGACACACAGTTAGTTGCAGCAGACAAGACAAATCAAAGCTATCTGTCAAGAAAACAAGAGCTGTTAATTTGCTCATTTCCTAGAATTATTTGATTCCAAAAGAGATTAACAGTACTAGGAGTTTATAATCAGGGGACAAAGACACACACATATAACATGGGTAGAGAGACTAAGAGTATGCTAAAAATAAAAATCCTTAATACAAGGTAGTTACCTAAAAAATCATTATTTTGCTTTGGTAAATGTACTTGCTAGTGAAATTACAGATATCATTGATTACTTTCTCAACAGCAAAACAGCATTCTGAATATGAGAATTGGCCTGCTTTCAGCAATACTTATAAATAGCTTGGAGAATAAGACTTTGAATCATGAAGAACTTGAAATAATTTCTTTACCTGTTTCTGCAGGCCATTTGGCAATATGAAGTGTTGAATTGTCTGATAGTAGGATCTGAATTTGTCTCTGTATGCATTTTTGATGTTGAAATACAACCTCTGCATGTGTCTGAGCAACCCCAGGGCTGTTCTATACTGCTTACAGTGCACACATATTCTAATGCCTTCTAATAATACTGACAACAGGCTTTCAACAGTCAATCAAGCAATTGATTGAAGCATGACAACTAAAACTTTGGTTTTGTTGAAATTGGTTTAAATTTTCCAAACCAATTATTCTGTAATTCTTATAATCAAATTCTATAAAGAAAACACTCAGAGTGGTACAAGAGACTCCACAACGGATAAAACACACAACCCTATTTATCCTATAATATAATATCCTATTTATCAAGGAAGTCTTGGTGAATTCTAGATTGTTAGTAGCCACTTGGAGCTGGAGAAGGAAAAAAAGAGGGGAATCTCTGCTTCTAAGTTAACCAAGAGTCTGGGTATCAGCAATGTGCCTTAAAGCTCTAAGCCTATTGGTACTTGATTATTATCTTAGAAGAAAACATCCTGAAAGAGAAAAAACCCAGATCCAAATTATTGAATGAATTTGTCAACACTTACAGTTCGTTAAACATAGGTATATATTGCAGGAATACCCCTGCAATACTCATACAGTATATACAAGGCAGATCCCATATCAAGAAAAAAGATCATGTCATGCCTCTCAGTCCTGACAGAGGACACAGAGCATTGGTGGTACATCAGATTTTTAGAAAAGGTTAATTTTGTCTTGTTAGTATCTATCTAGGTCAAATTTAAGTAATGAGGCCATATCAGATTATTGCCATGCCGTATCATGCAATGATAGAATTGGAAACTTAAACCTCTAACAGAATTGGCAGGGTCTGAAAATAAATAAATAAACAAATAAAAAGAATTTATTTACAAGGGTCTATGCAGAGAGTACAATTTCAGCGGCTGTTCAGTTCTAGGATACAGAACCTGAACGGGGACAGCTCCTAACTGCAATGGACTTTTGAGGAACTAGGGAAAAAAAAAAAATTTCAACAGCAGCATAGCAAGAACAACAGGATATCTGATTAGTAACTTCCTCCCCCATTACCCACCTATCACAGTCGGCATCATCAGATGTTCCAAATAAAGAACAATTATGAAGCACTTTACTCTTTAAAAAGTTTTTCCTATTCCTAGTTAATAGCAAAAAGGACAAAGAAATACATATCATAAAAAATAGTTGTGAATTCAAAGGGACAGGGTGGGAAGGGACAAAGAACTAAAAAATTTTAAGACATTAGAAACCAAAGGTCCATAGGGTGAGAAATTGCCATGAAAGATCTTTTTTGCAAAGGAATTGAGAATTTTGTGTGAATCAACTTTAGCTACAAGTTATTTTTCCTACAATGACTGCAGTGTATTGAAGAAATCTGACCCAATTTCTGGCTCCACCTGGGAGAAGGAAATCTAGAGTGAGGCTATTCTCAGCAATGAATATTTCTTTTTTCTCACATTCAGACAGAATTTTCCCCGACACTATGTGGAGACACTGCCTCTTGTCATGGTGCATCACCACATACTGAAGACTCCTCCTCTGTACTATCAATGTACCAAAATGCAAGATGCAGAATGTGCTCAAGTGTAAATGTAATCTTATTTTTTTTCTAGGAATCCATGATTAAAAGGGAATCTTTTCTTGACCATAAGTTTATTTCAAGAGAATCTGCGCAAGGTATAAGAGATTTGGAGGAAAAAAATCAGTGCATACATTCAAAAAATTCAGATATTGTTTTAAACTTTCAGGATTTATGGCATCATGCTTTTCAAGCATGAGGGAAATATTACAAGAAAAGGATGTAAAGTTATAGATCATATCAAACAATTCTGGGAATAGTTGAACTAACAAGTCCTGATTCCTTGTATATTTGTATGTTATGATGGACAAAGTATAGAGTCAGATGAAATCTTTGTCTAAAGCTTCTCCACAGTTGGGTCTTCATGAGGTCTTGTTTCCATTGAGACTTTGTAGAGTTTGCTAAGATTCATTAACTCCTATAACATCCCTATCCTCCACTGGGGCACTCACAGCATGTCTCTCTTCTTTGCTCACCCATTTTTATAAAACTTTCAGAAGTAAAAATATTTCTTTGTTCTCAGCTCTCACTGAAACCAGCCTGTAAGCGCCACAGGTATCACTTAGTGGACACCCATTACTCTATAAGCCTCATAAGAAGACAATTAGAAATACCACAGAAATTCTTGTATATTTGAAACAGGAATGTTTTAATAAACTTTGTTCAGTTCAGGAATATAAAGATTGCTAAGAGCACATACATAATTTCAATGCTATGAATAATACCATTAATTTAAACAAAATACTAAAGATGAAGAGACAGAGTGCAGCTGCGTTATAGAGTACATGTTGCCACTTAAGTGTATTAAATTAAATAATAACTTAGTTTGTCACGTTAAAAACAAGTGCTGTCACCGGGTATTTTTTTAAACTACCACTTAAGTTTTGTTAGGATGTAGTATTACAATATCCTCTTTTTAACTGGGTCACATTTCTGATGCCAATTCATTTTCTCAAAATACAGCAGAGACTGCAAGAGAAGAGAAAAAAATCTAAATCCAAAGAAAACTAGTTAACTATTTGACATAAGACTGTTCTTTTATTACACCATAAACTGGCTCATTTTTATTTTTGTCATTTTTTTCCCCTACTATAAAGGGACCCTGGACTTTGCAAACACTTCCTTGCTACAGCAAATAAGTAATTGCTATTTATATTATTCATACTATTTGTACTATATTATTCTACTGTATTCTCTGTGGGTTTTTCCCACAGTCTTTAATAACACTGGTGGATCTTGGGCTGCTCAGGCCCTTGACTCAAATGACCATGAGTGTGGGAACAGTGACTTTCCATTTGTGGACATGAAAACTGTAAGGGAGCAGCTGTATTGGCTGAATGTTCACAGGTGCATGCAGCCTGATGGGATCCATCCCAGACATCCAAAGGAACTGGCAGATGTTATGGCAGGATCCCACTCTGGCATCTGCCAAGGATACTGGGAGTCTGAGGAGGTCCCTGCTGGCTGAATGCTAGCCAATGTTATTCCTATCTATAAAAAGGCTGCGAGGAAAGGTGCAGGAAACTACACTTAGCGTAACTTCAGTTCTTGGAAAAATTATTGAGATCATCACACTGGGTGATAGTGAAAAGTATTTAAAGAATGCCACAATCATCAGGCACAGTCAGTGCAAGTTCACAAGGCAAAAGTCTTGTTTAAACAATTTTATATCCATGATGCAGTCACCCACCTAGTGGATGAAGAGGAGGCAGTGGATGTAGTGTTTCTGGATTTTAATAAGGCCTTTTATACTGTCCCTCACTGTGGGTCTGACATTTCTAAGTCTGAAGAGATTTTAGCCTGCAAGCAGTGCTAACTGTTTCCCAAGAGAAAAGTTCTCAAGAAAGTCTCTTCTCAAAACAATCTTGGCAAAAAACTATCCCTTCCCAAAACAATCTTTCTCCAGGTGGTGTTTTGCTTTTTCTCTAGTTTCACCAGTGGGATTAGAGAGGTGTTGTTCCTAGTCACCAATCATTTTAAGCCTGTATTGGAACACCTTAGTAAGAATTAGACAATAAAGCCTTCTATACTCTTTGCCTTCTGAAATACTTGGAGTCTTTCGTCTTTCTTTTGTGTCCTAGAGCAACACCCCACAGCTTCCTTCCAGCTAAGTTATCCAACTGTGGAACTCACAATTTAGACTGAGCAGTTTCATTGTGTACTGGGTGAAGAAATGGCTGAAGGGCTGAGCTTGAAGGGTTGTAGTAGATGGGGCTGCATCTGGCCGGTGCCTGGTCACCAGTGGTGAGCCTCAGGTTCTATTCCAGGGCCAGGTCTGTTCAATATATTCACCAATGATCTGGATGCAGGAGTTGAATGCACCATTAGCAAGTTTACAGGTGATACCAAACCGGGAGGTGCTATTGATTCTCTTGAGGAACAGAAGACACTGGCAGAGGGATCTAGCTGGACTGGGGCTTTGGACAATGACTGATGGGAGGAAATTTAACATGCCAAAATGCCAGATTCTGCACTAGGACAGAGTAGGGCCAGGCACTAGCACAGACTGGGAGAGCAGTGGCTGGAGATCAGCCCTGCAGAGAGGGATCTGGGCATGCTGGCTGGCAGGAGCTCAGTGTCAGTCAGCCACGTGCCCAGGCAGCCAGGAGGGTGAGCTCCGTGCTGGGGTGCATCAAACCCAGCACAAACAGCTGCTATAGAGATGGTTATACCACTGCACTCAGCGGTGCTCTGGCCTCACCTTGAGTCCTGGGCCTCACAATTTAGAACAATGTGAAGATCCTTGAATGTGTCCAAAGGAGGACAAAAAAGCTGGAAGGAATGTCCTGTAAGGAGCAGCTAAGGACTTTGGGCTTGTCTGGTTTGGAGAAAGGGAGGCTGAGGGCTGACCTCATTGCTCTCTGAGGATGGGAAATGGAGAGGGAGGTGCTGAGCCCTTCTCCTTGTGATCCAGTGATAGGACATTTCAATGGTTCAAAGCTCCATCAGGGGACTTCAGACTGGGTGTTCTTAACCAAGAGAGTGGTCAAACCCTGCAACAGGCTTCCTAGAAAGGTGACGGCTCAGGTTTTCAGTCTATCAGCATACATCACAAATTGCAATTCAAACAGAAGATGCAGTTTATATTGAAAAGAAATCTTTTGTTCTTAATTCTGGAGAAAAATCTGCTTTTAATAAAATGTATACTCTGAAAGAGCTTAAGTAGTAATTTTCCATTCAGGGTAAAGGTTCAGCTTTGCATGAAAATGAGCATGAATTGTTGTCATCTAATGGCTGTTTAATCATTTATTTGAAATTAGTTTGGTTGGGTCAGTCATTTTTCCAGTTTCTATCATCCAATGCAATTAAAAAATCATCAACATCTGTGTGGGTAGTTCCTGTAAAAACATCACCAAACTGAATAAATATAAACTGTTGCTAAAAGAACTGATTCACATTTGAGGCATGTTGGCAGGTGTACTGCTATTACCACAGATGTTAATCATAATAAAAAAATTAATCTTTGATGTCTGGCACATTCTAATAGTTTTATTATAAGTCATAGTTTTATCGAATCTGAAAGAAAACAGCTTGAATGAAGAGTCCTGAGGATATGACCAGCTAAGCACTTCCTATGACATTAACATTTTAATAAGTTGTATTACCATGAATGTATTATGGTAACTGACCACATGCATATCCCTATTTGCAGCAATACAAAATAAAAAGGATTCATGCTAAATAAGAATGGTCTCTGTCAAAACAATTTACTCTGAACCTCAAGGACCGATGAAAGAAGGTCAGTATGAAAGGCAGGAGTGATAACTAAGAGGTAAGAACCAGTGACTTATTTAAATTTGCTAACATAATTTTGAATACTTCATTGGACATATCCTCAAAAATAGAAAAAACACAAATTTTAAATTAAAATGTGAACTTAATTTAAATTAATAAGTTAAAATATTCAAATATTTATTTCATGTAGTAATCTTTCCCAAATTAGAAAAATGCATGTTGAACTATTTAGGAAGAATAAATGTATGTGTGGCACATTGTGTAACACTCACATGCTAGGTTTTGCTTTCAAACCTGAAAAAATACATACCTGTACTTACACAAAATTTTCTTCAGTAAAAGTGATAAGCAAAAAAGTTCAGATTTTTAATCAATTTTCTGTAGGATTGGGATAACAGACAGACTTGGGTTATAACTGCTAAAAAATTCTATTTAAAATTTTTGTTAGGATCATTTTGTGCCAGATTTATCTATAGCAGTAGTGACAGGATAGGGGCAATAGTTTTAACTATTAAGGGGTTAAATTAAGATCTGCTGCAAGAAAGAATTTTTACAGTGAGGGTCGTGAGACACTGGAACCAATTGCTCAGGGAAGATGTGGATACCCCACACCTAGAAATGCTCAAGGCTCTGATCAACTTGGTCTAGCGGAAGGTGGCCCTGCGCATGTCCAGGGAGCTGGTCTCAACGATGCTTAAAGGTCCCTTCCATCCCAAACCATTCTATGATTCTTTGACATCATGCTCAGCAATTAAAATTTGGGGAACGGGCAAGGAAGAGAAGTTAGTGGTTATGGAGTTTATCTTCCTAAGTAATGATTAGCTGTGCTGCTTTCCAGGAAGAAGCTAAACATCTGCCTGCTAATGAGAAGTAGTGAACAAATTCTGTATTCTCTGTTGCATGCGCAGCTTTGCTTCACTCATTAAAGTGTCCTCATCACAACCCATGAGATTTCTTGCTCTCACTCGTCTGATTCTCTCCTCCGCCCCACTGTGGGGGCACTCAGTGAGTCACTGGCTGGGGTCAACCCAACACAAATAGCAAAGTGTTTTGTTAAGTAATTGGATGACAGAATTGGCAACAGAGTTAGAGACAGGAAAAGCAAAACAAAACACATTAGTACTACTTCTACCCAAAAGATCTATCTATAGGTGCTAACTCATAATGTTTTCCTGCAAAGTATCACCTCACTTACACAGAACCTGGGACACATACACAGTTAATGTGTTGATTCCCTGTGCAATGAATTATGAAACAGATACTGCCTCAAAAAGGAGTTTGTGTTAGGGTACAGCCTCTCAATACAAAAAACATTCAATTTGACTCTTGTTCCCCATAAAACTCTTAGTATTTTTTAGGTATATTATGAGGATCTCCTTTTACATCCACAATTCCTCCCTCACAAGGGTGAACAGATTTGGTATTTTTAGACAGCTGTTGGATTTTTGTCCACTTCACAAATACCAGCTAAAGACAGGTAGGACAGTCGGATTAATTTTCCTTTCTGTCTTCCTTGGGTGGGATACTGGTTAGAGAAAATCATTATTAAGTCCACTCCCTGACAGGAAATGGTAAATCAAGATGCTGAGACAGGTCCTTTACATTCTGATTTTACCAGTGTTAGGGCAATGGTAATTATTTTTGGGCATGGGACAAGCTTTTAACCCACAATTGGGAAAAAAAAATAAATATGCTGACATGCACAGGTAGAGAAAAAATGGATCTTTTCTATTAGATATGGTCCTCAAGAGATAAGGAAAAAGACTTGTATAGGTGATGAAGTGTGATAATATGAAAGGCTGCAAGACAGTCGCTTAAGAAACAAGAACAACAAAGGGATAAACTACTGCAGGCATCACCAGAGCTGGAATGACATTGTACTGTGTACTATGTTTCCATAGCAACTAGCCATAGGAAGATGAATGTCTCATATTCACTGTGCTCTGCAGTACATGTCTATAAATCAAACTTGCATAAAAGAGCATAAGATTTCTTCCATGGGGTGGCTCTGAAAAACAGGTTATTTTGTTATTACTAGATAATTACATGAAAGAAATATGAGACAATTAGGTCATTCTTTTGTATGGAAAGTACCAATACATACAAAAGTACTAATACACCTCTACTGTGAGATACTATCAATCTAAAGGCACAGTAGCATAAGAAACAGATCATGAATGCCTTCTTTTCTTCCTTAAGATCTGAGTTATGCTTGCTAGCTTTAAAAACTGTATGGCGATTTTTGTCCATTTTTGGTTTGTAAGACACTTTTCATAATTTATAGGTTCATCCACATTCACATGTGGTTGGTTTTCAGCTTACTTCTGTTACTATTCCCATTATCATTCTGTGAGGCTTTAGCATACAAATAAACTCTTTTTCTGAGCAAGTGTTACAGCTAGGACAACTATTTTTTCAGCATCTGTAATTAATAATACTATATATTTCAAATATTGCATTAATATTCGTAGCAAGAAAGGAAAAAACACTTAAAGTAGTTTTTTTTAAGAATTTGAATTCCACTTTAAAAGACATGTTCACTTATAGATAGCTATTTATCACAAATACTTGTTGCAAAGGACCTGACACACTTCATATACATGTAGCTACATGAAGATCAGCAGCACCAGTATAAAGCAATTCTTCTGGGTGCTACCCATTACAGAGAACCCCTGACAAAAGAACATACCATTTACCTTAACAGCCACTTCTGCAAGTCCTGTGTCAAGAATGTTGGATATTTATGGTAGAATGGCATTCTAATCAGGTGCATAATAAACCCTTGACCGTTTTATTGAATATGACTGCAATATTAGATCAGAAACAAACGTGACTCTACTATTCAGGCAAGACTACAGTCAGTTAATACAATCCAATAAAAACTGAAAACCTGCCCACATTCTCCAAACTTCAGCAACAGCTGTATGCAGTGTATTACTGACATTTGTATGAAAACAACCCCTGAGGAGAAAGAACATCTACATTAAATATAATTTTACCAGTATGAGATGAGATTAGATATGGTCCTCAAGAGACTTGAGTAAATTCAGTACAGCCACTACTAGTAACAAGCCACAAACTCTGCAGTGAGTTTCCAAGGACTGAAGCTTATCAAGCTTTGTCTGAACTTGTCTGACCAGCTCTGGAGTTTCTACTTGCTTTATCTGTTGCAACAGTTCTTTCAAGGAGCAGGCGGCTACGTCTAATTTGTTCTCCTTAACTTCATACAGGATAAACACAGCTTTACACAGATAGTAGTAGCAAGAATTTCTTGTATGTAAAATGATATATTTATGTAGAGAAATATAGGCCTGGCACGACAGCAAGTGTAAAGACATGGCATATATAGTAGCAAAGGCTTGGGATGTTAAGATACAGTGCACATGCTAACACTGGAGGACCAAAGACTAAAAACTCATTTAGGGTGAGTTAAAGACATGCAGACAACAGGAATTGGACAAAAATGTTTTTATAGGTGACAGAGCAAAAAAATATCAGAAATATATAATATATGGGTCATATTTTGGAAATTAGGATGCAATGTGGGCACGCAGACCTCAGAAGAAAGAGGGTGTAAACTGGGTGGGCAAACATATTTAAATAACCCAAAGCAGATGCTAGAGAGAGAAGAAAACATGAATATTATACTCGTTCTGGTAAATAAGTTGGAATAACGTAATTCACTCTACCATGCCTGCCCTGAACCTGCCAGGTTCAGGACTGAGAGGGCAGTGGAAGATTGAGAGTAACTACAGAGAAAGGGATAGGTATTAGGAGGTGCATAACATAATTAACTGCATTGAAACATTTTGCTGCATAGTATTTTTTATCCTTTTTTTTTAATTATTAAATCTGTACTAAAATTAATTATTTTATTAGATTGCTAAGATTTGAGTATATAGTAAAGATAAATATTTGTTGTCTTCATCATTGAGATGGCCACAGCATTCAAGAGCGCTTCTTTAAAAATTTCAGGGGGCCTCAAGCATCAGTACCTCATTACCTAAAATACCTTCTCTACATTGCAGTCCAATGTTATTTAAAAAGTCTTCCATACCTTTACTAAGTTGCAGTCCTACGAACAACCCCACACAGCTCTGGCTCTTTCTCTCCTTTTCTCTGCATTTCCAGCTCGCTGCTTCCTGTCCCTTCCTCGTCACAGCACGGCCAGCAGACTCCAACTAACTGACCACTCCACCACCTCACTCACTCTTTTATCACCCATAGCTGTTCCCACTCTTTGGTAACTAACACAGCTGCAACACATTAGGAGCAAGAGTGCCTTCAGCACTATCACTGTCTGTTCTCCCACAAATATTGGCTTTAAGTATCAGGTGGGTCTCCTTTGTAACCACATAAAGATTTTGAGCATAACAGCTCTTTACAGGTAGGTTAGAAGAATAATCCAGAATAATCTATTATTCTTTCTTGCTATATTGAACATTTAAAGATTTTTTTAATATTAACAATGCATATATATGAATGACAAATAAAAGCATTCGATTTTCAAGCCTCAAGTTTGCTATAATTAGTTCAACATGTATGGATGCCCTTATGAAGACATTTTGCATACCTACAAATCAAGTCTACTTTCTCTGAAAGCTAAATTACTCTGGTGGGGCCCTTCATTCTGCATGCAAATCAATTACTGGTATTGTTTCTTCCTTGTGTTCTGCATAGCTTGAACGCACTTGTTTTCAATTTTACATCTCAGACTATGTTGAGAATTACACTCCATAGCAGAAAATTCCCAGCTCTGTATGGTAAGTAGACAAGCTAACTATTATGAATGTGCCTTTAACTTTTTCCTACTTCCCTTCCATTCCTGCCTTTGTGACACTAGCCACAGGCTTTGCTTATTCAGCAACATTTTACTTAAAGTATAAGAAAATAATGCATGCAACGATGCATTCCAAATTAAAGGAACCAGTAGTTGACAAGGTTTGAAGACAGCATTTCCACCAAAGAGAAAAATTTATAAGTAAACAAACCCCCTTTTCTTTTAACGATATTACAGGCCTCTGAAATATACAAATTAAGATTTTTCGCCTTGTCTCAATATTTACCCATGTTTTACTTTAGACCTGGAATGCTTTTTTAAGTTGAATTTTTCAGTCTTCATCATTGACTGAACTACGGGGAACACCACAGTGCTCACAGTATACAAACTGCATTTATTCAGGATGAAATGAAACTGAAGGCTATGTTCCTGGCAGGCACCCAAAGGACTCCACCACCTTCTAGGGTCATTCAGTCTGTTGACAAGAATTGACCAGAAGTAACCCCCTCAATACAGATACTGGGTTCCCATCATAAACTTCTTGCACTACAGACCTGATCCCTGGGTCCTGTATTTATTACTAATACACAGATAATTTCAGAACTCACATTTGATCAGTCACTACATTTAAAAACTCTAAAGATCATCTAAGTATTTTACATTACTTTACTTAACATAGAACAAATATTTTTAAATTATGTTCAGTCTCAAAATTTAATTTTGATCTCCGTGGTAAAAAGAGGGAAGAACAAGAAATGTACCTACAAATATGAAAATATATACGCTTCATTTGTTACAACAATCTATTGCAATAAAGATTCTGTGTCACAAATTATGAAACTTCTGACAAATCTGAGTCCAAAATATTTCTTATTGCTTTCTTTTTGTAATTTTAATCCAATAGTACAGATCAATTTAGGGCAAAAGTCTTAGCCCTGTTTCCCTAAATAAAGCTCAACATCCATACTTCTGAGCCAGTCTCACCTTGCAAGAAGTCTCACCACTACTACCTTGCAATATGCACTCCTGTTTAACTAATTTTTTTTTTGAGACAGCTCTTGAACATGGATTTCCTGATTAGAGGAGGAAAATTTAAAAGTAAATAGTTTTATGCTGCAATATTCAAAACTAGTCACTAATTGCTTTTGCCAGAGCTTTTCTTCAATCAATGCAAAACCAGCACAGCTTCTTAAGAAACAGTACATGCAACAAATCACCTTCTGTACCTGTTTAAATCTATTATTTAGTTATTATTTTAATCCTATTTTTATTAATTTATATTAATTATTACATTATTTACACATTAATTTATATATAATCTTTATTAATAAAGGCACTGAAACAGTGGTGGTGCTGAAGCTTTTATCTTCAGTGGCATGATAGAATCTAATAATTCCATCAACTGAAACAACAAAAAGACTGCTATCCAGGAATATGGATCAGTTTGTTAATCTTACCTGGTGGCTTCAAATATGATTATTTTTCAGATAACTTAGGAGAAACAGAATTGAAAGCTCTCTTGAAGTCTTCAAAAGCCAAAAATCCTCTATTTTTTTAGATCAAGATAAGGCAAGAGAAAAATAATGTAAATCATGGCTTTTTTTAAACTACTTAATACAATGTTTGCATGTAAGCTAATAAATTCCCAGTTCGAAAATGGTGATATACTCTAAACTACTGCATTAGCAAAATGTTTTAGAAAGGCTAAAATATAAGGATGAACAATCTAAACCAGATTTTATACTAACTACTCTCTTTTTTCACTGTGAACTCTGTTCAAAAGTAATGTGCCGACATCTACAACTCTCTTATTAAGTTTTCATTTTAGAAGTAGACATTCTGAAAAACTGAAAACTTCAAATTTGCAAAGCTTTGAAAATATAGACTATAAGATATTCAAAATTACTTTTCAAATCTACCCTTTTCGTTGACAACTTAGGTATTTTGAACACTGTGTTTCAATTTTTTTCCCGCAAATATTACAATCCATTTACACAAATTATTAATTCAGTTTAATCCTGCTAAATGCATTATATCAGAGCAATATCAGCTGATCAATCACTTAGGTTATGAATTAACTTCCAGAGTAATCTGGAAATTAAAGCATCTCAAGCAAGGCTACTGCAGACTGTGTGCAGCAGACAGCGAGGCAAACAAAAGCATAGTCCTTGCAACAGTTAAGTCCTCTGAAATAACTCACTAAAAATAACACTTGAAAAGCTACTTTTAGTTCATGTCAAAAAGCTGAATCCATGCTTATCAGATCATCCCAACATCTGATCAGCCATATGTTTCACTTTCCCTCTTTTCAAGGACCATTGTCCTAAGATCAGGATGAAAAAGGAAGAGGATCTGAAAATCCATCAGCTCAGAGGTTCCTGATAAAGTTTTCCCTTTTATAGTTTGGTGATGTGTATCATCCTCCCCAACAGTGATGGAACATCCTCTGATGTTTAACAGAAATGAGAAAGAATCTCCACATCTACTTCCCAATGAGAATGAGAAAAAAACCCTTTGTTGCTTTGGTTTCCCTTCCTCCGTCTGTTACGAGAAGTAAAAACAATCTATAGCCACAACCAGGAAACTGGTAAAACCTGTGGCATAAATGAGCAGGGAAATAAGATTCATAGAGAGATAACGAGAGGCAATAACAGCAAATAGGTGGAGTGAATAGCCAGAGATTTCCTTCAACAGCTGGAGGAGCTCCTACTACCACAAACATAGCTACAGTTTAGAACACCACAGTCCACTGACCCTGACTTCATTAGTCACATCAACACCATCGTTATTAGCCTAGTTCTGCTTTATTTAATTTTGTTGCATCCATGACATGTCAACTTTTTATTTCTTTCAGATGTTCTGTTTTGCTTAATTGCTTCAGAATTAAATTAATATTTCAAATATTAAGAAGAAAAAATCCTTACATTGTATATCACGAGCTGTAAATATTTACTTGTTTCATTACTGTATAACTGTGCAACCTTCTTTGCGCTCACAAGATTTAACAAACTTTTCAATTAATGGACCTAGAAAAATGTAAAATTAAATAAATCTCCCTGCCAAAAAAAAAAAAGAGCCAGTTTCATTTTTCTCCTTAAAAATACACATGACTAAGGTGTACTCATTATGAATAGCTTCAATTATACAAATAAAAATAAAACTGAAATAATAACCTTCGAAGTTAGAGCATAATCATGAAAACATTTCAATATAGTTTAATTTTTCTCACTTATTTTCTATACTTCAGTATAATGCTTCTGTTTACCTCTACTTTTTTCTTGTTACCTGCCATCTCATGTTTCTTTACACTGGAGAGAAACCTGGGCTTTTCTAAGCCAATAGCATTTGCATGCCATGGATAAAGATCCATGCTGCATAAACAATCTATCTGGCATCATTCCCAGAAGCCAAGTCTGAAATAACGTATAACCCCAGCTACAGATTCCTGTGAAAGCCATAATAAAATTGAGTGTAAAACTGAATCAGTTATTCCTTCTGTGTGCTATATGAAAGTCTTTACTTGTACATTTATCTTACCTTTCTAATGAATAGAAAAATAAAGAAATCAAAATGTAAATCAAGGTTGTAAGTTCTTCATTGACTCTTTCTTTTAAAATCAAAGTAAAACATAAAAATTAAGAAACAAAAATCTGACCTCCAAAAGTTAAGGCCTCTCCATAAAACATGCTAAAATCCTGGTACAAAAAATCAGCAGGTGCATTTTTCTTGGAAAAGGGATCCCACTTCAGCTCGATATGTAAACACAGATGAATACTCTTTTCTCATAATTTCTGATATATGACTTATGTTCATTTTAAACAAATTCATTTTCTTGAGAAGGCAAGATGTATCCTACAGGATTTTTTCCTTTATCTAATAACCTAACAAAAGCTCTGCACTTCTTTTTCTTTTGATTCATTCATATTCTTTCTGCAGTGGTTCAAAAGCACAGCTCCTTCAGCTCCACCTGCTGTCTCAATTCAAACCTGTGTACCAGTGTACAGACTTCTAGTGCCTCTTTGCTTACTTCTTGGAAATCATATATTAAGAACTATTACCATCTCAGTTTCCAGGATTACAGTCTTGCTGCTTTCAACTGCTGGTTCTGTACATGCACCATTTCTATAATAACAGAGGTTGCCCAAACATGCTGAACCTGCCTGCATGAGCAGCTTTTCATTCAATTGGATAACAATGGAAGTGAAACGATAAAAAGCAGTATAAGCTTTCCATCCATTTATTCCTTCTCTTTCAGAGTAATATAAGAGCCCAGAAAATTATAGTATACAATTTTCCTTTTATAGAATGACTCCTATAATAGAGTCCCGCCTATTCATTGATTTGGAAAGCTGCCAATTCATGTGCTACTAGAACAGGCTGTAAAAGCTATGTCAACAGACAAAAAAGACATCTTAAAAATTATAAAATCCATTAGGTATTAGCAAATCTATGATCTATCTTTATGTCTTAGTTCACTATTTCTGGTTCAGACATTCATGTGGTTTTTGTCTTGGGAAAAAAAAAACCAAACCAAACCAACTTTATTTTACATTTGTTGCCTAAATTAAAGATTTACAAGTAAGGGTGTGGCTTAATAAGCATGTGTTCTGGCATCAACACTAGAATAAACAGAATCAGCTTCCATAATGCCTTTCAAATATATTGATACAAATACCTGCGGAGCTACGTGCAAAAGGGAAGATGGAATTTATTGATAAAAGCAATCTCGGTTTTTTGCCACTTCATTTTTATATGAATAATTTATCCAATAAGACTTGCCACATGACCCCATAAACAGAAGTTTGAGTGTAATTGGTAACATCAAGGATAACAAAACCCAAGCAGTACTATATAAATGAGAAGCTTACTTACTGAATTATGGTATAGGACTCCAGTTAATAGTGTACCATTATCAAAAAACTCTTAGAAATTTTCACCACTTACCAGCTTGAACACTAAAAATTACTAAATACTTTTCTCTGTCATTAATCAATATAATGTTGCTATTAAGAAATACCACTTTGAGTGGCAAGAATAAGTTCAAGCTAAACGTAACATAGAAGCACTAAAAGCACTACAAAACTATATGAAATCTCTTCAATAGCCATGGTCAGGTCACTTATAGAATTAAAGATTAGAATCATAGCACCATTTAGGTCAGAAAAGACCCTTAAGATCTTCACCACTAAACCACGTCCCTAATTACCACATCTGCACGTGTGTTAAATACCTCCACAATCTCCACCACTTCCCCAGGCAGCCTGTCCCAATGCTTCACAGACCTTTCTGTGAAGGAATTTTTCCTAATATCCAGTCTAAACCTCCTCTGGTGCAACTTGAGGCCATTTCCTCTTGGACTTGTGCTGGTTGTTGGGAGAAGAGACTGACTCCCACCCGGCTACAACCTCCTTTCAGGTGGTTGTAGAGACTGATAAGGTCTTCCCTGAGCTGCTTCTTCTCCAGGCTAAACAACCCCAGTTCCCTCAGACGTTCCTTCTATGACTGACTCTCCAGCCCCTTCACCAGCTTTGTGATTTGTACATATTATACAACAGTAGCAACTAGGGCATCTAAGCAAGAATTTTTTTTTATTCTAATTAAAATAAAAACACCTCTTTTTTTCCAAAAAAAGAAGTATATATATATAGTCCAAATAGAATCCTAATCAATATCAAAATCTCAAACTCAGTATGTTTAAACAAACATGCTTAACTTTATAGAAATTTGAATTCTTTATACACAAAGGAACCACAATATTCAAATCTAACTTCTGGAGCATCAGCACCCACATCTATTATTTCCCTCAAAACAATGGAAGAAATTTCTGTTTTAATATTCAGATTGGAAACCACATTTACTGAAGACTAGCTGGATTAAAATTAATTTGGTAAATCTGTCTAAATAAAAATATAGAAAAATGAAGAGGAAATGCAAGAAATATTTACATCATTTATGCTTCTACAGCTTTTCTGAAACCCATCTTATTTTATGTACTATTTATCTCCTTTAGTGTCTTTCAATAGGTTCGTACCTCACAACTTTATCTGACAGGAACACTGGAGTGACACCTACATGTTGATTAGCAAATTTCCAATACTCACTAATATTAGTGTGTTACCAGGCTTCATTAATAGTACAAAAGTAATAAACTAAATTACATGAAAAAAACCATAAAAAACCCCCATTTTTTCAGAACTGATTTAGGAGGTGACCAGGAGATCCCTGCAAAACATCTTTGAACAATGTAAGGAATAGAAAGGGAGCATATAGCCAAGTAAAGCAGAAAGATCCACTCTGAGCTATATTTATACAGTTTTTTGACACGACCAAGTGCTCATGAGTCTAAACCCTTACATCTGTGTTATCAGAGTACAAGACTGCACATAGCTGCAGCACTAAGACATCCACCGGAAGGGAGACATGTGAGCAGATTTCAGAGCACCATAAGCTTATTCCACTCTGGAGAAAGGACAAGCCAAACTCAATGAGACCATTTAAGCTAGGGCTGTATGTTCCACCTGGCCTGCAGCACTTTCCCCATGACCATGCCAGGTATATAAACAGACTAGGGAGTCCTGTTTAGAAAGCTTTGATAATATGTGCCAAGAGAGCAGCTGGAAGCAGCCTTGTGCTGACTGCCCTTCCCTACCCTGGATGTCAGGGTGTCCTGCTGCAGGCATCTTGTTCAGCAGCAGCTGTCGATCTGCTGGTGTCCTCCCGTGAACGTACAGCATTGGGTCAAGAAAAGCGCTGGACACTGGGGGCCTGGCCTCCCAGGAACAGTGTAGAGACTGCTTTTAGTTAGACCTAAACCAGGAAGCAAACTTCAGCTTGGGAAATGACGTATTTTAACAACTGCAATTCCCACAGCCGCCTTTTTCATTGGAAGATTAAATGCTAGCAGCTAGTTAGCTGAATGGTTGCTGAAATATAAGAGCATTTTAGATAATAATTTTGGAGAAAAGAGGATCACTCGACAAAACTGTCAGAGAAAGAAAAAAAAAAAATCAATCACATAGATGTGATTCCTATAACATTGCTAGTTCCCAGAAATTATAGCATTTATGTGCAAATATACATACAGTATCAGTTCAACAATGAGTTTCATTTCTGTTTACATTTTTCCCAGTTATTTGGCTCAGAAGGTTTAATTTTAAACATTAAAATTACATAAAGTTCAAAATTTCTATTAATAACCACACTAAATAATATTTTACTAACAATATAGCATTGTTATAACAAATTATTTCGAAAAATCAAGTGGAATAGGAATGTGATTCAAATTTTTAGAGCTCACCTTTTCCAATGAAGAGTTCATTCGTGACATCTAGTGGAAAAAGTGAGTATGACTTTTAATTTATAGAATAAATGCTAACATGACCCAAAAAAAAAAAAAAAAAAAAAAGCAGCAAGTATTTACTAAAAATTCAGTTGCTTGATTGCTGTTGATGAGGTCAAGCAATTGCCATTTCTACTGCAAAAAAAAATATGTTAGTATGTAGTGCAGTTAAAAAACAATTTCACCTTCAGAAATAGTAAGTGCACACTATTCAAAAGCAATTGAAAAGACTCTCCTTGCCAAGGCTGTTCTTAATGGTTTCCAAAAAGATAGAAGGGCTGTTTCTATAGCCTAGGATTTAGTGAATTTTGACAACAAAGCAATATGCACAATAACATGCCCAAGAACTGGAGCCTAACAATCAACTTTTAGGATCGCAGCATCTGCATTTGGCTCCTCTCTGGTGCACAGAGTTATGTTATGTTTCTCAGAACTGGATTAAAAACCACACACAAGTTGAAAGGAACACACACAGGACCCTAGTTAGCAGCAAAAGGAAAACGTGGCTGGGCTACAAACTTTACCCAATGCACACTAGCAGAAGCCACCAAAAAAAAAAAAAGTATCTGGCTCCCAAGGGACCTTTTAGGGCTCTTCACAATGAGCAGTGATTAGGTAAAGGGCAACAGTTGCTAGAATTGGGCCTATTTCAGGAGCTTGCAAAACCACCAAATGACAGAATCAGCCCTAGAAGAAAGGCTTCTTAATTAATTTTTGTGCAGCTGCACAGACTAAATGGTCTAACAGGTGGCCACGGTAGTGCCTAAAGCCACAGCAGGTGTGACTTGGCACCTTCTCAGGAAGAAATAACTAAACCTGCATCTCCTGTCTTCCCGGGAGTCCTCTACTTCCACTCTCTTTCCAAGGAGATTTCATCAGTGACTCATGCACAGAGCCTGCTTTTGTTTAAATGCCTTAAGCATGGTTTTGAGTACTTCTGCTGGAAGAAACATCCAGGGAATTTGACAGAACACTTAATTTTTATATGGTAAAAATAGCTAGGAAAAGATAGATAAGGAAGAAGCTGAGCATTTTGAGATTCACAATTCAGCAGTTAAGATTGTTAGAAGCCTTAATCATTTTTAGATCTGGCCATAATTCATTGAGAAAATGTTTATCCACAGCTGAAATGCATCAAAAAATTACTACTTTCATAGTTTACTAAAACATTTGTGTGGGTTTTACTCTAAACTATCATAGACACAATATTGTTTATGACCTTGTCAAGAGAGTATTCGTTAAATATGTGGTTAATTAAAAAAAATATTTACAAGTGGTCATTGGGGAAGAAGATTGTTCAAGCTGGAGAAGAAAGATGATTCATCCTTTCTACTTTATATATATAAAATACACTTTATAGTAGATTGGTCTCATTTATTGACATGCCGTGAGAAAGACACTCACAGACATACTGTGTGTATTCTGAAATCTTTTGTGCTCTTCATACTCTTTCTTAATTCACTTGTACTTACTTGAGTAAAAATATGACTTCCAAAATTACATCAAGCCATACAATATACTCCATTTTCCTGGAAATATGGAAATACATTATTTCTCTCAATCTTTCTCAAGATTTCTGTAGATTTACATTTGAGAAGTCATGGCTACTACTCAAAACTAAAACCAGATATATTTTTGAGAATACATGTTTATTTTTGGGACATGAAGCAGTTTCACACTTACTGAAACCACTGAATAAAGAAATTGAATCTATCACTAATAAAAACCAATAACAAGTTCAGTAAGTCATTTACTTTGTATGTCTTGTACACATATGAAATAGAATACAACCTTCTACTCATCACAGCCTTCAGCAAAGCCAGGAGTTTGATTATTTTCTTTTGAAATAAATACCTGCAATTTAGAAAATTACTTTTAAGATTTGTAGGTATTTCTGTTTACCCCACCTACAGCAATCCACTCCAATTAGTGTAAACCAGTCAGTACACAGTGTTCTCAATAGTAAGACATCTATAAGCTGGACCTTCAGAACACAAATGAAAAAGTATATACCTTGGAGGGCTTCTAGCAAAAAAATATTACTAGACCAACTGTAGAGTCTTCTTTGCTTACACAGCCTTTGCTGTCTTCACTGCACACTTCAAAAACCTACAGAAAGAAAGTGATTTGCATTAAAACCCAATAAACCTAAGATTTTTTACTTTGTGTAACTATTATAGCAAATAAAAGAGGCACTTTTTGAATCACCTCTATTCATCTACTCTGTTCCAGTAAAACTGAAAATGGGCTGAATCCATTCAGTGTGGGATTTTTAGGTTAAAAAAAAAAATCATACTGCTACATTTTATGTACTTATGATGAAAGAGCTTTTTGCAAACTTAGAATACATAGTACAGACTTCTAGGAAACAAATCACATGAAATTTGCTTTTACCAGACCCATAATTTTTTTGTTGAAAAATACTAGATAAGCTTTAATTCTCAGTTAAGTCACCACACAGACAGGAACTATGAGGAGAGAGTGCAATGAAAGCGTAGTCAGAATCAAATTTTCTGAAGTACTTGTAGAAAACAAAAAGGCATTTCCAGAGCCTATAGCGAGTACACACATAACATACAAAACCATCCACCGTTCCTAAGAGCTTTTCCCACAGAACACCTTCAGCAAGGATTGATAATACAGCATCATATCTTACAATAGCGAAGGGTTTATTCTTGAAGCATACACAACTCTGTGGACAAGCAATAAGAAAAGTCACACAAACCATCTGAATTTTCAAGAAGGCTTTTCCAAGAGTAGCCTGCCGGTTTCATTGTGCGCTGGTACTTTCAGAATTTGTTAACTGCAGCCACAAACTTACAATAAATTAGAGTAACGAGAACCGAGCGCTCAGTTCACAGCCGAAGTGCGCTTTGACGCGGGCCGCGCTCCTCCTTTGATTAATTTTACACCTGCTTTCCTCCCATTCCTTCCCCAAGTCCTCACGCAGTTATCTCATTAGCGGGGCACTTCAGACACAGTAATTAACACCGCACCGAACGAACCATTATGCAAATTCCGCACCTGCCCATAACTGATATTAAGGTCAAACGAAGGCTCGTTAGAACCATCCGGCTCACTGAGACGTGCCCGCGGAGCCGCTGCACCCCCGGAGCCGCCGCACCGCCTCAGGGCGGCCGCGCGCCAGCGGCTCGGGAGGCGGGGCCGCGCTGGAGAGGGCGGGCCCGGGCCCAGGCCTGCTCTCGCTCCCCATCGCGGGCGCTTCAGGGCGGCGGGCGGGCGGCGGCTTGGTCCGTGAGTGAGTGAACGGTGACGGCCGCGGAGCGCGGCGGGCAGGGCGGGCGGCTGGGGGCCCGCCGGGCAGCCGGGCCGGAGCGGCTGCCGGGGCTCCTTGGTGCCGTGGCCCGCGCGGCGCCTTCCCCGGCCGCGGGCGCTGCCCTCACTGAGGCGCGGCGGCGGGAGCCGCGGCCGCACGGCCCTCGGCGGCGGTGGGGGCAGCGGTGGCCGGGTTTGCCGGGTTTACCGCCGTGGTTTAGGGGGGAGGCGCGGCGGAGGGGCTCGCCGGGAGCACGGGGGTGACGGAGGGAGGCCGCGGTCCCGGAGTGTTCCCGCGCGGGCTGCCGGAAAGCGCCGCCCCGGCTCGGCCCCGTGCTCCTGAATGCGCTCAGCAGAGCGCGCTGGAGCGCTCAGCCTGTATCGTGCAAATACCTGTATCGTGCAACTCACAACTCAGATTTTTAGAATAGTGTCCCATAGGTGCCTCTATCTTAGCTTGATTTCCATGTGCAGGTTTTCACATTTGCTGCTTCCTGTTTGATAGCTGCCCCCAGTGCACGTGTTTCTTTGTTTAGCGGGCACAGAAACAAGCCTTGTACACTATGTAATTTCCCGGGGATTCTGCTAGATGCCAAAGCACAGTTCCTTAGTAATAAACAAATGGGAACTAGGAAGAGAGACAGACTTGAGCATAATAAAAAACATGCAGTTTTTGTTTGGTGTTTTTTCATCCCCAGGACCATGCTTCAGGAAAGTGCACACGGTAAATGGACAGTATCTAGCAGCGATGAAAGTGCCGAGGAAAATTCTGATAATGAAAAACCATGTACATCTTCACTGTCGGATGCTGCATGTGGTAGAACAAGTGGACCACAATATCCGTGCTCTGAAGCTAGGAAAGTTGCTCACAAGAGAAAAGCTTCTCCCCTGAAGCTTACTGATAAAAGTCTTTCTACAGAAACACCTCCAGTGGTAAAACAGCGACCAAGCCAAGAAGGCTCAGGTTGGTGTCTTTCTAGCAGTGATGAAGAGCCTGAAGATCAGCAAAAGCCTGCCCACAAAGAAACAGTGAAAGAAGAAAAATACGATGTGCCCAAAGAACATCCTTTGCATCTTTGCAAAGATGACAAACTCTCAGAGAATCTGAAAGAAGAGGAGTATAACACAACACCCAGTGAAGCCCAAGATACCTGGGATTTGGTGACTGGAGGCAATCCTTTTAGGTTTTTTCTCACTAAAGTCAGTGGAATTGAACAGACCTATAATTCTGGAGCCCTGCACATAAAAGGTGAACAAGTGGTTTCTACTAGAAGAGTAGTTTTAGGAGAAAGCAAGAGAATGCTTATTTTTAATTAGTGGGTTATTTTTAAATGCATGTATTTCTTGGTGTCAATGAGGTTTAATATTCTAAATATGCAAGCTTGTAGAAATTAGTTCTGTTATCTGGACCTTTCTCTTTTAGAAGCGTTACAAAGCATTATTTGGTGATACTTTGTTGTAACTTGAGTTAGGCTGCCGAAATCTAATGTCTATTTAGCCAAGGCAGGTCTTATTGCTGCTTTTCCTGTGAGCTAATCCAGAGAAAACCACTTGTCTTTGTGGCACTTGAAGGGGTGCTTTTCTTGGGTGCATGACTCCCTGAGTGGTTGTTTGCGTTTGCCTTCATGCTGCTGAGTGGTTTGGACCTAGTAATTCAGTATTACTGTATGCAGTACTTCTGAAGTTCTGTGTCTGGGGTTCATGGATCCGTTTAAATTCAGCTGGGAGAGAGCTGTCCATCAGTCAGGATGGAGTGGAGATTCTGGTGTATGATACTGATGCTTCAGGAATGCTGTTAGTTGTCATTTGATGTAAGGTGGAAGAGCTTTGTGCACCTGTAAACATCTCTGTAGTTCGAAATAAAATCTTATACATCACAAGGCAGAATCAGGACTAAATATTAGTAAGAGAATTGTGTGGAGAAATACAATAAAATTTAGGCAGAAAAAAAATTGTAGCTGTTTGAGGGAGAAGAAATTACTCAAGACCTATACAGTTAGACTGTAACTTTTCCTCAGCCTACTGCCTATTAGCACAAGCAGGTGTCAGACTTCAGTTGCTTTACTGCAGGATGTTTTTATATGCTTTGTGAATTTGTGGCTTTTGCCTTGTCCTTTCTTGGGAGTCCTGGCAGGTGATTAGTTGAGCTGGTGGACAGGCAGTATTCTTTGTTTAACCTGCTAAACCAGATTTCTATAGAGCTAGGGCTCTATAATTTGTGCATCCTGCGAATTACTTGTAGGGTATGTTTTCAAGTTGGTGCCATGTTTTTTTGAGGTTATAGATCTCTCAGTTGGATTACTTTCCTAATATATTTCTGTGATTGAACTGTGGATACACATATCCCATAATCAGTCTGCAGCAGATAAATAAGCATTAACTATGCCCTTACTGCTGCTACCCTGCCACAGTTCTTCAAGCACACTCAATAAGGGAGAGAGTAGTTTAATGTTCCTTTATCAATATGATGTTAGACTTTTTCAGTCAGCTTTTAAAACTTGTTTTCAGCTTTGAGAGGATTATTAATTTTTGTGAGCATATGATCCTAAGTGATTCACAGTAGAGTCAATGACTTAAATACTTCAAAGAGTAAACTTGTGAATGCCTCTGTTACACTGGGTCTATGGCCCTTGTGCTGTGGTAATTATCAAGCTGTTCAAGATGCAAAATGTTTACTTGAAGTCTTTTTTATTTATTTGTGCTTTAATGTTTTTAATAGATATTTTGTCTCCTCTTTTTGGAACTCTCATATCTTCTGCCCAGGTGAGTTTCCTGTTTGCCAAACTGATTTTACTTGCTTGTTTCGCTTCATTAATCTTAAACTTGATAATCCATGCTTACGTGCCACATAGCTGATATCCCTTGTTAAAATACTGAGAGAAATCTAAATGTTTTCAACTATTGAGCAATTTATTGAAATATAAACACCATCCTATGTTCTGCTGTAGAATTCAATTGTAAGACTACTTTCTCCTGTTTTTGAAGAGTGTGCAACTGAGAAATGTGTATTTATGTTCATAAGAATGAGGTTTTTTGAAAGAAAGAGCACTTTGCAATCTAGGAATGATAGCTGTTATTGCCTAGCAGCTTTTGCTATGATTCATTATATAAACACATGGCAAAGAGATGATCTTTGAGCCTAAGCTTTTACGTTATGTGCATGTAATTCTTTTTTTTCCTGGATGTTAAATTTTATGAGCACTAATGCACACTTTTGAGAAACTTAAATTCATTCTTGAATTGTTAAAGAGAAATGAAAGAAAGGATGTGAAAGTCAAAACACACCTGTTTTTAGAATATACTATTTATTATGTAAGTAGTGATGTGTGATGACTTTACATAGAAGGCTTTTTTGCTATAGTTCATTGATCTGGCTGGTTTTTTTCTTTTTAATGAGTCTGTTTTCTTTTTCTTACATACAAGTTTAACTACTGTATAGATGTGGGATGGCTTGTAAGACAGTACCCACAGGAATTCAGGTATGTTTATTTTACAAAGGTGAAATGATGAAATTTCCAGATCACTTCTGTTCATACAAGGTCCCATTATAAGTGAATGATAAACACTTTGCAGTGCAGATGATTGTTACCAACTGGATATGCATAGACTATTAGTTTTCTTTCTACTGTTATTCCACAGTTGTAATTCTCTGATTTCCTGGCTGTTTTCAAGAATGGTCAGAGTTCAGGATAGCTGGTTCCTGATTTTTATTAATTAGCACTGAGGAAATCCCATTGTGGGCCACAATGACATGGCAGTAGATGATGTGTAAAGACAGAAGTTTTTTGCCATGTAGTTTGCTGAGTCAAGAGCCAGACAGTCAAGAAAAATGAGAGAATGTAGGAAGGGCACAAGAAAACTGTGTGAAAAGGATCAGGATGATTTCATGGATATGATATGCTAAGTTGATGGGTATTGTCATAAAAGCAGTTCTTGTTTGCTTGAAATTCCTTTCTGAAAATGGCAGACTCCTGCAGATGAAGTGAGCATATAGTATATAGTGTGCCTTTTTTTTTCTTTTTTCATTTTGCTGGAAGTGCAGTAGAGCCAGAGTTCACAGAATCATAGAGTGGGTAAGGTTGGAAGGGACCACATTGGGTTGAGCAGCACACCATTCCTTGTGAGATCCTCCACTGCCTGTGTCAGAAAGCTGTCATCAATGCTTTCATGTACTGTTTATGCTTAGCTATGTTGCTTCTCCAGCACATGTCAGAGTAGTTAGTCCCCCACAGGAACTAGGGTCTGAGGCAGTTGTACTGCTGCTGTAGAAGGCCTCATCCACTTAGATCAGATGGCAGGCAGCAAGCACCCACAGCAGAGTCACTCTTACTCATCTGCTCTTTTATCCTAACCCATAATATCTTGATTGATATGTTCCAAGTGTTGCCTCTTGTAGAGGGTAATCCACTACTGCATCTTCCTGTCTTTCCTAAACAGGATGTAGCCCTTCATGGCAATATTCCAGTTTTGTGAGCTATCCCACCATGTCTCTGTAACTGAAATGAGCTCAAAGCCAGTGACTTCACACACCCCCAGTTCCTCCTGTTTGTTCCCTGTACTATGGCATGCAGGTGCTTTATAGAAGTGTTTGAGTGTGCCAGTATCCCAGTGGGGGTGCAGAGGGATGCCCCGTAGTCCGGTCTTGTGGTTATGTATTTGGCTGCTTATACTCTCTGCAGTTATCTCCATCCTGTCCCATCATTCCCTGTAACTGGCAGGAGGGAAGAGAACACAACTTGTGCTCCAGATGTCTTGACCAGTTGTCCCAAGGCCCTGAGGTCCCTTTCACTTATCGGCAGTCTTGTTGGGACTTTCTTGGTACTCACTTGAAAAACCAGAGATAATCAGTGAGCTGGGCCAGGCTGGGAATTTTCTTGGTGGTGTCTCTTACCCCAGGGAGGCAGCACACCTTGCTACAAATTAGGTCTAGTTGGCAGGATCAGGAGTTTAGTTTTAGGAAGTGAGCACCAAATTACTGTCAGAATAGACCCTCTCCTTTTCCCTTTCAATCTTCCATCTTTGTAAGATAATCATTGCTAAATTGTCTTAGATCCACACTGTGTATATTGGTGCTTTTGAGACCTTACATTTGTCTGTTTCCAGCTATAGGGACAAGAGTTTCTTTCACGATTTTGTATTTAGTGTTTTTATTTTGATGTCTGCTTTACTCCATACTTCCTGTTTTCCTTTTTTTTTTCTGTTACAATTTTCCAGTGTTCATTCTTTAGAGGTTCTACTGTAGTTACTGCTATTTTGAGTTAGTTAATAAAGCATATTGTTACTTTCTGCTGGGCTATCAGATTTCGGGCCCAGATGTCATAGCTGCATGAAGGAATGGTTTAGGCTAATTGCTGATTCACTGTATGTAATAATGGTCATCTCCTTTTGTTTAAGGAAGAAGCCACTGCTGATAGTTCACGGCGAGAAGAGAGAATCCAAAGCTGAACTAATGGCACAAGCACAGCCTTATGAGAATATTAGCTTTTGTCAGGTAATTAATATTTGTATCATCCTTTGGTTGAAGTTAAGCTGTCTCTTACACTCAAAGGTCTTGTTACTGATGAAAGGACACACCTTATGTTGGAAATTTTTTTGTTACACTTTGAGAAATATCCATACCAGAACCATAGGAATGTGGTAACGATGATCCTGGTCAGATGTGATTGTGGTAGGCTTTATTTATGAAAGTTTGTACAGAACAGCTGCCCACAGAAATGTCACAGGGCTCACAGAAGAGCTGTTCATCTTCTCCACTCACATGTTACATTCAAGTTCTTACAGTGGCTGAAAAGGAAGCATTATTTTTGTTGTAAAGCATGAAACTTAATCCTAGTGTCACTGTAATCTTAAATCTCAAAGAGTTGGAAAAGATTTGGAAAATAATTCTGAATGTTTTAAGCAAGAAAATGCTGATACAAATAATCTCCATAGTGCTGTTAAAATTGCAGTGAGCACACTTCCTGGCACATGCCGTTTTATCTCTGATGCTATGTTCATTGTTTTGCTGTTCCTAAGTGATGAAGCCATTGGCTTCAGCCTGGGGGAGGGTGTGGCTATTGCAACTTGCCAGTGGTTAAAGATTTTGTCAGGTGAAGTATATTAATGATCATGGGGACACTGTACTCTTTGTTAGGAGGAGAATGATCTTGGAATTTTGTTCTCTCTGAAATAGTCTGGTAATCCTGTGTTTCTTGTTGAATGTGAACCCAGTACTGCAGGTGTGTCCTCCTGGTGTTCAACAGTGGGGAACCATCCCCTCCCTGGACCTGCTGGCAGCACTCCTTCTAATGCAGGCTGGGACCCTGTTAGTCATCTTTCATGCAAGGGCACATTGCTGGCTTCTGTTCAGCTTGGTGTCCTGCAGGAGCCTTGAGCTGTTTTCTGCTGACTATTTCTGAAAATGCTGCTAGTATGGGAGGCAAAAATTCTGGAACAGTTCCAGCAAGAGCTGCATTAGCATTTAAAATCTAGCTTGTAGAAAGTGGAGAGTGCATTAGAATTATTGAGAAGGAAGTTACTGTACTTTGTGATCTGTCCACTAGAGAGCAGTGAAATTAAACAAAATAAGAAGAAAATGCACAACAGAAATTTTTAATGATCAACTTTTAATTTTGTAGGCTAAACTGGATATTGCATTTGGAACTCACCATACGTAAGTAGCACTATGAAGCAGAAAGGCCTGCAGCAAAACTGGTTTTTATAGAAATTGTTGAGTCTTAAAGCTTCCGTAAACATCTTCTGTTTAGAGGTGACAGGATTGTTCTAGTTTAATGAGACAAATTAGCTCTTGAGTAGATATGAGATGTGCTAGTTAAACAGTTGAAGTTGAACTGGTCTAAGACAGATGAACTGCAGATCCTGGCTCTTAAGTCATGCCTTAATACCAAAACTATAATGCAAACATGATCAGTCATAGGCAGGACTGACACAACACTGATTTACTGATCATGATTTCAATTCATATAGAGGATCTGGAAATAACTAGTGAATCTGGGGGTCTTCTCAAAGAAAACACTTGAATTGGATATAATAGAAGAGTCACAAAATTAGTTTTGTAGATAGAAATATACAGATAAGAGCAGATCTTATGTTTTAGCAAAGATTTTTGGGTTCAGTTTGGGTTTCAGATCTCATCATTTGAGATCACATGGATAGGCTGTCTTTACACAGCGAATTAAAACTTGGATATGAACATTTGAGCAATTTTTCTACAAAAAATACAGATGTGAATGTTTATCTCAGTTACTAGTTTTAAAATTCCTATGTGTTGTAGCTTAAGAGTTATGATAATATATTTTTTGCCAATACAATGGTTACCTATATACATACCTTCTTTTAAAGTAAAAGTCAGTTTAAGAGGAAGTAACTAGGTTTTAATAAATTCAGCTATAAGTAAAGACCTTTCAGTGTTCCTTAGTTCTTTTTCTGACTATCTGCAAAGGGATGAGTTTATCTGTAGAACTGTGCAAATAGAAAAAGTGTTCTGCAAGTATTCGCTTTGTTGTGGCTAATTAGTTGCATGAGATGTTAAGCTGTACTCAGGAATAAAATATATGAGGATAGTCTGATGATTGCCGTGTGAGCTTGGCATGCACATGGATTGAAGTCTGAGTGCTTGAATGATGCAGAACAAATTTTTGAAAATAATTGCCTTGGAGCTTTTTAATGAATTGCTAATTTATCTCCTACTCTTAGTGTACTTGAAATATATGAAGAGTTATATATCTTTTTTTAAAGGAAAATGATGTTGTTGCTATATGAAGAAGGTCTTCGAGTTGTGATACACACATCCAATCTTATTGCTGAAGACTGGCACCAGAAAACTCAGGGGTAAGCAGCAATCCCCTAGCAGGTACATGTTTAATACTTTCCATAGGTATTTGCTACTGCTGGAGATGAGACATTAGGTGATCTAGTGTTGCAAGCTTTACACTCTTAAGATAGAGCTATTTTAAAAATTGGACTTAGGATGCTGGTAGCTGTCTATGTCTGAACTCTACTTGCCTTTCTCCTGTAAACAAAACTATGTTCCCAGTTGGCTGACAGCTATAAAGTACCATTTATATGGATCTGAAGCAGCTATTTAAAAATTATCTTAATACTGCGAGAATAAGGTGGATGTGCAGATGTTCTGGTTTTGTTGTGACAGTGTCTAGAATGTAGTCTGATACGTGTTGGGCATTATTGGTTCCATGATGCAGTAGATGACCTAGTATTTACCCAGTATCCTTTCCTGGGAAGGAAATTTTTCCTGTTACATTTTTTTGATAGGAGTTTTTAAATGTAATGACCAGCTTAGGACATAGTTTTGTTGAGAGCACAAAAGAACAGGATTAAGTGGCATAAGGGTCCTCAACTTCTTCAGTTTTTTGGCTATTTTTATGGGAGCTTTTTTTTAAGTTAGATGACCACAATAAATCAGGGTATAAAATTTCTTCAGACTAATGGAAAGTTGCTTTTCAGAAGTTACTGTCACTTTGACATCCATTTTGCTACCATTAAATATGGCAGGGGTTTGAGACTTTACTTGTATGAGACAAACTTTTTGATTGGCAAAAATAGCCACTGGTTTTTTTGCCTTTAAATCTTATGGGTGGTTTTAGTATCTTATGGCAGTTAGCTTTTCAGAGAGCTGAGAAGGCATGATAATACCTATTGGGACACTTCACAAGTTCCCCTACCTGTCAAATATGAGAAATAGTTTTCTTTTTTAGCATTTGTATACTGCAGTGTTATGCAGTATCACAATATGGTGGTTCTGAATTTCAAAGGATAGTGTCAACACATTGTAAAGTTGGTAATGCAGAATCTTTGGCTCACATGGCTGCAATCATGTGTGACTGGAAAGAAATGTTAGATGTTTTCCTGTGTGGTGCCCATCCTATTTTACTCTGATGGAGGTTCTTGAGAGGCAACCTATTATTGTGGGCTACTCTTCAAACTATATAAATCTTTCAGATGCTTTAATTGGTGGTTTTCTATGCAGTTGCACAAACCAGTAGTTTAGCAGAACACATTGCAGTGTTCTGTTCCTATAGAAAATGTTGCTGAAAGTGCTGATGGTTGCTATGTCTGAGCCTGACTAGTTTAACACTGGTGAAAGCTGTAAATGTATGTGTGGGTAAATTATGAGAATGCTGTTTTCATTTGAAAGTATTACTTTTATGATTTCAAGTATGAGCTGATTCTGTGGATGTAAAGACAAGATACATATAGTTCGTATCACAATGAATCTGTCAAGTATTTGTTTAGGACCTTCAGATGTGCTTTACTCACATACTGTATTATTAATGTGGGGTGTGCTTGTTTATATGGCTGATTTTTCTCTTTTCTTTCTCTTAAGAATATGGCTAAGCCCTTTATATCCAAGGCTACCTAACGGAGCATCTGGTTCTGCTGGTGAATCTGCAACTCATTTTAAGTCGGACTTAATAAGTTACTTGAAAGCTTACAATTCTCCTGCACTCAAGGAATGGATAGATCTGATTCAAGAACATGATTTATCAGAAACTAGGTATATATAACCTTAAGTTTTTTGTAACTTGCACATGTGGGGTTTTTTGTTTTGTTTTTCTAAAATTTAAATATCTGTGTTAGGATCTGTTAGACCTTGTGCTTATTTTGTAAGGTAATCTTGATTTCAGGCTTGAGTGTTTAAACATGACTCTATGCAGTTTTAAAAAAACTCTCTTTTTTAAAAAAATCTCCCTGGCAACTTAATTGCTGTTTTATAATCTGAACAAAAATTGTTGAAAAGATAAGCTGAAAATGGTCGTAGGCTGTGGTGGAAATAGAGAATGAAACCTTGCCTAACTAATACAATAAAAAGTGCTTTTATCTTTACATAGAGTCTTAAAAGATTGGCGAGGGTAAAAAAAAGGGTATGTACTTTATAATCAGGTGAGCTAACAGCTGCTCTGATTGCTTTGACCATCAGCATGAGTTTAAACAGATTGAGTTGAGCTGATAGGAGTTTACATATGGGCTAGGAAAGTCACTTGTTAGGGTAAGGATTGCCATTTGATGTGCTGTAGGGGGCATTCAGTCATGGATAAAGTTAGGCATGAGATGTATGCAGTAGAGAACAGCTTCTTAAAGCATCTGTTTTGACTTTAGGCAGGTCTCTTCCCTGTTTTCAGGGCAAAGTCAAATAGGTTACTAAGCCCATTATTAGGAAGTGTTGAAAAAGCTGTGGTTTGCCTCTGAAATATGGGGTGCCCAAATGAAAACTGACACCTGAAGCTGCTGATTTGGATGTAGCAGTGGATTGCCTTTACTCAAAATGACGTGCCCAGTTATGCACCAGATGAGCTATTTGTGTGCATTGCTAACGTTCTCTATCTTTTGCATTTTTGTACACTGGAAAAGATGTAGTTCTTGTCTCTGCTGTAGAACAGCCTGGTGATGCATGATAGCCATATAGGATGCTGATAATAAATTGTATAGCTGAAAATCCACTTTTCTTTGTATTATAAATCCCATGAGAGACATTCAATATTACTGGTTGCATTTGAGTGTTCGGTCTTGCTGGTACGTTTTACTTTAATACCTTGTTACGTGACAAACCAAAGCACTTGAGATCTCCAAAAATCTCTTTGTCTTTTTCTTCTAGAGTGTATTTGCTTGGTTCTACTCCTGGACGATATCAAGGCAGTGATAAAGAAAAGTGGGGTCATCTTAGGCTCAGAAAGGTACCAAAACTGTAATCTTTTTTTAATATCCTTTAAAATGCAAGTAGAATTTTGGACAGAATTCTTCCGTTCCTTCCATTTTTTCCGGCTGTCATCATCAGTCTTTTAATACATTGTTACAGTTAAAGATAGTAATAACATGTATAAGGTTGCAACTTAGAATTTAACTTAATCTGTCTACTGATGAAAAAGACAATAAAAAATGTTTGTGTAAGTACATTAGCAACAAAAGGAGATTAACGAGAATCTCCATCATTTATTGGATGCAGGGGGAGACAGTGACAAAGGATGAGGTGAAGGCTGAGATGCTTGATGCCTTCTTTGCCTCTGTCTTTAGCAGCAGGATGTGTTCTCCATGTATCCAGCTCCCCAAGCTGGAAGACAAGGACAGAGAGCGGAATGAAATGCCCATAACCCAAGGGGAACTGGTCAGCGACATGCTGCGACACTGAATTGTACACAAGTTCATGGGAGCTGGCAAAAGTGCTCACTGAGCCACTTTCAATCATTTATCAGCTGTTCTGGCTAATTGGGGAGGTCCCAGCTGACTGGATGCCCAGGTCATTAGGCCCAGTTAGCATGGGTATGAAAGCAGATCCTGCTTGGTTAACCTGATCTCCTTCTGTGACAGCCTAGTGAGTGAGGGAAAGGCTACCAGAAGGGGTGAGATGTTGTCTACCTGAATATTACTAAAACCTTGGACACTGCTTCATACAGAATGCTCCTGGAGAAACTGTCTCTTCCTGGTCTGGACGGGTGCACTCATTACTGGGTAGAAAAATGGCTGATCTCAGAGAGTGGTGAATAGAGTTACATCCAGCTAGCAGACAGTCACAGGTGGCATTCCTCAGAGCTCCTTATTGAGCCCACTAAGTTGGAGGGTGAGAAGGTTCAACAGAGGGATCTGGATCAGTGGGTGGAGACCAACGGTGTGAGGTTCAGCAAGACCATGTGCTGAGTGCTGCATTTGAGTCACAGCAACCCCATGTAGCGCTACAGGCTCGGGGCAGAGTGGCTGGAAAGCTGCCTGCTGGAAAAGGACCTGGAGGTGCTGATTGGCAACAGCTGGACATGAGCCAGTGTGTGACCAAGCAGGCCAATGGCATCCTGGCCAGTGTCAGCAGTACTGTGGCCAGCAGGATCAGGGCAGGGATTTTCCCCTGTACTCAGCACGGTTGAGGCCACACCGTGAGTGTTGTATCTGGTTTTGGGCCCCTTATGACAAGAAAGACATTGAGGTGCTGGAGTGTGCCCAGAGGAGGGCAGCAGAGCTGCTGAAGGCTCTGGAGCATGGTTCTGATGAGCAGCAGCTCAGGGAGTTGGAGGTGTTCAGCCTGGAGAAAAAAGGGCTCAGGAAGACCTTAATACTCTCTACAGCTACTTGAAAGGAGGTTGTAGCTGAGTGGGGGTTGGTTTCTTCCCCCCAGTAAGAAGTGGTAGGACAAGAGGAAGTGGCCTCAAGTTGTGCCAGGGGAGGTATAGTTTGGATATTGAGAAAAATTCATTCAAAGTCAGTAAAATGTTGGGACAGGTCACCTGGGGAAGTGGTGGAGTCACCATTTTTGAAGATATTTATCTGTTGTGTAGATGTGGGACTTAAGGATATGGTTAGGTATGAATACAATAGTATTATGTCAATAGTTGAACTCTCTTGCCTTTAGAGGTCTTATGTTTATTTAGGTAAGCCATAATGGTAAATCTTCAAGATGGCATGTATCAAGTTTGTAGGGACCCTTCTTTTTTGGTTTGGACCTTTATTTATTTATTTATTTTCCCCCCAGAATTTGGTGAGGTATTTCATCTATTAAATGCTTCTTATAATTGCAGAATTTTTAACCTGCACCTCCTGCTGAAGTGGCATTATTTCAAATACTGTCATGAATTTTATGTAAGATTCTAATGTTGTCTGTGGTGAACTTCTGTGACATCCAGAATATTTATGTATCACATTGCATTTCAACATGAGGTTACTCTTATAGATGTCCCTTTGCTATTTAAGAGCTTGTCCTTTCTAGTACATTGATGTTTTTTGCCTAGTTACACATAGAATGAAGAAAAATAAACCAGAAAAAGCTTGTAAGGGAGAAAGATGATCTTGTGGCAAATGTTTCTGTGATTTAAAAAGGTTTTTAGTAACAATGCAGGTAGACCTGATGATACTACATTGATGACTGAAGCTGTTCGATTGTGTGTTTGCTCTAGAGTGAGGTAAAGGTGGAAGCTACATAAAATTTAATATCTATCTACATCCATCTGTTTTTAATGTGGCTTTAAATTCCATTCACAGCTGAAGAACTCCTCTAAAAGGATCATTTCAGTTTTCTCTTCAATTGTTCTTTTTTCCCCCTCTTATTGTAGGATTCTATTGTAACTGGGTGTCATAGCTTTAGGATACAAGGGGAATTTTATGGCCAACAACCACCAAGTAAAAAATATTTAGTTGTTTTATTTATCGTGACTTCTGAAGTTAATGTTTCATGGTTTTAGAAAGGGCTGCTAACATTCTTTTCTCCCATTATTTAATGGTTGGCTTTGGTGCTTTCGGATAAAGTTGTGATGTTTAGTTTTCTCTTGAAGTGAGTTTATTTGGAAAGCCTGATTTTTTTTTTTTATTTTCTGGCAAAGTTAAATATGTACTATGAATGTTAATCTCCTTCATTATCAGGAGTGAATTATAGAGGGATCACAAGGGATATCAAACTGATGAAGCTATTCTTTGCATGTTGAGGTCTAACAGTGTTTTAATTCCTCTCATCAGCTTTTGAAGGAGCATACTTTGTCAATACCAGCGCAGGAATCCTGGCCTCTTGTGGGACAGTTCTCAAGCATTGGTTCAATGGGAACTGGTGGGTCCAAATGGCTGTGCTCGGAGTTCCAGGAGAGCCTGGTGGCTGCAGGCAGCAGTGTGACGACTTTCCGTAGATGTGATGTCCCCATTCATTTGGTATGTCTTTCAGATGCTGGTGACCTTTATTTAACACTTACTCATTTGTTTTGGAAATCTTAGTCGTTGGTTTGCTATTAACGTTTGGAAGACAGTAATGGAGTTTTCATCATGAAATTATATATATGCCACTTAATGTTGTTTAGTTGTGTATGGTTTGCTATAAAAATGCACCATGATTTCCATGTACCATGATTTCCATCTATGTGACATTATCATGTCATTATCATTATTGTATTATCATCCTATCAAAATTAGCTTCTCATTCTATTGCTTGTCTTCCATTGGGTTTTGTTGATGCAGCTGTTTTTCCTACTGAGATGTAACTGAATTCTTAGTCATTAATACCTTTGGTTATTAGTGCAGAAATAGGAGAAGCAGAACGGTTTGTGGCAGGAGTTTGTTAAATCAAGAAAAAATGATGGCAAAACTATGCCATTACCATGTGCTTATTGCCCCTGCATACTCATATCTCATATTTCAGGTGTGAGACTAAAATCTCATAAAATAATGTTAAGAACTAGCTTTGGCTACTGTGGAAGTGGATGAAGCAGTATGACTTGAGACTTGCTAGCTAATTTTGGTTAGCTCTGTAAGAGTGGTAAAAATACTAGTATTTCTGTGTTACTGGCACAATTGTAGTTGTAAGCTGCTGTGTAAATTTATTAATTCTGAAAAATGAAGCTTTTAATACTTATTTTTCTCAAGTTTTCTTCAAGGTGTTTGAAAATTGACAGCTTTTGTCTATTTAGAGCTGTGTAATTAAAGTTACTTTTTGTTCTATTTCCATTAAGGTTTATCCTACTGTGAACAATGTGAGGCAAAGTCTAGAAGGCTATCCTGGTAAGCAGATGAATCCCTATTTATTTGCTTTTTGTGGTCATAATGTCCTGCAAAATCACTGCAGTGGCTGATGTTAAATGAATGTGAAATTCTCATCCTGCTGAGAATGTGCTAGAATAAGTGGCAGTGGAATCTTACTGTTTTTGCTGGAGCTCTGACTCCAGCTCTTCCATTTTGATTGAATAGAAAAGGTTTTGTGGGCATTGGTATATAACCTTTGTCCTAGCCATGTTCATATGTCACTGTATAGGAAACCAACAGCTCTTGCCCACTGCTCTTACTCCAGTCATAATATCATTTTGGCAGGAAATTGGTTTGGGTGTGTCAAGTTCTCTTTCTGTTTTGATTGCATTGTCATTCTGCACGTCAGATACTATGGAGGCTAAGGTGTTATTGATCTATTTTGTTTAATATTGTGATGTACAGCTGTTCTGTTCATTATTCCCATGCTTATTTTCATTAAGTCATATTTGTAAAAGCATAGCTCCAACCAGCCTGAAACAGGAATGGGTACTATAGTATTCTGGTACAGGGAAGCTTCTGTTACTCAAAAACAAGTCTTCAAAAGGTCAAGTCAGTTGGAAGAGATTCATGAGGACTGAAAGAAAAGAATTCTTTCCTGTCTGTAGGAAGGGTAAGAAGAATGATCTGGGGACCCATAGGCCTGCCAGCCTCACCTTGATCCCTTGGAAGGTGATGGAACAAGGAATCCTGGAAATATTTCCAAACCTATTATGGAAAAAAGAAGGTGGCTTGGAGTAGTCAGAATAGATTTTTAAAGGAGAAATTTTGCCTAATTAACTGGATGTCCTTCTGTGATAAGTGACTTGATGAATGAGGAATGCCCCTAGATGTTGTCTAGCTTACCTTTGTTTTTGAACACTGTTTTCTCTAACATCATTATAACGATGTGATTAAGTACAGGCTGATGAGTGGAAAGTGGGGCAGATTGGAAATGGGCTGAGCTGCCAGGCCTCAGGGGCTGAGTGTTGGCACAAAGGCCAGCAGGAGGTCAGGATGTCTTCATCAGTAACCTGGATGGTGGGGCAGAGTACACCTGCAGGGAGTTTCCAAATAATGCAGGCTGGGGAGGAGTGGTTCATGTGTTGGATGATCATGCAGTCAGTCAGAGGAACTTTGCAGGCTGCAGAAATGGGCAGACAGCAACCGCTTGAAGTGCAGCCTTAGGCAGTGCAAAGTACTGAGCGGCTGGGGTTAACCAGAGGTGAGCAGCTTTGCAGAAGACCAGGAAGTGCTGATGGTCACTAAGCTGAAGATGAACCAGCAAAGTGCATCCTTGTAGCAAGAAGGCCAGCAGAATCCTGGGCTGTGTTAGGAAGTACATTGCCAGGAAGTGATCTCTCCTCTTTATTTGGCCCTGGTAAGACCATTTTTGGAGTGCTGTGACCAGCTGTTAATGTCACAGTACAATACAGATGTGGACATACTGAATCAAAGTACTGTAGAAAACCACAAAGATGAATAAAGGATTGGAGCATCTGTCATAGAAGGAGAGGCTGACAGAGCTGGATAATTCTTGGAACTTGGAGAAGAATGCTTTCCCGGGAAATTTTATCAGTGTGTATAAATATAAATTATGGGAAGATGCAGCGTAGAGGCAGATGCTTTGCGTGGTGACCAGGGAAAGAACAAAAGGCAGTATATGTACATGGGAATCTCCTGTATCTCAATTTATCCTTACAGCAGAATTGTTTTCTGATATTTAAATGGAATAGGTTGCTCATAGAGGCTGTATAGTCCCTGGTTTTGAACATACTCAAAGCCTGACGGGATACTGTACTGAAAAGTGTGCTCTGTTTAACCCTACTTTGAGCATGGAGTTATTCTAGATGATCTCCAGAGGGTGCTTTCAACAGCAACGATTCAGTGATTCTTTGGCTTTGCTGAATCATTAAAAGCATTCCTGTTCTAAGCTGGATACCTACGCTCCTATGTATGAGAGTAGCTTTTGAATTCGAGGAGCTGGTGGATTTTGAACATGGAGCTAGCATGAATGTTTTCAGAAGTTTTTGTCTTTCCTCTGGTTAGTGTTTGGACATACATAGAAATTGCAGCCAGTCAATTTATAGGGATCTGTGTTTCCCAGAATTAAGTTACAGTGTCTTTAAATACATCTGGTTATCCACAGCCCAGTGACTTCTTACTGTAATTTCTTTCCTGTTGTGGAATTACTTGGTGAATTGCATGACTGTGCAAATGAACAGTTCTGTGGAGTCCTGAGTTAGTGCATTCCTGAGAGTAGTAAAGCTTTTGAAAAGGGTTCTTACTGTGCCGTCTAGGACACGTTGAATACAGTAGGCTTTGTATCATGCTTTTACTACACAACACAAATATAATTCAGTGTGTCAGGCTGATTTTTCTGAAATCCATTTCAAGAAATCACAATGTACATTAGCCAAAGACCAAATCAATACAAATATCATTTCCTCAGAGAAGTTCTTGCTTTTTAAAGTAACATTGTTTGGGATTTGGAAGGCTTATTCTTTCTTCTGAAAGCTGCTTGGTTTATTTCCTCTAGTTTGTATGGGTAGTGATTCCAATCTGTTGATATCAAGTAGTATCATATAAAAAAACTACCCATAGTTCTCCCTATATACAGTTTCTGGTTTTCCAAGTGTAAATGTGCTGTGTGGTGTTTAGGAACTTGCTGAGTTATAAGAATGGAAAAAAAACCCAGCAGGTATATATGATTTTATACTACTGGAGCATTTGACAATTTCCTGAAAGGAACTCATGAAGCTAGGACAGGTAGCTTATTCCCCAAGCTTGCTACTTTTAGAATGTCTTTCAAAAAAATAAATGTACATGTTCTATTTTTTCCTTAAGCTGGTGGCTCACTTCCATACAGTATACAGACAGCGCAGAAACAGCTGTGGTTGCATTCCTACTTTCAGTAAGTAAAATTCAATTTGTTGTTTTTTTTTTTTCCCCAGACTGTATGTTTAAAGTTAGTGAGTGCTCTAATGTTTGAGTGTTAAAAGCAAATAAATGGAAGTAGTTACAAGTATAATATTCTTAAATTCCTTAAAATAAAGGCCTTTAGTTCCTTATCTGCTGGGTCTGATCTCCAACAGTTAGTAGAAAACATGCTAACATGCTATCCCATATAAAGATTATATGGGATAATCTTGCTACTGGGTTTAGGTTTCTGTGAACTTCTATATAACGTTTCCTTTTCTTAACAGGAATAATGTTACTCCTTTCTTTTTTTAACTTTCAGTTGTATTTCACTTTCCCCACTTGTGCCTCTGTATTAATGGGATTTCAACTGAGCCACAAAAGGACTAGGAAGGCTTTTTTTGGTGGTTGCTTTGTTTTTCTTCTAAGTGCAGCAGTCCTGCTGCAAAAATTCTCAGTCCCTTATGGCAATATCTTTTGTTAAAGATGCCTGACATTTTCTATTAAGAATTTATATTTCCATGTGCTACTAGTTGTGCTGAATTCTAACAGTCTGGCACGTTCCATACCAGATGTCTCCCTCAGGCTGAATCATTAAAAACTTATGCATGTTTAGAGAACAATGGGAAAAGTTGTTTTGCAAAGATAAAAAAAAATTAGTGGAACTTGTAAGCTCTTACAAGACCACAACTTCCCATTCCTTTCATCAGAAACTTTTAACTCTTCTGGGTGAAAGTTGCTCTGGTAAGAAAACTTACCAAGTAAGATTGTGTTCAGCTGGATATATGTTCAGGGGACTGAAATAGAATTGCTAATGGCAGAGAGCATCCTCCATTCTAGAGTGAAGGTGATTGCTGTTGTGAACCTTGCTGGTCAATGTCTAAGGAATGGAACTCAGGCAGAAAGCATGCGAGGCTTTGTGTCCTGCCTTTAAACTGTGTCCTCTGAACACACATTCAGCAAAGGAAGAAAGCTGCAGTCAGCTTGAAGCTTTCAAAATTGTTCAGTCATGATTCAAAAAGTAAAAAAAAAAAAAAATCATGAATCTGGAGGTGTTTGTGCAGTCTTAATTCAGTGTCTGTAGTCATACCTCATCAGAATCTAACCAGAAAAAAGATGTAACCTTTTTTCAGTTAGTCTCTTATTTAGTGAACAGAATGTTACTTGATATAATTCACTGATTTATTCCATTTCGATGAGAAAATGCCCACATGTATGTCTCCTTGGACAGACAGGGACCTGCTCTGGCAGCAGAAGGGCTGTTTCAAGTTCATCTGTCAAATTAGCTGCAGATAGCAGTGGCCCTGCATAATTGCTCTGTGGTGACTACCCAGATGCAGGCCCTTACCCTGCAATAATGCAGGACAGTAGCCCTTGAGGAGAGCCTGCATGTAAACTCTCACCATAGGGCGGGAGACAGACAGCAGCTTTTTATCCATGGAGCCTGGGAGATGCAGAAAACAGCAGGTTTCAATATATGGAAATACAAGATGAGCTGTTTGAAAGACTTGCTATAATGCAAATCTTGGGGCAGTGGAGGAGTTAGAGGAATTTAGAAAATTCTTCATACTGGAAAATAGTATGAAACCAGCAGAAAACTAGGGATTCTACCAGAGCTGCGAGGGGAAAAAAAAAACCCAACAATTTTTTTATGCTTAAGTAAAGGAGAATGATTAACTCCTTTTTGCAAGTAGGGAGACGTTAATGGAGTTGGAAAATACTGTCCTGTAGCCTTTCAACTGAAGAACCGGGATGTCTGCCCCAGGCATGTGACTTTTATGTCTCTGGGCTTTTTTTCTCTCTCCTGCCAGCTGAGTGTGTTTAACCTATAATGCAGCTCTAAACTGTAATTTTTCAAAAAAATAGTGTGACTAAACTCAATGTTGTTTTTACTTCTCTGATTGTAGTAAATGATTACTGGACTGCTTTGTTGGATTAGCTATTTTGTATACAGTGTAATTGGCAGAGTGTTCTCTCTGGTATTATTGCTTGTTTTTCCTTCCAGTATTACTAATTTATGAGGACTGATTTGCAATGATTAATAATTTTTGTTAATTGCTGCTTTCAGAACATTAAATTAGCTTTAGTAGTAAAGTATTGTATTTTAAAATTCCTTTTAATTTATTAGCTTTTAATACCATGTGCCTTATGTTTGTTTAGCTACTTTGTAAAATTTTTATTTTCAAAGAGAGGAAGAAGTTGGTTTCATGATAGTTTGTTTGACATGTGCCTGACAAGTCCATAATGATTGTTGTATTAGAGCTTCGTATGTTCTTTAGATTTATAAAATTTTGAATAAGTTTTGAGTTTTCTTCTCAGTCTGCAGAAGGACAATGTTGTTCCCCTAAAATCATAAAAGATGAGAAACAGAGCATCTACACAGAGAAGATAGTGTTCTCTTAGGTTGAAATTAATGGTATTAGTTGTTTTAATTCTGTTCAGGCCTTGTTGCCAGTATCTTAAGACAGAATTGAAGTAAGAGAACTAAATACTGAAAGAGGCGGTGTGGTAGAAAATTAGTTATTCCTGTCTCTGTTTATGCATTGAGTATGTCTGTACAGTTAAATTTCCAGGACTTTGTGATGGTTTAGTCCTGGCCTGCAGCTCAGCATCAAGAACCCTTGGGCTCTTCCACCTTCCTTCCCACCCCCCTTGTGGGATAGGGAAGAGAATCCTAAGAGTAAGATGGGAAAGCTTGTGGGTTGAAATAGAGACAGTTTATTAATAAAGCAAAAGCTGCTCATGCAAGCAAAGCAAAATTAGTTCGTTCACCACACCCACCCCATGGGCAGGCAGGTGTTCAGACCTCCCCAGGAAAGTAGTGCTCTCTTCGTGCCTAGTGGTTACTTGGGCATATAGCGGCCATCATTCTGAATGACCCCCCCCCATCACCCCCGTCTTCCCTCAGCTTGGTGTGCTGAGCAGAATGGTGTATGGTCTGGAATATCCCTTTGGTCAGCTGGAGTCAGCTGTCCTGCCCCGGTCCCCTCCCAGCCTATTTGCGGCTGGGGTGGTGTGAGAGGCAGAAAAGGCTGTGGGCAAGGGACAGCTGAAATATCTCTGTGTTTGTGCTGTTTCCAGCACAAATCCAAACATAGCTCAATACAGACCCGTATGAAGAAAATTAACTCTATCCCAGCCAAAATTAACTCTATCCCAGCCAAAACTAGCATGCATTTTCCCCTTTTAATCCTTACATCTTTGTGCTGTCCTACTAGGGAAAACACAGCCAAAATACATGTTCCCCTTTCTGATTTTAACTTTCTAAAATAGGAGTTTCAATCACTTTTGATGAAATCAAACTGCAGTTAAGAGTACTGTGGGTAATAGATAGTTAAGAAGTGGTATTACTCTTGCTAAAGCACACTACTTGTATCTGTCTTAAGATAAGGAGGCAAAAAGGCAGTAGACTGAGATAGTATCTCAGAACAACTGCAATTAGTGGTGAGGGGAGAAGTTTGTCCCAGAGTAAAGCAGTGAGGTAAATCTAAAGAAAATCAATTTTAAATTCCTAGTTCTACTATTTTTCCTGTTCTTCATTTTTACAATTTTATTGGAGTTACTGAATTATTTTTGTCCCATAAACTTAAAGATGCTTGCCTAAACTGTCAGTTGAGAGAAGCTATTAACCAGGGTGGTTGAGTCATGATTCAGCTTTACAATCTGTATGTATGAAAAGCGTGGAGTTTTTAGGGGAAGACAAGTTTAGTTAGCTAATTCTGTATCATATATATCTTAATCTGTCCTATAGAAACAGGCTTTGATGCAGCTTGCATCAAAATATAAAGTCTGGTTTGTACCAAACATGCAGAATGTTTCAGCACTTCCCTTTAATTTTAAGAATACAGGACCAGCTCTCAGAGATTTTTTTCCTTCATCTGGGAGATAGGGTTGTTAAAGTAACTAGGTCTTCACCCATGAAATACAAAGCCTCTTAATTTTAAGTGCATTGTATTTAAATGTTAGTCCTGAAAGTCAACATAGGTAAATAATTCCAGCCCTTCTGAGTCAGTCTGCTCAGACTTTTAGAGGAACACAGTGCACTTAAGTTTGTCAGAGTTAATTCTTTCTGATTTGCCTCTTAGAAGAGAATGCTAAGTTAGGAAAACGGGATTGTGACAACTGAAACCAGTCTTCCTTCAAAGGAAGGGGAAAGAAAATTCTCTGGGTGAGGGAAGGTGTGTTAAGAAGTTTTCTTCCTGAATTTGGGTGAGGATTAACAGTTGTGAACATAAAGTGCTTGTTGCTGTGACTATATACCTTCAGTTATGCACATTTATTTTCTGCTTGCTTACAGTTTAGTTCTGTAACATTGATTCTGAATTAATCCAGCAATGGCTTGTTATTTTAAACTAGTTTTTTATATACACATAGATATGACCTCTATTCTCTTAAATCCTCGAATTTCTCAGTGGCTTAGAGGCTCAGAAGGGGGAAGAGGAAGAGTAGTTGCAACAATCTACCAATTGTTCCCTGTCTTTATGTCATGGATAATAAATTGTAATAAACTTGGGAAATTCTCTGAGGTTTAGTTTGGTGGCAAACTGAGTTGCTTAAAGTCATAACCATTGATAGTCTTCAGAGAAGATATATTGGCCAGAAGTTTAGACTTAGTTCCTTGAGGGCTATCTGGAATGAAGGAAACTGGAAAAAAACTTGTTAGGAGAACCTTACACACTGAGGAGAATATCTCTCTGGGTTGATTGTAAGGAAAAAAAAAAACCTGCCCTTCTGACTACTAGTATAATTGCTAACAGTTCAGTTAAATGTAGTATTTTAAGATTTTTCTCTAGGAAAAATAAGTATTGAGTGTGACAAGTATAAGTAGTGTTCCTGAAATCATGGTGCTGTAGTATGGCGAGTACTTTTTGAGCCTCAAAAAAAAACCTTTATGAAAAGAATTCTTTTTGCTTTCCCTAGCAAGTGGTCAGCAGAAGTCACAGGTCGAACTCATGCTATACCTCACATTAAGACATACATGAGACTCTCTCCGGACTTCCAGAAGATTGCATGGTTCTTGGTGACAAGGTAAACATCTAACCAGTACAGCTCTCACTTAAGAACTTTATATATGGGGTTTTTTGTCAGCTGCAAGCCATGGGGAGTTACTTCCATAACCTTCATAATACTTCAATTAGTGATATGAATTTTTGTCCGTATTTAATATTTCTCCATTGCTTTGCCCCATTTGAAGCTGCAGATAGAAATGATTGTCAGGAGCTGTTGGTAATCACACTAAAATCTTGTCTGTGTCATGACTCCCAGTTTTGGGGTTCAACACCAACTAAAGTGATAAATATTTTTAAATCTTGGGTTAAGTTTCTTTAAGATATGCTGTGGTATGGTATGAATGTCTGGTTTCTACAGAATAGGTAGAGCTTGGGTTAGCTGAAGTTACCCTTGGGCTGCCCTACTGTTATAAAACATGCAGATGCCTAGATTTTGGAATTTGATCTTTTGTCAGATTGAGTTGTTTAGCAGTCTGCCTTAAGTATAAGCTTTATTTCTGTTGGTTGTTAAAGACGTGAAAGGAGGAAGCAAGAAATTCCTTGACTTGAAGGGAGAATGTCTTGTTGTGAAGGAAAAATACAGATGTATTTCAGTTTTACCAAAACTGATTTTTATACAACCCTATATTCTACAGATTATGATCTGTCCTTACTCTTAAATGCTCAGTTACTTTAATATTTTTTTCTCTTTATATTTCTTCTCTTAAAATTAAATCCCTCATTGATACTGTTGCCTGCAATAGTGGTGGTGATTAATATGCTTTTTAAAAGGTTTTGAGTCATTTAAATGTGATCTTCATTCCGCCTAATACAGAAATTTATGGTTGCTTTATTTTCTTTTCATGTTTCTTCTGTTCCACCATTTGCTGTTGCCAAACAGCATCCAGTATGTCCATCCGTTGAAACATAATGTGTAAATTTTGTATTGTGCTGTAGAAGTAGGTTTTGACAACAGAATTGCATATATTTTTTGACTCCCAAATTTATCTACTTTGTAGTAGATGCTGATGAAAGATTAACTACTGCATGGTGCTGAATAGCAAATTGAAACAAACCTCTTTGATAAATGTTTTCATAAATAGATCGAAGAACAAAATGCCAAGAGCAAAAGATACTGTTTAACACTATGTACTAAACTGCAAAATGCAAACCCACTCTGTACTAAATGTATTGTAACTAGTCATAATTGAGCTAGCCTTTAATCTTTTTAAGTCATCAAATTGAAGCTATTTACCAGTACCAAATTCTTTCTGAAATGTGCAGAGAAGATTCAAAAGGCTGAATTTCTTGTAGATCTGTATGACAGAAATAGGCTTGTATAATTATCCACATGTGTTGTATGAATGCCTTTCTACATATTGTCTCTGTTGCTCCCACTGCGCTGTAAAAATAGCAGTAAGGGATAACAACCAAGTCATTTTTTGTGAGAAGACTATTCTGATTGAATTTAAGTTCTCCTGCTAGAAGGATGTTGCTACATTGTTATTTAAACATTTTCTGCCTTGAAGATTGTGCCTCGCTAAGATGTTTTGTTTCTCTTCACAGTGCCAATCTATCTAAAGCAGCTTGGGGAGCTCTGGAGAAAAATGGCAGCCAACTGATGATCCGTTCTTATGAACTTGGAGTTCTTTTCTTGCCTTCAGCATTTGTAAGTTCACAGTTCAAGCACAAATCCTGGGATATGACCAAAATCTGCAAATATTTATGAATACAAGTGTAACTGAGAATCCGATCAGTAGGCTCTGTATTTCCAGATTAGAAATTAATAGGAAATGGAATTTGTGAGGCATTCATAGAATCTTGTTTTCCTACACAGCAGGTATGGATTTGGTATTGCTGTGACTTTACTGACAGACAATAATATTTTAAAATTGTAAGATATATTCTAAGTGTTACTGGAAAGGATGATCAGATGTCTTTTTTTGTGCTTTTTAAAACTAGGCTGTGAGTGCAGATTCACATTGACGCGAATGTGTTATAACTTGAGAAACGATTCCTAATGTTGTACCAGTTCTTGCTCGTTCTCTGAAATGCATTTGCAGTCATGTGACTGTCTCCTAATATCAGGTTCCTTATTGAACTACACTTACTGGTGTTTAACCCTCTACAAAAACCTGTAGTAGAAAGTCCTTAACTGTACATTATATTTAAGAAAAAAGCTTCCCTTCTTTGTTTAGTTTGGATTTGCTCTATTACCTGATGGGGGGGAGATGCAATTTTTTTGTTACGTGGTTGATTCCTTCTTCTCTCTGGTGAGCTGATAGTACCAAAATGTTCTCAACAGCAGTTAGTCTGTGATCACAAACCATTCAAACTTCTTCCTGTGTGATGTTTCTTCTTTCCAGGGAAGAAACTGCAAGTTTCTCTGAAAAAGTGTTTGTATAGTAAAAGTCCTTAGAAATATTTTGCTGATGAAGAGTATTTATTTCCTAGATAACATTCACAGATGATCACATAATGTTCTGTAATTTCCGCTGATTAATGATATAGTCTCAAATGAATATTTTCTACTATTATGACATTGTAAAAATGTTTGCCTACCATAACTGGATAATTGTAGTCTCCTGAGATTGCATATTAAGATGGATGGTTTCTGACTGTAGTTAAAGAACTCCTGTATCTCACTCTTGGCATTTATAATGAGTTTGCCTAGCAGTGAGGTCTCTGATATCATGAGCCTTAGATGTTTTTCTCCAGCATGGTTTATGTGGAAGAAAACATATTTATCAGAAAGTGAAACAAGAAAAATCCTACAGCTTCTTATAGTAGGAATCATTGGTTTTTATATCGATGAACTCCAAAAAAGGAAAACACCATTTGTGTAAACAACTGTTAGCAGCAGAATAATGAACCTTTGGGCAAACAAAGTCATGCAAAAATTTGACTTTTAACAGCAACTGGCCTGAAAGGGATAAATTAATGCTCTTGGAAGTTGGCTACTCCAACTTCCAGTTGGCTGTCTCCAGGTGTTGCCAAACAACAAATTTATTGTACTGGTATATTTATACCTAGTAAATGATGGGTTTTGTATAAAGATAACTGATCACCAGATGACACAGTCATGTAACGTAATTTGACTGTTCTTGTTCTAACTGGCTTTTCTGTGCATACTTCAAATGAGTAGAAAATCAGGAATATTTCAGTTAGTCTTTTTGCCAAGAATGACCATACCTGTTTTAGATCTTGCCAGTCTGCAAACTTTTCACTTAAAAAACCCCACTGAAATAACATAAACCCCTCCCACTATTACCCCCTCCTCCAAACCCCCAGGAGAAACATTTGGCTTTCATTCTATCCTGAATCTTGCATTCTACACAGGATTCTCTCTATCTGCTTTTTTTATAAACTCCTAAGTACTGGAAGGCTGAAACGAGGAGCCATCACTTTTCCAGGCTGAACAACCCCAACTTTCTCAGTGTGTCTTTGTAGGAGGAGGTGCTCCAGCCCTCTGATCTTTGTGGCCTTTCTGTGGGCTTGCTCTAACAAGTCCATGCTGGGGACCCCAGAGCTGGATGCAGCACTGCAGGTGGGGTCTCATCAGAGCAGAGGAGCAGAATCCCCTCCTTGCCCTGCTGGCCACGCTGCTTTGGATGCAGCCCAAGACACAATTGGCTTCCTGGGCTGCAAGTGCATATTGCCAGGTCATGTCTGGCCTGTACCCCAGGTCCTCCTCCACAGGGCTGCTCTCAGTGACTTCTCTCAATCTGTGCTTCTGTCTGGGATTGCCCTGACCCAGGCACAGCACCTTGCTCTTGATTTTGTTGAAGCTAATGAGGTTCTTGTGGGCCCATTGCTTGAGCTTGTCCAGCTTCCTGTGGATGGCATCCCATCCTTCAGGTGTGTCAACTGCACCACTCATCTTGGTGTCATAGACAGACTTGCTGAGGGAGCTCTCAGTTCTGCTGTCCATGTTATTGGTGAAGGTGCTGAAGAGCACCAGTCCCAAGACAGCACTGGGGGACATTGCTTGTCACCAGCCTCCACCTGGATATAGAACCATTGACCACAACTGTGGCTGTCTTCACTCTCTTAGTTGTACTGGCATCAGTGCTCAGTGGCTTCTCTATCCCTTAAACCAGCTCAGACTGGCCAAAGCAAAACAGGACAGGTTTCCAAAGTCATTCCATGAACCAGCTCAACATGATCAGGTGAGGGCTAATGTAAGGAAGAAGTAGGAAGGACAAATTCAAGGGACAGAAAGGTGAGTGGGGAAGTCATACTGAGGTAACTTTTTGGCCTGGTTTTGGAACCAGAGCTTGTGGGGAATGATGGTCCATAAAGTTTTGGATAGAAAATAGGAATAAATGGATCTGGGTAAGAAAAACCTGATGTGCAGTATGAAGTAGAGCCAAGTTTCCGGATCTTTCCCTTTTTGTCACTCTGGTTACTTTGAAATAGCCATTGTTGGGGGAGTTGAAGGCTTTACTTTATCATATCAAAGGAGCATCTCAAAACTCAGTGGTGAAAAGCAGATGCTTGTGGAAAAGTATAATGGCCAGGCATTTATGTAGAAGTTTGTCCCTCCATATTTCATGACTTAGAGATTTATTCTGTGAGCATCTCTTGACTTCTCTTAAATGTCTGTAGGCTTTTGGCAGTCACAATCTGCTCTGGCTGAGTTCCGCAATGTAATAATGTCACATGGAGCAGTGTTCTGAAAGTTGCTCATTTTGAATATTCTTTGTTCTTGCGTTGAAAGACGCAAGAACCATGGGATCCCTAGTCATCCTTTTCATACATCTCTTTCCAGATACCTTTATCTTTGTCTAGACTGAAGAGTTCTTATCCTGCTCAGTTGTTCCTAGAGGGGAGGGGGTTTTTTATCAATTTTACTCTTCTCTCAATTTTTTTTCTTCTGTATCATTTGGGTTGGGAGGGTGGTAAGAAGAGGGACAAAGGTTGTACTTAAAATGAAAATACGGTTCTAGAAAAACAGATAGAGATATAAAACTTATTATACAATGATGTTCTCAAGGTTCTCACAGGATCTGCTTGGCCTGCTGTATTTTTACAAAGTGGTGTGTAACAGGTTAGCTAGCCACGGTGTGAATACACTGCTTTCTCTCTACAGCCCTCAACTCTCTTGTCCTTGTGAATTGTAGAAAGCTCCTATGCTTACTATAATTTCTACAGCTTTTAGATGGCTGTAATAAAACCTGTCAATGTGCACAAGATAGTCTTATGTTTGAGTTTCAGACTTCTCAGAGCACAGCTTAATTGAAAGTCATTTCAAACTTGAATATGTAACTGTATATTGGAAGAGAATACTTTTTTTCCCAGTTTCCTACATATTGATAATAAATTGTGAAGGCTGGCAACCAGAAGAGAACAATCACCTGATTAGTCACATGATACGGTGTATGTGGGAGCAAAGCAGGGAGAGACACTGCAGCTGCTTTTCTTTCTTCTCTGGGAAGTAACTGCCTGCAGAGACTCTTGGTAACAAGGAGGTAGTCAGGCAGATACTATACTGGGCTCATGTACATGCAGTCATCTGATATTCATATTGCACTGCTTAGTTGATGAATTTCTTATGCATATACCCTGCAGTTAACTGCATAAAAAGTGCTTCTTTGATAACTTAGTCTGCTTGTCACACTGGTTCATTGTGGTTTTAGAATGCTATGTGTCAGAGTAGTTTTAAGGGAAGATAACAGAGAACTGGGAGAATAGACCAAAATTTTTAGAAACACGAAAGTTTGTTTACAACTGAAGTTATAAAAGTGTAGTATAAACTATATATAAAAGCAAAGTATAAACTACATGAAGTGCTTTGAAACATAACTGAGCTCTCCTAGGCCTTGAGGGACTTAACATGCTCTAGCTATTGAAATGCTGAAATAATACTGTCAGTTTCTGATAGTTCTGTTTCTTTAGGTTATTTCATGCAGTTTTATTACAAAGTTCACAACCCAGATCTGGTAGAAGACTTAGCATCATAGAATCACAGAATCATTTCAGCTGGAAAAAGATCTTTACAATCATATAATCTAACCATTAAAATATCTGTGGCAGTGGTGGAAGTTGAACCCATGTCCGAGAAGAGACTGGAGCCTTAACATCCAGCACTTGAGACTACTTGGCCACGCTATTGTGGTGTATTTGCATAGCACACACTTAATGTAACTTATCTTGAGAACTCCTGTAGCTCTGCAGTTTGTCCCTTCTATTTTCTGCTGAATACAGATTTGGAAGTGGATCATTCCTCACTTGTTATCAGCTGACTGCCAGTTTTTGTCTTTTTTAAAAAGTGTTTCCAGAATTATGCTTTGAGGTTGGGTCTTGGCCTGGTGTGCTAATACATACTCTCAGAATTATGTTGAATGGTTGTTCTCAATATAGCAGCAGCTGTTATCATTTACATTCTAGTGTTCAGGGAAAAATCAGCTGATGCTAGCATTAGATCACAAGCTTCTATTGGGTAAAAAATAATGTTCATAAGAAAGATTGTCCTGTGTTTGAACTACATTTCCATTTTCATCTCTATCTCTATTTCTCACCTCCTACATCTACACTCTCTTTTTCAACTTGCTCTTTCAGCTGCTGGGGATTCCTTTCCAGAGGCTGAGATAAAGTACATCTTTAACAGGTAAAACATGTAGTGAGAAGGCAATGACCAAAAAGCAAAGAATTCTGGGAATCATGTTCCCATAATTAGTTTGCTTGAAAAATCTTCAAAGTGACTAATGGAAAGCCTTTAAGTAAATGGTTCTTCCTCACAGCTTCTGTGTCTGATATGATGCTAAGATAAATTCAGCTTCACCTGTAAAATAGTATAAAAATTTGTGAAATACTTAAATCATTTTAGAGATCTGTTGAATGTGGTACTGGCTCAGTCAGGTTTTAGAAGTACCAGCTCGGTGAAATAAAACAGATGTTACTAAACTGAAAACTTACCCATCATTGCCTACCTAGTGCTACCAAACCCTACAGTTAAATCTAGATAATCAAACTCAGGCAACTAACAACAGTATTTCAGATTCTGAAGTGCTGTATTTGATGGTGAATACTGGTGAAGTATTGTTTTGTAGTTGACTCTGGGGCTGGGTGTGTGAGCTGAATCTGGATTAGAAAGCAGCCAGGCATTATGCATGTGATTTTCAGAACTGAACTGCTTAAATTTTTGCTGGATTCAAATAAAGATTAAAGCCAGGCACCTTCAGTCATAGCTCAACTTAGAGCAGAACCAAAATCAAGTTGGTTAAGTTCTCTGACTCTTAACATCAACTTCTAAAGCAATGTAGTACCATTTTCTTCTTTGGTGTCTTCTAGTTTTAGATGAAGTCTTTCATCCCGTGGAATGTAGAGTGGGAAAGCTAATACAGTGTAAGTAAACCAAGATTTTATATGTCAACTTCAGGATGTTAAGCCTTGCTTTAACTGCCACAAGGTTTTCAGGTTCCACTGTTAAAGACACGCAGACGTATACTTTCCAAACCAAGAAACTCTGGGTTTAGATACCTGAGTTTGTCAGTGTGGGCTTCTTAAAAAAAAAAAAGAGATCTGGTACAGTTGAATAAAGCCCTCTTTTGAATAATTGTGCCCAGTGTTGAGGAAGGATTTGGCTGTGTATTCTGCTGGCCAGATGAGCATGGCCACTGTAAAGTTTGTGTGCATGCTTAATTCTTTGCTGCCCAAACTAGTAAGTTTTTAAATAGTTTTGCCAAGGAAGACTATTTTTCTGTTTACTGGCATTGGAAACAATAGTCCCATCATCATCCAGTGGGGTAATCAATTGTCTCCTGTTAAAAGTTACCTTGGTAGGATCAAAATGCTGTGATGGTATCAGTTTGATTTCCCACTTAATAGGGCTAGCAATTCTTACCTTTATCTTATGTGATCTCTTTTTTTATAGCCTGCAATCTGCTTTGTATTTGGGGGGGGAGGGGGAAACCACCTCAAAAACTGGAAGGCAGTATTTTAAAAGCTCTTAAACGTCTTTTTTCCCATTCTTCCCAATGAGTGCTTTTTCAGTGTGTTATGCTGAGGCACTAATAGAAGCCATATCAGCACCTAAAGCTTTATTAGTACAAAAAAAAAATCTTTCGCAGTTGAGATATGTATTTATTAGCATTTCAAAATGTATTGCTGTAAGCAGCAGTCAAAGAGCAAAATCAAGCTGCAGAGGGAAATATTCTGAAAGAATAGAATATGGCTGAGGAAAATTTACAAGTCAGACGAAATTATTTTAGGCAAGATCCTGCTGGTTTGTTTTTTGGAAACAGCAATGAGAGCTGTCAACATTCAGGAAATGCTCAAAACAGACAAAGTGTGTGACTTACTTCAATTTCTGTGTGAAGATAGACACATGAGTTATTTTTAAAAGCATGTGAATCTCCTCAGAGAGCCTTGTTAAAGAATGTATTCCACAAACTAGACACTTACTCCAGGGTGTTTTGAGGAAAACTAAATGTCTTTTCTTAGATTAATATTTCCTGAATGGAAGATCTCTGTAGATTAAACTCTGACAGACAAATAAAACAGTTTTGGGATGAACTGGTGGAGTCAAGCAGCATTGGAGGACAGCATCAGAGTCTTTCAGAGGAGAGGAAGATAAAATTGCTGAATACTGAGGAAGAACAAGACAGAGAAAAGCAAAATTGTAGAACAAGAGAAGGAAGCAAAATGCCTGAAAAGAAAGATGCTGAAGAAATTTAACAGAAACAAAAATATTGCTAGGTTGAAGAAAATAATGGAAAACAGGAAAAAAAAAAAAAAAAAAAGATGAAAAATGTCCTTACTTTGTAGGTAGAGGCTGAAACAGGTTTATACTGTGCTTTGTGATAGCAAGGGTTTCATAAATGTCCAGCTCAAATGGTGCCAAGCAGCGGCTTTGTAATTTTGGTGCTGTTGATCAGGCAAATGAAGCTTGTTGTAGCATAAGAACCATCTCACAATACAACAGAGAAACCTTCTCTGCTGCTTCACATTTCTTCTGTAGATGATATAGAAGAGCTCATTGGATGTCTGGGCAATCAAATCTCATACAGGTCACATACATTTAAATATATGACAACTTAAATGTCATCTTGTGAGTAGTGTCTAGGAATACACACCACTCAGACCCTCCCACCAACTGCAGCCTGACTGCTGTGAGTTATGAAAAAAAATCTCTTGGCACCACCACCACTTACACAGTTCCTGTTGTTGGTGAGTTATAGAATCCCTGGCATATTTCATGTTCTTTCCACTACAAACAGAAGTATGGTTATTTGATTTTTACATGAAATTTCTCCCAATCCCCAAGTGACTCAAATTCATTGGCAGTAAGGCTATACAATTTGATTGTTGCATTTTGTCGAAGTAATTACGAATTTTTTCCAGTGATTTTCAAACCCTTAGATGTTTATGAGCTTTAAAAAATAATCTTGTATATTCACATTGGTTTGTTGCTACCTCAAGGCTAAGCTCCACAAAATGCTGTAGCCTGGTTTTAATGAAGGCTTATCAAAATATCTGACTTAAATGGTATTTGAAAGGGAAGTTCAAACTGGATTTTCTTTCATGCAGTCCTTTAGCATGGACCTTGTTTATTTGTTTCCTCTGTTCTTTCATTTAAAAGGCAGTGGCTTTTGCTTACAGAATCACAGAATAATGAGGTTGGAAGAGACCTCCAAGATCATCAAGTCCAACCTATGCCTTAACACCTCAACTAGACTATAGCACTAAGTGCCATGTCCAGTCTTTTTTTAAACACATCCAGAGATGGTGACTCCACTACCTCCCTGGGAAGACAATTCCAGTGCTTTATTATGCTTTCAGTGAAAAATTTTTTCCTAATATCTAACCTGTACCTTCCCTGACGTAGCTTGAGACTGTGTCCCCTTGTTCTGTCAGTTGCTGCCCGGTGGAAGAGACCGACCCCCACCTGTCTACAACCTCCCTTCAAGAAGTTGTAGAGAGTGATAAGGTCACCTCTAAGCCTCCTCTTCTCCAGACTAAACAACCCCAGCTCCTTCAAACGTTCCTCAGTCCTTGTTCCTCAGTATTAGTCCTTGAAATAATACATAGTGTTTCTTACATCATAACCTATAGTTTGCTCTTACTTTGGGTCATGAGACAAAAGATGCATCTGTATTCTAAAGGAGATTCTTGAACTGACTTGCTAGAACTGCTGTCTGACATTGTCTTTGACAGCTCTCCTTTTTCTAGGTTACTATTCTTCTCGAATATTAAAGGCACAAGGCTGCACTGATTCTCATGCTGTGTGTGGTCACGTGGATGTTGCTGTCTGCATCTTAAAATGATAATATTTGATGGTGTAAAACTTCACTGAAGAAAGACTTGCAGTATTGTACGTAGATGGGACTCTCCATTCAGACAGTGTGTCTGTTTGAATACCACAGGATTTTTTTAGTGGTAATTAGAATGCTTACAGGTCCTTCCTGTGGTGTAAAACCCAGACTGGTGGACCAGAGAGCTTGAATAAAGTGTAAGTTAATATTTGAACACGAGCTGGCAATGTGCACTGGCAACCCAGCAAGCCAGTTGTGTCCTGGGCGGCATCCAAAGCAGCGTGGTCAGCAGGGCAAGGGAGGGGATTCTTCTGCCCCTCTGCTGTGCTCAGACGGGACCTCACCTGCAGTGCTGCCTCCAGCTCTGGGGTTCCAGCACTGGAAGGACCTGTTGGACTGAGTCCAGAGAAGAGACACAGAAATGGTCAGTGCTGGAGCACCTCTCCTGTGAGGAAAGACAGAGAGCTTGGGGTTGTTCAGCCTGGAGAAGAGAAGGCTCCAAGGAAACTTTATTGCAGCCTTTTAGTACCTAAAGGGGGTTGTGGGAAAGGTGGGGACAGACTTTTTAATAGGAACTGTAGGGACAGGACAAGGGACAGTGGCTCTAAACTAGAAGAGGGTATATTTAGACTAGATCTAAGGAAGAAATTCTTTACTGTGAGAGTAGTGAAACATTGGCACAGGTTGCCCTGAGGGGTGATAGATACCCATCCCTGGGAACATTCAGGATCAGGTTGGATAGGGCTCTGAGCAGCCTGCTATTAGTGGAAGATGTCCCTGTCCAGTGTACAGGGATTGAACTAGGTGACCTTTGAAGATCTCTTCCAACCCAAACTATTCTATGATTTTAGAAAGAAAAATAGTTGTCAGTAATATTTTATAAATAAATAAGAAACTTGATAGTCTCTAAATTTCTAGTCTGTTCTAATCAAACTCTCCTTGATTGAAGGTAAGCTATTTTTCAGTCTCAGAACTAAGAGCTTCTGCTTTTGTGTAACTCGCTACAGTTGGGATTCAATTTCTCTGGAGAAGTAGCTAAGCAATACCGTCTGCCCAAGTTACTTGAATCACTTTAAATCTCTGCCTTTGTACTGTATTGCATTTTTTCTTTTTATAGTCCTTAACCTTGTTTGGCAGTAATGCTGTCCTTCTAATATAAGTGTGTAGCCTTTGAAGCTTTTGTGCAAGCAGTTTCAAATCTTCATTAAATATTTTGTGTCCGTGGATGATGTTACTGAAGGTGTCCGAAAAGCACAGATTTGAAGACTTGCTTCTATAACAAAAGGTGGTTTCTAGTTTAGTCTATGAAACATACTGGGCATCCGATTAATGTGGTCAAAATGAAACTAAGCAGCAAAGAGAAATTTCTGAAGCTTTTCACTTCAATTAAATATTAAACACTGAAGGAGTTCACCTAGTGAACGTGGAACTAAGTTGGTGTATGTGTAAGGGCCTGAGAAGGCAGAATATATCAAATATGGACCCACATGTGGGGCCAAGCCAATGGATATAATAAAGAGAGAAGAGCATAAATAGTAGAAGTAAGAGGAGCTGAGTTTTTAAGACATGAAAGTGTTTCATGAACTGTCTGATCTCAGTATAGGAGGCAAAAGGTTTTCTTCATTAAAATAGCTCACTGAGAAAGCATCTATCATAGATTGTCTTTTTCCCCAGAAACTAATAAATCTTTTCTTCTGTATGTTCCCCTTCTTTCATAGGGATTGGACAAAGGTTACTTTCATGCAGGACAGAAAAAGCTTGCAGAACAGAAAGATTCAGCAACATATTTTCCTGTACCTTATGACCTGCCACCAGAACAGTATGGAAGCAAAGGTAAGGTGTGACTTCAGAAGAAAAGTAAGCTTGTATTCTACATGAAGCAAGCTATTTGAGTAACTCTGAGTCTGTTGAAAACTGCTGTGTTCCAAAGATTTATTTTAACTTTATGTGGTGTGATTGTATGTGATTTGATAACAGTTCTGTGTTCTGCTTGCGACTTCAAAGAAAGCAACTTTAAGGTACCTTATTCTAATATTTTTCTTTATTGTTTAAGTTTTGGATCAATAACTTCAATGCTAGTTTTTATTCCTCTTTTGTGATTATTATATGCATTAAGAGAATAGATGTTCTTTATGGAATCAAAATGGTTTTTTGCGAAACTAATAGGGGAAAGGGTTTAAAAAAAGGAATGTTTGGAGGAGAGGAGGCATGGGACAAAAACTGTCCTCTGGAAGTGGAGTGTGAAAGAAATACTGTAGTGCAAATGTGAAAGAATTGCTGTAAATCAGAAGAAAGAAGAGTTGCTTTTGCTCCATTCTGTATTTCTTAGGTTATATTTCATAACACTTGAAGAAGTGTACAAAATCTCAACTGTCTCAGTTTCTGAGATCATCTGTAGAACATGCAAATCAGGAAAGTGATAAGTGAGTGCGGCTGCGTGGTGATGGCTGAAAAATATAAAAATATATTGAGGGTAATGTTGATGTGCAACCTGCAATATTTGGGAAGAGTAATTTTTTATATTTTTGTCCTTAAAATGAGTGTCAAACTTCTTTTTGAGAAGCCTTGATCTAAGAAAGACAGCATCTCGAACAGAGCTTCAAATAGGAGCAACACAGTTTATAGAAACTCAAACGTTTCAGTAAATCTTTGAGCAAATGAATGACATGGGGGGAAAGAACATTTAAAAGCTAGGAAGTCAATGGACTTTATAATAGTTACGTAGTAAATAAAAGTGAAGGCACGGGGTGATTGAAGCTCTGCTGCAGGATCAGACTGTGAGCTTGATGCTGGTTCCTGTAGTTGAAGTAAGATAGCTTTGCCAGCATATTCTATATTAGGTGAACTGTAGTAAACACCAACCATGAGGCTTCCTCTGTTGGCTTGACCTCTGTTTTTTCACCTGTATACTTTCACTTGTGGCTGCTTTTCAAACACCCCTCTGTGCAGTTGATCCACTTTTTTTAGACAGTGGAAAGCCCCTGGTCTTCCTTCCTTCTGGACAGTTTGTAGCCACTGATTGAAGTGTCATGTGATTCGGGCCACCAAGTCTCAGTGATACTGATTAGATATCTTTCTCATTGTACAGTGGCTCCTAGCTCCTGTGTGCTATCTATGCTGCCTGCATTGGTGTAGAGCCATGTCAGCTGGGCTGTTGACTGTCACTTTTTTAGAGGAACAAGCCCCAAGCACTTTGCAGCATTTCACAGGTATTTTCTTGTTGGTTCCTAATGCAGCAGCAGCCCTTGGCTCTTATGTGTTGCTCAAAACTCTGTCCTCTTCCACTACTACATCTAGATCAAAGCTCTTGCTTGAAGTTCTGGCCAGCTTGTTGACTAAGAGGCACATGCCAGCTTGTTGACTAAGAGGCACATGCCTCACTTAGGTGAATCCCTTCAGTTTCCAACAAGCCTGGCTTCTCACCGGTAGACACGGTCATACAAGTCCAAACCTTAAATACAGCCAGGCATTCACCTTCTCAGTATGATGCATGTTCTGTATCCTCTGGTAGGATGGATTGTTCTGCTCAAAGAGCTTACTACTTACCTGAAAGACTTCTTAAGTGGTTTTAGTTTTCCCAGAAAAAACACAGTGTCCAGTGTAGAAGTGGTAACACAGACTGTTAAGCTGTTTGATTCAGTATGAAACACACTGAGTACTGTTACTGTCGTGTCAGGGAATGGAGGCAGGGATTGTGCTGGGCTTATGCACTAATGTCAGGGTAAGAATATACTACAACTACATCAGCTGGCTGCTGTGCTCTGGGGTATATATGCACTGACTGCTTGTTAACCAGTGCTCAAGCTGGATTTAGGAAGATTTTTCTAAGAGGTCATACTTAAATTTTTGGAGATTTTAAAACAAAGATTAACAGAATCCGTGTGTATTCTCAAATATTTTATATGCTATCTTCTTGTGCATTAATGTACTTGTATAGTTGTTACTGTCCTTGGTTTAATTCCAACATTTAAGCTGTTGTGTCAGAGAATTTTATGCATATTTCATCTAAATGTGAAGATTTTTTTCCAAGTAACTATTTTCACTTTCTGCATGGAAAACTTACTTCTCTGGAGAACTGGTTTGACTGTAGTTCTGGTTTTGGATCTTAGCTTTCTCTGGTGATATGCACAGATGTCAGAGTTCAGGTTGTCTAGGCTTTGGCAGTGGAAATGAAGTCAGCTGCCTATGCTGTTTCACATCTTTTTCCTGAATATTCTGTTTCAGTTTGTCAGCCTCCTGGTGGAAAAGATATTGAAAGAATTCCCCTGTTGAGAGATGGACTCATAAAATAATCTGTCCTTAACAATACAGTTGTCAACTCCCAAACTCTCTGGAGTGTGATATAAATAGATTTGTTTTAATAAAATCTTGAGAAGCAAAAATGCAAGTAATTATCCTTTCCCCAAAGAGACCATACCGACTGATCCTTATAATTGAAGGAGAAAAGGCTCTGGGGGATTTTCCATGAACTCAGATTCTCTAACCATGGGAAAACAAAGTACACGTCACTTTCATATAATCAGAAAAATCCTATTAGGGGCATCAGGAAGGAGAACTAGGCAGAATAGTGAAGAGATGGTCAGGAGCAGGGCCATGCATTTGCCTTAAAGTTGTACTTGGAAGATTCCAAAATTTTGAGAATATGTTGTTTTTTCCTGTACTTGTACAAATTATAATAATGGATCAGATGTACTTAGAGGATTCTATTATTATATAATGTAACAAAATGAAAGAAAAGCTGAAAAGCTGTTTCCTAGTTTGTGGAAATAATTTAATTGCAGAGATTCTTTGTCATTCTGTCACAGAGGCTTTCTGTCATACTAATTGATGTTTATCATATTGGACAGGACGTCACCATGAAAATGGCTACGGCGAAATAAATGCATCTTGAAAAGTAATAAAATATATCTCAGGACATACAATTATAAACTTAACAGTAAATTATGTAAGTAATTTGTCTTAGCCATAATAGTTCATGAGGTTGATCCACAAACTTTTAAAGTCCATTAAGTTCAATAGTATTGCAATAATTTGGTCCCTGTCCTACTTTTCTTGCACCAATATAACAGGGAGGGAAGAGGTAAAGAAGTCTCATCCTACTTTGCCTGGATTGCCTCGTTAGTCAGTGGGTTTCATTCTAAAACTCAAGTTTCAGGCAAAACAGAAAAATAGGATGTCTTGGAGAAAGAGTCATAAAGATTTTCTTCCTGTTTTTCTTACAAAGATTTCTAAGGAGTGTAAGTTGAGGTCATTGTGAGACAGATAACCTCTTGGATTTGTACTGGTAGCCTCTCCTCTAGAGATGGATTGTCCCTCACTGAAACATAGTCATAGGCTGAGGTGTACTCATTGAAGGGTGTATTGATGTGTGTTAAGATGTCACCAGTAGGGAAATTATAATATTTAAAATTATAATATGACACATATTTAAAATCTTGGCAGTACTTTCATTTAGTTTCCAGCTGTATTTCAGACTTGCACAGAGACATGTTGTATAATACATGAACAGGTCAACTCTACCTGCTTCTGCCAGCCAGAGCCATTTGATCTCCCTGAAGCGAACGAAGAATAAAATTTACCTGAGTCTCAAACCATAGCTGGTAGCAGAATAGGCACTTGAAGTTGTGATGGGGAGTTTGTAAGATATCTGTGAGGGAAATCATACCAGAAATATTTTAAGTAGCTTATTTTGACTACAGAGAATATTTTAAAAGAACAACCCAACCACCCAATCAAAGCTATCAGCAAACACTATAATGCTTGGGAAAATATGTTTGGACCTAAAAATAGCTAGGAATTTATTATATAATCAATTAACTATGGTTTATATGTATTGTAAAATATATTGTTGTATTATAGTGCACTATTTTGGGCTACTTCATTTGAGCTTTCCTAGTGAGTTGCACTTAACTTTGTAGCTATAGGTAAGTGTGATGAGATTTGTTTAATTGGCTCTGTTTTCTGCTTTTTTTAGGAAGATCTCAGCAGGTGAAACATTTCTCTGCATTATTATTCTGCCAGATTTTAGATTTATTAAGCATGAATATTTGTTGCAGAATTCTTAAAGCATTATTGAAAAGGGGATGAACTAAAAAAAAGATCTGTCAGCAGTTCTTTGTGTTATGACTAGGTTACAAGCAGGAGTTTATAAAAGTTTTTTCTGAACTCTTAGTTCAAAATGCTCTGAAACTTCACAAACCCTCTGGAAGAGAACCCTATAAAATAGGGGGGTAAATGCATTCTACTAAACAAGTTGTTTCTCATTTAATTTTCTCTTAAGTGTATATATTGAGATCAAAGAAATAAACTATTAGTTGATTAAGAGTATATAGAAGATAAATGTGTATGCAAGAAAATGACAAGTTCCAACTCAGTTGAGAGTAGAGTGAAACTACATATTAGTCTCTATACATGCCAATTACATTAATTACCTCAGTTGTTTTGCCCTTCGTTGAAGATTTCTTTCCTGAACAATTCTCACAACTTGTAAAAATGTATTAAGATGTATTTCATTATGTTCCAGTGGGAACATCTATTTTACCCTTGGTAACTGGGGGCTAAAGCTGTCAAATCTCATGCTGGAAAAATGGTGAGGAGCCTGGAGAAATGGTGGGGAAAGGAGATGAAAATTAGCTTTAATACAAGTTCAGGCATTGTGCAGAAATTGACAGTCCACTTAATTCATTAGTCCTCTGGCTGAAGTTTTGAACCTCTGACAGCCATGATTTCGTTAAGGATGCACAAAAGGATCTTTAACATATCTCACAAGAGCAGCTCTCTCCCTTGTGAAGGGCCCTGCTCGCTGTTCAATGTTCCATTGCCACACTTACATGGAAGAGTAAATTGACCTTTTTCTTGTGACTTCAGATATTCAGTGCTTGATATTTCGTCTGATTTTCAGTGAGTGGGAATAGGGAGTGTGGTGAAATTACATTTGGCAAATATTTATAGTGATTTCAGGAAACTATAGTAACACTGCATCTCATTTATTACATATAATGTGTTGTGCTGGATAAAAGGAAGAAAGACTTTATGGCACACTTGCCTCCAGCTCTGGTAGGCTTAGGTATTTGTGTTTAACCTGTTACCTAAAGAGTTGAAAGAATTTTCATCCATCCTGCTTTGTGCTAGTGGCACAGTGCTTAGAAGAAGAGATCAGTGTTTTGTCCAGCAAAGCTACAGTTCTTTGTTAGTCTGAGTTCCCTCACAGGGACCTGCTGTATCCTCAGCGGGTCATATAAGTTCAGGGAAAATGTCACTGTATGTGGTTTCTACCTTTCTCTCACCTCTGTTTCTTGTTCTAATTCCTAGAATGTTCCACTACTTTCTCTGTCAAATAGTTAAAATATTTTTGAAGAATTAAGATAGAAGACTTCTGGGAAAGTAACTAATATTTTTCAATAACCACCTTTTTTTTTCTAATTAAGGTTGCATAGCTGCTTGAAGCCTGTGTACTTTCTAGGCTTTTAAAGAACTAGACTAGCAACATCCTGTATGAAGTTTTGGAGCACTTCAAGTACTTTCAGTGTGCCTAGTATGGTACAAAGTCTAAGAGAATATCCTGTCTTCTTAGGAGATGACAACTAGAAACTAGTCCAGTTTCTAGTGATTCTAATACATTGAACAGAAAATACTTCACTTATTTAACATTTAGAGCAATGGTAAATATAAATCAGAGTATGTTTAGAGGTTTAGTTTTCAGTTTTTCAAGCAACAAGTGTATATTGTCATTGTAAATCATAGCCCAGGTTGAGGAAGCCAGAGTTGGAAGAAATGGCATTCGTGTTGGTTTCAGTTTCCTTCCTCAGCAGAACCAAAAGCATTATTATTGACTGGTAAACCTGCAGTTTGAGGTTGAAGCTCTCATAATGCAGCTTGACGTCAGACACTGCCTCAGAGGACCTCTGAGCCCAAGTACAACATTTGAGTACACTTTTTCTACCAGCTATTTATAATGATCATGAAGAAATGAACACTTTGCATGAGAAGAAACTCGAGTTAGAGTCACTATTTAGTTTGGCCACTTCTGTCGTCTTATGATCAGATTGCAGCCTTGAAGACCAGGAGTCACTCAGCTATCTGATTTACCACATTACTAGCCAGCTTCTTCGAGCTCAAAGCTTATGCTTGGCTAAGGGAGATGCGCTTCAGATTATTAGGTGAGAGCACTCCTGTGAGATGGCAAATTCACCATATGGTCAGTATTTTGCTTCAATAGTAGGTCAGTTCAAGAATTTTTAAATGCAGTTTGGTTTGGGTATTCTTTTTCAGGGTAGATGTATGATGCCCAGTCTGGTTTTGGAATTTTATATGTGATTTGAGCTATATTGTGCAGAGTGCAAGACTTGCAGTTGAAGTCTGAGGAAATTAACAGTATGACATCCTGACAGATTGGAGTTAAGGTTGCACAGAGGAGTTTTACCTGGGCATTTGTCCTTTAGACTATTTCTTCACAAATTTTTTAAATTACCAGCACAAAAGAGTTGCATTATGCATGATATGCATAGCTTGTATGTTTCCTTGCTGCAGGGAATAACATGCATATTTTACATCTGGCAGTTTTAAAACAAGATCATTCCTATTCTGACATGACAAGGGACCTCATTAATTTTTAGCAGATCACATTTGTTGTGTGCAACATGTACATTATTAACTTTTCACATTGCTGTTTTGAACAATTGCAGTTGATCACTTCCAATAGTCAGCTGAACAGCAGGCGGCCATATGTGGGCAGCAGATGTATCTTCAGGGCAAAACATTAAAAGAATTAAAAAAAGACTTCTGGTAGCTGACAGTACTACTCAATATCTAGATAAATAAATCATATAGATACATCAATCTCCTGAAGGCCTCTGTAGTTAAGATTCAGGCTGTCATAATAAAGACTATTGCAAAGCTCAATGTATCAATGATACTAAGAAAAATAAAGCCTATAGACCAGCAGTGTGATTCAAGAGTTCCTTAGAAGGGAAGCTGAAAATTATCCAGTCTGGTATTTGGGAGTCATGAACACAATAGGCTATCTTACTTAGCAAGGTATCATTATAAATAAAATTTGTGTCTTTAATAGTACTCAGATTTTTATTTTCTTGTAGAGTCTTTTAAATGAGGACTGTGTTTGTTGTATAACGTTATCTTATTGAGCTGCCATCATCACATCTCAGTTGCAATACTGTTATTATCTCTCTTACCATTACAAGTTGATTGCTGTAGTAAAGGAATTTCAGTTCATTTGTGATTTAGATATTACACAGTTTACTGACTGAGGAAATCATCTGTTGTGTGGAGGGAACTTTAAACTTCTAATTCATAAGTATATCAAGGTTATTTTATAACAATTTGGGGGAGGTCTCAGAAAAGTGAAATATTTTTTCTTCTTTTTTTTTCCCCCAAACAAGTGGTCATTGTCCTGGCCTTCAGAAATCATCACTTTGTTTGTGAATATTCATATAGATCCCACATCTATTCTGCATCTGCCTTTCCTCCTTTTTGAGGTCTTTAAGTATGATTTTTGCATTGAGAGGAACAAGATTAGTTCCTTTTCAAATGCCATGCTCATCCAGAGGGAGGGGACAAGAGAGACTGAAGTGTAGTGTGCGCCTTTTGCAAATGCTTAAGGAAGAACTTTCCAGATTCATGCAGCAGAGAGTGTGTTTGCCTTGTATATGTAGAATGACTTGAAGAAGCCTGGTTATTTGTAACCTTTCTATATATGTGAATACTTGTGGCTTTAGAGGTAAGAATAGGTAAGAATTCAGTCTCTGGGTTTAGAAATTGACCAGGAATTCTCTCATCCAGATCTCCACTTTGTGCAAAAGACACCCGTAGGAAGTGGATCACAAGGGTGCTTTCATTGTGTTTTATACTTTACTATTCAATTGCACGTTCCTGGTTTTGACTGTACTGCCATCTGTCATATTTTTGAGAAAATGAAGGCTTGAGTTGGCCTGCCAGCATGGATTCTTTGAGTGATATTCAGATGTTACTCAAAAAGAACTTGACTTGTTCTCCAGAGCCTCTCTACCTTTAAGTAAAAAGTGGTAGTCTATTTAGTTGTGAGAGAATATTCAAAAATCAGAGTATAACTGAAATAATGTTCTGTCTGAGCTTTCAGATAATGTTTAAGTAGCAGTGGGACTTGAGTAGCCCCTTTTATTTTACTGAGTGCCGAGTCTACTGCTGGAGTTCTACTGCTTTGTAAATGAGGCAAGAGCAAAGCTGTGGTACCAGCCTAGCAGATGACACTAACTCCAGTTAGGTGGAGTTGAGACAGAGTTGGGGTATCAGAAATGAAGCACTAATCTTGAAATGTGTGGAAGGTAGGTATGTTAAGGACACTTTAAAAATTAGTTAATGGGGCTTTTGTTTTCTCCCCCAAGAAGATCAAAGGAATTAACTTTGAGAACCTTAGCAGTCACATTCATAAGTAACAGTAAGCTACCATGATATGATATGGTATTTGCACACGGTCATTGTCTTTCTCTTGCTGATATAGATCCTATTAAAAGTGATGAATAATATTAAAATGAACCTGACATTTTATAAATAATTATAATTTGTATCAGCAATAGTTCTACACATGATTTATTAAAATACTGTTGCCTATTTTATAAAAATCAACAGCATCCCATTAATGGAACAAAGTTCCAAGCACAATAATAGCTACCTTGAGCAAATTTTATTTGGATAGCTACAATTAGAAAGAACTAAATTAGGTATTGAGGCTTCTCAGCATGCTTTAAGGGGGTGACTGAAGTTATTTCTGTACATCTTAAGTTTTCCTCTGCCTGCATGTTTTGCTGAATTAAGCAGAGTAACTGCCAGATGGTAGGGAAGAAGGATAGGTCTAAGCTGCATAATGTACTCTTGAATGACGGATTCCAGTGCCTGAGTGGGACTGGATTTATTCTGATGTCTTAGATAGAGGTCAGTGTTTAAATCTGAATGTATGTTTGAAATCCTCAATTCTTTTCCCAACATTTGCTTTATTCTCTACCCATTTTTTTAACTGTTAATGTTTACTAATCTGGTAAGGTATTCACTTAAAATACAAAAGGTACACATGGCTCTCCAGCAGGAGACTGATAAAACAAGCTTAGGGAAATATTGGTGCTACTTTTTTTTTTCTTTTTAAGAGAGGACTCAAAGTCTAGATATCCTGCAGATGAGCCAGAAACCTAGAGAGCTTTCTTGGCAGCACTGTGAGTTAAGCGCTATAGTTTCTTCCGGTTTCTGATGCCTTATAGTTTTTTATATGCTTTGAAATCACCTGTCCACTGTAACAAAATACCAACCAACTACCCTACTGTTCTCTTCCTTCAGTAAACAGACACGTTTTAAAGCATATGCATAGCTGGGATATGTTTTACCGCAACATACAGAACTACCGTACCAGAATTAAGAACAGTCTAGTATCAAGTAATTCTGAGTACCTAGTAGCAACGGTCCCTCTGCTCCATGTTTAATTGCTGTGGTACTTGTCACAGTGTGCTGTTGCATAATTTATATAACCCTTCATTACTGTTTTTGTCACTTGCTTACTCTCCTTTCCTCGCTACAGTAATTTTCACTTCCTGTATTGTCACAGTTGTCATTGGATCCTGTAAATTTAAAATTGGATAAAAGAAATCTCAATCAATAGCTGTTCCTGTCATCCTTGGTACAGTTCAGTTTAATCTATGCATATTACAGTTTAATGTCATTGTATTCCTTCAGGGCTCATTTTGTGGATGGATTTATATAAATTTCTTAATTAAGAAAGCTCAACAGAAAAAAGGGTTAAAGGATTTTTCTCTACCTTGGATTCATAGAACAGCTGCATTTCTGCCACATATATGGTAGGAGGAAGAGCATAGAACAGGTTGCAGGGCTAGCAGTTAACTCCTGGTGTGTTGCCTTTTCTCTTTCTCAAAAGTGGAAAGAGCTTCTATATTCTGAGAAGTGGGAGAGAGGGGACTGTGCGGTGCAAACTTGTTGCTCATCTGAAGGTGTAATGTTTGAAGATGTGAGGGGTAAATGTGAACCTTTCAGAGGTCAGGCAGTGTCATTCTTAAGGTACTGAATTCTTACTGTCCCTGTGAAAAATATTAATATGTTACAGTGCTTATTTATAATTCCATTGGGTTAAGAGAGATGCAGCACAGAACTTGCTGGCACTAAGCCAACCAAAATTTGGCTGCATTACTGTACTTGTATATTGTCTGAAATACAATTCTTATATAGTTAGTATGTTGAGTTATAACTATATTTAAAATAATATCTGGGGGAAAGCAAAGCCTTTTGAAATCTCTGTATCTTACAGTTAAAAAAAAAAAAAATTCCACTAAGCTGAATTGCAAATGATGTTATCTGAAAATCAGTGGGTGTTTTGGCCTTCCTCTTCCTCCAAAGGGAAAAGAGGAAGAGAACCAAATTTTGCATTTGATAAATTAATTTGTCATGAGTATGTCTTTGTTTTGGTTTACAGATCAACCATGGATTTGGAATATTCCTTACACTGATGCCCCTGATACTCATGGAAATATGTGGGTTCCGTCATAAATGTTTCCACTACTCTGTGATGTTCCACTTGCTGACACTGAGCCTGCCATGCTACTTGCAAAATCTGCTTGTTTCTGTTCTGTAAGCTGTAATGTCTAATTGAAACATTAAAATGTTAATAAGGGAGAGATTCTTGGAGAATCTATAACCATATTATTACAAGTGAACCTGCTTTTTTGAAAACCTTTTTATATGCTTTTTCTTTACTGTGGTTCCCAATATGGTTTTCAGGATGAGAACTGTTCTCAGAGAGTCTCTCTGCATTTTTAGTTGTAATTAAATTTAAAATTACTGTTCTGTGAGACTGTCAGTTGACCCCAGTAGCTGGAATAAAAGTTACTATGTGTAAAATACAAATAAAAACAAAGGTAATCTTGCTAATATATCCTTTGTTCTGTCTTCTAAATGTGTACATTTCAGATTGGTTTGGAACTTGTATCTTGCAAATGTGGTGCTGGGTGTTCTATAAAATCAACAGTATCCCATTAATGGAACACATTGCTTGTATCAAAAATAGTGTGGCCAGCAGGACCAGGGCAGTGATACTCAGCACTTGTGAGGCCACACCTCGAGTGCTGTGTCCAGTTTTGGGCCCCTCATGCCAAGAAAGACATAGAGGGGCTGGAACACGTCCAGAGAAGGGCAATGGAGCTAGTGAAGGGTCTGGAGCACAAGTCTTCCAAGGAGCAACTGGAGGAGCTAAGACTGTTTAGCATGGAGAAAAGGAGTCTCAGTGGAGATCTTACTGCTCTCTACAATTACCCGCAAGGAGGTTGTACCCAGGTGGGAATCAGCCTCTTCTCCCAGCTAACAAGCGAGGAGACAAGAGGAGAGCCTTACATTTCACCAGGGAAGATTTAGATTGGATATTAGCGAAAAACTCTTTACTGAGGGTTGTCAGGCATTGGAACAGACTGCCCAGGGTAGCTGTGGCGTCACCATCCCTGGACCTATTAAAAGATGTGTGGATATTAACATGTAGTGATATGGGTTAGGGGTAGACTTGGTAGTATTTTGTTAATGTTTGAACTAAATGATCTTAAATCATGGAATCACTGGGTTGGAAGAGACCTTCAAGATCATTGAGTCCAACCCATGTCTTAACCCCTCAACTAAATCATGGCACTGAGTGCCACATCCTTTTTTTTTTTTTTTTTTTTTTTTTTTTTAACACATCCAGGGGTGGTGACTATACCCCCTCCCTGGGCAGACCCTTCTAGTACCTTCTCACTCTTTCCATAAAAAACTTTCTCCTAAAAGACTTTTTACTAATACGAATAGTGTTATTGGTCGTATTCCTTTGAGCAGCCACATTGATGTCATGGTGGCAAGCAGCTAAAGGCTCTTTTTCCAACTGTGCTAATCCAAGCCACCCTTGAACAGGTTTGATGGATGGAGCCTTCAGTGTGGACAGAGGGTCCTCACTCAGTTCTGCTGCCTTTGCTGGTTGAGAGTGCACTGATTGAGTTCTGTCTTCCTTCTGACTGGCAAAGCAGGGAAGTACATGTTGGGTTTTGTTGGGTTTTTTGGGTTTTTTTTTTTTCCTCTAATAGGAACTGCCAATAATTTTAAAAATATTCTAGCATTTTTTTATGGAAGCATGTGGTTACCTTTAGCACTTGGCACAGTCTGGTTAGTTTGGCTGGCATCACATCTTCCTATTTTTGGCTATTTAATGTCTTCCAGTATTGCTGCTAATTTTAATTTCCATGCTAAAGTCTATGCTAAAGACTAATTAGGAAGGAATAAAAACCTGCAGCATGATGTTTCACCTATGAATAACAACAATTAGGAAAAAATTAAACATTCATCCCTTGCTGCTGGTTTATTGTAAAACATAAGAAAGGGGCTTATTTTTCCCTGTGTCTACTGCTCTAGCAGTTGTTGCCACACATGTGGTGATCCTCTCTCAAACACTGGCATTGGAGCTGCTCACAGTGCACCGTTGGGGCTCAGACCAATACTCAAATATACCTCAGGCTGTGAGACAATCAATGGCTCTTATGTGGAGTGTACAATATTATTAGAAAAACGTGGGGGGGGAGGGGGCAGGGGGAAGGGAAGTGGATGTTTTAGTTTATTGACCTGCTTTCTCAAAAATACATGTAGGTTGTCCTTCCCTGGAAAGAATGTGCTTGTATACTATCATATTCGGCGGAGCTGAATTCCAGCCCCCAATTATTTGAAAGTCGAATTCAGCACTGTAACAACTACCAGATATTGCTGAGTTTAGCTTTTTCTTCTTACAGTGAGAATGATGTTTCCAGAAGATTTGGATCGAGAGCTCTGCTCTTTGAACCTGCAAATAACACGTTTTAAAACCACATTGCAGCTGGAGCAGGCTGCTTCTGTCTTCCCTACACAATTTCCTTTCGACTTCCATGCGCTGGGGGACAGAGATGTAACACCTTGTCGGTAAGGCAGTGGGTGACCAGACCTGTAGAGAAAGAGGTGCTCTCTTTTTAAGAAAGGGTGCTATTTTTTATGGTTTTGATGGCGGGCCATATTATCGACTGATGTGTTTCGCGCCCGGTCTCTCTAAGAGGCCCCGTTGCTTCGGGCGCTCCCCGGCCCCACAGCCCGGGCCGGGTACCTGAGGGCGGGGAGGGGCAGCCGCCGCCCCTCTGGGGGCGCCCCTGCCCGCCCGCCCTGCCCGCCGCCGCCACGGAGCTTCGAGGGCGGCGGCCGCGCCTCCGCTGAGGGGAGCTGCTCCGGGGGCGCGGCCCGACCCGGCCCGCGGCTTCCCTGAGGACATGGTGCGGTCCGCCCGCTGGACGGGGCGGCGGAGCCCCGCGGCGAAGTGGGAGGGCGAGGGGCGAGCTGCCGCCGGTCCCGCCTCGCCCCCGCCGGCAGGCAGGAGGCGCCTGGCGGTGCCGGTCCCTGCGCCCCGCTCCGACGTGCTCGGGGCGGGGGCAGGAAGGGGATATGAAACTGGCGGGGACGGGAGCCCCGCGCGGCGGGCCTTGGGGCTGAGGGGCTCCGCGGGACGGGACGGGACGAGCGGTTCCTTCGCCCGCAGGATGCTCGGCAGCCCGAAGCGCGTCCGCCGCCGGGCCGTGCCGGGGCCGCGCCCTGCCCCCGGGGCGAAGGTGCCGGCCGGCTCCCGGGAGCGCCGCTCGCCGCCGCCGGACTCCGCGGCTCCTTGAGCCCCGCGGCCCCGCGTACGGCTGGCGGGCGGTGCCGCGATGCCCGGCGGCGGCAGCAGGGCCCCGACGTAGCGTGGCGGCGCGGCAGCCCGGTCCCGCGGGCGGAGGATGGCGTGTCGCGGCGCCTGCTGCTGCTCCAGCGCGGGTCGCCTCAACGCGGACAACGCGCGGTTCCTCCTGCTGGCGGTGCTGATCGTGCTGTACATGCTGTGCGGCGCCGCCGTCTTCTCGGCCATCGAGCTGCCCACGGAGCGGGAGGCTAAGGAGCGCTGGGAGGAACGCCTGGAGAACTTCACCCGGCGCCACAACCTCAGCCGTGCCGAGCTCCGGCACTTCCTCCGGGAATACGAGGAGGCGAGCGTGGCCGGCATCCGCGTCGATGACATCCGGCCCCGATGGGATTTCACCGGCGCTTTCTACTTCGTGGGCACCGTCGTTTCTACTATCGGTAAGCGGCGGGACGGGCGGGCACCGGGGCGGCGACGGGGCCGGGGCTGGGGACCCGGGGATGCGCTGTTCCTGTCCTCCTCGCCGGCTCATAGCGGGCTCGTGTCGGTGCCCGGGCACGGTCCTGTGTCTTCGCTGCTCCTTTTTTTGCCTTCTTCCAGTCAAAGAGCCGCTGCCGCGGGCGCGCCTCTCGCGGGAAGCGCTCAGCTCCGGGAGCGCCCCAGAAGCGCCGGGCAGCGCGGCCGGCTCTAGGGGCCAGCTCCGGGCAGGCAGGGCAGTGGACTCCAGGATGCTCTTCGCGGGTGTCATTTGCCTGCGGGGATCAACTTGTCCTCGGGATACGGTGGTAGAGTTTGTAAGAGATCAGTCGCATCCAAAGCCAAAATCTTTAAACAATTCCGTATGTCTTTAAATTCTGGGAAATATTATAGAAAATCTTAGATCTGGCGGTTTCATAGGCTGTACATTCAGAAGGGCCCTTTCCGAGGATCGTCTGGTCTTATCAAGAACAATTAAATAGATTTGGTGGTGTCCGGCTGCAAAGTGTACTACTTGGAAAGATTGGGTTTTAAACCACTCGGCTTTTTGCCTCCTTCAGGCTTTTCAATGCAGAACCATCAAGTCACTGGGCACAGCTTATTTCACTTGAGAATAAACCCAAGTTTATTCAGACTGAAGGAGCCTTTAGGGGAAGGTGATACTAAATAGAAATTCCAAGCAGTCTGACAGGTGTACATTAAGATGAAAAGGGATAGCACCAGGAACTGACATAAGCACCCCAGGGAGCCCATGGGTGTCAACAGAAAGGCCTCATTTAGGCAGCATCTGCAGACAGCTAAAAGCCTCGGAGGAAGGGAGCTTTCTTTAGTTAAAGACAGGCAATCTGTATGCAGTTATCACTGTGACAGATGGGATCACTGAATCTTAGTAATGGTATAGCCAATTCACATCAGTCTCTCCACCAATGAAATGTGCATTGAGGTATTTAATTCTTCAGGAAATCTCCACAAACAGGTTTTGTTGTTTTGGGGTTTTTTTTTACAAAGAGGAGATTAGAGATACCTTGCTTTATGTGGGATGTATGAGAGTTTGCCCTGTCCTGCAGCACACCCCTCTCTAATACTGAGGGGTTTTAAGTCTGGGGTTATTCTGTTGTTAAAGGTGTCATTGGGCTGGTTTTGTATTTCCTCAGGGCTTCAAGATTTGAGTGGTTTGTGTTCTTACACCTGAAGTCTTTAAGACCCAAGAACTGTGCTTCAGTGTTCTGCTGAACTGGCAATTTAAAGTAATTTATAACATTATTAAGCCCATTTTTGTGGATTGCTGTAGTTTGTTTGCCATTATAACACCTCCCTTGAAGTGTGACTCTTGTATGATCAAAATAAATAAGCAGAGTTTGTGCTAATATTTGCTACAGCCATAAAATTGTAGTAAAAGGATCAGGTTGTACCAGATCTCAAAAGTCCACCTGCTTTGCCTCTATTCCTAGAGGAGGTCACTTATATGGGACCTTTTTCTCGTGGTGTTTGTCCAAGATGCCATTTCAAACCTTCACTGTTGGAGGTTCCACAGCTTCAACAAGGAACCCAGCCTTGTGCATTATTACCCCGTGGTTTTCCTGATGTCTGCCTTACTGCAGCTCAGTGACTTGCCATCCTTTGTACTCAGAGAGTAGCCTCTTAGGTACTCAAAGACCATTGTCAATGTGTCCCTTCGGCCTTCTCTCAATTCAGAAAACCTTCGGCCTTCTCTCAATTCAGTTACAGTGTTGTAACCCCCTTTGCAGTGATACCATTACTTCTCACAAGTGTTAACTGATGCCAGTATTTCTGCATTAAGGTAGGTCTTATATTTATAAAAGATTGTTAAGAAGAGAAGCGTATCTGTGATCCTGTTAACTGCAGATGATCACAAACACAAGTATCCACTTATCCACTCACTTTTTGGTAATTTCTATGACTTGCTGATTTCCATTGCCCGCATTTTACAGCTCCCTTAATGTTTCTGCAGAAATAGCCTCAAGACTCCATTTTCCTTCAGTGTGTATGGTCTGTAGGCTTTGGCAGTAGACATCCTGTCCTTTCTTTTGACCTGACATTGCTTTTCTCAGTCTTATCAGTGATGGCACTTTCTCTGTATCTTTTATGAATTGCATCATTCTTTCTTAATCTAGTCAGCAGCACTGCACTCTTTCATCATATCGATGGCACGTCTCTTTTTCAATCTTCTCAGCAGAACTTCTGCTTTGTGGGACTGATTATGCGTTTCAATGCTTTAATTTGGCTTGTACTGCAGGCTGGGCTCTCCAGGCATTCTCAGGTCTCCTCAGAGGTGCCACTCAAGAGTGTTCTCTTGCAGGCTCTGCAACCACACTCTCATTTGTATCAACCATATTGGCATTCTAACAATAGATTTTGTTTTACACCTCTAAAATCAATATCTTGTCTCTCTTCTCAGCCCTTTCCAAATGGTCCAGATCTTCTTCCATGCCCTAGTACAGTGCCCCAATATTAATGTATTACTCTAGATGCAGCCTTGCTCGTTCTAAGGAAAGTATGAAGGCTTATTTCATGTGCTTTTCAGTCTATACTCCTGGTGGCTGTGTACATTCCTACACCTAAACAAAATTTAGTGTCATCAGTTAAATGCAGTTTTTTAGGGACAAGTGCTTATGACATATTCTTAATATCAGCTCACCTTCTACACTCAGTACTATGTGCTGGTATAGAAGCTTTATATTTAGCAGGTAAGTTGCTGTAAAAACAATAATTTTATTTCTTTTGTAAACTTTATGTATATTTTTTCTCTTTTGCATAATAGGAATTATTTTGCTACTCCACCAGAATAAATTTATTTATTCTGCAGTAAGATGAACCCAGCCATTTTGATTTACTGCTAAAGCCTCACTCAGACATTACTTGTAGCATCAACTGCTTCCTGTACTTCAGCTAGAAAGAAATACCATCACATATTTCAGAAGAAAGTAAAGAGTTTTGCAGTAACTAAGGAAATAAGCCTGTCTTTTTAATTAGGATTTGCATAAAATGTTTGTTACTTGGATTTTGGAACATGGTATCAGTGCATCAAGAGGTCAAAATAAAATATAACCAGCCTATTTTCATTTGTCAAGAAAATACAAAGCTAAGCAGAACTGAACTAGTGAAAAATAATTTCTCAGATTAGTAATTTAAGAGTTTGTTCCATAAAAATGTTTATTCCTATCAGTGCTCAGCCTGTAACCCCTAATCTTGATGTGAGTTTTACACAGTGACGTCCAGTGTGACCCAGTACTAAGGTTTCCTTTGCAGTGGAAACATTCGGAATGAAAGAACATAATCACAAATACCTGCCCAAATAGGAGATTTCTTAAACTGTCCAGGAAGTGATCCCAAGGAATTAGATGGTGTCAAAACCTCTCAATCCCATTAAGAGAGGTGCCTAACTAATCCACATATGTCCAGTGGTCTCTTCCAATAGCTCATTTTGCTTTCAATCGCCCCTTTGTCACATAATGTAATGTCCCTTTTCACCTAGAAATCAAATGGCAGTAGTAATATCTCAGGATGTGAGAGATCAAAGCAACTCCTTTCTCAGTCAGGACTTGAAGCAATTCCTGTGTCTCATCCAAGTGCCCTGTCCACCAGTTTGGAGAATAATGTTAAGGTGGGACTCTCAGTGTTTTCTGTTGAAACTATTCCACTTTGCATAGGCTAATAAAATATCTGCAGACCAGAAAATAAAACAAGATTTAAGTCCCAATTTGCACTTCAGTGAATGTTTATGTGTTTTATACAGAGACATACAGCATCAGGTAGGCTCTGGGTGTTCAGCAGCATTACTGTAGGATCACAGTCATCATCAGGTGCTCTGATGTCCAAGGGCTTCTGTGGTACCTTGGCACAGTAGTGCTTCCAAGAAGTAGGGAGCTGGAATAAAGTGTATCTTGTTAAAAACACATAACATGAAGCAACTTCTCAAACTGATTTATGTTATTCCTGCCCTTTTCAGAGGCCACTGGAAGTTGGAGGGGATCTCTGGAGGTTGTCTGGTCCAATCCCCACACTCCAAGCAGGGTCAGTGACAGCCAGGTCTCAGGGCTGCATCCTGTCGGAGTTTGGGTATCTCTCTTGGTGGAGACTCCACGATCTCTCAGGACAACTTCAGCCATTTTTGACCAACCTCACATTAAAAGAGGGTCTTTTTCTCCTATTGAAATGGAATTTCTTGTATTCCAATTTACTCCTGTCGCTTTTTGTCTTCTCTGTGTGAACTGTGGGAGCAGTGAGGCGAAGGAGGAAATTATATCATCTTCACAAAATGAGATTTTTCCTGCAGAAATTGTCCAAATTTGCATCTTTCCTCTCTGCAAAAAGTTACAGCAAATTGGGCTGGAGGTGTAAAGTCTTGGCACAAGGTGAGAAAAGAAATTTGTCAACTGATACATTGCCTGAGGCCTAAAAGGCAAAATTGCCTGGAGTGAAGGCTGGGATTTTTACCATAGACAGCAATGAACAGCCACATGGTGTATTGTACAGAAGGGATAGGAGGAGTCATAGCATCTTTAAGCAGGCTCTTAGAAGGGGTTGCTCATGAAAGTGTTGTTTGCTAATGGGAAAGTCTGTGTTGGGCAAAACAACCGCAGTGTCCATGTTACAGCCGTATAATGGAGTGAAGGAAGGGGTTCTGAAGAGTGTTAGGAAGTGCCTGTTTCCTCATTTTCACCTGTCAGTGCAGTTCCTGCTAAGTGGAGTTACAGCTGTGCAGAAGGAAAGTGTAGTCTTGAGATCACCGTGTCTTTCCTGTGTATAGACTGAGCAAAGAGTGGCTGCCATACTAAATGCTCCACCTGGGGCCACGGCCAAGCTCACTCCTGGTGTAACAGAGACCAGACAATCTGCTCTTACCTAAGAGTACAATGCCTGAAGTACTCAGAATATAGAATTGTAGAAAGTCATGTGTTGAGAGGGGTCCATAAGAATCATTGAATCCAACTCCTGACACTGCACAGAACAGCCCCAAGAGTCACACCATGTGCCCAAGAGCATTGTCCAAATACTTATTGAACTCTGTCAGGCTTGGGGCTGTGACCACTTCCCTGGGGAGCATGCTCCAACACCCAGCCACCCTCTGGGTAAGGAGCCTTTTTCTAATATCCAGCCTAAACCTCCCCTGACAAAACTTCAGGCCATTCCCTCAGTCCAGTCACCGGTCATGAGAGTAAGGAGATCGGTGCCTGACCCTCCCCTCCCCTTCACAAGGAAGGTGTAGATTGCAGTGGGGTCTCCCCTCAGTGTACCTCAGGCTGAACAGATCAAGTGGCCTCAGTTGCTCCTCATGTAGTTCCCCTCGAGGCCCGTCATGATATTCATGGTTCTCCTTTAGATGCTCTCTAACAGCTTAATGTCTTTTTCATATTGTGGCGCACACAAGCTGCAAAGAGCTCTAATAATTCACAATGGCCTGCTTTAGTCATTGAGCCATAAGCAGAGCAAGAAAGGTATCTCGAGAGCAAAAGGCTTTTTAGGGAAGCTGCAGGTATACTGAGGCCATTTACTTACCTTACAGAGACTACCATGTAGTTGTCAACTCTCTGAAATTATAATTGCCACCATCTTTGGATTGCATCTGTTAATAAACTAGAACATTGCCCATCTTTGAATGACATGCTCAAGTGGCGGGTTTACTCTAACTTTATCAAAAGCTTTCTATAATATATGACAGATCTATATAAAACAAAAATGTAGAGAAAATGTGAAAAGGAGAACATTGGTTATAATGATAGGATTGTTACCAGTCTCTGCTACATGCAGAACAATGTAGAAAACTTAAATCATGTCAGAAAGGAAGTATAAAATAAAAGCAACTTGGAAATCTTGCTTTTATAAGCAAGATCTAAAAAAAAGTACGTGTGTGATAGCCTAGCATGTTCTCTCTTGGACACCGGTTAAAATAAAAGTTAAGCCATATGGTTGTAATCCACAAAGTTAGGGGAAAGGCCAGGTGTGGTCTCACATGTAAATTTTCTTACTTCTGTTAATGCCAGTCATCCAGTTTTATGGAAGATAACTAAAATAAATCACATTAATTTATATGTTCTAATGTGCCTCTTCCCTGACTGGAATAAAATAGCTGATGTGTCAAGTACAAAGGTTCATACTTTTACTAATAGTGTTGAAATTTTGGTGCAATAAATCCCACCCTATCAATCTACAGGTGGACACCCAGGCAGCAGCAGCAAATCAGCCTGCCACTGCTGGCAGTAATGATTGTAACTCCTCTGCCACAGGTTCTCTCTCTCTCTCTCTCATTTAAACGAGATCAGTAAGTAGCTAAAAGCACTCAAACTCTGTAAAGGAAATAATGTCATCAGTTACACTCTCTTAAGATTTGGATTAGGTTTTGTGTGAGGGGCTGGCATTTTCCAGGGCATGACTTTATTATAATATGGGGATTTCTCTGTTTCCAGGTGAATATGCTGAGAGCTGAGCACAAATTTCCTTGAAAGTTTTTGAAACATATAAGCAGCTTAAGAAAAAAACTTTCTGGCTTTGACTTTAACCTAGCAAGTGTAGAAGGCAACTTCTATGACCATGGAGTGGCAGAGTTCATTATTCTTTAGAGGGAAAGGAAGAAGTACAGAAAACCAGGGGATTTCAAGGGCAAAACTTTAACTACAGCTCTGCAGTTTGGAATCTCAGAGGAACCAAAACGAAAGAAAAATTATTTCAGGGCAACTGTCAGTTTCCTGGACAAAAGATATGAATGATGCTGGCTCGAGGGCTGGCTAAATGTGAAATATAGAAGGAGGACAGGAACTATAGTAAAAGACAAACCTATAAATTTTAAGTTAATTTCTGTCACAAGAAGGAAATGTACAGAAAATGGATAGAAAATTAGTTCAGAGAAGACAAATAAAAGAAACAAGATGGAAATAAATGAACAGATACAAAATTATGCTATTAGCAAGGGGTGTCATGGGTAATGTGAACTGATTCATCAGCACAATAGTGATGGGAAAGTCTAAGAAAAACATTGGTGTGCTGGACAGAAAAGAGGAAGAGCTCTTGCTCCAGCAAATGATTCCAAGAAAGCTGAAATGTGTAATGGCTTTTTCTGTATCAGTCTTCTGAAAAGGTCAATTCTGAACTGTTGTGTGGTACAATTAACACTTGTAAGAAAGGGGAAAGTAAAAGAGCAGGTTAGAATCCCTAAATCTGTCAGATCTTTTTAAATCATTTAAGGTAATTCAACTGCATTCTAGAATATGCAAAGAAACTACTAAAGCAATAATGAGCACTTTGGCAACTCACAGAAGGATTTGAAATTCCGGGCAAGTTAAAGTGACAAACATTTTGCCAGTCTTTAAAAAAGGAATGAAGACAGGAGGAAATTTCAAAAAAAAAGGCTAAAATCACAAAAAGAAGATTCAGACAATATATGAAAAAAAGTTTTCTAAATGAAGTGAAGCAAATATGCAATCTGCCTAAGAATGACATAGAGAATTCATCACTGGAGCCCTTTACACTCAGGTTAACCAGACACCCCACAAGAGTTTTGCAGAATCCTTAATTCCCTCATTGTGCAGTCAATGGACAAGATGACCTTTTTCTGCCTCTGCCACAGCTTTTTTCCCCAGGTTCCATGATAGTATGTGTTCATTATTCCTGTTATCCTATTTAAAAAAAAAAAAAAAATAAAAAAGCAAGGTGTTAATCACACTGCATATAGCCTTGTTCTGTGCTGGTTTTTACTTGTATTTTTAGAGTGCAGATAAAAAGAATTTTTTGACAAATTTACACTGAACTTCGTAGATATTTTTAAGCCTTCAGGAAATAAAACAAAATTTTAATATTAGGATCAAGCAGGCCTTCAGATGTTCAATTATGCTACCTTGCTTGGTATACATCTCAAATTAAATAAACTTTAAACCAGCCTAAAATAGAACAAATCATGGACTGAAAAGTACTTACTTAATTAAAGCAGTGAAATTAGATATAATAATATCTTTACTGCTGCTGGAATTAAAAAACAAAAACAAAACAAAACCTTGGATGGAAAAATAGTCATGAAGAAAACCAGCTAAAAATAAAAAGAACGTTACTTTGAAGAACTTGGTCCTGCAAGGAGTTAAGTACTTTGCTGGAAGGCTCTGTTCCAGCAGCTGTACCTCCTTCTGCTTGTATTTGATATACTGGTATGACTTGGAGACAAAGAGCATGAGGAAAGTACTGTTATTGTCCATTTTTTGCACAAAACACTGCTGAAAATTGAATGTAGTCCTTCAGGTGACGTGCAGCAGGGACCACGTAGGAGCCCTGTGTGTCTGCAGGAAATGTTGCCATTTCTCTGGGTGAACATGGGAAGGAGATTCCATCCCCAGGCTATTGCACTGCAGCCCTTGGCAGAAAGGGGAGATCAGGGCCTTTGCATCTCCCTGGCAGACTGGGCGTACAAACACCAGGCCAAGGAAAGCTCCAGGAGATGTTGCCTTCCTGCAGATGGGCCAACTGGAGAATGCATCCATTCCCCAGCCAGGCCACTCTCAAGCCTCCTCGCCCCTTGAACTGGTAGTCCTGCTGTAATCCAACTCCTTCTGCCTAATACTTACTTCTAAGGTATCTCTAAATTTCCAACCAGAAGTTTCCTGAGCAGCCTGCTGCACACTGAGCTGGAGGTCAGTTCTGTGAACTGCAGCACTTAGCGTAAAGCACTTAGAGGGCTTTCTGACTATAGTGGTGACACAGTTTTCCTGTTTCCTGGAGGAAAACTTACTGTGGGCTGAGAAGATTAGACATCCCATGAAGTGGGATAAGTTGGATGGAGAAAAGAAAAACACTTACTTAAACAAATTACTTGCTGGTTACAGGAGCAGTCTTAATTTGTCCCATGGATGAATTCTGTGAACAAAGAAGGTCTGGGTATGCAGAATAGTGAGGCTGGTTAAAAAAAAAAAAAAAGACTATATTGACTTAAGTGATTACTAACTAGTCAGTTTAAATAATGAACTATAATATAGTTATTAATAAAAAAATATTCTTTTTACTTGGATTAATCCATATATACAAAGAGAAATTTGTTCTAAATTATATCAAAAATGCTGGGGGAAGGCTTGCAAACTTAAATCCCAGTATTATCTGACTGTCATTGACTGTCTTAACTGAGTTTTAGAATGATTTGGTCAGGGTATAAAATACTGAAGATAAAAACTTTGGTACTATTTATGTTTACTCATGGATAGTACCTTTGTCCGGTGGAATTGTTTCTGCTGTTAAAGATTCCGGTGACTGGTATACCAGCAGTTCATATATTAAAGCTTTTTCAGCGCATTAAGAATACTTAAAACCAGGATTGTTTCAATATTAAAAATAATTTTAAAAATTTTTAAAAAGAACTTTTGTAGCTAAATATTGAAATATTATTCTATAATTTAAATTTCCAGGAAAAGTATTTAGTATTATAACATGGAGATTTTTATAGCATTCGTGAGACTTCAGTGTTCCATTGACTTCACACCGTCATCCCTGAAGGCAGAATATGGCTTGTGGAAGTGTTTCAGACTTCTTGACTAGCAAAAATTCAATATATCAGTAGGTGCTGTCGATTGCAAATACAGCCCAGGCTTTTGCAACTTCAAACCTGTTTTGAGTTTGAGGTGGTTTCGTTCTCACAGTGAGAATAATAATAAGTCCCTAAATGGGATTTTATCCACACTGAACCCATATGCCTATTTTAAATGTGACTGTTTTTAATAGAAAGTAGTTCTGCTGAGAATTTGGTAGTTATCAGTTATTAGAAAACTAAAGAAGTGGAAGGTATACATTCCTTCAGTGTAAAAATATAGCATTGTAAATTAACTCCAGAGCGAGCAAAACATTGAGTTTAAAAGTACTAAAGGCAGGTGCGGACTTAAAAAACCCCAGTTTCCTATTTTAAGCATGTACTCGGATCCATTTTGTACTTTTCCTCAAGTCTCTTTGCAGTAATTGGTCAGAATTTCACAGCAACAGCTGTTCAGCCTTCTTGCTAAAATAGACTGTTCCTCATGCACATCTGTGCTAGTGATTCTCTCATTCATACCTGCCTGTAGGGGCAGCTGAGCTTCGCTGATTCTCTCTGGTAGAGGATAATGCCTACCAAACAGGCACAATACTGAATTCCGTATTCTTATGCACACATGTAAAGTTATTTATTTATTATATAGTCAAGCTCAAAAATTTTAAACAACTTAGAGCAAAACCAGCATGTCCCATTAATGGCATGGAAAATAAAGAAATATTATAGTCCAGTTAGAGGCAGAAATATTTTTTCTGAAGTTATTTTCATAAAGATATAAATAGGATACTGTTGTTAGGGTAAAATCTTCACTATATATATATTCAACTTTTCTTTCATATTGCAGAATAAGTCCTTTTTCTAATATATTTTCCTTTTGTAGTCATCATACATCACATCTCTTTTCCATTCCCTCTGTGCTATGCACTGGCACTGTTTTGCTGTTTGTTCTAAGAAAAATATTTCGTAACGGCCAGTTTCTCTTATTTTTCTAAGTAGGAGTTAATTTTGTTATACAGGCTGCTCTTCTTCCTTTCATTTTTCATGTAAAATGCTTTAAATAGAAATTCTCATCTGCTCAAAGAGCTAGAGTCTGCCTCGTCCCTGTCAGGCTGCAATAGTCCTAGTTTATCAAGTCAGCAGGTCCAAGCTTGGGGTGTGGCTTCGTGAGAAGGTTCTTAAGACCATCTGCATGCTCCAGGGAGCAGTACTGACTATTCCTTCCTCTTTTGCCACAAATGTAAACATCCTTGTCCTGAAGCAGGTACTGCCTTTCAGACAAGCTGTAAACCAAAACCCTGCGACATTAGAAGAGTCCTGGCACCCTCTGTAAAACTTTAGCCTTGCCCATGGTTTAATTTTGATCCTCCAGGTAAAGGTGCATAAAAGGAATCTTCACCATGTTTTTGCTGGATACTGTATTCTGGCTATTCTCTGACACCCCAGGGTGTACAGCTTTCAGAAGTGTGCTGGCTTGAAGGCAAAACCAGCGAGAGACTCCAAGTCAGGAAAAAAAAAAAAATTAATAGGAGAGAAAAAAAAGGTAAAATAAAATAAAATAAAACACATGCAATGGTTCAAAAGATCACTGACAGAGTGACAGAATACAACCTAAAACCGTGGTGGTAGCAGTCCAGATGAAGCAGTCTTGTTGAAGCAGTGTTCCTGCAGAAAGGTCTGGTAGCTCTTGTCCTCTGGGAATCCAGTGGGTAAGGCTGCCTGTGCTGTCCCAAGGCCCAGATTATATCCAGGTGGGAATGCTTGGCTCCTCCCCCTGGGCGGAGCATCTCACAATGGACTGATATAATTTTATCCGTTTTGTAATGGGTCCTTGATTGCCTATTAAACAGAGATAGCTCCTGGAGGGAGTTATCTATGAGTCATGCAGGACGGCATTGATGGGCCATTAACAGAAGATAGTCTGGAGGGAGGGGGCACGGGAAACAGTGGTGCACAACTTAGTTTCAACATTTCACATAGATGGTGATAGAATACATACTTTGGGCACATCTTATATTGTAACCCAGGACAAGAAGTTATAGCACTGAAGTATTGCAAAAAGAAATACAATATTTACTGAGGGGTGTTCTTAGTTACTCTTGAGGGCCATTAGTGACAGTTTCAACATGCCTGCATTTGTTCCTTCCAATTTCTTTGTCTGGAATCTGAAAGAGCAGAACAATAGAAGATAGCAAGTAATAGTATTATCATAACAAAATACTAAATATTTTGTAATTTATGCAGCTGAAGCTGCATTAAAAAATGCTTTGCAAATTGTCCTTTCATAAGGAGAAATATTCCTACTAGGGGTGTTTTTTCTCTATTGCTCCCCTAGGATGAGTTATCTCCTGCTACAAGAGCTGATTTAGGAGAGTACTGGAAAAAGAAATTAACTGCATGAGGTTTAATTGTAGAAACTTTTGATTTTCCTGATGTGTTTAAAATTGAGCTTGTAAATAACAAAGTGGGTGAGTTTTCAATCACTTTAAAAGCCATCTATTGCATTGTACTTCTATACAGATTGTAAAGTGTCTCACTACTCAAATCAAGGACAAAATACTGAGTTTGGATGTAAGATTTTATTTATTCTTTGAGTCTATGTCTTATCTTGGAACATTGTTGCACTGAGGTTATTGCATATAATTTTAAGATTTTTTTTTAATTTTACCAGCATGCAAAGGGATAAATACTGCTTCATACAACCTGTCTGAAGAGCCTTCTCATCCTGAAGAAAACATTAGTATGACTCAAAATACACACAGATCTTCTTTGTTTACTAGGTGATTTTACAGTCATGTTTGATAACAAACTTCCACTTTTAATTTGGTTCCCATTAAATAAAAAAAGTCCAATATAATCCATTAATACTAGTTCATGTATTTGCTCTTCCTAAAGTTCTTTCCCATTATCACTGAGGCTCGTCAACCTAAATATGCCATCATAAATGAATATGTGAATCCTACATTCAGTCTTTGGTCCACTTTAAAGGCAGAGCTGCAGTCATCTGAATATCATCACTCTTTTAAAGCAGATGCCTGGGCAGCAAGCTGGCAGAAATAAGGAGAGAAGAACCAGTAGATCAAGGCAACTGCAGAAAAAAAGGACCTCCCTGTAATGGGGCAGTGGGCAGACAGGTGTTAAGGATGAGGATCACAAGATAAGAGTCAGCTGCTGAACTGCAGCAGCAGCACCGATACTCACTACACCTTGCTCAAACTGCTGTCTTTTAGTGCCACTGAATATTGTCCAGGTTAAATGACTTTGTCCCTCATTCACAGGTGCTTCAGATATTTTGAAGACATAGGCCTGGATAAAGAGCATGTGGCCTTCCAACGATGAAGCTATGCTCCAAAACCTTCTGCCTTGTGTATTCCTGGACTACTTGCTTTAAAGGTTTAGTGGTGCCCTTGGCAGTGTTTGGTTAACGATTCGACTTGATCATTTTCCAACCAGAATGATTCTGTGATTCTGTAATCAGTCCTAAGATAGATTTTGTGCCTTACACATAACCATTAGGGCATTGCACAGGTGCTGGCTCCTACAACATTTAATTTGTTTATTAATGACCTTGAGCTTGAGGCTTTGGTGCTAGCTTCCTAAGGAGGAAAAGACCTTTAACATAATGAAAGGATCCATTTGTTAATGATGTCTGTTCATTTATTTCACGCAGGAAATGCCTGTTCTCACTATTCAGTGGGGAGCATTTTAATCCCTTAGAGCATTTTCAGAACATATCATCACTTGGAGTAGGTGCAGTTCATGTTTTCTTTAATTGTGGCAAAGGCTTAAAATTGGCATTGAGATTATATTGTAAACAAGAGCTCTGAACTTAAAACTTCATGTGTATGTACGGATAGGGGAGAGACCCATCCTATGGCTGTTGTAAGAATGTCTTGAACAATTGTGATGCAGGAACATATATTTAGGATGAAAGTGATCATTCTGTATATATCATTTCCCTCTTGTGTCAGCTTCAGCTTGGAATTCCTGTTCAGAACCTTCTTCTGTGCTGGCCCAAACATGTCGGGAACCTTCCTAAGGATGTAGAAAATTATGCAGTTTCTGCACAATCCTTGTTGCAGAGATACAGCTCACATTGCTACACTACACCATGAGTGCCACTGGTAGGATCTATCTTATGGCAGAAAATTTTCCTCCAGTCTAAGGAGTCACTTTATTCTGAGACAGCCAGATTGGTGTTTAAGCAGTCACCAAAGCTGATGAAGAAAGGGCACAAGTGTGTTGACTCTCACTGATTCTGCATACTTTTGGGTCATCCTTTGTCAGTCTCTTGTGCAATCCTAGCTGGAATTCAAAACTGCTCTGATTCAGTGGGGTCCCTGAGGTGATCCTGCTGTCATTCACACACACCCATACACACTCATACCCACACCCCACTCAGCTGCTCAGGAGAAAATTCCCTTGCAGTAAAGCAATCTCTCTGACCATCTGGGGTGTAACTGTCCATACTAGGGTAAGTTGGATTGAATAAATTACTTGAAGTAGTGTTTCTTCGTATTTTTTTCTTTTCCTGGCCAATATCAGCAGCACTTTAATTACAAACAGATAATTTTTTTCCATGACAGAACGTGTTTCACAAGAACAAAGTAACAGGGAGTAGTCTAAATCTAGCATCTCAAAAACATACAAAAATACCAGCTCATTTTTCTGTGTTTATTTGCTGCTGGAGCTGCGAGTTACAATAGTCTCATACCTAGAATTACCTCCCCAGCAGATTAACAATAGTCTCATACCTAGAATTACCTCCCCAGCAGATTAAAAGGGGAGCAGTGGCAAGTGTTTGCAATCCTGACAAAATCATGTCAACTCCTGACATAATGAGTAATTTTAAAAAAAAAAAGGGCAAAATACATTTAAGTATTAGTTTGAGATATTTTTGAGTTGACAGATAATTAGCATTTTATCAGCATAAAGAGAAATGAAAGCAAGAAATATGGGTGAGCAGAAGTTCTGCTCTGACTTCCATAAGCACTCTCAGGAGTGCTCCAAGTGCAAGCCAGTGTCTGAGGTACAGCTCTCTGCTGTGAGGAGGTTCTGTGGTCAGAAGCCAGATTTTGCCTTGCTATGCCATTAGAAAGGTTGGGTGACTAAGTGGTAAGGTAAAATGGCTGTGGAAGAAAGGAATAAATGTAAAGTGCTATGAATTTACAGGAAAACAATGAGTATCCACAGTGGGAGAGACTGATTGGGCTGAAGCATTAAAATCACATCATTTATTTACCTTTCATATTAAATAACATCTTGGTTGGAAATGCAGTTGCCTTTCTCTCTCCTCACCTTCTGCTGTTTTGTCCTGTCTACTAACTGGAGCTGTGCCCAAACTGTGTAACTGGAAAAACAGAACCCTCATGCCTTGATTGATGCCTGGGATTTGTGAGAAGGAAGCTGCTCTCAGCAAAGCAGTATATAGAGGCATTTATCTAATACTGTCTCTGTAAGAGCCCTCTGTAATCAGGGATATGAGATCTGTCTTACTGGCTCTCGGTATGCAGCACACTATTCCCCCACTGCCTCAGGATTATGCCTCTTGTAGCTGAAGAAGTACTTGGTTTTGGCAAAAATATTTTCTTCCTTGTTCTTTAGTTCTGTTCTGCAAGTCTTATTTTCCATGTAATGCCTAGTGGGCCAGGGCCCACTTTATTCCACTAAAATGCCAAAATCATGGATGCAGGTAACCAGCTACAAAGAGGTGGGTATTATGGGGCAATCTCCTCCTGACACCAGCTGAATTTAATATTCTGACCTGGAATAAAGAATTTTACTTTTTATCTCTTGTAAATCCAAAAATCTTGTCATCCTTTTGTCTACCCATCAATGGTAAATTACCTGCAGAATATCTGTGACTTCATTTCTGAGGTGCTACTGCATAATACAGACCAAGGTATCAAATGGAAGTGTTTCTTGGCAGAACTGTTTACAAAGCACACACTCAAGTTACTGAGCAAGGAGCGGGCTGATAATTGGTAACTGGCCCAGTGAAGTCCTTGATTCTGCAGCTGTTCCAGGACACAATGTTGGTGCTCAGAGTGCCACAGGACAGTTTGCAATAGTTTGCAATGAAGACAGTTTGTGTCTTCAAAGGAGTCACAGGGAGCAGGTGACCTCATGGAGCTAGTTCAGGCTCAAGATACCATTCACACAGAGACTCCAGAAGTTTCTACAGATCATACACAAAAATTATCTGCAGGTATATATGGTTTTCCTCATTTTTCAAAGCAGCATGGAGCAGAGGGATATGTAATTCCAGGGATTCTGCTGAGTGCTCCACGGACTTAACTTGCTGAATCTAAAAAAGAGCATGGTTTCTGGAACCTTTCTGGTATTGGGACAGTTGGGGACATTTTCCTAGAAAAAGGGTAGTTTCTCCCTGTGCCAAAGGGAGCCTGAGAAGTGCTGTGTGTCTGAGAACTGCCAGCACAGTTGGGTTGTCATGAACCTCTGTGACAAACTCGTGTCGTGGTTATGAGTTACTTGTGACTGGACAAGCCGCAGACCGGGGCTGTCCCTAAGCCACATGCAAGAAAACCAGGGCTCTTTAGCAGACAACTAAGGATGATGGCTGCTCAATTGTCAGAATCCTGTTTCTGTTTTGGGACAAATATGTCAAAACCAAAATGTTTCTGTGAATTGCTTGGCTTTGAAGCTTTGTTATATTCCATGAAAAAATGTTTTGTTAGAAAATTCCTAGTTTATTCTACTACACAGAAACAATTCTAATAGAAGTAACTTTCTTTCTTTGTTCTCTTATTGTTTTTCATTTTTCAAAGATGCTTTATTTTTAAAATTAGAAATTAATCAAGCCACTGGCATCATGGGCTTTTCTTCATGTTCACTACTATGGGACTTGGTAAAAAGTCAGTTTGTTCTGCCTGGTGAAGTTATCTATGGTGGCCAACAGAATCCTACTTAAATCCAGAGAAAGCAAACAAGCTTTTCGTTACATAGAAAATGTCAGAAACCTCTGCCTTAAATACAGAACCAAATTCAAATTCTCCTTGGCAAAAAAAACCCAACAGTGCTAATCAATATAAATATAAGAAAGTGAAGCCAGCCTTCCCCACTGTTTCTGAGGCTTGTGCTCTTGCAGAGCTCTAACTCAGATAATTCAAACCAGTGATAAAACATTCATGTAGATCTGCAGAGAGGTGTGTAGCTCCTTTCCATAGCTTTACTGAGGCTTTGTCCAAAGCAAAACAATAGAATTCTGATACATTTAAGTATTTTGTAAACTTGGCTTGTAAGAAGCATCCTGGGAGTCATGAGTTATGCAGACATTTCATCTCTTCATATATAATAATAAAAATATTAGTTAATAAAAATATTAAAATGGAAGAAATTACTTGGCTTGAAAGAAGCATCATGAAAGTCATGAGTTATACAGACATTTAATCTCTTCATGTATAATTGACAGTTAATAAGAATGTTAAAATGGAGTAAATAACTTTACTGATTAATGCTCCCAGCAGCAATGAGGCAGAAAATGTTAAGGTTACAACATTGTGGTAGCATACAAGAAAGGAAAGTGGTAATGACAAACTTTAACAATATGCTTTGTGTTAGATGTAAATGTAATTGGTTGTCATTACTTCATAATTAGGAGGTGAACAAAAGCCCTATAGATAGAGAAGAGTAAAAGCTTCAATTACATCAAAGACATCTTTTAAGTACTGGGAACAACAGCCATATCAAAAGAACGACAAATACTTTTGAAGCATATGACTACTGATTTTACGGCCATGTCTCAAGCACTTGCCCTTTCAGAGGAAATCCAAAAAAGTAAATCTATGCAAGACACCACAAAACAAAGCAATGTAGAACAAAAAGAGTCTCAGACATAGGAACAGACTCAGAAAAAAACACAAACTGGTTAGGTTTTGTTTTCTAAAATAATGAAATTCAGTTTGTGTCAAATAGCAGCAATAGCAGTAGGGTTTTTAATTTCAGAAATTGATTTCTAAAAAGGAGAATGTTGTGTTGCCATTAGTTTGTTCAGAGAAACATATCCCTCTCAGCCTACCTGGTCTTGTTTTTAGTTTCAGGACTCAGTAAAGCTCTGGGGTCTGAAGTCAGCAGAAGTTCAACAGACACTGCTATGAATGTTTTTTCCACTTAATATGAAATTGCTTTCAACAATCACAGACTTTGTGTGGTTGTTGTGTCAGTCTTCCTTTTTTCCCCCTCTTTGTTTACTTGTTCATTTTTCCTGAGCATTACCTTGCCCCTGATGACAACACAGTCATGACTGAGGGTTTCAGGCTGTTTTGAACTGTATCTTGGCTTCCCTGAAGAGTGCTTTTCTAGGACAGAGTTCTGGAGAAGCTCCCTCAGGCTTTTTACCTGAGCCAGCTGTCTTTTGGAATAAGCTAGGGGGCCGACAGGAATGGTTTTTCCAGAAGCAGATTCGTGTAAATAACCTAATTTTCCTAGAGCAAGGATGAAAATGACCGCTTACTAGCAATTGTAAGTGGTTACAGTCAGTGTCAGAACTTTGCTATACTGGTAAAATGAAAGAGAAGGCAACACAATAATTACCTTCCCTGGCAGCTCTATGTCCATGCTTCATGTGTCCTCCTGTTAAGTTGGCACCATGGCTCAGGTTCCCTAAGAAGGACCAGAAAAGGCTCAGTCCTGGCCTTGTGTTCAAGTTGGTTGGTTTAGGTACTGAATGAAAGCAATGCTTCAAGGCTCCCTGTGGCCAAGTAGGACTCAGAGCTGAAGCTTCTGACTTTCCAAGTGTTTGTTTATTTCAGTCCTTGCAATACAATAAAATACACCACTAGTGACTTTGAACAGAATCCATAATTGCTAGTGCCTAGTAAAGTCAACAAATATAAGTCAAGGATACAAAGAGAGTTTTTACATCTCTCTACATAACTCCTAGCATGCAAGATTTGGATAGTCTAGCTGAATGACTGTAGCTTATTCACAGCAGCTGATATATAGGCACTTTGGGTACTTTGTGGAGGAAAAATGTAATACAATCTGAAATACTCATCAAATTTATGCAAATGCTTAATCTTATGCATCCTTAATAATGGCCCTGAAGTAACAGAACTTCTTGTTGTCTTACTTGGGCTAAGTAAAATATATAAACAGGTCTCTTCAGAAATGAGTTCTAATTTTTCCTTCTGCAGTTACACACAAAACATAAATTTCTAGTTAAAATTTCTTTTTTGCCTTTTTTTCTCCATTAATTTCTTCACAGGACAATGAAGTATTGTTCATTTTCTTCATACTGGCATTTTTTACAGCAAGGTGAAACAGTAGAGGAAGTGAAGTGTTCTGTAAAACCTCAATCTCAGGAGAAAAAAGTAGCTATTTTTTAGATTTATTAGATTTCAAGTCTTTAGTGTCCATTTAATTTTACATTTAAAATTTTCAAAGTATTATGACAAAAATATATAGGCTTGAAGTTCTCTGTGAAGTAAAGGAAAAACCCCAGTACATGCTCTTGAGTAAATCCTCCTAGTGTTGATCTGAGGACTGCAAAATCTGCCAAAACTTCTTATAGCAGCACCATGGGCACCTCTGGGATCATCACAGGGTTCAGTGATTACTGTCAAAACATGCTCAAATTAGCAATTAAAATAATAACCCTGCAGCATTTGAGAGATTATTATCTCCTTTGAACCTTTCTGGATTGTAACTGATACCAGTTTAGTTTCATTAAGAGCATTTTGTTGGAAAAACCATCATTGTCCCCTGTGACATAACATAATGAACCATGGCAATAAGAGTGTCACGGTCATTCATCAAACTCTGTGCCTGAAGTGTGAAGCCTAAACTGGGAGCCTTTGGGCCCTTAGGTCACAAGGCAGCGCGCTGCCAAGGGTGCCTGAACGTGCCACCAGGAGCCAAAGTGCCAAGGCCACCATGCTTACAAACCATGGTGATCTGCAGGTGCAGGGCTGTGATTGGCTTCGTCTTGGGCAGGAACTACTATTTTCAGTGCATCAGCATCTTAGAAATGAAGATTTCTAATCTTACAGATTGCTTCCTTGTTGAAGCTACAGAGAAGGGCTGCCCAGGCTATCGTGACACCTCTGTGTGAATGGGTATTTGACCCGTCATGCTGTAGACCTGCATTTATTTACACACCTACACAAAAAAGGAAAATAATGGAAAAAATTAACCGAACCTACAAATTTTTTCCTCAAATTTATCAGTACTTGATGTGAGATTTTCCTGTTTTCAGATAGGATGTTTTCATGTAGAAACCATATACACAACATAGCTGACTTCTGTGTTAAGCAATCAAAATGCAAGAATAATACCCTCTATTGAACATCAAAATGTGTGTACTTGATCGAAGTCATACAGAGATCAGTGATGAGTGTCAGGTCTATGTAGAGGAGCTGATTTTAGGGGTGATTTTAGTTTTATCTGTACTTGATGCACTCGCACATCTGGTAATAACCTCAGGAAAGAAAGCAGGGTTGTAACTTATGTTTCATCTGGACTGTGGATGTGTTAAGATCCCAAATGGCGTGATGTTTGTGAGGATCTACTGAAACTTGATTTAGATTGTATCAGTTCAATCAGATTTCTTTTTATGTTTAATTTTTACTTGAACTGAGTTTCCTTTGATTTATTCCTTTCATTCCTTCAGCCAACCCACTCTACAGAAACTGTTAAGTATCTTCTGATCCCCTTCATTTCACAAAAGTCAGCACATGCTGGGTCTTATGAAGTTACATTGCTAAATGCTAGGCAATGTGAATATGCTGATCTCTGTCAAAAATAGAAGTTTTATCAGACTGCTCTTGTTTTGGAATGACATGAATTAGTATCTCTGTCTGCCACCTAAACTCATATTGTCAGAAAATGTGTAGGATCATAATTATCTTGGAGATTTGACAGATACTGATCAACAACTCCAAAAATTACTGAAGCAGAGTGTGAGTGACAGATAATCAGAGAGATGGGGACAAGTGGGCACATATGCTCCATTTTATTGCAAAGCCCAAGTAATACTACAGATAGGCTTTTTTTTAAGGTGCCATCAGTACTGGATTTTCCTATGCCAAGCTTTTCTTTATATTTCTGAAAACTTTGAGCTTCACAACATGTTTGTGGATGTAACTGCTTTTTTTAATACAAAGCTAGGCATGAAAAGAATAGTTTTTTATTCAGATGTAGTATGTAAATGTACACATATAGGTTCAGCAGAATTATAGAGGGCTTCTCATGACAGGATTAGGCAGGGAAACCATGATCTCTGTCTAAAAATGTTTTTGCATTGTAAATAATAATCATCTAAATACACTAGAATATAAAGAATAAGAAGGAAGGATGTAGACTGGATATTCACAGATACTTGGATTAAAACTTAAACAGCTTCTAAGCTGGAAGAGGAAATTGGTAAGACAAAACTGAAATCTTTTATAACAATGACTTACTTTCATTTTTGGAAATTTTTGGAAATAAGAATGCCATATTGGTATATGGCATTCTTATTGTTATCTTCATCCTTTTTTCTGCTGAAATGTTCCATTTCTCCTCATTGTTATGCAACTATGACAAACCTTGCTGTGTGAAAATGGAACAGCTGTGTTTCTCTCCTCCATACAATCCAGTGAATCATCTTTCACTCTTATACATTGCTCATGATCACATTTAATGAAAAGGGCACGATGGATCTTCCTCAGCAGTTGCGAGAAAAGAGTTACCGGAGAAAGCAGCCTTTGAGTCGGTTGAGAGAAATTCTGGGAGGGAGATTTTCACTCTTCCATCCCCCAGTATAAACCTCAGGCTCGTAAATTATCAGAGCTTTCAGTACCCAGTAGGGAAAATCCAGGACAAATAATAAACCCTGAAATGTAAAGAATGGAAAAAAAGACACCAATTCACCTAGGTATTTATAGTTTTAAAAATATGGAACCACCATTTAGAACCAACATAACATACCAACTAGAAAGAGCAGTATTGCAGGCATAGGCATGAAAGCCTGCTGTCCTTGTAATTTTGTCAGTTGCTAGGAAAAGATCGCTGCTAATGCAGTGCTAATAATATGAGCATATGAAGCTGAGTTTGCAGCTCTCAGGTTCTTGTTTCCATATTGAAATGCAAATCATCCTAAGACCTCTGTCTTCACATCAGGAGCCATATTGCAATGAAATTAGTTGCTCTGCCATTAGGGAAAAAATGGTGATTGCACCTTTTACAATGGTAATGTTTTTGCTTAGCACATTGGGATAGGAAATTTGCTGTTAATGGCGATTTTAGTTCCTCTCTTACAGAGGCAGTGCCACTGATTGTTGCTGGGAGCTAAGTGTGTTTCGAGTCAGGAGTCTATTTTCTTAGATTAGAGCCTGATGGTAATTACCTACACCTAGAAGTCCTGAATTTGAGAACTCAGCGACACTTTTATTTCTTGCTAGTCAGCTTAGGATAGGTAAGGAGAAAAGAAAATATCTCAGTTTCTCACCTACATGAGTTTGGATTATGTATTTTTTTCTTTATCCCAAACTCTGCATTACTGGATATATTCCTTGAGAAGTGGTGCTTTGTTCTTAAAAATAAACATGAATCTGGAAGGAAAGAAATGCATTTAAGAAATGGTTAATTTAATATTTTCATGTTGATGAATCCAGTTGTGTTAGTTGTGGTGATTTGTATTTAGTTCTGAAATATCTTAACATTGGCTCAGTGCTTTAGAATGGGAAACGTGCCAAGAAATCAGCAAGCTACACTTGCCAAATAGTGCTCAAAGGGGTGACTTGATTGAGGTCTTTACAATACTGCACACAGTGTCATCTTGCAAAGATGCCTCCCTTATAAAGGTATTTTAAGTAGAAAATTAGAATAAAATTTCCCATTTGGACTATATGGACTTGATTATCTCAGTGCAAGAGACTAAACCCTAAAATTAATTCTCACACTTAAGCAGATGTGACTGCCAAGATGTTGCCGTCAATTTGTTACAGATGGTCTTGAACATTAAAATTAAAGTGGACTATGCTATAATCTGAATTTCAGTCACCTTTGAGTTTCTGTTTATATAAGTCAGAAATTATTTGCCAGCAGTAGCAGAAAATTAGTTATCTCTGAAGTGATGTTTTCCTGCAGATCTTCCTGTATTTCCAAATTTCATCTCATACTACGGTGATATTTGGGGCATACCCTTCTCAGAGTGAAAGCGATGAGTGCCTTGGCAGACAGGAAGGTGGGGTTATGGGTAGGGCAGAGGACTTCCCCACACCCTTTAAATGCTGTGGGATCTTTACATCCCACTCCCACAGCAGCCATGCATGAATAGAAGAAACACTGGCATAATGTCTCAGCATGAGGAGAAGCACTCACTGCCTCCTGGCCTTACAGAAATGTAGCAGGAGTAAAAGGCTTGTATGATTTTAAGGCACAATATGTAAGAGATACATAAGATAGTATACATATGTATGTGTATCTGGTGTTTATGATGTATTTGTGAGGGGTGAACAGGTAGCTGTTATATACACATTCTTCATGTTTTGAAACATGCATAAATGCTGTTGATTTGAGCCCCCAGCCTTTACCGCAGTAGGATGAATGGTCTGCTGGTGTTACTTTTCCCTGCTTTCCTAAGGAGCTCTCTAACAAATAGAAATCATTTGTGATATTCTGCCAGGATGAAAAGAAATCAGGAGAAAAGTTCTCACCCTCATGAGGTTGTCCCATGTCTTCCCCTGCAAGAATGAAGCATTTTTTTCACAGCATGCCCTTAAACAACAGGTAAGACAAATCGGGGCATTGGGAGGTTTGCTCCTTACCTGTTGTAATGGCTTTGCTGCTTGCTTTTTAGGGATTAGCCACTTAATCACTTGGAGACTAAAGACAATAGATAGACAGAAAGAGTGTGAAGTTGTCCACTGCACCAGAAAATTAGGGAGAAAGTAGTTTGTGATTCTTCTCCTGGAAGACAAAGCATGGAGTTTGACTTAAACTCTTAGGGAACACCTTGGCATAGTTTGCTGACGAAATCATTTGCTAGTTAAGAGACATACATACACTGATGCATTAAAAGTTTTTTATTGTAGTTTATGCTGCTTATTCCATGTATTTTTTTCTTTTTTTTACCCCAAGGTCTGATAAATTTTGCTTTTTCAGGGAGGCCAAGGATAAAATCAGGAGCAGAGCCAGTTTATAAATGCAGTTTTAGACAGAATCAAATCCATAAGCTGTGTTGAAACTGTCTTGAAAGCTGCAAATGTTGAGGCTATGGGCTGGCAATGTTTTTCTACAAGGGAAAAGTCAAAGGTGGATAGCAGAAGTGATTAATATATGAAAATAAAAGGTTTATGTATCTCAGAGATGAGGACTTGTAGCACTGCAAAATCCTGCCTTAAATAATGGGAATGCTTTCACACTTGCCATAGTAACAGCAAAATTACTAGTGATAAAATTAACTCAGCCTCTCTGTACTTTGTATTATTGCCATTTTTTGCATTTGGTATGCCTTTTAATTTTGCCCATGGCCAGAATATATAATGAAATCAGAAAGGCCACAGTCTAAGTAGCCCTTGTTAGTCATTGTAGCACATAAATATGAATGGTGGTTTGGAATAATGCTTAGAAATAAAGTTTTAATTCAGTCTGTCTTCATCAGAAAAAAAAAAAAAAAACTGAAAAAAATTCCATTTGATCTATAACACAGGATATTTGGAGGGATAAATTTACTGCTGTTTACCACTGAAACTGGATTTTGGAGAGTCAGCACAAGCTTTAACAGGGGCCTACATACTGACTTTTCTCCTAAGTGCTCATTAGAGCTGTCCTGAGTTAACTCTAATAAACCATTGTTCAGAACATGAACATCCATGGAAATTGAGTTTTAGAGCAAATAACAGTATTTATTAAGCATGAGTTTCCTAACAAATATCTTCATGCAATTGTAGATTTGGATACATCACACATTCCAGTAATTTTGAAAGAACTCTAAGGAATCAAAGTGACTTTTACAGATTTTAAAAATAAGCCCACACTTTTCTAAGAAAGCATTTTCTTTAAAATAGAGCCCAGTAGTTCCCTTCCCTCTCTGAGTCACAATCACTAGAAGCACTAATGGCATGTCCTTAAGATAAATGCTTTAGGGACAAGGAAAATACAATTGGTTTTTTGCAAGTCAAGTTATGTATTTCCACTGTACTTCTAGAAAATAGAAAACTCAGTTATTGCTTAGTCAGTTCACTGAGTTTTGTGAAGGTGACGAGGAACTAGAGGAAAGATGTCCTTCTCCTTGCTCTGCAGATGGCTGCTGTCAGAGCTCTGCCTCCCTCATTTAGGTAGCGAGGTAGAGCCAGCTCTTGTACTGCCTCTAGCACAGAGCCTCTCTAGAAAACCCTCGAGTTGATGCCTCTTGAAGCCTCCTAGAAGCTTGTTTGGATTCCAGAGAGCTGCACAGGGTTTGGCAGTGGAGCAAACAGATCATCTGCCACCATCCCTGTCTGGAGGCAGGCAGAGGACAGACAAATGGTGCCAGAGAGTGGGCAATGAGCTGGGGCAGCTCCCCGCCTCGACCAGCCCCAGTTCCTCACACCTGGCCAAAGTGGAGGAGGCTTTTGGGGCCCTGAAGTGCTTTCTCACAACTGCATCTGGGTAAACACACTGAGTTTTTTACTATGGTTTATTTTCCTATTGGAAACAAAGTTGTTAGCAAATAAAGAGAGCTTAAGGGAGAGCTACACTGATTTCCAGCAGGTCAAGGTGTGAATAGATGACAGGATTTAAAAAAGGCAAATACTAACTGCATGGTAAGAGTCCATTATGTAACATCCTGTAAATATTTGATAGTACAAGATAAACTGGTGACAATCTACAGGTATTTGAAAACATAACCTTATGGGAGGAGTGGATTTAGTTAACATGAAAAAGTATGATTAATAGTAATGGGCTAATATTAAGCAAGAAAAAGTGTAAGATAAATATCAGGGAAAAAACCCGGAAATTTTATTAATCATTAGATATCAGATTATGGTTTTGAATCAGCAGTGATCTAGAGGATGCTTAGTGTTAAGTGTCCCAGCTACGTGGATTGTCTGTTAGGTTATGTGCAAGTCAATTAAAATTTTTGTGAATATTTTCCTATTATTTCCTTATGAGTTTTTATTGTGCCAAGCAGAGTGTGAGCTGGACTACAATTGCAGACGCTGAGAGAACTGACATGCTCAGCCATTAGCAGAAGAGGCACCTATGTAACATCTCTTCTAGTAAGATGCAGTTCTTGCACAGGAAAATATTTTTGATTATATTATGAATCAGTGAGGGATATTTTGTTAGATGTTATGCAGATCCTTCTGCATGTTACATTTTAGCCAATTTAATAATTCCATTTAGTTAGAAATTTTAAAATAATAAGAATCCTACTTTAAATACCATGTAACTCTATTTTAACAGAAAAGATATGTCCAATATGTAGCTTTCAGAATATTAAATATTTTCATATTTTTCTATGTAATATAAAAGTAATGTAGCTGAAATACTACGTAGCTTATTACTCAACTAGGCTGTTGAAATGATGTGGGGATTTTGGTGTTTTCCTCCAATTTTTGTCAGCCTTATGAGATAATATTTGTTTTTCTAGATATTGAGTCATTTCTGCAAAGTTTTACACCTGTTGTTGACAACATATTTATATGTCACTAAATTTTCTTGATGTCTGACTCATCACTGTGCTCCCCAGTGTAAACAGATTTTTTATAATGGAGCTACAAAGGCATAAGAAAAAGTGACATGGTATAGACAAACTCTGGCTTGTGTAAAGTTTTCTTCTGTGAGCATCTGTGCACGACGGATGAGAATATATACAAATAGAGTTAATCATTTTATAAGCTGTGTAAATAGCTATGCTCTAGGGACTAAACTCCTCTCTAATTGATATAGACATACTGTCTTTTAGGCAACTGGCAGCAGTCCTTCCCTTTTACGAAGGCTAGTTACCTGGTTATTTTCGGAGGTGGGAAGCACCATGTTGGGCGTGCAAACACCATAATGCCATATCTATATTCCCTGGGAAACCAAACAGTAACACTGGAGTGGTGAAGTGAACGTAATTCTGAAAACATGCTTTTGCTTTTATATCATGCCATTTACGATCTTTTCCAGCCGGTGCCGCGGGGCCCCCATGCTGAGCGTGTTGCCTTGTACTGTGTAGCAGGCAGTGTCTGACCGTCAGTCCTGGGCCTCTTTGGGAAGTGCAGAATTACTTAGGTGGTGCTAACATGGGGAACAGCACACAAGGGTGGGGGCAACCACTGAAAGCAGCCAACAAACCTAGAGCAGGCTGCATGGTTAACATGCTGCCACGTTAGGGAGGTTGGAAATGTGGGAAAGGCCAGGAAGATGTGAGGCTGTCGCTGTTCGTGGCCTTTTGCAGTACATCCTCTGTGCCCCCACAGCAGCAGCATAGGGCAGCTTTAACTCTGGAAGTGTACGTGCAGTCACATGTAGAGTAACTTGTCCATGGGAAGTCAGTTAGGGTCAGCCATGCAGATGCCTTGTGCCAATGGGATCAGTTTGTTAGATGCTGTGAGATGCAGTGTTTTTGTTGCTTTTAGTACTTTAATATGCTTTCCTGAGAAGTGCTGGTTTTATACTCCTGGTACATCTGTTTAGTCAAGGAATTAGTGCTGTAAGTTGTTAAAAGAAAAGGGAGTCAAAGTTTTGCTACTAGCGGATAGACTTTAGTTCTCCTATGTCTTAGTTCTGAACATCTGCCAAATTAGGCAAACGCATAATAATCTAATACAACTGCAGTGAGAGTCAGTTTAATCACAATGCAATATACATTCCATTTCCATTCCAGTGGAATATAATATTTGCATTGAAAAGTAAAAGCAAATACCAGTGTGAAAGCCTTGTGAATCATCATTTCATCAGCTTCTGCAGTTTTCAAAGTGATTCTTTGCCATTGAGTTCAACCAAGCCAAGATTTTACTCCAGATGCAGGGGGGTTTGTACACTTAACCCAATGGCATGGATTTTTAAGTTACCCTATACAGGTTTAAAATTATTAGGAAATATTTTGGAAATTCTATACCTCACCTGGTTTGGGAGTAAGTAATGTGGGGGCACTGAAACATTTGTTATGACAGACTGCCTTTAATATCCTGCTTCATTGCTTGGTTTTTGCCACTTTGTCTTCTTTTTTTCTTTAATAGGACACCTGAAATATGTTAGAGAGGCCCAGGTTCTCTCCCTTGGTCAAGTTTATTCTTTGTCTTTCTTGCTTCAAGTGACATACAAAGTCGAGAGAAAAGATAAATTTTTAAGAAAAAAGTCATGGAAATAATAGGGTATCATGAGATTTGTTTTCTAAGAAAAGTATAGAGGTCATTCTAATTTATGAAAAAGGGGTCTGTGGTCCTTTTGTGCCTGCATGAGGAACAGAAATGTGATTTTAGATACAGCCGGTCTAGCAGTTGAGTTCGTATCATTTGACCAGCTTAGACTTTTAGTATTTCTTTCATTTCAGCTGTTGAAGTTATGGCAGAATTTGTCCATCAGTATTGACAGAGATTCATTAATTTAGAATTTATGAAAAAGAGGGTTCTTTTACCTGCTGAAAATTTCATTACCTTCCCATGTCAAGAAGTATTAACAGTAAGAATTTTGATATCATTCCAAGTAAATTACTATTACTTTTCTTAATCTCAACAGTTTTGTTGCTTTAAACAAAAGCTCCCATCTTACCTAATGTGTTTCCTTTCAGACATGAACAGCTTTTGCTTTTTTATTTGTCATGTTTTCTGAACTTCATCTGATATAAAGGGGAAAAGTTACTCCTCCCATATCTCTCTGCATTTTAGGCATCAAGCTACATGAGAAGATGCTCTGTGGCAGGTATTTGACTCCAGCTTCTAAAACAGAAGTCTAAATAGTAGAAAGAATGTTAGTCTAATGTTTTATTCTAGCCTTTAATTACCATTCCATCTGCTGATAGACACATTATTGTAGCAGACATGGTGATTATTTCATGGAAATATTTTTAAATCATCACTCTTTTTTTAGTGTTTGCAGCCAAAATATTATGGCGTTGTATATTGCTGCCCAGGAATCTGCCCAGGTGTAAAAGCAGAACTCACTTGCTTTCACTAACTGCAAACTAACTAAAAAATCCTCCAGAGAACCACAGATGGCAATTACTGAAATGCTTTCTTCTTGTTATTTTTCTCACTTTCAGTAGTCTGTGACTGTGTAATTAACAATGAAGAAGAAAAATAAATGCTTGCGTTGGTTTTGATTTCTCTTGTGGAGAAAAAAGTTATCTCTGAGAGAATCAGGATTGCTTTAAACCACTAAAAAATATAAAGAGCACAGAAGATCAGGCTTCTGTATCACTGAGAGAAAATGTCAGATCCACCCATCGTAATTGAAAGTGCAGTGAAGAATCACCAGTGGGACTGAATGGCCGTCCATCGTTTGATTAATTTATTGAAGCAAAGACCCATGCACTGCAATTTGTCATGGCTTCAAGCCTATGTCACCATATGATAAACTATGCAAATATGCAAGTTTTTAAAAGCAGTGACAATATTTTCAGTCATTCACATTTTGGTGAGAAGCTCGGGGGAAAGTGTGCGTATTTGAGACGCAGCCTCACGGCGCATATTGCACACCCGCTTCTTATCTGCACATGCCATCAACAACTGCTTTTCTTTCGAAAAGAGCTGAAGTTCATGTTTCCTGTCTTCACTTTTTTCAAGGCATAAGCCGCACACCATCTGTGCACATTCCATTGAAAGGCTCTAATTTCTATCTGTCAAGCTAAAATGAAGCATCCCTTCCTTCAGAGCAGTACAATATTGCATGTTGACACTCAGTGGGATTCATCCTGGAAGGCAGGAGAAAGTTTTGTCAGAAAAGAGGAAATTTTAGAATGTGTGCAAAGAACTCAAAAGTACCCATTGCCCATGAAGAGATACTTAAAGAGTAAATGTGGCAATTTCCTGCATCTTGTTACTTTAAATTGGGAAGACCAAGCTTGCATTGATGGAACTGTTCACTTGTTCTACAGTGGGAAATGTTAGCAATTATTTCTTAATTATTGGTGTCAATATTGCATTTTTTCTCGTATGCTAAACACAGCACTTCATCTGTGGATGTACATGTGCTGTGCACCTGCTTTAAAATGAAATCTTGTTCTGTTCTTTATTTTGTGTACAAAGCTGTAATTACCCCTTGCAATGATCCAGTTAGTTTACCTGCACATAAATAGTAGGAGGAGAAGTTTAAAATGTGAATAATCTGAGATTGATGATTTCTAGCAAATTATGCCTGTATCAAATGTGAGAAGAGAAAAAAATAGGAGCAGGAAAGTTGAATGTTATCTTCAGGCAGAATCACATCTACTTAGAAGCTGTCTCAGGTTTATATGAGCTGCTAGCAGACTTTTACTGTGTCTGTTAAATGATGATGGGAAGTGTTGGGAGACCTGAAGATGCAACAGTTCCTGATGTGATTTAGTTCAATTTATTGAATTTTGGTTTGGATAAAATCATCCCTTATTGAAAAAGTGGCAATGAAATATAAATTGTCAATGACTATTTAACTATAACTTCTTCAGAGAGCTTTATTCTATCATCTGGGAAATAGAAGAATAATTATGATATGATATGATGATATGATATTAGAGACCTTCTTGCAAATTTCAGAATAAGTTCTTGTTAATCTTTGCAGTCAATTTCTTGTCTTAGAAATAAATTAATAAAGCATGAAACTCAAATCTGCACATGAATAAGGTTTGGCTGAATAAGATTCCAGGAGACTTTAGTCTTACTTGAGTTTGTGTTTAAAAGTGACTAATTTGCCATACTTGAAAAAAGGGTTGATTTAGCTGAACTGCCATCATATAAAGCAGAGGTGGATGGAGTCTAATCTGAACAAGCGTGTCCCAAAGGTGACTGTCTGTGTAATGTCCTAGTTCCTCCCCCTCCTCCTGAACTGCCTGGACTTCTGACAGTGAAGTGCCTCAGGAAAAATAAAGCAGGCAAACAAGCTAATCTAAGCTTTATCTTGGATCTGGGGAAAAAAAGGAAACAGCAATGGGATAGAATATTAAAATAATAAAAATCAATTACCTGATTGTCCAGGTGGCCTTTGAGGTGGAAGCAGCAGTATTGCACTCCTGGTTTCCCCACACCAGTATCCACAGGAGAGACCAGGACAGCAGGAAAAGACGAACCAGAGGACAGAGAGGAAAAACACTGTCACAGGTTTCCAGCAGTAACACTGACATACATACCTGTTACCTTGCTTTCACAGAGCCTTCTGGCTCACTGCTATAGTCATGGAAAGATTACAAAGCTGAGGCATGGTGGCATGCATGGACCTGTCCATCTTAATAAATACAGTTGGAAAAGAACTGGAGATAAAAGTCAGCTTTTAAACTCAGATGTATAATAGTAATGGAAGGAATGAAAATTTTTCTTCAACAGAAGGGTAACATGCTCTTTTCCTGAACAGCTGAACTGTTGAGGTTGAACTGGCTTGTACAAATGCCTGTCACATGCTCTGCAAGAGAAACTAAATTTCTCTAAAAGAACCTAAATGTGAATTTCCCTAATACTTATAAAAAAACAAACAAACAAAACCCAGACAAACACCTGTTAGATGTGAGGAAGGTAGTACATTGACATCTGCAGATGTCAGCTTCTCCTTATCTTTCACAAGAGGAGAGAAGGCAGCAGAGGAAGGTGCAGAGCTGACTGCTTTGCTGTGCCTCTGCACCTCTCTGTCTGCTCCCCATCCTTAGCACCCTCATTTTAGGAATGATGAGGAGGAATTTATTCCAGGAGCAATAAAGTAACTTTTAGACTGCTGGTACATTGGCTGTAGTTTTTTGGAATTGCCAAAGACTGCTTGAGATAATGTTTTATCAGCATTTACAACCTGCTCTGAGAGCTGTTCCTGCTGGGCTGTTGTTTCTACTCTGCTCCATTCCCCTGGGTTTCTCAGCCTCTGCCTGTGTTCTGCTATACAGTTGCCCGTAGCAACACCCATTTGAAAAGGCCCCCGGAGCTGTCACCTCCCCCGGAGGACAACAGTGCCAGCAGCAGCACTGGCAGAGCTCAGCTCCCTGGGCCTCTCCTGGTAAGCAGGACTGAGGGAAACATACCTCCAGAAAACAACAGCTTCCAGGAATGAAAGGACAGCATATCCAACACCAAAAGCATTTGATGAATCACTTACCTACTAGGAGCTGTTCTGGTGGAAACACCCTATCCCTGATGTTCTTCAGAGTCAGTGTTTCTCCCCATTGTCCCAAACCCTTCCACATCCAGAACCACCTCCTCTCTCACACCTGCCTGCTTCTTGTGGGATTGTACAATTAGCTGGATCAAGACTGAACTGGTTAAAAATACTCTGACAAAAGGCTCATTTTTAAACTGGAAGAGAGTAGGTTTAGATTAGGTATCAGGAAGCAGTTCTTTAATGTGAGGGTGGTGAAGCACTGTAACAGGTTGCCAAGAGATTGTGGACGGCCCATCCCAGGAAGTGTTCCAGGCCAGGTTGGATGAGGCTCTGAGTAACCCAGTCTAGTGAAAGGCGCCCCTGGCCATGGTGGGGGCATTGGAATGAGGTAGTCTTTAAGGTCCCTTCCAACCCAAATCATTCTGTGGTTTTTAACCTCTCCTTTGGATCGATGAGAGGCTGCAGCTGCACTGGCACAAGAAAGCCAGTGCCAGGGTGAGGTGGGGAAGAGCTGCTTCTGCTGCCATTGCTACCGAGATAAAGCCTTATCAAATTTCCGTGTAAATTGAGAAAAGTATGGTTTTTTTATCAGAGTAGCTGGCAACTTCTGCATTTATGTGGTGATGCTGGCATAACTGCAGCCACAGGGCTCAAGCAGAATTTGGTAGGTGGATCCACTTACAGTGAGATCCACTGGAGTTCTGCACTCAAATTTGCCATCACCTAAAAGGATTTGGTATAAGGTGCCCAATGCTGATACAGAGCCAGTATCTCTCAAGTCTGTTTTCAGAGATTGAAATCCCAGTCTTTTTCAACATTGCTGTTGGGATGTTTGGATCTGCACTCTACATCAGGTCATTTATCCTTACTCCAAGCTCCTTCTGCATTCTCCTTCTTTTCTTTCTTCATCCCCAACATATTCTTGTTCTTATGAAACCATGGATCTGTAGCTTTTGACCCATCAGATTACACAAATTCCATTTAACCAAATAGGAGAACTGCAACAGCACAAGGCTGGAGGTGGCAATGTCTCGGATCAAGAACAGCTGAAGCTGGTATATTGTTACTCAGAACAGTGGTGCAGCTCAAAACTGGGCATTGAGGCTTCAAAATCCTCAAGTCTGTCCCCTCTTTCTGCTCACTCAGGGATGCCAGTCGGTGTTTCTTTTGTGGGAGTTTAAATTCCCCGGCATTCAGGTGGTTTTAGAGTCCTGGCCCTCTGCAAAGCTCTGTGCCAAACGCAGGAAAAGACGGAGTCTTCAAGGTTACATGCTTCGTTTATTAGTTCTTATCTTACAATTTTCTCAGTGTCCAAAAGATGTTTGCCGCGGCTCGGACATCTGGTGACTCCCCCTGTCTCTGGGCTGTCCTTATCTTTTATACTAATTGCTACGTATTCTTTATTTACTATTTCTTACCAGTGTCTATCACTATTACTAAAAAGGTCATCTTTACTCTGACCCAATCCTCACTAACTACTTTGTGCCAACGTCACTGCAGAAATGGAGTGAGGGAACAAGAAGGAAGAAGAAGGAGACAACGCCCCAAGTTCTCCATCTTGCCCCATTCACTTCAATGCCAAAAATCCCAAACCCACTGTTTTTTCACTCTGTGATATACTAAACTACTATTTTTCACACTCTTGTGGCCTGCAATGCTTCCTGCAGTGCGAGAAGCCTCTCCCATGGACTGAAATCAAATCCAGTGTCTCTCTGAGCTCTGGGCTCCGGGCTGGGGTCCCAGACCCTCCTGCCCAGGTTCCTGACCCTCCAGGGCAACCAAAGGAATGCCCTGGACTCCCAACAGTCCCCCATTAATGGTAATAATGCCTTAATCTTCTTATTTGGTGTGCATTACCTTTAATTTATCTTAATAGGAGGGAGTTATATTATTACTGTTCTTACAGCTATTGCTGTTCTCATGACCAAATACAAATTAAAAAAGAAGTGTGTTTGGCAGATCTCTAATAAATATGGTGATATAGAAGTATATTATAGCTTCTCAAACTGAATGTGAATTCCTATTGGTCATGTAAAGCATGGGTTTTAGAGAGACTTTAAAAATACACACCAGGTGTGTAAATCTTGGAAGAGAATCTTATGGACACAGTAGTGCAAACCTAGATTTTTCTTAGCCGATGCAGTGGGTAGGAAAGCTTACTCACAAGATACCTTCTTACTCAAAGCAGTGAACCCATGGTTTAAGGTTTTAAATTTGTTCAGCCTGTCAAACTGTTTGTGTGCCTGACCCACCTCTCAGGGATCAGGCAGCACCGTATGCTTTGGCTCACTCCAAAGAGAGCACTGCTGCAAAGAGTTGTGTAAAACAGGGAATGCAAAAGTTTTAAAATTATGTGTTCACATTTCACAAGCCAGAGCAGCAAAGCGTTTCATTTTTAAAGACATCTGCGCTCTATCATTTGGTATCATTGTGTTGAGGAAGACCTGATCCTTGAGCAGACTGTGTTGGCATGTGCTTACTCCTACAGCACTGGAATAAATGTGTCATTTCCTCACACCTGCTCACATCAGTACATTGTGACTATGCTGAATTACCTGCCCTCACACTGCTGACTTTAAAAACAGTCACTCCAGCCTATTTCAAATAAAATTCATTGGAGGATACCATAATAAAAGCTCAGAATTTACTAACTGAGTAGAACAGATAAAGCAATATTAAATTGTACTAAAAGAAGCAGAACAGTACAGTCTCCTTTAAAAGGTGCTTTTTATGATGGTATATAAAAGGTGGTGGAAGTTTGGGGTTTTTTAAAGTTGCATTTTCTAATGTACCAAAAGTAGTATACCATAAGCATTGATGTTTTCAGTAAACTGGAGGTGAGCAACATCCCTGAAAAAAATAATTCCATGTGCTGAATGGGCTGCCAAGCAAATGGTGTCTTTGCCTGAATCATCAGAGATCTCCTCGGACACAATGGTTCCAAGGTAAAAATGGCAAAGTCTTAAACTGAAATTGTGAATGTTTTGTAGAAACACAAGAGTGGAAGAACTGCACATCCTCTTCCCCACAAGCTCCAAGGCCTCAGCTGTGGCAAGACATGTAGGAGGTAATCTACAGAGCACTGTGTGTTTTCATAATTGAGTTGTGAATAAAAAACTGAAATACATGTAGTCAAGATAATTTTGTGTTGTAGAGAAATATGTACCCTAATAATGTGTGGAGAAAATACAGTAATTTGCCATTCAAACTATATAATTTTAGCCACAGATTCTTGTTCTCAAATTTAAATTAACATGCAGTAAAGTAAATCTGATTTGCTAATATCCCTTAATCATTTTAAGAGAACAGATTGGTTCTCACATCAAAACTTGTTTGGGAGGAGGTACCCAAAATTCAGTCATGTGCATGATGTCATTTAGCCCAGCCTCCCTCATGTCTGTGTTTTTTATTTTTAAGTAAGTATGTGCTGCGTTATCTCTATGAAATGCTGGAAGCTGATTAATGAGATAATGCTAAGAAGGTTCATAGTAGCTATTTTCTAATATACATGCTTTATTAAGTAATGAAGCAAGGTAAAAAATATTTTCTGAGCTTGAATTTTTGCTAAGGAACACAACAGAAATATGACATCTAACCCAAAATGAAAGAAGATAGGAGGGAAGAAGGACAGAATGTGCAGCAGAGATGGAATAACATGCAAATCCTGACAGAGCAAGCAAGGAAGCAGGGTTCCTATAAAAATTTAAAAATTTCCCAGCAAAGCCAGATCAGTGGTCCCCTTAGTCCTCTAGCCATTCCAACAGCAGCAGGAGGTGGTGCCATTTGGGGATGCAAGCCTGGTCAAAGTCATCAGTCCATTCCCCTTGCATGCCCTCAGCATCCACAGTCATTGGATGTGGATGTTAGAAAGCATCTCCTCTGCTCGTGGACCCTTTGACCAACAGCAGATCTTTTTCAACACAAGTTTGCTAGACATGGAAATGGAAATTAATATTACTTCCAATAAGCTCACCTGTGCAGTGAAGATCTAACCAAACTCGATAATCTACAGGCTGCACCCATACCAGGATTTGGGAAGGAGGTGAAAGTATTGCTAGGCCTTCTGCACTGCCAAATACTGCATGGGATATATGGTAATAACTCACAGATGGTCAAGCAGCTGGACCAGTTCCTGAGGTACTTCTTGAATCTAGGTGTCAGGGGTTTTGTAAGTTATGTCTTCAGTAAAAGGTCTGCTAAGAAATTTTCAGCTTTAAACATTATGTTATCAGTTGTGAGTCTTGTAAATGGATGTTGAAGAGGTCCTGATATTGAAAACTGCATACTAAAGGATAGAAGGAAGAGAACATGAATAGGCTATAACATGCACATGAAACAGCTGCCCTTACTAGCCAAAGATTGTTCAGGTATATTCAGAGCTTCTGTCTGGTGACACCTTATCGTCAGTATTATATGGGCAATAACAGATCTTACACAAAACAAAACTTCTTTGGGGTGGCAGGGCGTCTTAATGTCCTCATCTGTTAGTGCACATTCATGGAGGTGGATGGGATTTAATTTGCTATTCACTCATCAAAACATCTTCATTGTTCTTTCCCTGAACTATGCGTGTTCTACCAGAATAGTCAATAATGTTCAAACAATCAAACATGGATTTTATGTTTGATTTTGCACTAGATACTCTAAATGCTTTTTAGTGATGGACAGTATTGGATGCTTTATTTCTTAACCAGAAGGATTTATCATTTCATAGAATCACTGAATGGTTTGGGTTGGAAATTATCTTAAAGAACCTAGTTCCAATCCCCCTGCCGTGGGCAGGGACAGTTTTTACTGGACCAGACTGATCAAAGCCCCATCCAGCCTGGCCCTGAATACTTCCAGGAATGGGGAGTCCACAACTTCTCAGGGCAACCTGTCCAATGTCTCGCCACCCTTATAGTAAAGCATTTCTTCCTAATATCTAATATAAACCTGCTGTCCTTCAGTTTGAGACCTTTCTTCCATGTCCTATCCCTATATTCCCTTTTGAAAAAGTCCCTCTCCAGCTTTCTTGTAAGCCCCCTTTAGGTACTGGGAGGCACTGTAAGGTCTCCCCAGAACCTTCTCTTCTCCAGGCTGAACCACCCTAGCTCTCATCCTGTCTTCCCAGAAGAGGTGCTCCAGCCCTGTGATCAACTTAATGGCTCTCCACGGGGCTCATTCCATTGGGTCCATGTCTTTCTTGTGTGAGGACCACAGAGCTGCACACAGCACTCCAGGTGGGGTCTCACAAGAGCAGAGAGGCAAAAGTACCTCCCTCAGCCTGCTGGTTATGCATCTTTTGATGCAGCCTTGGATCTGATTGCCTTTTTGGACTGCAAGCACACATCACTGGGTCATGTTGAGCTTTTCATCCACAAAAACCACCAGGTCTTTCTGCCCAGGGTTAATCTTGATCCATTCTCTGCCCAGACTGTATTTGCGTTTGGGATCCCCCTGACCTATGGGCAGGATGTTGCACTGGGCCTTGTTGAACTTCATGAAGTTTGCACAGACCCACCTCTTAAGTGGTCTTTTGATTTACCTAAAGCTTGTCATTCCAGTTCTTTTGTTAGGAGAACTATTAGCAATGCATTTTGAAAAAGATAAATCATAAAGCCATAAATATGTCAAGATTATATAAAAACACGTTTTAGCAAGCCCAGACACACATCTGGTAAAGAATGTTATTGTGATGTTTGTAAGCAAAACATCACTCTTGGTACTGCAAAACAGCTGGTGGCTGGTTTTATTTTGTTGCTAGTTTTCTTTAACCTTTTTTAACAAAATATTTATTCATTGTGACACTTTAAAAGCAAAATTTTATTCAAAGTCAAGCTTTAAAATCACATCTTTAAATATATATAAAAGTGGATCTATATATTAAAAAATGTATCTATACACATATATATACACACACTTAAAAATACACTGAGCAAAAAGTACTTTAGCCAATTTTCATTTTATAGGAGGCCAGAAAGAAAAGGACAGTGGTGGATTTTGTCAAATCCAGTATGTGTGATACCGATTTTCATGTATTCTCAAAGATCCTGGAAGGTAGCAACACTGCACACAGCAAAATGTGGCATCACCAGGTCAACCATAGTTTTCATTAAAGTTTCAGCACCCGAGGAGCTCTAATAGCCTTGATAAAGCTGAGTACTTTGGAATAATTACTAGCCTATTTTTTGGTCCTTTTGCTATTTCACAAAACACTTTTGTACTGGACCAGTTAATTTGGTCATTCAACATTGTAATGTTAATATATGCTTAAGTCATATTATACATCTGACAACAGTCTGGTATGGTTTTGTTTTTAGGGTTTTTTCCTATATTCTGCACTTGTCAGAGTTTGGTATCTGTGGTCTGCCTATGCTGCTGAAACAGGGTTACTTTTTCTCTGTCTACATCATTCGTCATCATATGTGCTGAGAGTTTTTTGAAAACTCCACATAAAAGCATAGTCTTTTCCTCTTCATTTAAAACTCCTTTGGAGAATGTGACTTACTTCTCTACTTGTTAGAAGAGTTGCTGTAACTTTGAAAGCATTAATTTCTTCAGCTCCTGGCTAGGTGATTTTTTCTGTGTAGTTCAAAAACCTTTCTTTCACAAGTCTGATAGACTCCATCTTTTCAAGTACTTCACTAACAAGCTTTTTATTTTAGAAGAGAATCCTTTGTGGCACAGGGTTTTGTACCTATTTTTCAGCATGTACATTATATGCTGTATCAAAGCACTATTGCTTTTTCAGGTATGGCAAACTGTTTTGGACTTGGCTTCCAGGAAGCCATTATAGAGAGACAAAAAATGGCACAGAGTCCTTTTAGTGAAGAAAGGACTTGATAAATGGCCTCAAAACTTTCAGATTTCTTTTCACACAGTTAACCACTGGACACTTAGATTCATAAGAAATCCCATTATTATGTGCTTCTTTACCAAAGCAAAATGTGTTGTTCAACTGGGGAAGAAGTACTGTGAACTATGAGGTTGGAAGCCTTTAAACCTATTACTAGTACAGGTGGAATCTTCAAAACTTCTAGAAAGAGCCAGGACTTTATCATTTTTTCAAGGGTTTTAAAATTTACATGTAGATTGTATTTGGAGTAAATAGGGCATTTTTTCCTCCTCTGGAAGAATACTCAATGAATTAAATAGGCGATGTTGCTATGGTTTTGGATCAACATATTTAGTAAAAGCTTTCTCAGCTTCACTGTTTTCATAAGCAGAGTGTGAAACAAAAGTTTAATTAAATTAGTTATTTAACTGATCAGCATTAACAGTATCAAGTAAACTGTGCCACATGTGTGAAAAGAGTATTTACAAAGCTGAGTGTTGTACATAAGCTGCCAACCACTAAACCTTCCTGCTTCCAGGTTTAACAGCTTCCCAAAGACTGGGAAAAGCTATCTTACAAAATAATCTGAAATCTCTGGGATGATTCTTGTGATAAATTTCTCTCTGTGCATTTTAAAATGTGTCTCCTTCTTTAAACACTAATGTTTGAAAAGACAGGCCTTTCTAAAGTCCCTGTTCCTTAGCATGAAGGCCAGGACACGGCCTGCAGGCTTCAAGAAAATGAACAGCACGCTACGTTGCACTCCAGAGTGCATGTAACCTCTTCAAAGTTCAGCCAGGCATTTCACCCACAAAGTTTTTACTCTTATATTTTTCAGCCTTATCATTTCCATTCAGGGATTGTCATCAGAGAAGAGTTCACTTACCCTGGAGGCTCTCAAATATTTTGTTGGAAATAGTAGCTGCAGATACCTCTGGGCAGAGGGGAGAGCTCCTCTAGAATGGCTCACACTTCCAACAGCAGTGCGGTGATTGTTCACCAGAAAAAAAGCTGTTAATTCAGTTAACCCACTTGCATAGAAAAATCTCATAAAGCAAAGAGAAAGTAAAAAAAAATTATTGAAATAAATTAATAATTTAAATAAAAATGTCAAAAGCTATTATGGGCCATTTAACCTTTAATCAAATGTGTTTCAGAAACAGTTTCACAGTTTACCTCTGAAAGGATTCATTGCAGTTTTATCTTTGCACATATGAACGTTTCTCTTTCCAGACATCGTTAAAGTATGATTTTTATTTCCACAAATCTATAAATATCCTACTGAAAAGCCAGAGGTCCCTGCTATCCTCTAGATGAATTCCCGTCAGACTGGGCACCTACCAAGCAAGGGAGGCCCTGCTGAGGAAGGGGGCTGGACTGATCAGTCTCCAGAGGTCCCTTCCAGCCTTAGCCACTGTCTGATTTTGGGATGCCCATAGTACATCACTTGTCCAGTTATATCAGAAAATGCCTAGCTCTGTAGCTTCTAACTACTCCTTAACATCTTGCTATAAGCTCATTCAGTTCTCCCCGCCTCTGCATGCCTGTCTTGTCCTTGTTTAACTGTTTGCGTGGGTAACGCAAATGCTGAGACTTTGAATATGCCTGATGCACAGAGAGCAGGGCTGATCATCACCCAGATAGGTGAGAAGAGATTCAGCCCTTGAAATAGGTATTGTGTTGTGGGTGTTTTTACATTTGTAATGGCACAACACTTTGACAGCAAGCCAAAGTTACTGTGGAGGATTTGGAGTAGCGGAGTGTTGAACCTCCCTGTCATATCTTACAAATGGATCCTGTTTTACATAAATGTTTGGACCTGCCAAAATCATGTGAGTAGACTTGATCACTGAATTTATGCCTTTCTTACAGACATGTGCCTCTAGAGCTATCACTAAAAGAACATCTCTGGCCTCACAGGAAGGGACATACGCATTAGATTTAGGGCATACATGAGCCAGGGACTTAGCAAGTTCTTTTGCATTTTGAAAAAGCCAGACATTTCAAAAACAAAGGTAAACACCTTGCTGTTGTGTGGATAGAGGCCAGCACAAGTTTCAGCAATGAGTAACTCTTTTCACTGAGCCAAAATTCACTGTGCTTTCTACTGTTGTCACATCCCTTTGATTTCTTTTCCTTCGTTATGGTGTCTTAAGTTTGTCTTGACATTTTTGCACCTGGTGCCAAAAATGCTTTATTTGGTAGGTGGTATTGTCTTTGGAGAAGCCCAGCATTATTCAGATTGAGCAATCTGGTCTAGCAGAAGGTGTCCCTGCCCATGACAGGGGGATTGGATGAGATGATCTTTGAAGGCCCCTTCCAATCCAGACTATGCTGTAATTCTATGGTTGCTTGACCAATTCAGATTTTTTTCCCAAGTGACCATTGATCAGTGCCCCCCACCCCAGAAAAAATGTTTGCTTTCAAAATGTAAAACAAAGGTAAATAGCCTTTGGCCCCTTCCTGGCTTTTGAGACACAGAATAATGGATAAGAAATTCAGAGTTACTAAAACCAAAGCTGAAGTTTATCATCTTACGTTCATCAGAACCACTCTCACGTTTGTCATTTCTCCATCACCAGTTGACCAGGGATGAATATTCGCTGAAATCTCTGATACTGTTGTCTGTCATCATCTGCCAGCTTTTATAATTTTAATTACAATAGTAATATCTGCTTCTGCTTTTATATGGAATATTTCAAAATCCTTATTACACGCAATACCAATAGCCTTTTCTATATGATGTGACTTCATGGGCTTTGCTTCATATTTGTAGCCCCTGCGGCACCTGCTTGAGTACTATGATTTTTTTTTTCATTTATTCTTAGCTTTTTGGGGCTGTCAGTCTCCAGGGAACTAAAGCAGTATCTATACTGTCTTTTATTCCATGGTCTCTTGATCTGTCCTTTAGTTTGTTGGATCCAAGCATCAGGCCAGCCTAATTTTCTGGGTGAGGTTTTTGTTTCCTGGGGAGTAGCAATGCTGAGGCCCTTGGCACGTAGTGGTCCTGGTAGCAATGGCTACCAAACTTCCTCTCTGACATCCAGACAAGGCTTGAAATTGATTAGGAAAATGTAATCACACACAAACACACCTGCACATACACTGTTTCTTCAGCTTACCAAAAATAAGTTATTTTCATTGTCCAGCTTCCTTACAGTCTGTAATATTGCAGATTTTTTTCTTTATTTTTTTGAGCTTAATATTCACAGCTGAGATATTTTTGCTTTAGTTGAATCGCAAGTGACATTTTTGTTTAAAATTGTTGGTATATAAAGCCAGGGAAGAGCTTTAGTTTTACAAAATCCCCTCCACTGAGGTGCCCCTAACAGTGTGTGAAACTCCTGAGGGGTCCGAGCCTGGACGTTCAGACCCCTTTGAGTTTCCTCGGGACTCAGCCCGATGGCAACTCAATGGAGAGAGAGACAGCTTCCATCCATTGTCCGAAAAGCAGTTTTAATAATACAAACCAAACAAACAATAAGGTCTCCACTGTATTGAAACAAACTGGGGCAAGGCAGTAACAAGGGGCAAATGGCAGGGTTTATAGTCTGACAGGGGTACTTATGCACCCTGGTGTGGATGGGGCATTAAGTTGGGGTTTGAGGGAAGGGTCCAATAGGAGAGAACGGTTAGGAATATTGAAATTCCTGCACCAAAAATCAACCTATGGTAACACAAAGAATGAGGAACCTTCTAGTAACATTTGCATGCTTGAACATGTGAATAAGCTCTTGCTTATGGCATTTTGGATGGGGTTTTCCAAAGCATTATTCCAGGGTTCTCTTCTTCCCCGGGAAATCACCTCTACAAGTATGTCCCCAAGTTCAGGTTATCAAGAGGGTTCAAGCAGGCACCACCCTGAGGGGGCCAAAAAGCCTGCCTTATTTCCCATAGCTTTACCCCTAAATGAGAAGGTATGCTAAAACTTTATTCCAGAGAAAAGCTGAATATGCCAGCAATAAAGTAACAATAGGTAATTTTAAACTAACCTTTGAAAATTCATGAAATACAGGCAGCCTTGTATGATTTAAAAAGGCAAATTTTAGAGTAGATGAACTTACAGCTTAATGAGTACACAGTATTATGTTCCTATTCTGTGATAGTTGGGGTTATTATGTTTACACAGAGTGAATGACTGCAAACAAACCCTTGAAACAGTGTTAATTAGATCCATGATTCAGATAAACTATTATCCTGCCAAGATGATTATGGTTGGAAGTTACTGCTATTTTTTAGTAAGGTAGACTGTTAAACAGGAAAAAAATGTTTATATTCAACAAAAAAGAAGATTTCTATATATGTATATGTATCTGACTCAGATATAATTTTGTATATTTTTCAGTTTTGCATATATATATATATATATATATATATATATATACACACACACACGAATCTTGTCCACGGAACTACCACTTGTCAGTACTACTGTACCCATACCGAGGCAGAAGCTGTTAAGCACCTTTGAGCACAGGATTTCAGGTTGTCTTGGAGCCAGGCACATGGAGGCAGAAATGCCTTTTCATACAACATACGGAAAAGAAAATGTGATTGAATATTGCATGCAAAAATTGAATTTAATATTCAATGTATATTATTTAATTAGATAAATGTTTATATGTTTTAAGGCAAAATAAAAATGTTTAAATGACTGTTTGACAAGTTATGAAGTTTGAAAATAGTAATAAGGTATTTCAAAACTGATCTTTATTCTATCCGTATAGTAACACAAAAGTTTTACAGCAGTACAAATCTTTCTAGGGGTGATAGAAAGGCACTAAGCCTAGCACCTCCAGCATCAAAAACTACATAAAAATTATAAACATTTATGCCTACCTGAAGGTAGGCATAAAACATTTATACATTGAATTTACGATTCCACAGCAGCTGTAATAAGGCTGTGTACATTTCTTATAGAATACCTGGTGTGAACTTTAAATAAAATATAGCCTTAATTATATAAAACAGAACGGCAAGGTTTTAATAAATTATGTGAAAATCTTGCAATAATGAAAATAACAGTCATGTATTCTTGAAGGACTACACAGACATGATTAACAGAGATGTCAACAGGCCCTTCAAGATGTCTGTTAAAACTGATTTTTTATGACATTGTTCATTTAAAGTTGTCCCTTTAGCATTCCTTATACTTATGTGTTTTAGATTCCTTAACACTGGAAGCTTTTCTTGAGGTAGCTTTGTGTTCAAGGCAGAACATGCATTTCCATATGTGAAATGAGAGGGCAGTAACAGGCATCAGCTCTCCAGACAGGGTTTAACAATGGCTCTCTGTGAGCTGAACTTTGCTGTGTTACGTAGACATTGCCTCACACACCAACACAAAACCAGGTTTTCTTACGCCTTCCAGAACAAATCAGGTGAAAGCCCAAGGTTTTGCTATTTCTAACCTTGAAGTCCCATTCCCACACTTGGTGTGACACTAACCTACATCTGTGTCACAGCGCTGGGTTTACAGAAGCCTTCTCTCAGAGGGCAAGAAATCTTATGCCCAATCTCTTACACAGGCTTCTATCCCAGTGATGGCACAGACCAAGCACAGCATTCGTGCAGTCCTCAAATCATTATCTCCAACCAGCCCTTCAGCCTCATTGAAGCAGTGTCAAGAGTGCTGTCCGTCAGGTGTGATGGGTCTCCAAACAAGTTTGAGAAGGAAAAACATCCTATATATGTATTGTTTCATCAAGACATCCTACACCATTAGTTCCAGCATCCATGTTTGACCTATTGGAATGAACTGAACCCTGCCAGGAGGTCTGCAGGAGGTTACATTCCTCTCATCCTGCCTGTGCATGACATAGCAGGTGCGCGGTGGCACAGATGGAAGCAGCAGCAGCAGCACTCAGGGCAGGTCCCAGGTCACTTAGCAGCTGAGCACTCATCATAGCAGTCTGCAGTTATGACTCAGCTCAAATAGCCCTGGAGACATTTCCAGGTTTTACAGCTCTGGGGTGCTGGATATGCTGGGCAGGAGGTGCAGAGGTTGCTCAGGCAGACAAATCCAGAAACAGAAGAGCAGAGGGCACAAAAAAATGCTGTTATAACCATGTATCCCTTCCTTCCTGGGCAGGCTCTGCCTTTGCCCACCACTTAGCCATCTGCACAAGAAAACACCATGGGCAATTAAATAAAAGATACCACACCCCAGACTGTTCTGATAAAATATTCTTTTGTCAAATAATTGTTGCATTAAAGGAAAGTTTCCTGGCTAGCTCACTCTCCCTTCCTCATAAGAGACAAAATCAGGATGTTGAAATTAATATTTAAGACAACATGCATGCATGGATGTGTGTCTCACCAGCCAGCCACACAGTTCAGATGCTGATCTTCCACTGATGGGAAATCAGAGGTGTCTGCATGCATATGTGTGTGTGTGTGTGTGCATGGTTTTCTGCATAGACTTAGCAAAATCAACAACACTAAAGATGTTTTTTCATAACAGAAATTGGAGTGCAGGTTTGTAGCCATCAGCTAGCTGTGACAGCACCATGCCTGCTTCTATCGATGTGTCCTCTCAGACAGTGGAAGTCTTCACAGAAATGAGTGTTTTTCTTCTCTTTCTGGAAAGAAGGACTTAATGTCCTCCTTCCTTTCTGGAACAGGACACTTTTACAGGCGTGCAGTGTCATGGGGGCAGTGGTGTGACAAGATTTGAGGGTCCTTTAGCTGTTCCTACAAGAGTCTCTACAGGTGAGAATTACTCCAGCAGAAGTAGTTTTGTTAGGAGTACCTATCCTGCTCAGAGAACACCAGAGGAGGTTATCATGGCAGAAGTGAATTTTGCCGAAATATTGGTGTCTGCACATTATTGGACCAGTGTGAAGTATAGGACATTTGAAGTACAGCTTCTGTTAGAGTTGGTTTTTTTTCTGTCTCTTCTGAAAGCACAAAACATCCTTATGTAGATAGTTCAGTACAGAATGTCTGAAAAAAAGAGGGTCAGCATTTTTGCAGGTATCTAAGACTTCTGTATTTCTCTTTACTGATTACTATTTTCTTGATTTTTTTTCTCTGCAGTTGAAAGTCTTTGTCCTGTTTAGTTTGGTTCACACCTGTCATGAACCTCAATTATTATCCATTGTCTGCTTCACTGGAAATACATCATTTCCCCTGTGAGTGTCTAAAGCAAACTGACAAAGAAAAATAAATAAATAGAAAATGCGTTAGGAACACAGACACAACCTCACAAAGAGCTTTCATTGTAGGCTAAACTGGAACACTGTTTTGTGTTGATATTTCTATTTCTATTTCTATCACAATGACTCGTTGCTACAGTGTTGCCGCCTCTTTCTACCTACTTCCTCTTTGTGGGAAGGGCAGGAGCAGTGAACTGCACACATTCAGAAAGGAAATGAGACCTCTCAGAAAAGAGAGGTGTTTTTCAGAACAATTAAAAGACCCAATTGCATGATCTAAAATTAACTGTGAAGTCTGTATGTCTGTCCAAGTCTCCCTACACACGCTGTATGGGGCACCCCAGGCTTCATTCGTGAGGGATTAGGAATGATGAACTATTTCTCATACTTTTCCATGGCACCAGGTGCACCAGAAAATGAACACTGAAGTTTTAATTAATGTAACCTGTGAATGTCAGGACATCCAGAATTAAAACACAAAATGCCAAACCATGTGTCACCAGGCAGAGGGAGATGAGTGTGGGTAATGACCCACAAGAAACTCTTACAGCAGTTGGTAGCACTGGAGCAGTTTGCAACAGAAAAGATGAAATTACCTAATATTGGCCTGAAATAGTCAGTTGATGCCTGTGTCCTCTTCATAGATTTCAATATAATCTTTTTACTGTTAGATTGAGATTGATGTTTGCTTGATGTTATTCACAATTTGCTGTCAGAGGATTCTGCTTCAGGAGAATTTCCTGTTGGACCTTAGTGCTTCTTATCAAACTGGCTATTGATAAGAATTACAGCTGCTTGCTTTTCTCCATTTATACCCAGTACTTACTTCAAGAAATAATGAAGGGTGATTATATTATACTGTCAATGTGATTTATCTTTTTAGTTGTTTTTTTAATATAAGTGTATACTTTTGAAATATCCACAAAATATAACCTGAACACAGGTGAATATTAGAATGCTTTGCAGTACTAGACTTCATAATAGAAATTTTTCTGCCAAAACAAAATCCAAAAATTTGTTTCCCATAGGAGATGTGCAGTGTTTAGAAAAATTTTGCTCACTCTACTTGGAGTTTAAATTTCTTCCAGCTTCTAAAAAGTAAATGTGCTCCAGAGAAATTCAGAATTAATATGAATATTCACCAAAAAAATTCCAGAATTCTTGCTTAAGCACTAGGTGGAAAAAACAAACTACAATACTTGGAGGAAAACAGAAGTATAAGGAAGGTACTTGCTCGGTTCAGCTGAGTGTTAAGAAAGATCACATTAATTTATGGAAGTCAATGGATCATGAGACACAGGTAAATCAGTATTATACTGATTCAAAATAGGATCCTGAAAGTTTTACTAAGAATGCTGCCTTCATTGCTAGGCTGGTAAAGTTAGGATTTGTCATGCATTTCTATCAGTGGTGATAATCCTATGCCATATCTGCAGACATGTCTAACAAATTGATTGAAACTCTTTTTAGTATCTTAAAAACATCATTCACTAAACTTAATCAGCATTCTCTCATGCCATGAAATCACTGGCTTTTTTTTCTGCAGTTGTGTCCTTTTTTTAATTCCATCACAAGAAGCAATTTTGTATTTTCAAATAGTCTCCAAGTGTCAGCCACTGCATTCATTTCCTCTTTTGTATGATTTCATAATTTCATTCTGGTTTTGCTTCCCAATCTGCAATGTAACTTCTTGCTCTTCGCTGTTGTGCTCAGTGGGTCTCCTTGGTGCTCTAATTGCTCACTAAGTTTTTTATTCATAGTCCACCATGATTCCCGGGAATGCCTATTGAGTGCCTTTGTAAAGCCTTTGCTAGTGGGTCACAGAACAAACCCAGCAATAAAATCCAGTCAGCTAAAGAAACAACCTGAGGAGTTCAGGCTCTGGCTATGATGCCAGCAGCAGGATCCCGAAAGGGACCTGTGGGAAGCAGCCCAAAGGCATAAAACTGCCCTGGGACTGTGAGCCATAACTGCATTTCTCTTTCCAGGGCATTTGCTTTATGCTGTAGGAGATGCCTGCCAGTCCCCACAGTTCACCCTGGGTCAGGGGCTCCCCACCGTTCTATCTCTACCCAGCCTACAGCTGCTTCCCTTCTTCAAGGAACAGGCTGGGGCAGGGACATGGCACCCCTCACTTCCCTCCCCACAGCTTCCTTGGGTAGATCTCACCAGCTGCAGAGAGATTCCTCTTGTCATTTGTTTCTTTTGTGTCTGTCCACAGGGTGGAGGTCATGACTTGCATATAAGCCAGCCTGCACCGAAAATAAGCATTAAAACTGGAATTTTAGAGGGATCAAGTCATGGATCAGAAAGGAAGGGTGGAAAGCAAGAGGAAATATTTGTGTGCCAAAGGCAACAACAAGAAAAAGTTCTTGTAGTGAAGAATATTTTGTCTTTGATTTGTCACTTGTCATGTTGTTTTCCACACCACAGGGCTGCAATCTAGCTCTCTCCAGCACAGAAATTTAATGATGAGGCTGGAGCCTCCTGTAGGACCACTTGATGTTTGATTGTGGATGCAGGCAGAAGTGCAGTGACCCTGGAGAGCCCACGCTTGGAGCTGGTAGTGGCGCTCGAGCTGGAGGGGTGGGGCTGAGGGCTGACACTTCACAGTGTAAGGCAGCACCAGTGTTAGAGAGGAATCTGTGCTGGCAGCAGGTTGCCAGTGAAGGGAAGAGGGGTGCAGTTTGGCACTGTTGGAAACATGGTCTTTTCACGTTGCTCTTATATTTGAAGTTCAAGTGTACCATACTGAATACATTTTGCTTTATTTCTCAGAGCCTAATGTCTTTATTTCACAGTTATAAAGAGAAAGAAAAAAACCCAGTGTCTCCCATTATTTTTCTGTCCTGTCAACAAAAATGTTTTTGCTTAGTTGGTCAGTTATGTAGTCCTTTAATCCTGATAAAACACCAGCAAAGATTTGTCATGAGTGTTACTCCAATTTGTTCAATGATGTTCCGGACATATTTTTATCCTTTAGTAATATCTTATTAAAGCAAGATTGTCTTATCAACAGCTTTAACCAAAACAAAATTACTATTTTCAGGCATTAGGATGGGAAATATTTGAGAGTAGACTGAAGCACCTCTGGCCTGAGAAATCCCATGACAGGGAATCAGACCAGAGGACACTTTTGATGAGATCCACATGCAGACTTGAACTGTGGAGTGGGACGCAGAGAAATAGAAGAACTTTAGCAACGCTGACTTAAAAGGGGGTTGATAATGAGTGACAGACAGCCGAGTCAGATGCAGGGCATCTTAAACTCCTACAGGGACACTCATGAGGGGCTGATGGTCCTGTCAGGGGCTATGTCATCTGGTGTGGGCTTCCACAGCCAGGCTACAGTGGGTGCTGAGTGCTGGGTGATATGCCACCTGCACTAACACCAGGAGTCAAGTGAGCCTCAGAGAAATTTCACTTTGTGTTCCAAAGATTTGGTGCAGATGGATCTCTGGAAGGCAAGATCCACCCCTGGGACAGAGCCATGATGCAAAACAGCATCAGACAGAAGAAACCAGCTGCGATAACCCCAAAGCCTGGGAGCGATCCAAAGCACAAAGAAAGAAGAGTGAACCTAGCAACCAGACCAAAATTCAGACCTCCTCTAAACTCTCTTTTCCTGTCCATGTGTTTTGTTCTGCTTTTTGTTTCATTCTGATTCTGGAGGAAATGCTGGCATGTGCTTCTTCTTCCCCTTACAGCTTAGATATAGTCAAGCACAAGTGGGTAGTATCTGAGGAGAATGTATTTTTTCTCAAAGCTGAGCTGTACCACAAGGATTTGGTACCAGTTCATTCATCTTGCACGTGGTGAAAAGTCCTAACACGGTACCTACACGTTTATTTTTTTCAACTGTTCTTTTTTGTCTTCCAGGATTTGGTATGACCACCCCAGCCACCGTTGGAGGCAAAATTTTTCTGATATTTTACGGCCTTATAGGATGTGCAGGGACCATTTTGTTCTTTAACCTGTTCCTGGAGCGTTTGATCACTGTCATAGCTTACGTCATGAAGTCCTGCCACGAAAGACAGCTGAGGAGGAAAGGGGTTCTCCCTCACAACGGCCGGCGGGGCTCGGGGACCTCTGAGGTGGACAGCCTGGCGGGCTGGAAGCCCTCTGTGTACTATGTTATGCTGATTTTATGTGTAGCATCCCTCATCATTTCCTGCTGTGCCTCTGCAATGTACACACCAATTGAAGGGTGGAGTTACTTTGACTCACTTTACTTCTGCTTTGTGGCCTTCAGCACCATTGGTTTTGGTGATCTGGTCAGTAGCCAGAACATCAGGTACGAGAGCCAAGGCCTTTACCGCTTTGGCAACTTTATCTTCATACTCATGGGGGTGTGCTGCATCTACTCCTTGTTTAATGTGATCTCTATTGTCATCAAGCAGTCCATAAACTGGATATTAAAGAAGATGGCCTGCAAGTGCTGCCACAGATGCCAAAGAAGATTATTTCGTTCACGGAGGAATGTGGTAATGCCAGGAAATGTGCGCAGCCGGAGAAACATCTCCATCGAGACTGACATTGTCAATGAGAGTGACACAGATGGACGCCGTCTGTCAGGAGAGATGATCTCCATGAAAGACTTCCTGGCCTCCAATAAAGTGTCACTGGCCATCATGCAGAAACAGCTGTCAGAAACTGCTAATGGGTATCCACGGCAAATGAGCTCTAATTCGAAGCAAAATGGATTCTCTGGTGGGGTTGGAGCCCTAGCAATTATGAATAACAGACTGGCAGAGACAAGTGTGCATAGGTAAAATAGTAACAGCAATAACAGCGAAACAGTGTGAACCATTTCAACAGGTACTGAAAAAACGTGAATCTAGTGAAATAGCCAAGGAGAGAGTACCACCAGAGGGTGGGATGATGTGAAGAGCCTCAGGATGCTTCCTGATAGAAGACCTCTTTAGGTTTTTGGGGGCTGTCGCTTAATGTTTTTGCATTGTACCAGTCCTGGCCTTTCTTCTCCATCATTCTGCTCCTCAAGGAGGTTACTGCAGGGAGATTTTAATTTAGCCTTCGGGTAAAATTTCTATGTCCCGTTTTTCTCCATTATGTGACACACAGATTTCAAGATAAGAAATCTGTGGGATGGGAAGAAACCAAGTATGTCTACTGAACACATTTTTAATTCAGAAATTGTTTGGAGCTTTCTGTCTTACTTTCATCATGCCTGTTTCCTGGAAGTGACTTATCTGAGACAAAAAGGTGAATCAGCCTTTGTGATATTGCAGATCTAATTTAATGGAAAATAGTATGAAAGTTGGTAGGTATATTCTGGAGCTATTGTAATGTGAACAGAGATAGAATTTTTTCTTTAGAATTTATTTAGTCTTTCCTATAAGAGAATACTGTCAAAAGTGATAGAATAAAAATTTATCCTACTTTTGTTTTCTTTTCTTCATTTGCAAAACATGATTCTTTTCCAAGGATACTTTTTGTTCTAGAATCACTGTGTCTTTCTGTTTCTAAAATGTCAAATTAAATTGAAAATTGACATACTGATGAGTGGTATGAATTATTCCGCAATAGGAATTAAAGACGTTCCAAATTTCTGTTCATATTTGTCTCAATTGTGACTGAAGCATCAGCATCATGTAATGCAACTAGTAACTGAATTTACACAACAGGCTTTAGTATGCAATTAGATTGCCATGTTAGCATCCAGAGTGTTATTATAAATGATTGTGATCAAAGAATCACTTCGGCAGTGTCCTTTCTCTCTTTTGTGTAACTCTGTCATTCTTCATCTGTTTCTCTGGCTTTCAGTGCTAATAATGACAGGGTCTTGATTAGGGAAATAGAAAGTATTTCAATTCCTTGTTTTTCTCAATGAAATGCTCTGAGTGTTCATTATGACTAGAAAGGAAGTTTCAACGAGAAGAATAATAACAGTGAGACGATTGTGAAAACAGGAAAAGTGATCTTTAATGTCAGTGAAATCTTCCTTTGTATTAGGTAGCTAGAGAAATAAGGGATTAAATTAACATAAAATCTAGCAAGAATTTAAGGAAGACTGGGCTGAATTCCTGATTCTCTTTTAAACATGCAACACCATAAAGCTAAACAATATATGAGAGTGTAAATAAGCAGAATTGGTCACAAAGGACCCCATCCCCTGGAAAGAATAGTATAGGCATCAGGATTAAATGTTTTCTCACAGCTGGAAAGCCTTTCAGAATACTGCAATATTAGGAAATTTAGAACATAATTATGCTGTTCTCTCATACAGAACCATGCAGATAGCCTTTTCAGTTTAATTTGTATTCGAAATTAATATCATAGCCTTTTTCTACATTCTGGCCTAAAGTTCTTTTACTTAGGTTTCTAATATTGTAGAATAACATTTTTATACTCATTTTATCAATATTTGAAATTGAAAACAAAACCTTGGAATCCTTTCATATAATAAGCTAACCCCAGATAGTCAACAAATGTACTTAACTACTGAAAAAATTGCAAGCTCCTTTGACTTTATTAGGGGTAAAAATCCTGATTTAAAATAAAATCCTGCTGTTCTTAGTTACAAGGAAAGCTTCAAGCTGAAGTCATCAGTCCAAATTTTGATATCTGTCAACTCATCTGTGCAGCAATGGAATAGTCTTAACAGTATCCCTTCATATTTACATCCATGTAAAATCTGGATCAGTTTCCAAATCCTAACTTCTGTGAGAAAAGCAGTTTTATTTCATTTTTGAGGGGGGTTGTGTATTAGCAAAATTGCCACTGAGTTATTTCAGATGCAATTAAAATATTCAGGTTCCATTACACTGTTTCCTGTTTTTTCTTTTTTAAATCCCAAGGCTGCCTTTGTCTCAATCTCACTGAATAAAAATAGTTGGCTATAAAAACAGAGAAGTACTGCTCTGAAGCCTTCTTTCCAAATTCATTCAGAAACACCTCTGTTCAGCGCCTGTAACCCTAAGATCTCATTGTTACCGATGTATTCCTCTGCCAGCTAGCAGAAATAGTATAGGACTTAACCCATTGCTTCAGCAAACATTAAGAGGGTCTTCAGATGGTTTCAAGACTTGAGACAGTTGTGTTGCTCTGTTCTGTTCTTTCCGGTTTCTCATCACCACAGAGGAATCTTTGTCAGCCATTTTCAGTAGGTCTGAAAACATCTGTGGTTATGAAAGCAAGGGACTAATAAATAGTCTTTAGCAAAGAGACTTGACAAGGCTGTGAGGGATCTTTGGTGTACCCTAGCTCTGTTTTCATTGATCAGCCCTGACCTTCTGCTCACTCAGGAACTGCCTTCCTCGTGACCCAAGCCTGCCAGGCACAAGATCTCTCCTCTGGTTTGTGGTTGGATTTCATGTCCACTGAAGATAACAAGGGAATATCTGCACTAATCATCTTTATTCAGATGTCAATTGCCAGACATGAAGGATCAGCATATTCTGTCCCTGTGCCATCTTGTACCATGATGCCATCCTGTCCCTAAGAGACCTCTGACTTTGTTATTGAGTTCCCCTTATGGCAGCTGTACTCAGCATTAAATGAGGTAACTTTGCAAAGAGGACTGTAGAATTCTTAGAGAATATCTGTGAATAAACAAGACTTTTAAGATCAGAGAGGAATTTCTGACTACATTCCCATGGTACTACTACAGTTGTTTTTCTAAAGGCATTGAAGAGAGAAGTCCCTAGAAGCTCTGTTCATAACGTAGTATCAAGATATTCAATTTACAAAACAAGTTGAGATACAAATGTACGCATACCAAAGAAAGAGCAGAATTTAACACAAATGCCCATCCTGTGTGAAAAGTAAATTACAATAAAAATACAGATAACATCACATTTCTTGCATTACTTTGTAAAGTTGCAATGAGGAACTATAGGATATAGTCAAGAATCTATTTTCAAAGCTGCGTAAATTTTAATGCCATATTGCTTAACACTAAAATCTCAGTCAACAGGACAGAAATCTGTTTTGAAAAGTACTGAATTTCTGTACTGTCTGCCATGAATTTTCATGGTGGCTATTGAGATATTGGAGTGAGATTTTTAAGGCAAAAATGCTTGGGGGAAAATGGATGCATTGAGATTCTGAATCTGCACTTTAAAAGGTGAGGAGTATGACTAAAATCAGTGGGTTAAACTGCAGATTGCAGCCTGCCAGGCTGAAACTAAAAGTCCTTAATGGAGGAATCTGCTGAAATTTAACCTTATAGTTATGCCACAACTTAATTACAATTAATTATAATTAATTAATTGTAATTAATTATAATTGCCACAATTAATTATAGAACATATAATTATTTTACATTGAAAGGAAATAGCTAATGCTAACCAAAATACAAATAAAAGTAGAGATTGCTCTTAGGGTTTTCTTGCTAGTTTAGGTTTTGTAAAATGTGTGCATCGGGCACTTTGCTGGTAGGTAGGTGTGAAAGCAGTTACATTCATTTATCTCCATGAAGGACATGGGCCTCTTTTTGCAAGGACACGAACAGACTCTTCAAAGGCATTTAATTCCTGCTGGAAGTCAATTAACTTCCCACCACACAATGACTTTCAGTAGAAGTCAAATATACCTGATTCCCTTAGGCAATTTCAGAACCCCAGCCATGTATTAGGTTTTGAATCTAAGATGACCTGACAGTGTCCCTGAAAAGTTCAAACAGTTGGAGCAAAGCTTCAGTGCTGCAGCACTCTTAATAGATGAATTGATTTATCTAAAAGCATTTTATGGTGAAAGCTTTGCATCAACCAAATAACACAAACAATGTTTACATTTTGTTTGATTTAATCTTGGCCTCTGTCAGTTTTAATTATATTTGGCACATTTACAAATTGAAGAACAAAGAGAAGGTTGGGATAGCCATTAAAAAAAAAAAAAAAGAAAAGAAAACAGCTCCATTTGACTAAATTGATCAAGAGAAAGAGGTCAGGTTGGGAAAAGAGCTTCTTGATCAACATTATATTTGAATAAAGTTTCTCTGGAGATGGAAGGTATTAAGTTGTTTGTATGACTCCTCTCCAACAGCCATGGAAGTGGAACTTTTTATGTGACCCCCTGATGTTCCCACACTGGAAACAGAAGCTCAGTGAGCCTTAGCTTAGAGAAGGGTCAGCATTTCTAAGCAATGCAGTTGGAATCTTCTGGGTTTTAATTTAGGCTATAAACACTGGGCTAACACAGCCCTTTCTTAGTCTTCAAGAAGTAGTAAAGTTATTTTATCTAATTTCATGTACAAACTGGGGAGAATCACCAAGTGTTTACTTTCCCCTAGGCAGAAAATACTGCCAAATACACAAGTACAATGTGTCTTTTGAGAATGTTCACAGTAGTTTTTTGCTTAATCCAGGAAATAAGAATACAATCCCTTCCCTACTCCTAATTTTCCAAATATCTATTGGCAACAGTATATACACAATACTCTGCTTATTGCTTAAAAGGTCACATTTCACTAGGAGAATTAAAGCCATTGCTCATCAAGGTGGACCGACATAGTCTTATTTTTATTAGATTTAAGAGAAACTGTGAACACAAAGAATGACACTTCATGTCCAAGTAGTGAGAAGCTTTTTGATATAGTCTGTGTTTATAGAGCTGTTTTATGTCAAACCAGACAAAACCCACATCACTGCAGACTTTTAAGGCCATAAGTAAGTCTAAAAATAACTTTGTGGAATATACACACTATGTTAAATTTTGTTTTTCTACAGTTTCATTCTAATATGTTCCTTCAGTTGTCATTGTTTGAAATTATTTGTGAAAATAGAATAAATATAAGTTCACAAGGATTTTGAGAGGCACAATAGTGAGATATGTTTTAAATTAAATATTATTTTCCAGAGGTTGCCTAGCTTTCTATAAAGGGGAAGTTTGATGAAAGGCAGAATCAACTCTTTTCAAGCAAGGGTCCAATTTCTGGACTCAAATGGATTTCCTATTAGGTACATGCAGAATCTCCCAAAGGGGCAAGATGGCTTAGTTTTCAAAAATGTTATCTTTCAAAATGTTTTTCAAAGCTATTCCCCCTTTTAAAGCCATAGACCACTGTCTGTGTTGTCTGTTTGTCTTATCTGAGAAAGCTTAACCTTTCTTTTTGATAACTTTAGAAGAAAAAGATGCACATGAAGAAAAATTAAAATGACCTTACATAACCTTCACATGTATTGCTTGAAGCTGCAGAAAGCCTCAGGTTTACATTAGAGTAATTTCTCCAGCTTACCAAAGAGTTTTCGTCTTATTAGTGAGTAGTCACAGCTCAAATTAAAGAACTTTAAAGTTGTATTTGTTCATCTGTTTAAATGAGGCAATGAGCTGATGGTCTGAGCAGTGGATGCTGTTCTAAGTTTGTTAGCATTCAGAAGGTTGGAATCATCATTGTTCTTATCTCTGCAATGGTCAGGGAGACACTGAGTAGTGTTCAGAAGAGTCCTTAGCGCTGCAGTAGCAGCAATTGCTGGCCATTAACTTCTGGGAGTCCTGTGGTCTGTGCTTAGTGCCCAGGGCCAGAACTAGACAGAGAATGCTATCCAGAGCCACCAGTTCAGAGATCCACAGAATAATTTACTATGGAAGATGCCTCTGGATGCCACCCTGTCAACCTTTTCCAAAGCAGGGCTAGCTAGTTCCTGCCCATCTCAGTGGATATATCTGTAATCTGCTGGTGATGCTTCTTCAGCATTCCATTCACAGTATACTGACAATGCCCCTCTTGCAGGAAGTAATGAACAACACCCCTACCAAGAGAAAGTGACAGACCTTCCTCTGAACTATTGCATTTGGGCAAATACTTAGCTCTAAGTTAAACACATTTCTTTGTAAATAGCATCCAGACAGCTGCTTTTCTCAGCCTTACATAGCAGATAGGTAGCTTGATCCCTACGTATCATTAATATTGGGAGTCTTATTTGAGATGGCAGAGACTGAAAAGGTCAGTCTGTCTGTCCTAGGCTCCTAGGCCGGGGTTTTACGCTTTTGGCAAGCAGCCCATGGCACTTCGGCTCCACACATTGGATTTGGCTGGATTCTCACTCAGGAATGGATTCTGCTGTACTGAAATCAGTGGAGACTTTGCTTCTGGATTCTTTATCTGGCATTTTGCACAAGAATTAATTTCACTTTACAAAATAATCCAAAGAAATGTGACTAACTTTTTGCTTTGCTTTTACCACCAACTGTGCAAAAGGTAATTCTACTCATGCAACGTTGTATTCTGCAATAAGTTATTGCCCAGGAACACTTTTCTGGTCTACAAAATAATAATCTACTTGTACCAATTCAAAATTGAAAGTACCCAGATTATTATCTCTGAGAATTGTTTAGTAGTCATTCATTTCCTCAGCTGAAAAAACTCTAACAAATAACACATCTTCCATGAAAGTTCCCGCAGTTTTGCAAGGGTAGATTTTGCTCTGTGCTGACTGCTTGTGTCAGCTTGTTCTGAAGTGTAGAATAAGGACTTTACAATTAGAAAACTAAAGCAGGTATGTTTTGTTTCCAGCTGGGACACAAGGGGGGTTATTTCCTCCAAACCACATGTGCTCCGGTAACTTTTTCTCAGTTATTATTTTCTAAAGCATTACATATGCATTAAATTTCACAATACGCCTATACATATATTCGTTACCTAGCCCCGCCTAGCCTTGCTTCATATTAAAATTGGCTAGAAGATCTTTCTGGGGCTGTGCAGTCCCCTCTGGTGGTCATGGGCTGGGGTCTTCTGATGAAGTGAATAGTCTTTCTCCTGACGTGCTCTTCTTGACGCCTCCTTCTGGGCAGGCGCAGTGAGTATTTGGCTAGTTCTCGGGTCAGTTTGCCCTTGCCAAAGCACGAGCCTGGTTCTTGCTGGCTCACAAGCCACAAAGTTCTTTATCATTTTTTGACAAACACCTAGGTCCCACTTTGCTGAGTTTCAATGTTATACATCTTACTTATATGACTTCTACCCGGTAACTACCAACAACCGAGCTTAATAGCTAATATTCTATGTGTTCTCAGTACAAGCCGTTTTCTCTGCTTCTACAAAATCACCAAAAGCTGCTTCTAGAATCCTGTATTTTCATATCCATAAACATCCCCCATTTCCCTCAGCTTTCTGCTCTCAGTCCACACCTGCAGGACCCTTCTCCCTCTTTTACTTCCTTTCCATTATCTTTTTTCTTAGTTCATCAAGTTCTTCTGTTAGCCAAATATACCGCGGTATATACCACACAAAGCAAGTCAGGAGGAAAAGCAAGTGAGGCACAGAGAGTTCTGAGTGCCCCATCAGCTGAGAAGGTGTCAAACAGAGCTTACACCTCCTCAGATTGCAACACAGACGAAAAGGGTAAACAGCAAGTGTTGTGAAGTTTTAGCATTTCTAAAAAAAAGATCCCTTTAATCTGCCAGGATTTTAACTTCTTTATTCGTGGTTCTATCTCTGCCTTTCGCTTTTTTGCCTCCTTTGGATGCCTAAGGCTTTAAGGCCCAGTGCGTGAACAATTGAAACTACAAAAATATTTCACCCTATTTGCAGAAGATTTGGTCCTTGTTTGGCACCATGTAATAGACCTGTGCAATAGCAAAAGCTAGAAAACGCAAAACACAAACCACAGCCCATGATGATAAGAAAATGGAGAACTTTGTCATGCTTCGAATGAATTTCCAGTGTTAGAGATTTCACAGTTGTCCCAGCAACCTATTGCAAACCTATTGCAGAGCATCTTAATTTTAAACATTTTCCCAGACGCTTAATTTAATTCTCCCTTGCTACAGCTGAGGCACATTGTTTGCATTTGAGCCCTGCTGAATACGGAGAACAGAATATTCCCTTCCTTTTTTAAAGGAAGGTATTTTTTACAATATCTTATCTCAGTCTTTGCTACCTCAGGCTAGAAATATCCCCTCTCTTACATGACATTTTCCTCCATTGCTCTACTGTGCTCCAGAATGTTCTTCATCTCTTGGTCACTTTTCCTTTCAAGTACAGTGCTCAAAACGAGATACAGTGACAGATAAAATATCTTGTTAATAGAGCATGGAGCAGCATGATTATTTTCCTCATCTAACCTACCTGTGCTATTCCTGTTTATGGACTGGTGCTTGCTATTTTAAAACACTGTTGATTCATCTTCAGTTTTTCATGTGATATCAATGTCAAATTCTTTTTTTCAAAACTGTTACCTGAACTATAGTGCCTCCAGTTATGCAGGTGATTATTCCGATGTACTATCTTTCATGGATTGTTATTGAATTGCTTCTGCTTTTTTCAGATCTCCTTCCCGTATCCATATTAGTTTGAATCCTAGTCCTTCTGCATCTTTGCCACCCTGACTGCCTGGAATTATCTGCAGACCTAAAACTGTGTCCTGTATTCCATGATCAAGTTCGTAATAAAAACACGCACCCAGTGTTTTTGCAAAACCTAGTCGATACTTTCTTCCTATTTGAAACAAAACTATTGGTCTGTACCTACTGTTGTCTGAACACTGTTTCTCAATCAATTTTACACTCATTTTGTGTTTGTTTCATCAAGTGTAAATGAGAGCTGCAATTGAAATATTTTTATTCCAAGCTGTCAGATATGAGCTAAAAAAGATTAGGTTTCATATTCCAAGGGAATTTGCAAAACTGATTATTTGATGGAGAAGTGGTTAAATTTTAAAATTATAAAAAAGTAAGCCTTGATTTGCCAAGTCTCCAACATAAAACCCTACTCTGTCCTTTTACAGTCACATATTATGAAACAGTTGTGTTCCCAGAGCTACAGAAATAGATAAAACTAACAGAAAGATCACCTGGAAAAATTCAGTCTGAAAAATACAATAGTATTTTGGCAATACATGGAAGGATTTGGGTTGACTTTTACTCATTGTCTTGGTTTGAAAGACAGGTATCTGCCAAGGAAGGCAGGAACCACCTTTGGAATGAAAAAAATATGACCCCCCTTCCCTGTGAATTATTACAATTTTGAAGTTAAGGGGCTTTCAGGCAAAGATATGGGGAAAGGAATGACAGTGTTTTACTAGTACGAATATGTTTGTAACAAGGCAAACGGACAACAGCTACGGCAGCAACGGCGAACCAAACCAGAAACCCAGCAAAAACCTCTCGGCCGCCGGCCCTTTCCCCTTTGGTGCAGTTCCGGTCACAGCCACCAGGGGCGCTGCTGGCGCCGGGCAGGGCAGGGCCGTGCGATGGTTCCCCCGCGCCTGCAGGGGGCGCTGTGACGCAAGCCCAGCCTCCCTCACGCGGCGATGGCGGGCGGGCCGGGTGGCTAAAGGGGCTGCGGCCGGAACCACGGAGCGGCGGCTGGGATGGCAGGGACCAGCAGAGCCCCGAGTAGCAAAGGAAATGTATCAGAGACTCTGCAGCTGTAGCAGAAGCCGCAGGGTGTCCTCACAGGCAGGGAGTGTGGGTTGGAATGCAGCGAAAAAGCCCAAGACAGCAGCAGAAAGCAGTGGGGCTTGGCAGCAGCAGCTGGGTTCCTCCATAGGAAGTGCCGCACACAACCAGGGAGATTTGTCCTCTGGGAAGGGGAAGAGGGTCGGGATCCCGGGTTTTTCCCCTGAGGCACTGGAACACATAGTGAGGGTCCCTTCCATTCAGAGTGGGTGTTAGTAAAGTCCCAGTTCAACAGCTGCTCTAATGAGCAAAGGCTCACCCACGGTAGGAGAAGCAATGGGATGACAAAGGCTCCATAGTGGCAGCGAATCCACTGGGCAGCAACTACAGATTGTCCGTGCCTCCTCCGATGCCGAAACCGAGAGAGGGAAAAGAACCGAGCCCGGCCCGTCATCACCCGGCCAAAATCTCGTGGTATCTTTGCTGCCCTTCCTAAGAGAAAACCCCTCAGGTAAGATAATAACCAGCTGCAACCTTCCCCGTCTTCTTCCTCCCAGCCACACCTTTTGTTCTCTTAAGTATTGGTAGTTATTGTTTCTTAGCAACAGATGGGACAAAATTCCATGAGAGAGAAACAAAAGGAAAAATCCTAGCCCCCAACACACGTGTAAAACACAGCACGTATTTCCGTTCTACTGATTAAAATACATTTTTTAGAAAGTCAAAGATCAGCATGGAATATTTTCCCATAAATACTATTTTAATTTAAGTTTATACATCAAATCTTATTTGAAGTGGAATCATGCTAGACATATTTAACCTTACTGGCTACAAGTACTGAATCACAAAATAACTATTTCTCTGTGTGTGACAAAAAGGTTTTTCAAGAACATTCTTCTCTTGATATGTCAGGCTGCTGATGATCTTTTTTCAAACACTGATCACCTTAAGGACAGCAGGAATAGAGCTGTGTGACCAGCAGATGATAGAAACTTCCATGCTTCAATTCCTAAACACACCTTGTGGATTTATAATGAATGTGCTGAATGTGAGGAGTTCATTAGTCATTGGTTTAAGGCGTCTTGGCTTATGGTCCAAGCAAATTTCTGTTCTTCTGACAGAAAAAATAAGGTGTTAAATGTACTTTGTGTTCCCATCAGGTACCCATAAGCAAATCCTTCTTGCAGGAAAGCTGGCTTGAGCTAAGGCTTGCTGGGGGGAAGTTATGCTGCTCCTTCTCTGAACCCTGGAGAGTTACACATTAAATATACAAATAAGCTTTGTATGAAATAGGTCAGTACAGTAAAGACATCATTCTTGATTCTGATAAACTTTGAATAGGCTCATGAGAGGAGATGTATCACAACTGTTTGGCAACAGCAATAACTGCAGTAAGCAATTTCCAGCACAGAGCTAAATCAAGCCTCTGGAGGCAAATAGAGGTTAATAATAATAACGCACAACAGAGACTACGTAGAACAGGACCACTGAAAGGAAAGTGATGAGATTTGACTAAACATACTCCTCGTCTTCATACTACCATTAGGAAGTGACACTGGTCATTGAAGACTGGATGCACATTGGGACTTTTAGAAGGGAAGTACTGGTCTCCTTTCTAATGGCATGCTAAAGTGGAAATTTTTAGGCTTAGTTTTTAAGAAATGCATAAACAAATGCGTAGTAGTCCTGTTGTGGAAACTGCGGCAGGAGAATGCATGATAATCAAAGTGTTTGAGTTGTTATTGCAGGAACAGAGTATTCTTTCAAAGGGAAGAAAAGGACTTGAATATTTTAAACAGACTAGGTTCCTCTCAAATAAAATTTCCAAAATATCTAGATAATTTAGATATGTAGAGCTTGAAAATAGAGGTATTTTCTGCCAAGTTCCATTGGTCACCTTAAAACAGCAGCTATGTTTCTAACACCAACCCACTTTGACAGTCCCCTTACCTCACAACTCCACAGAAAGGGGGGAAAGTGCCCATGCCACCCCAAATGCCTCCTTCAAAAGGAAAGCAGCCACCACATGCTTCCCTCTCTGCACAGAAAGCTGGGACCCTTTCATGCCTGGAGGCTTCCAATGCATGCCCAGCCCATCCCATAAGGGCTGCAAGGGTTTTCCCCACCCTTGCAACTTGTTTTCATGGTTATCCAGCCCTGATTTTCCCAAGGAGCAGGCTTTCTGGTCAGACAGCCACCTGTCCCATGGGCTTCCCTGGCACCACACCCCGAAGTACCCACGCAGCCACCCAGCACGGTAACAGAAGAGGCTGTGCCTTGGGCCATCTGCCCAGCCTCTGACAGAGATTTCACTGTCCCACCAGCAATTTGGGTGCTGAGACCGCTGCACGTTCCTGGGGCAGGTTTTCCATCCCCTTTCTTCCTATTCACGACAGCCCAATCAAGTATCTCACTGGATATCCAATACCCAACATTCAGATAGATTTAGCATCTTTCTGTAGCATATCAAAGCCACTAGGATATCCTGTTTTCCCCGTTTTTAGTGCCTGACTTCTGCATTGCCCAGTACCCCCTGGCCAGGTGGCTGGGCAGACTGCTAACAGGCCAGGTGACAGCTGGTCCTGCCCTTTCCTCAGGCACACTTCTCTTCTAGGCACTTGTCTTCAGGAAATTTGTAGAAATTTAGTACCTTTCCAATTTCTACTCCTGTATCTAATGTGTTTGGAAATAACCAAGAGGTTCAAATGCTTTCAAAGTTGCATTCTGAGCTCATGACCACCAAAAGTTTTAAGCAGGGCACTGTAACCATGACACACCTCTGATACCAAATAGGTATTTTGAAGGGAAAGGAATCTGATCTGACTCAGTCCAGCTGCCAGGACAAATAGTCTAAAACCTAATTAGAATCAGAGTATTTCAAGAGAGAATATCAGAATATTTCAGGGTCGGTAGAAAACCTGAGCAAAGAACAGTATTTCACATTCCTAGAACAAGAGAAAACACAGACACTGCCGAAACAGTGGTATTAGCAAATGTAATACCACGAACCACCTCAATATATTCTTTTTTAAAGGGAAAACATTAAATTGCATGAGATGAATTATATTTATAGGAGCAAGTAAAGAAGCTATGGCCTGTATCTCCAAAGGAATCTGAATGAAAACATCTGCACAAGGTGCAAAGCAGCTGAAAAAGAAATAAGTTATACTGTATAAAGAAGATGTGTTATTATGCTGTATAGATCATATATATATGTCCTCATCCTGGTTGTTATTGTAATTGTTTGACAAAAGTTTGGTTACAAAGGTAAATAAAGTCCAAGAAAAAGCAATTAAAAACAATCAAATTTGAGATCTCTATATGTGTCCAAGGCACATACATAGGAAAATAAGACGTCAGGAATATTTCCAGATCTGAAACAAGAAAATAAGTGTGAGTCTTACTTTTGCTGTGACTGAAAAGAAGAGGAAAAGCAAGGGGCAGAGGGCACAACTGAGAAAAGCCAGTCCTTCAGCATGAGCTCCATTGGATGCCCAGGAGGGCAGCTATTCCTCCCCTGTGCAGGTACAGCAGAAGTAAGGTTCACATGTCTCGCTCAGGTCCCAGGGTGTCTAGCAGAATGACCAAATTACTTTGTGTAGAATGAAAGAAACAGAACAGATAAATACTGAAACCCATTTATCTTCACTGAAAGCATTAAAAACTATTGAATTGGGTAAAAATGTACTAATAAAGGCAAATAAAAGGAAAAATGCACTTTTAAGACTGTCTTTAGTTAGAGCAGCACAATAATCATGTAAAAATGCAGTAGGCTTTTTTAAATTAATGTCTACAGAAGTAATAAGTGTGATGATATCTGATATAAAATAATGCTGCTGACTGTCATTCTTCCAGGCAGATAATGTTAAACAAAAATTGTCCTCTCCTGCAAAATAAAATTTTTAATAAAAAGTGCATGTGAAGGTTTTCTCTTTAGCACTTCACATTAAGGATTCATAACCAAAGCCTCGACAGTTATCCCAAACACTTTTCCCATGTTACTAAAGTGCTCAGGTACACAAGCTCAAATACACCGGCAAAGTAAATTTACTTTAGCAGTATATCTGCGCTAAAAACAGTATGGATCCCATAACAGAGTATTTGTTGAAAAAGCAAAATATATGTTCACATATTGCAACCGTATCATACATTTAAAAGTTTTCTGCTCTTCTGATGACTGCTCAGAAAAGCAGCAGGTTTGTTGCAATCAGATGCAAACTGCCACGTTTGTTTCCAGCTTTGCTAAATGGTGTGAGTTGTTTAAGGGGGAATCAGACAGACTTCTGAATGTGGGTAAACTAGCAGATTTACACCAAAGAATTCTTTGGCCTTTGTCACTGGAGGGTCTAAATATTAGGCCAGCCCTTTCCCATTAAAACAATGTCCTGCTTTCCTCAAAGCGTTCTGGAGTGCCCACATTTCTGATTCTTGCGGAAATTAGAATAGTAGTAGGAGAACAATATAGAAAGATATTTATGTTTAAAAGATCTGTGAGGAAATGAATACCAGTATGACTAATATATGCAGCTGTATGAACCTTTTAGATTGAATTTACATGTTGTATTGCATAATCTTACTTTGATTCAATGGCTATTTGTTTTATGCAGAGACTGGGAATTGGTCCATAAGCTTAGCATCAGAGATTAGGCTAATGTTTCACAAAGATAGGCAACTGTGATATCACTCAAAACTCACATTTTATGAAGTTCAAATATTTCAAAGTGATTTTTCCACTATTTCTTGCATCACCTATTCCTTTGATAACATTTTCTCATTGAGAAATATTAAGTTATCAAGCAGCTTTTAGAAAGATTGGTGCAGCATACTGAAAGCTATAAATGTAAAATTTACATTGTAAATGTAAAATAAAAGCAGTATCTTCACCAGATTTGTCTCGTGCAAACAGAGAGGCTGTAAGAGTATTGTTAGCATGCAATCCCTTTATTTTCTTGCTCAGAAATGGTCTGTAAGTTATTAAAAAATTAGGATACTGATATTTTTCTATTCAGTAAAAGGCACTGATGTTATCACGTGTGTGGATTACATTTTTTTTCAGATAACGCTGACCAAAATGACTGCCTGCTTAACGCTACAATCCAGCAGACTTTAGGAAACACATTGGGGTTTCTTCCAAACCCCTTTTCGGAGTGTGTAAGGAGCTTGTCTGAGCACTTCCATGGTCTCAGCAAATGGCTGGTTGAGACATTTGTCCCTTCTGATGTGAGGCATCGCACCCACGCGTAGGCTCCATGTGTGCTTTCTGCCCAAAGGCAGATGCTTCTGTTCACTGAAACTCTGTTGCTATAATTAAGATTATTTTTATGTCTCCCGTTCTATTTTTTCCAAAGCTATTCTTGTGTCTGAGTTTGTGCTCCTGACAAACACTATCAGTGGGGAGTGAGGGGGGACGTCATGTTCCGCATGGACAGTAAATGATAATGTTTTTCTTGGAGCATAACCTGGGAGTTATGTTTTACATATTCTTTGTAACTGGATTTACTCTCTTCCTGCTTTGCTTAGTGTAATATAAATCCTGCAGGAAAATGCTGGCATTGGCTTTGTGTAAACAGACAAGTATTCAGATTGAAATTCCTGTTGGAAGCAAATGATTTTGTTTTTGTTCTTCTAAAGAGCAGTCTTACACCCCAGGTTAGTGTCTCAGTCACATGGTCATAATCTGCTTTCTTTAGGTTGTATCTTACAAAAATTATAGTGTAGAACATTTCTCCAATTTGTCAGTGGTGAAAAAATCAAATTATTTCAAAGTAAAATTAATCAAACTGGTGGAGGAAGGGTCTGTTAAGGATGCTTCCATTACTTTTTTTGGGTTTTTTTAAACCAAAACAGTTTGTTCTAGGGCCTAAAATTCTATGTGATGTATTTTAGTAAATAGCTGGGGTGGTGAAGGACTGTGCTGTGTTAGGTGAAAAAAAAAAAAAACCAAAAAAACCCCACCATTTTAACCCTGACTGTAGCACACTGTCTATGGCATGATGGATTGATAATACAGCAGGCCCAGTAGGTACTTACCAAGCTGAAACAGAACAAACACGTGTAAATGTCAGAATGAATCTTCTTGTTCTTTGCTCGTTGACTGTCAGTACCCTTGAATTTAATATTATTTCCATTGTACTCTCCCTGTTCCTCATTTCCAGTGCAGTCAATACCAACCAGCAGCTGCTCTGCTAGGAATGTGTTGTGCTCTACCTTGAGGTTTGTTTGAGGCTGGAAGCTTTGAGTACGTGACTCTGGCTTGTAGCTGCCTGATAATTGCCCTTCCTTTATATCAGTGCCAAGGAGACTAGAGGAGCTGCTGGAAAGCTACAGGTTTTGAAGATTCATACTCTGCTCTTTCACTCCTTTTGATATGTTCAGACCCCAAGTTTAGTATCCAGCCTTCCAGATGCTGGGTCTTCATCCATTCTGGTCAACTAAATGGTCAGAATTGAAAGCCTGTCCAAATGATTAGATCTGCAGACAAGGCCAGTGCACTGCCAGGTGAATGGAAGAGAATAGAGGAGGCTATGCTATGGATTTTGTACTCTTCATTTGTTTGCATTCTAACCTATATTCCTTTAGTCAGCAAGTTCTTTTGCTGTGATTTTTTTTTTTCAGTTTGTAAGTTCCAAAAATCTCAGTCTTCAGATGCAATAATCACAAGTTCTACCATTTTTTTCAATTCAAAGTGTTACTTCTGACATTTATTCGGTGACTCATTTCTCTTAGTGCTTATTAGTAAAGTCCTAATGAAGTGGTGAGGCAAGTTTTGAATGTTTTTTTGTTCAGTTTATATGTTTTCTAGTTGGTATGGTTACTCTAACCATGCCTGAAAGGCTTATTCCTACTCCAAGGGGTAGTCAGGTAGATTAAACTAACTTTTGATTAGGTATTTTTTATACCAACACTGAGGGAATCGGAGGGGAGAATTGTTCTTCGTGTCAAGTTTCACACACTCCCTGTTAAAGTTGTCCTCTTTTTTACTTTTTAGTCCTCCCCAACTTACTGATTACTTCCTGTTACTTCTGATTGTCCCAGAGGTTTTCATTGCATGTCTGTGACACTGATAATTTAAAGCCACTTGTTGCTGATGAAAATAAATGCAAGTAGTCTCATTTACCTGTCTTGACTATTATTTTTGATAATGTCAGAAGCTGTGCTCAGAGGAAGTCTACAGATGTAGATTGATGGAAATCTAAGGACATTGATGGAAGTTTGCTACTTAATACACTGGCAGTTTCCTCTGCCTTTATGATGCTCCCTCTTCCTCCTGCATATAGCAGATGTGGCACCCTTATGAATTAGTTATCTAATATCCAGGAGCATAATGAGTTTCCATATATTCCTGTACTTCAGTCTTCTGCTTCCATATTAAAATGTTTGATTGAAAAGGAAATGATTAAAGGTTCCATTTCTCCCTGATTATTACACCAGGGTTCTTGCAGCCTGTTTAAATGAAATTTGTGATGGGACCTATGACCTCAAAAAGAATAAGGAAACATGTTTCTCCTTTCCATTCTTGCTGAAAACACAGAATACTTCATTCTGTCTCCTCTTGGAATGGCTATAAGAAAAAGTTGTTTTGAATTATGGGATTTTACCTCAAATCTTTTGCCTTAGACAGAAGTTTAGCACTTTTCTTTGGAGTTGCCAGTTAATGTCTATGCCATTTTGGAGTGCATATCTTTGCAAGTCTATATGCACACATTTCAAAAATATGGATATTTTTGTTTGCCCTCCAGAAGAAAGTAACTGTAAAAAATACAACGCTGAGAAGATCTGGAGCATGTGAGGGTGAGAAGGTTCAGGAATCACTGCAGTAGGGAAAACACCAGAATAAAGACCTGCCAGTCTGGGTTTTATTGTGAGCCAAGAACCAAAACCCCAAAGTGCCTGGGGACTGTGTTTATGCAATTGCCCTATGTAGAGGCAATCTGATAATGTGTTCATGGGTTGTGTTTTCATTGCTGTTGTTGTCCAGACAGCTTATTAACAACTACCAGTGGATTTATTTGAAAGTAGTAGTCATGACTACAGTAAAAACAATTTCTATATGTTAAAATTCCTTAAATTTATGCAACTGGATTTTCTAAAATTCCTGCAGAAAATAGTCCCATTTAGCTTGTTTGAATGAACTTCTCCAAGGTTTCACCTTTATTTTGCAAATGTTTCCTTTATCTCTGTGCTTTTCCTGGGATAGTAGCCAAATCTTAAGAGAATAATACTAAATAGATTAAACAGTAGCACTATGTAAGGTTTCTCATATTCTAGGAAATGAGGCTGAACCAAAATCTCCAGTATAAGCTCACAGACCGGACTGTGCAAGAGGAATAATTGAGATATGTCTCAGAGACATATTCAACTAAACTGCATTTGAAAATTTCATTATTATGTATCTTGCATGTATATGTGTACTTTATATTAGCTCTAAACAAATTTTAATGTGTTCACTGTGGATAATGGTTTTTTCTCTCATCCACTGATTTTTCTGCCATGTATCTCTCTTTACCTCTTAATGATTCGGTAGCACACAAGTCTGATGGTAAAAGTACTTAAAATTACTTTATAATTGCAAGTTCTGAAGATAGAAGTAACAGAAGTATCTGTAGTAGGAAAAGTGATGACAGTGTCACTTACCTGTAAGCTTTTTAACAAATCCATGTCCACCCATTTTGTGCTCATCGCCATGGATGTCACAGTCATCGGGGACTTAACCTTTCGCTCAAGCAGTAGGAGTTAACTTTGCTCCAGCTCTAGCAATATAGCACAAAATTGAGCAACTCCACTTGCAGCAAAAATATAAGAGCAAGTTCAAATACAGTTTCCAATATCAAAAGAATATGAAAAGAATATTAAAGAATTACATCTGGCCATTAAATGTATAATCAGGCACTTTTTATACACAATTATCCCTAATGCAGCACTACTTTAACTGCACTTCTTTTTTTAATAGCTTTGATCTATAATAGTTCTAATATTCTGAGAATATGTCACAAAGCTGCAAAGTTATTTATAGATATTCTGCTTCTTGCAAGACTGTTTAGACTAGCACCTGCTTTAAAAAGCACCATAGTACAGGGGTTTCTCTGATGTTTTTAATAAAAAAAAACTTTTCTCTTTTGTTGGCGCTAGGTGTTATCATGATGAATGAATCTCAGAATTCTGAGAATATTGGCTCTTTACCACTTTATCTCACTTCTTTCTGGGTGTGAGGAATCGAATTTAACCATGGGCAGTAATGAGTTACATCCACACTTGGATAAAGTGTATTTAGTGTTTTGCATTTGCGTCATAATGGTGTTTCTCTGGGGCGACCTGTGGTCCTATTTGGTAGGGAATCATTCAAGCCAACAAAATGATCCATCTGAGGGAAATTAAATTAAATCAAACTCCACTTCTAGCAGACACACTGAATATGGTCTGTGAGTAAAAATGCTAGACAAGGTTGTGGGTGTAGGGTTGTGGAGAGAGAATAGGAAAATGCTTCTAAGACATTAAAATTAAAGGTCATGTTGGCAAGGATCAGAACTTGAAACAGCCAAGTGGCTCTGTGCTAATCATTGCACTAGTGCAAACATTATGGCAAAGACAGGGACTGGTTAACATCTTTAGGTCTTTTTAGGCCACCTCTTCCCAACATGAAACAAGGAAAAGTCAAAGCTATATTGAAGCCAATGAGCTATAGAAATTATTTTTCTCCCCAGCAGCCTGAACTGTCTTTGCTTATCAAAGTAAGACCCTGCAATTTCTGTTCACCAATTACAGCAGCTACATCTCTTCCTGAAAAGACTCAGAATTCTCATCAGTCTCAAGTGGCTCAACTGAATGTTTTCATGGGGAAAATTATCTGAATCTAGAGAAAAAGACACAAACCTTCAGAGAGCACCTTGGCTGTGATAAATACAAAATGGAACTCATAAGGGGAGGGTGGTAATTTCATCTCTTGCTAAATCACTCATTTGTGTTCTCCACTCCTCAGGTAAACACTTCAGAAGGAAATTGCTGCTTCTCCCTTATGGATGTTCCATTAAGTAACTGGATCTTCAAATATGTGTTCATGTCGAGGCAGCTGAGCTATGGTGGTGAGTGCTAGACTGTCTATGGTTAACCCAGACAACCTGGAAGTACAAGTTTGAAGGATTCATTTACTGATCAATAATATTTCTTCTATGATGTCAACGGGACACACTTTTTTTCTGCTGTGGTGAAAAAGTAGCAGCTGGTTGCTTCAGTTCCATTTTTTTCCGATCGACAGGGGTGCCATCTCCTCTCCTTCAGCTGTTCTATACTTGTGCCAGCATATCAAACCTTCCCTGGCCTTGCCAGCTACAGACCATACCTGCAGCAGCCCTTTAGGCCAGTTGTATTCTCAACATGTTCCAATCCTTTCTATATCCCTTCTCTGTATGAACTAGGAGGTTGCTAAGACAGACGTAAATGTCATGTTCCTACCTCTAATTTGTGTTGTGCTGGCAACGATTGTCATTCGTAGTCTTCAGTCGCACCAGCTTTATAGCCCACTTGAGCACTTCAGCTGCTGTGTTTGTCCTCTGCCCACACACCTCCTTCTGGGTGGGAATGCTCTTCCTGATCCTGCCTCTGCTCAGAGCCAGCTCCTGGTGTCATGATGATCTGGGCCTTGATACTTACTTTTTTCCTAAATTATCTTCTCAGATGATGCAAGTTTGACAGAACAGTACATTGACAAGGAAAAAAAAAATGCCATTTTAGTTGTCTTACTTATAAAAATCAGATGTGGACCAAATGGTCACAAGTAATAAAACCCACCAAATTTCTTACTGCTAGCCTTGATAGTAGTTTATAGTTCCTATGGTTGCAATACATGGTTCTTGAAAGAGGTCTAACTTCACATTGCACCTGTACCCCAAGTGTTCAAATTGATTTCTACCTTTTCCCAAGGAGTATATTGCTGATAACCCATTTTTCATATACAGACACTTTTTCCCCATGAATGGAATATGAAAACCTGATATTTCACCCGCTAGTTTGCCTAAGAGGCCCAAGAGGTTGCACTCTTGACTGTTCAAATATTCCATACAAATATGAAGATTTAATACAACTGCAATAAGAAAGGGGAGAAAAATGTTGACCCTAGAGTAGCCTGCCTTCTGGAAATCAGGTGATGCTCCAACAGAGGGGACATCTCAGGCCTCTGATCTTCCAGAACCACCACTCCTTTGTGAATTGTTCTTCAGCTAGTTATTGAAAGGTGAAAAAAAAGCCGATTTACGTTTGTCTGTGCTTTGTCTTTTCTTTCATTCACTGCTGGACATGATGGAATCATGCTTAAAGGGCTGCAGGTTCTGAGGTCTGCTATCAGTTCTGTGATTATGGTCACTGTAGCAACCCCCTTCCCAGCCAAGTGAGACTGAATGACAATTTCAGAGTAAACATTGTGGTATGCCCTAGATGCAAGAGTTAATATTAAAGTTTTCTGGCAGGCTTGTGCAGTTAGTGCTGGTGCCTGTCATAGCTTTGCTTCTCTTTGTTGTTCTTTGTTGTTACTCAATTAAGTTGTATAAAGGCATCCTGGGCATTATGATCCCATCCAACTCAAACAGATGCCTGTCTGGCTTCAAAATCTGTTGTCATGTCAGTCTCTTTCTTAAAATAATGCCTTTCTGTATTTTAAAGAATGTCAAGACTTGCATAGCAGATTTTTTTTTCACAGTTTTCTTCTTCTCTACTTAAAATCCAGTTTCCAATGCCTTTAGTGGTAGAAATTCTTTGGATGTAGGGATAGTTTTTTTATTCCCTGAAGTGTAGACAGACCACTTCTATTATAACTTTAAGGCATTTGAAGTAAAGAGGTGGTAGGGAGCATCTTGAAATAAAACCTTAAAAACCATAATTTCTCCAACTCCTTGTGTCATTTCATATAGTCACCCCTCCTAAAAAATTTCCAGAATAAACAACTAGAGTTTATTATCTTTATGGGGAGAGAAGAATACAATACTGGAATACAGATGAGTGGTATATCATATCTGTGTCTGGCAGTAACCAGTGCCAGGTACTTTAGAGAAGAGTAACTGAATTCTATGAATCTGTAATTATAAAATTATTTGCTTATCTGGGAGCCATCTCTTTAATGTCTTTCACTTAGAAAGTAGCTTATTTCCAGGAACAGTACAGTGTATATTAGTTATTAGAATCAGAATATTGTCCCATCTAATATCAAATTGTCATGTTCACATGGATGTTACTGTTTTACTTTGTTCTATGTAAACCTTGTATCAGGGTTTCATGGGTTGAGTGGAATATTTTAAACATCTACACAGTGTACATAGGAGAAAAACAGTGCAGAATAAGGCCTGTGCTCCTAAACCTGGGATGTTTCAAATATTTCTAATAAATATTTTTCTGTTACACCTATGTAAACACCTGTATCCCTTTCAGCTAAACACTTCCCCAAGTCGGTAACAACGATGACATATGGTTACTACTTAATAATTGATAGCAGCAGTAGTAAAAACAACAAAGATATTTCATTGTCTTCTTCTGAGGCATCCTTCATATAAAAAAGCTACCTAAATTTTATGAACTGTGACTAAATTATTAATAATTTCATTTTAAGGTGTCTGACACTTCAGTTATTGCTTTCTGACTTCTCATAGTATAATAGATACACACCCTTCATCGAAAGGATGGATTTATTGCTTTAAAACAGTCTTTTCTGCATGTTCCCATTCTGTCCCAGATTAAACCTAAAATTAATAGCATGGTAGGCATGAAACCATTAGATTCATGTGTATCTCAATCAGCAATCTACTGATGGATGTAACCTTGCAGGTGGCTAAGGAAAGCTAGAACTTGATTTTGGTGTTTATACACTTCCCACTGGTCAGGTTTCCTGATGACAAATGCCACCACAGTATTTGAGAAAAGAAAAAAAGATCCTCCTTTATGGCTGGGAACAGTGCCTACAGTGCACTGACCAGCAGCCCAGGGTGCTCTCTGGGCATGCACTCTGAGGATAATGGGACTTGACACTACAAAGTCTTCGGTCTGAAAGTTTTTAAAAAAATATTCATTACAAAGCTGTATGGCACAGCCATACATTAAGTAACAGTAGGACATTGTTCCACGTACAGAAAAAGGGTGCAGGTGACCCATTTAGAGGCTTGTGAAGGTGTTTATTTCTCTTGGAGCAACCTGTATGTAACCTGCTACAGAAGCTCTTTTGTCCCCTTTGGTGTTACTCCGGAGTAATAAAAACCCGAAACAGGTAGCTTTTGAGTACTGTCAGGAAGTACAGAAATGCATGCACACATACTCACTATGTGGCTACTTTAGAGGCTGAAAGGCTGATGCTATAGTGTGAGACACTCCAAGGTAGCACAACTTTGGAAGTTGTGTCAGGCACAGACACTCGCAACACTGGTGTGCTGCGTCAGTCTGCCATCAGTACTCGGTTTCAAGGAAGTTTTCTCAGCTTTTGCTCTTGGTCTAAAAAGTTCTTAGTAGAAATATATTTGCAGTTCAGCTGTATTTGTTCTGGGCTATAAAGTCTTCTTTCTACTCCAACAAGACATGCTGTTCCAGATTTTGTTCATGGGTAGTGAATTTGGCAGATGACTAATGTTAAGTCAAACAAGAGGAATTTAAGCTCCTGTGACAGTCCTTGGGAAAGACATACGATGATACGTTTCCCCTGAGCCCCAGCAACTGTATAGTCATTGCTTATCACTTCAGCTTTCCAGTTTTAACACGAGGGAAGGGGGAGGTTTTGGCACTTGTTCATTAAAATTAAGTCCCATGTTTGCAGCATGTCGTAGTTTACTGTAGGCAAAATCATAAGTGTTAATCAGTGCATCAGAGCATCATCAGTGTTGCGGGCTGTTACTCTGGACTTCTACTCCTTAATTTTACACCACGGGTCCCCAAACTGTCTTTGCTGTGTGGCAGTCACAATCAGGAGCTCTGCAGTGTAGGGCAAGCTCTGGGAGAAGTGCTACAGATGTCACAGAATATTTCTGAGGAGTGTATGGCAGAAGCAGCCACGACCTGAGGGCAGAAGCACTGAGAGGGATCTGGCTGTGTCTCCCTAATCCCAGGTTCTCTGGAAAAAGCATCATGAGGCTTTCTGCCTTGCAGAGAGTAAAGGTACCAGTTGCTCAAACAGAACAGACCTGCATTTCAGAAATAATTCTAAGACCACCATTTTAGACTTTTCTTTCAATACGAGAAAATATGTGTATCAGGTGTCAGGAGTGATTACAGCAATTAGATGAATGGTAGGGTCAGGTCAATGATTGCAAAGCCTCACAAGTAGCTCACTGATAAAATGGAAAAAAAAAAAATTAACCTAGCTTTTCTCCCTGTGGCTTTAAAAATGGTAACATTTTACATAACTGGATTACCTAGGGATTTAGAACCTACCCAAATATCTTTAAATTAGAGGAGATTATATAACAGTATCCTAGTTTGGTTTTGGACTGCCGAGTTTATACTGCACAAGGATTGTGCATGTAACATTAATAATCTGCAGAACACTTCACAGTGTATTAGCTCTGACCTCTTCACTGGTGAAAATGTGGAATTATACCAAGGCTTTTTTCCTGCATTTTGATGGTGAACCGTATCTCTAACTGTTTTCAGTCAGTTCTGATTGTTATAAATGAGGAGACGTTCTCCTTTATTCCATTTTCAAATTAAGCAATTTATTAATTTTGTGTTTAGCAAAAAGCAGGCAAGACAGCTCTGGGTGCATGGGGAGGTACCACTCTACCAACATGCACACCAACTGTTAATTTCGCAGGTATTTATACATGTTCATGTGAGTAGTCCCCTCCCAGTTTCTATTCCCCGTTATGAGGTTTAGTTTCCATTTCTCGTTGTGATGTTTAGTTTCTATTCTTCATTGTTTCTGGTGGTCGCTGGGGGGTCAGAGTCTTTATTCTTCACCCTTTGCTGACTCTGGCTCCTTTTCATGGCAGTTTTGCTTTGCATCATTATACATATTTTTATCTGACACGAGTCATAGCTTAATTTCTCACATGATTTGCCTTCAAACAGTCTAATTTGGGCCACATTTCCTTAGATTACTTATGAAAATATTGTGGAAAGATGACATCAGAGCTTTGCAAAGGTGTGTGGTTTCTACATCTTCTCCCTTGGCTAGAAGGACCCCTCTTCAAGAACGGAATTACATTGCTTTGCCACAATCTGTGGCTAGCATACCGATGCAGGTATGCTCCATCTGCTTGGAGCTGAGAAATGGGCCTGCTCTTTGCTTGTCTTTATAAAAAATTTCTATAAATACTCACAGAAAGTTTTTATTTGCAAAGAAAGGACTCTGGTTGGGGCTATTGAACTCTCCCAATACTCATATAAAATAAAAAATTGTAGCCTAATGCAACTGATTAAGGAGAGAAAAATCACAACCAGAGAACTTAGAATTTCTAACAGTTCTGTGCTTGGCTTAGCAGCTCCAGTGGATATTCAGTTACGTATTTTAAAATCAAACTTGCATTAAACAATTTTCTTTAAAAGATACTCAAAAGCACAAAAAGTAGAGATTTACAGTGTAAGGCCCCTTCTCTGATTTATTTGTTATATGTCTCAAGAAAAATAGAAGAATATCAGGACAAAGGTATGTTCTCTTGTCCAAGTTCCTCACAGGTTGCCTAATAAAAATAATTGCAGGTTACACCAAGGATAAGTGTTTTTTTCTCTGAACAGAGTATTATCCCAGACCTTTCTACTTACATGAAAACAGGACAGCCTAGATGAGATGCAGTTACATTAATAAAAGCATTAACAAATCCAGCCAAAATGGGACTGACTACTTGTGCATACCAAAGCCAGTCAATTTTATCAACTGAGCTTACAGTGAAGAACTGGAAATTCTTATCCAGACTTTTACCATAAGGCAGCTTAATACAGAGCTTAGAAAGACTGCCTTAAAGTGAGTAGCGTAAAGATTGCTAGAAAATAATTAGTTCATTGTCTGTGTTCTGTGCAGTTCTGAAAAACTCTTTGGATTTTTTTAAACTCAATTTTAGGGCCAGTGCTCTTTAATGACTAGAGCATATTGAAAGTTCTCCCCAGTCTCACTTCATGAACCAGGTGTTTGGTTAGTGAACACCTCCAAGATATGGAGAGGCCACCCCCTGCTCACAAACGCCGTGTCCCAGCAGCAGGCAACCCGTGGATGAGGTAGGACAAGAGGGACTTCGGCCAGGGCCACCCAAGGAATGAATTGCAGCCTGCCCCTCCTGACTCAGGGAACACTGCCCTGTCTGCTCTGCCGCTGCCAGCCACCTTCCAGCGGCCGCGGGCAGCGTTGGTGACTCAGAAGGACAGAGACAGGAAAGACTTTCCGAGAGCCCTCGGGCAACCTCTCTCCAGCTGCAGATGGTGCTTACAATGATTTCCTTTGGAGCCTACTGACTGAACTGTTCACCCTGTTAGACGTAAATAAACAGGATAGATGGTTTTTACACTAGAAAGTATTGGGGTTTCAGTTGAGAAGCTGTTAATTTAAGGAAGGCAAGGATCACAAGGAAGGCAATCACTTTACTTGTTTCTTGTTTATCCAATAAAATTATTTTTCCCTGTGGTAACTTTAAAATCTTGGAGCTAAGACGTAAGAAAAAAATTATACTGCTGCCCTAGGGATAGCTGGTGAAAGAACCAAATGTAAGAAAGAGCACACCCTTCCCCTGCAACCCAATTATACCAGTGCTTCCTGGGAGGGGCCCAGAAACTGCATGCTTGGATGTAACTGTGATTGAATTGGATTTTGAATAAAACCCTATCAAAAGTTATAGAACAGAAAGAATTGTTTTCTCCCTCCACAGCTGAAGGTGTGTTAAGAAACTAGCTTATTCAAAATCAGGATTAGTTTCTGCTCTCTTTCATTATTCTGCACAAATTTAAAGATGCTTCAATTAGTAATGTAAACAGTTTTAAAGTGTCTTCTTCCTATGTATTTTAAATACAGTTATGAAAAAAAGGTACAAAAAAGAAGTTTGTGACAAACAAGTGTTTTGGCACTAAGCAGGCAGTTGAGGGCCAAATAATGTAAAATATTGATGCAGGTATTTATACAGTTCAGCAGATTTGTACATCAGTAGTCATTTGGGCTATTAAATTTATGTGATTTGTAAGACCCATATCCTGAACTTCAGGCACCCTATTTTTTTTCCCACTATGACATTGACTCTCAGGGATGAAATGGTATGTGAAGAGAGGACAGCCTCTTGTCTGAGCTCAGAGCTTGTTGGGGAGACACAGATGCAAATACCAGTTTGCAAATTTCTCTCACACAGCCCCAACATATTTGTTAGCCTTTTTTTAAAAGTTTGACTTGGGTGGAAGTATTGTTCTGGAGAATAGGAAGGGTCTGCCAAGGGATCTGGACGGGCTGGATGGATGGCCCAAAACCAATTGTATGAGGTTCAGCGAGGCCAAGGTTCAGGTTCTGTCACTGGGTCACAACAACCCCACACAGCACTACAGGCTGGGGCAGGGTGGCTGGAAAGCTTCCTGGTGGAAAAGAACCTGGGGATACTGGTTGACAACAGCTGGACATGAGCCAGCAGTGCCCAGGCGGCCAAGAAGGCCAATGGCATCCTGGCCTGTGTCAGCAACAGTGTAGCCAGCAGGATCAGGACCGTGATTTTTTCCTCGTACTTGGCACTGGTGAGGTCTCGTGTCAAGTACTGTTTCCAGTTCTGGACCCATCAATTCAAGAAAGAAATTGAGGTGCTGGATTGAGTCCAGAGAAGGGTAACAGAGGTGGTTAAGGTTCTAGAGTGCATGTCCTATGACATCTCCCCAAAAGGAAGGTGTAGCCAGGTAAGGGTCAATCTCTTTTGCCAGGCAACCAGTGACAGGGCAAGAGGACACAGTCTTAAGCTATGCCAGGAAAGGTTTAGGTTGCATATTAGGAGGATATTGGAGTGGGCTGCCCAGCAAAGTGGTGAAGTCACTGCCCCTGGAAGTGTTTAAGGAAAGACTGGATATGGCATTCTACCACATCTAGTTGACGTAGTGGTGTTCCGTCATGGGTTGTACTTGATGATATCAGAGGTCTTTTCCAACCTAATTGATACTGTGATTTGGTGGGGTCAGGAAGCTATGCAGGAGCAGCCTGAGGCTGACATCATGGCCCCATGTAGGGACTCAACTTTGGTGTAGCCATCACAGCAGCTGATGAGAACAGGAATCAGCAGAAATACCTGGCAATGCCTCAGGAGTATCTGACAGTTTGGGTGCTGATGTTCCTGTATGCTTTATATCTAGTGTTAAGTACAGACTCATAGGATGTAGAAAAACTTCATGGAGACTGCCATACGCATTGCCCATAAAGGTTTTCACTACCTTTTCCCAGGCCTATGACACTGCATTGCTCTTAGCTTGTTGGATGAAGGTTCTGCCAGCAGTGTGGGTCAGATAGTTCTGGAGAAGCTGCATGCTGTGCAGCCCTTGGTTGTTGTCCATATGCCCAAGGGCTGTGTGTTTACTACATCTGTTTAATAAATCCTCAAGTCCCGGGTAGCAACAGGACATTAATTCTGAGAATCTAAAGTTTTTATATGGTTGCATAAACTTGACATTAATTGCTGTGTGAAGCTAACATCAATAGCTAATTGCTAACACTGAAGCTTTGTGAAGCTTCTCTGAAGTCCCTAATCTGGCTTTGCAGTTCCTTGTAATGGTCCTGAGGCTTTCTAAGGACAACTTTTAAAAATACCCTAATTTTGGAAAATCTCAGTTGTTCGTTGTATCTGCCAATGTTTGTAACTACAAAACAACTTAACTACTCATACAAAATATGTCATAAGTCTTGTCTGCTGTTCACACATTTTACAGCCTAGTGAAATGTTTCTGCCTCTCAACAGGGATGTTTAGAGGGACTGTCATTGGGATAATTAGAAAGCAACCCCAGGATCTCCAACAACCTACTTGCTAACTTAGGACCTCTGAGGCTTTAAGGAATGCACCATGCATGCTTCTCTGAGCAGCTCCCAGACATAATTGCTTTATCACAAGAACCCTCACACTTAGTCTTGATTCTTAAACTTGATAGCATGGATGAAGAAAATGGTACACAGCCACTACTCTGTTCTCAGTGGTGTCAAGGGCTATCAGTGGAACTAGAGAGACTCACAGCCTTTCTAACATTACCAATGAACAGGGGCAGGCCCTTTCACATCAGGGATCAGCTAGTTTGGACATTATCACTCTATCACCTAAAATGACCAAGACTGGCTGAGACACTTGTGCTATCAATGCAGAGGACTAAACCTCCCAATATCAGCAGCTGGAAATTATCAACTGAAAGATATCAACTGAAATCATCCCCTGTAAAATCTGGCCCAGTCTCTCAGGATTTGGGGCTCATCAGTCTGTTGATTTTTAAACTGGTGATGAGGTTCTCTGATGCCTTGGCAATGGGCAACCTGCCATACAAGCAACTGAAGCAACTAGATAAATGGTGAGTCAAAGAGTCTCAATAAAAATGAAACATAATGGCTTAAATCAAATTTAACATCCAAATACTTCCTGCAAACTGGTGCAATTGAAGCATGACATAGAAACAGGAATGACTTTGTCGGATATGGGATATATCAGGTTCTGAAGCAATGCAGACTGGATTGCAGAAAGCTAATTAGGTGATGCAGGTAAAAGCTATGTGTGCTTGGGAAGAAGCAAGTCTTCTGCTTCTGAGAAAAGCCTCCGTGATCCCTTGTTTAGTACAGGGAATTTGTTCTGTGGCAATCTGAAAAAAGGGAAGTCTTGTCCTCAGACAAATACACCAAAATGCCCTACAATGGTGACAGCTTCCTCAGTAAGGCACAGCAAAAGCTGTATATTCTTTGCCTCTTACTCTCTTTCCTTTTGCCCTGAGAAGTGAAAGGGTGATGGCAGCAGCAGCATTATGGCCTCTTCTGCTGTGGTCTTTGTGTTGAGACACAAGCAGGGTGACCTGCACCAAAGGGGTCAGTGCAGGGAGGGAGAGATCCATCACTCTTACCAGCACTGCCAGTTCCTCAGAAGGACCCTCAGTGTGCCAAAGACTCTGCATCGTGAGCCAGTGCCACAGTCCCTTTTGGCTCTTAGCTGAGGAAGACCTCTCCTAAAACATACCATGAGAACAAAAATGAGTTTGATGGCCCAGAAGAGTACAGGAGCTGCTGAGATGGGGAGTGGAGCTGGCCTGTGACATGGGGCAGGTTTGGTAGAGGGGAGTGCAGTGAGGGAGGCAGCAGGAGCTGGTTGCACAGGCTGGATGGTGTAGCACTGGTGAAGGATGTGAGAGTACCAGCTCCTCATGTGGGTTCCCTCAAGAGGCCACAATGCAGCAGCTGTATCCTGTTACTTGATGCCAAGAGAGCCAAGTGTGCCTGGGCTTCTGAGAAATGGAACGACAAGGCTTGCTGGTAGCACGTATGGTGGGGGAAGGGAGACTTTGAGAGACCTCATTATATGCAGGTAGCTTTGATCAGGATGATGGGTGGTTGAGACTCTATAAATATAGAATAATTATAGAGTGTTCCTAGGGATGTAATGGCTGTTGCATTGATCCAAACCACTGGGCCTGTCTGGGCAATTATTGCCTGCAATACCAATAATACTGGATGTTCTTCAAGCAGAGATGTTCAAAATTTTTTTCTAATGAATACAGGAACACTTAGACTGAACAACAGCATGCTGCCAGAAGAAGAGAGGACTCTTATCCACACTCCAAGCGCTGCAGAAAAGAATCTATTCCCTTAGAGCAGCAGGAATCTCAGCAGGACCTCACCAGAAGACCCTGCGTGAGCCAGAGCCATGGTGAAGGAAGGAGCAATGGGAAGATGCAAAACCCTACCTCCCAGCACACCTGCCCACACAAACACACCAATGCACCTAAGGCATGGGAAACTGATGGAGTAAGCTACAAACCGGGCTCGGAAACCTGTGGCTTGAAGCACAACTCTACTGCTTTTCTATGTGTGGTTAGTACTTCCTGCATTATGAATATGGTTTTATGAAGCCTGGACTTTGCTTGGATAATGCTGGTTCTGAGCAGGGATTTGGAAGGGTAACTTCTCTGTCATTCATTTTCCCCACCTCTATAATAGTTTGCAGTAGCTTGCTTTTGTAGGATGCATTGAGATGTACAAAAGGAAAGCACCAGTGGCGAACAGCATTTATGCACTGCAGTTGTGCATTAAGGGCTTTTGATCTGTATTTATGGACTTGAAAGCAATTACAAGTTTTCTTCCCAAATTAGTGTAATTGTTGAGAGAATATATTAACCTCTACTCCATCCCAGTGTGTTCTTGTGCTTTTGCCTGACAATTAGAAGATTTTGAGATTCTTAAGACTAATAAATAGACCTGAAGAGAGTAAGAAATGCAGCCTCTTCTGGAAGAAACCCTGTAATAAAGACCGCATGACTCAACAGCAGAGTCCATTTCACTCAGGAATCAATGTGCTTAGTTGCTGAAGCATGGGATGCACGAACTCTTCTCATAGCAGCTGTTACTTTAACGCTGACAATTTGGGAAGTCCCAGGACAAAACCAAAAGCCCTCCAGAAGGGGCTATTTTGATCTGCAGGACCTTCACCTCACTGACGTGTTGACTGTAACCAAACAGAAGTCAGAGCACTTTGCTCTCAACCAGTTAATCCCAAATACATCTGACTGCATTGGCAGTGGCACTGTGCCAGGGCTTCTCTCTTTTTGTTGTGGATACTTTGATTCATCCAACCAGGGGAGTTAATTCAGACCAAGGAAGTCAAGACCTGCAAAAAGCTCACAGTGGAGTCCAAATGATAAGACTTTTTATTCCCTAAATTTGCAGCTGTTATTATGATTTTGTTGAAAGTTTAAAAAAAAAAAAAGAAGAGAATCTCAGCAAGCTGTGGGAGCATATGGTGTCCTCGCAGGATCTGGCCCAGGATAAAGTATGTAAATTGTATATTTTCTGCATTTAACTGTGATTTTTAAACCACAAGTGCACCCCATGAGAGAAACAGGCTCCCAGGCAAAGCACACTGTGATTCTTGGAGGTGACAGAATTTCACAAGAAAGGTCAAGCTGAGATCCCAAGGGATAAAATCAGACTGACCTAGGTCATTATACAGATTAAATGTTTAAATAGGTCTTCATGCCAATTAATGTTCTGCTTTTATACCCATGATAAGTCATACCATTAATTAATAAAGAAGGGGGGAAAAGGTACTATTTTATTTCTTGATAGAGCATTTACCCATGGTCTGAAGAACTGGAATAATCAAATACAAGTTGATCAGTATGATGCTATACTGATACAGCATCTCCTGTCAAGGTTGAGTGAGGAGTCCCCTGGGGGAAAAAAAGATAGAGCTTTGTATTAATGACTGAAATAAAACCCCAAGCCCCCCACCCAAAACAACCCACAAACAAACAAACAAAAACAAAGCAAAAAAACAAAACACCACAAAACCCCCCAAAACACACAAAAAACCCTCACCAAAACAAACAAAAAAACCAAACCAAAAGCCACCAAAAAAAACAACAAAACAAAGCCAACCAACCAAATAAACCAAAACCCAAAACAACAACAACAAACACAAACAAAAAACAAAGAACAAAGAAAAAAATTCTCATCCTCTCAGAAGAAAACTTATGTGTCTGTCCTCTGATCCAAAGGGAAGTGTTGCAGGGTTGGGTAGGATATCTGGTAGTCCGTTTGCATGTTTCCTCCCATGACATGAGCATCACAGTTGTTCCTTCACAGCTAATCCAGGGCAGAGCAGGCACATTACCAGGGAATATGCTGGGGCATGTGGCTTTCCAACCCAGTTGCCCAGCCTGCAAGGCTGTTTAACCCCTGCTGTTGAATAACCAGCATCCCAGTTCTTGATTGAACTGGGATCAAAATGACATTTAAATTCAAAATTCTTCATTTTCCTGTTGGTCATTGAAGTGATTTAGCCTCAAGTGATGCAGCACACTGATGAGAACCTGATCTATAATCAGACCTTCAGAGAATTCTGTGCCGTAAAACTAATTGAACAGTTTCCCACTCTGGGGAGAAGTGGAGAAACTGAAGATTGGAAAGTAATTGGGTTAATTTAATAGTCATACAAAACCAAAGACTCCTTAAGTAATAAGGAACTGAACAGAGACCCATAATTATAGCAAAAGAGAGGGGGAAAAAATGACTAGCAGTTACATTGTCATCTCTTCTTCCAAAATTTACATGAATGGTACAATGAAAACGTGCGCTGAGGAAAGAGTGATTGCAGTGGACCATGTTACAAAGCTGGGCAGCAGACACGTTATTTCCTCCAGAAATTGCCCAATCATGTGGTTTGATTCCAGATTTCCAACTCTGGAGGATGTCTGGGAGTCAATGCCTATTTTGCATTTAGCTTGGGATGTTTCCTGGACTTTACCAACACCACTACTTATCTGCCCAGGTACATGGTTCTAAAACAAGGCCACAGTTGGGGTATGAATGGAACTTTGATTTAGGGACGTAGCAGCATATCCATGATCTGTACATCATAAACACTAGGATTTTGTATAACTTTTATGAGAGGCTGTTCTTACCATCTCCTCAGTGAGTACAGATTTTTTTTTAAGCTTTTGGGAGTAGGCTGATAAAGAGATTCTGACATCCAAGGCAAACCAGTGTTAATAGCATGTGTTCAAAGGGCTACATTCTGCCACATTTGGAGGAAGGGTAGCTGAGAGGCCCTACTCCTCCCAGGCCCACTCTATCCCCAGCCCAATCGTGATATGATCCAGGAACACCTGCAGGGAAACAGCTGCAGCAGCAGCAGCTGAACACCCCACAGGGTAAGCCAAGCACTCAGCCAAAATGCAGCTCCTTTTGCACACTCTCTCCGAGGATACAGCAACGAAGGCACCTCCAGGGCTGGGCAACAACTGTGTTTAGCATCTCAGACTTTCTGCTGTGGTCTTTTGTAGCAATTTGGGCACATGAATCCTTTGTGGATCTAACTGTTGCTCATGCTAACAAGCCTAGCCCCGTGAAGACAGGTTGAGACAAGAATTGGGACCAGGGAGTCAGTGTTGATTGGATACCCTTTAGCGTGTTAACCATTGCTCCACTGTGAGATGCTGTGTGGCCAGAGAGTACAAGCAACAATTTATTAACTGATCCATTTTAAAAATTCTGAATTTTTAGAAGAGAAGCTGGGAGTTCTACTGGAAGTGTAATTTTACGAAGCCTTCATCATGATAAAAGTTCTGTAGTGGCATGACATTGGAAGCAAAAGAGAAATCACAAAGAAGAGAATAGGGAGCCAGAGACACTTGTGCCTGTTGTGGCCATGCTAGCCAGGAAGCCAGACATTCTGCCTTTATACAGCTTTCCCAGGGAATTTATATAAATATCAATCCCATGTTTTGCAATGCACAAAATAACCACAGCTGTGTGATTAGGCTCACAGCATGTATAGCCTTTATTCTCATTCCCATGGGGCTGCTACAATATAAAATGTGTGTCTCTCTCTCCTCCTTCTCCTGCAGGAGTACTTTGTTTTTGCAGAAGTCACACATTTAGCTCCATTAAACATGAAGGCATCAGATTGACATGAATGCTCTTTTTAGCTGTGTAAGTGCTTTTGCCTTGGAGAAGGGAAATCCTCTCTTTAAAAGCCTCCATTCTCCACACTGTGCCAATGGATGACACTATCAGCTACCAATGGCAATGTTGCTGCACTCTGGGGAAGTGGTTGTGCCCTGCTGATATCAGTTTTGGTGTTGTCCACACCTCCTCAGCTCTGCACCAGTATGTGAAATTTCCTTCAGTTCTTAAAAAGGTTATCTATAAACTGGGTAAGATTATACATGTAAAAACAGTCTTTCTGGGATCAGTCACCTGTTCTTCAAGTTGATTTTTCCTGTAAAAACAAAACAATCAAAACCAACACCATGGCATATTGTGAGAATTAACAGATGTTGCAGAGCAGCTGGGGACCTGGAGATGTTCACAGCATGGCTGTCACAGTTTTGTGAGGCAGTGAATCCTTGCTAGGTGTTTCAAATCCAAATGCTTTCCCCAGCTGGCACCCTGAGCAGTGGTGGCACATACACCTGAGAGGAATTACCTGTGCTAACTTCTCAGAGTGATTTCTAGAGGTATGAAAAAGATGTAAGGCTGTTCACTGCACTTAACACTAAACCACTCACACCTTCCATGGACAGGTAGATGAACTGACATCTCATACTTTGTCAACAAGACACACAAAGCAGTCACACGCAGACAAGAGATTTCGCAAGGCAGAGGTCCTTCCGAACCAGCTCCCAGCTGAGAGAGTGGAGAGAAGAGCCCCTTTGTTTATTTCTTACTTTTTATACATTTGTGGGTCTAGCAGAAAATTGGCTTTTTGGGGTTTCCACCCCTCAGCCTCAGTAGCCAGACCAATTGTCAGTTACAATTGTTTTCAGGTTAGAAATATGCAAACAAAGGACAGAGAATGAAAAACAAAGGATTTGTTTATATTACATCTGTGGGAAAAGGTAGAAAACTGCTCTTAATATTGTACAATAACTAAAAAGATCTGACTCCATTTAAGAAAATCAAAAGGCTCAGAAAAACCAGGGTAACAGTACTTCAAAATCCAGGGAGCTGCTCTCCTGTGGCTCTTTCCTTCATGCCTCACTCCACATTTGGCTTGGAGGTTGCTGCTCCAAGTTATGTAATGAGTTATTCCTTCTGCTTGCATCTCTAGCTTCAAATACCTCAAGGACAGTAGCAGCAGCTGCTGCAAATTTAGGGGTCAACAAAACACAAAAGCCCATGTATTACCACAGTTGTTCTTTCCATCCTAATGAGAAGAAGACAACCAGCTGCTGCAGGGAGATGTGATGACTGCCCTGACTTCAGCTATGGCCAAAAGAGTATTCCCTGGGAAGCTCAGGCTGATCTTTGCAGGACTAATGTATAAAGCAGGAAGGCACCTGAAAGACTGGGAATGTCAGTATTGCCCTTGCACTTCATCACTGCCTTCCAGTTTCCTCTGGGTAAGTGGCATCCCTGTTCCTGGCAGTGTCTCTGCCCTCTGCACACAGAGCACATCCTTCTAGCCCAGCCGCTGCTGAAAGACCAGCCTCCACTGCCTGGGGACCAGAAGCCCCAGAGGTTTGCTTGCAGTGCTGGGGAACATGGGGGCTGATAGTCTTTTGGACATCTTTTGGTCCTTCTACACACCAGTTCGCTCCTGACAGACTTCAGATTCTCTCCATGCTGTGGCCTAGACATGCTTCATGAACACCAGATGAATCAGTAGGAATTCTATGTTGTTAAGTGGAAGAAAAGGCTTCAGAGCATCTTTGACATTCATTTTAATTTTAACTTGCCTTTTTCTGTAATAGAATCACTGTAGTTTCCATTTATATTTTAAGCAAATTTAGACCAGAGTGTAGCATGTGACCACATGCTTGGAGCTTAGGCTTGGTAAAATATTATAAACTGGCAGGACACTTATTAGCAACAGAGCCCTGTTCTCTCATTTGCCAACATGGTTTATGACTTTGTGTGAGAAACCAAATCAAGTGTAAGTATACAATCTGGAATTTGCACTCAGAAATGCTTGGTTACAAAGCTGTTTGACAGCTCAGAAACATAGGCACAAAGATGGCAGCACAGTGTCAAAACCATCAAATTTACAGGCATACAAAATTCATTGAAATTCCCTGTCACCAAGTGACAAAAGGAAGAACCTGTAGAGGAAAACCCAAATTGAAGGAGAGATGAGCTGCCCTCAGTTTCTAGATCAGACTGGCGTTGAAGACCCAGTGCTGCTGGGACTGTGGTGGATCTCTCCATATCTCCCGTGCCTTTTTGCTGTGGCATGTTACAGTCTTGTGGACTTTTGGATGTGGGTACAAAAGAGGTTATATTTATCACAGGAAATGGGGAAATATTTCCAGGCCAGAGCTATAGCACAGAGGCAATGCTTTGGAGCATTCTATTGTGTGGCTGCCTGAGGTCGTAGGGACTGGGCTTCATGACCCAAACAGACCCTTCCAGCACTTTGAAGTTGTTGAAATATGTTACGTGCTTGTTAGCTCTTTCATTCTGATGCACAAGATAGTTTTGCTTGACTCTAGAACTAAAAATCTTGGGGACAGAAGCAGCTGAAGCCTGGCCATGCCTGACTCATGGCAGATGAGTGCTGGAGCTGCCAGCCCAGGAGACAGGAGCATGGCCCTGCTTTCAGCAGACTCTGGCAAGTTAAGGAGGACTCTGGCATGTTTCACTTAGCAGTGCCAGCAAGGGAAAGGATTAGACTGTAAAGGGGGGTCACCAGTGTTTGCTTGCACCTGCACTCCCAGCTGCAGAGAAGTGTGTAGGCAATCCAACAAATAAATTAATGAGCTTTGCTTAACAAACTGCCCCAAGGGAATTCCTGGAGCAATTTACTTCTTAGATATATAGGAGTAAATGTGTAAAAATTTAGACTAGGTCTTTATAAGGATAAAATAGCAAGGGATTTGTAGCAAAGAGGAAATATGACTTGTAACTAGATAGGAAATGAATAGTTGAGCTAAAGGCAGAATTCAGACAATGAACTGAAATGTCCTTTCAGGAGGATTTTTCTATTAATGCTAATTATAACAATAGCTGCTCAATGACATAATCATCAAGCAGCATGAAATGCTTCTGGTCCCATGCACTTAAGCTTAAATGAAAGAATTATAGGCCTCTAACAGAATTCAAATTTTTAGTGAGAAAACTTCTGGTGTTTGTATTATTGCAGCTTCTGGACTTCCATCAGAGCTCTTAGTTCTGGCCACTGCCTATACTGCAGGCTGACTCAGTCAGCCCTGATGCAAACTTACTTTTAGAGAGTTGAATTAGCCTAATGACCAAAGCCAGTTCTGGTCCTGAGTGTTGCATTCTTGCTTGGTCAGGTGGAGGTTAATTTTCAATTAGCTGTGTAGGCAAAGGACTTGAGGACTTCTTTGCTACACCAGAGGTAACATGAAGGTGACTAAAAAGGCACCAAAGGTCTCACATTCTCACAGTGAGTTGCTATAATAATCAGTTGCTACAAGCCACAAGAGAAGAAATTCTCATCTCTTTTTTAGCAGTGCTCCCATTCAAAATTAAATCAATATGTCAAGTGGTCCAACTGTATCTATGTCTATCATTGAATAGCATGTGCAAGGAGCTTCCTGACACACTGTAGGTGCTACTGTATATGATTCCATTCCTCCTTATTACTTGTCTGTTCTGGAGAGCTGGGAGCACCAGGGTCACTGTCTGTGATTTTCCCTCTGGGCTGGTCACTACAAGTTTCCAGGCAGCTGCTGAGTCTGGATAATTTCAGCACCTGGTTGTTCCTCTGTTTTGGGACGTGAGTTGTTTATTCGTAGTGCATCTAGGGCTGATGCTTCTGCCTCGTGATATTTTGCAGCTGGGATGCTTGGCCATCACCTAAGCTGAGGGTAAATGATTAAGAGAGATAGGGTCATGAAAACTGAACTTGTATCTGTTTGGAATCATATCCTCACATAAGCAGGGATGAAATCCAGGCTGTCTTTTGCTTGTATAGAGATCTTTAGTCAATGGGTATGCTGAGCCTCATATGATGCATGGAGAATGGAAAGAAGAAGGAGAAAACACCTCCTGGTCCTTTCTGTGCGATGCTGTCTTTCAGCTGCCAGCAGTGAATGCAGGAGCCCTCCAGTAGCCCTGAGTCACTGGGAAGCCTGGCTAGGCTGGCTCTATGGGACATGAAGCATTGTGGGAATATCTCAGCCCAGAACCAAAACTCTATCTCTTTTACCAAGGGAGGAATCAAATTGTTTACAAACTCAGGCCATTAAAGCAAGCAAATGGTTAAGGATTCTCACAGAAATTTTTGCCTCCTCCAAGGAGTTTTACAGCACAGAGACATTACATTCCTGCTGGCTTTATGTTCAGTGGATACATCAGACCTGTGCCTGCCCAACTTTTTATTTGGAATGCATATAAACAGTGACTTTCCAGGGCCCCTACCACAAGCTAGTGATGAAAATCAAATGATGTTCTCATTTTTTTCTGTTCGTTGTTATACATCTCCTCCAGATTCTTACTTTAGTCTTACAGAAATACGTTCTCTGGCTATAGGTGTCAGCAACCAGCAGCCAGGCAACACAGCCCCTAGGCAACTCTGCTCCCCTGCCTCTCCTTTCACTGAGTCACCTGTTGTTGCCCTTTATGTAACCAACAAGTTCTTACTGTTTCATCACTGCCTTGCAAGGTCTGTGCTCCTGGAGAGATCATCAATATTCATGGGATTTGTCAACACTGTGATTTTATTGATGCATTGAGCATATTGAGCACTTTCCTTGGAACTCCCAGCCCCTGTGTCACTGTCATCTGGGAGAATCCTGGGTTTTATAAAAGAAAGTACTCTGTCATGGTCACAAAGAAAAGCTGGAACACAAGATCCTGGTGCACGCTGTAAAGTCATAAAGCTGTGGGCAGAGGAACCATTTAAATGTTTTCTAAAAATCATGGAAAATACTGCAGTTCTCTTTTCAGTGTTTACAGCATGGCTTTGGGATTGGGGGTTGAAAGTGCTGTGAATGTTACGCACAAGCCCTGCAGTGAGCAATTGTTAGCATGGGATTGGATTGTCTGCAGCTCCCACAGAAAAATTACCACGAGGAGCAGCAGAAAAATCTGAGAAAAGCTTTTTACAATGGGTTTAGCCTCCTTGAGAGGTAGAATGGGCTCTGCAAACTGGCAGGAACAGAACGTACCCAGTGCTCTGAACATGCAGACTCAAGTGGATGGTGCTGGCTGCCTGGCTGTGGGCTGCACTGCCTGCAGCCAAAACCTTTGCCTGCTTGGTGTGGAATTTGGTGACTTCTGCCCTGAACAGCCTGTGAACAGCCCATGCACCAGCCTCCCACAGTTTGTCCAGAACCTGCACTGCTTCAGATTCAGATGAAATACCTCACCTAAGCAGTGATCCAGCTTTGTTGCCTTCCCTGCTATGTTTGGGTGTTCATCAAACCAGGTGTCCGTTCCACACACAGTCAGTGGTCTATAGAACAAACTGATGGGAACACTGACCTATTCAGAGGAAGACAATAAAACAAACTGCTATTTCAGGATGTCTTGTGGCCTTTTCATTGGACAACCTTAATAAAAAAATGCTTATGTTGCTCAGGAAATCTGGTTAGTCTCCATGAAAGAACCTCTCAATTGTTAATCTCATTTCTGCCAGAGACTAAAATTTGGCTGCCGTGATCACTGTCAGCCTGTTGATCTAATATTCGTAATCATATCCGTAATTACACAGCCAATCACTTTTTAACGGGCAGTAGGACCTCTGAAAAATGCATCTGGTTGGGCTAGCAAATCCACCCACTCTAGAGATTCCTGCTTCTAGTTTGTCTTGCTTATGATATTGAACAGTTTGAGAACTTTCACTGTAGTTCACACAAGCCATGATTGATACTGTTCCTCTTCACTGTACAAATGCAGCATTTGCGTAGCATTTGTTTTGATTCTGTTTATCGTGTTGGAATACAGCCAATGTCCCAGTCATGGGGTGAAAGACAGATCAGCTGCTCCAAATATCTTGGGGATGCCCAGTCTGAAGCTAGTTAAGAAGAAGAGAGACAGTCTTCTTACAAGGCAATGAGTCAGATTCTTTTTAAATTTCCTTATAGATAGCATTTTGATTTCCTTATATCTTAAAGACAGCATGTTCATAGCTTGGAATCTAGCATAAGTGAAAAGACCATGACTATACATGCTACAGGTTTTTCTGTCTGAAGAACAGATATTTACTATTAAGAGTTCTACATAAATATCATAATTACTTACTGTACCATGCCTGCTTCTCATCTGCCTGGCTGTGGTTCAGACTAGTACAGGGGAGTTTGTAGTTACTATAGAGATAAAGGCCATAAATTTAGATTCTCAAATGACTAAATGTCAAATTGGGTATCAGAAATCCACCAAAATCCTCTGGGATCACATAATTGTGAATTCCTTCTTGCCACCTCTTGGAAATCATGACCTTCACTTGGCTGTGGGAAATGTCTATAAGAAGTCAGAAACTCCAAAACAAGATTCACAGTGTTGAGCTGTGTTTAAGACATGTTGTGTACTACCTGTTACAGAAGAATCATGGTATCTTTAAAGAATAGACCAGGACCAAAATAAATGGAGTTTTTACTTTTCCTTGATCACAGATGATTCCTGAGACTTATCAGTTTCCTGGGATCACACCACTGCTGCCTAGGTTTCAGAGGAGTGCCCTACTTTTCTTGTAAAATCACTTTGTAGATAATATGGTTTGCATTTGCCCAAGCCCTGGCATGGGGATTTCACCTTTGTTGGGATACTCACTTTCAAAGTCTCGGTTGTTTCTCCAGAAGAATAGCACTTATGTAAAGCAAAAAAGGCAAATAGCATCTTGTTATCAAGAAAACATAAAAAGAGGGGGGAAAAATAATGTTTTTTGTCACTCATATTATAGATAAGGAAACTATTTCATGTCTTTACAAAGTCCTCCCCCCAGAGCAGAGTAGAGGGGAGGTGGACTAAGAGTGGAGGTCAAAATAACAGGAGAGGGCTCTTGGCTCTTGGAAACAGTGAGAGTTCCCGTTGAATTGCAGTAACACCAACTTGGAAGTGTTTCCAATTTACCATTAGTACCAATGCTCCAATAAGAATAGCCAGAAGCCTGGACTGGTTGGTAAAATACCCTGAAGTCCCTGCAAATACTCGGAAACTTCAAAGCTTAAGCAGAAGACAGAAAATGAAGTATAAAAATGTTGACAGCGTTGCTAAGGAACCAATAGCAAATTTGATAGGTTCCCCTTGATTGCTTTCTGCAACCTTTTCAATAACCCTCCCCACAGCTGCCATCAAGACTCTGCCGAGCTGCTGCACAGTCAGGGCCAACCCCACCCAGCTGGCCAGTGGTGAGATAGGAGGATGGAGGGGGGGTGCCTTGAGGGTGCTTACCAGCTTTGAGTAACTAAAATAACAGTACCCCTTGAATGCTCCATCTTTGACAGCTTTGTGCACTTCTGGCATCACATAAGAACCTGAAGTGATGTTTCCAGTCAGTCAGAGCTGAGGGACCACATGAGGAGAGATTTGCACGTTTAGAGGGCACCCTAAGAAAACTCCACAACTGTTATGTAAATAGCTGAACTCAGGGTTGTTTTCAGGGGGTTTACAGAACCATGGACAATACAGTCCTAACAATGCAGGACTAACAAATGGTTTCCAACAGCCACCTAAATGCAGAAAAGGGGGGAGAACTCTGTGACTGTATAATGTAAAATGCACTATTCCCAGCTGTTGGATGCAGAACTGAATTTATTTTATTACAACAGTGCTATATTCAGTCTCAATTAAATCCACTCAAGAGACCCATTTTCAAGTGTTATTCATACTGTATGATCAAATCTTCATTTACAAAAGGAGCATCCTGAGATAAAAAGACCACAAAATGAGTAATTCCTTTTAACAAAAAAATTCCCAAGAAAGCAGGTTTCAACAGAAGGAAATGATGTGCCACATACTACTAGGGAGCAGACAGTCTAAACACTTCACACTATAACCATCGAATCATAGAATGTTTGGGGTTAGAAGGGATCTTAAAATCATCTAATTTCAACCCCTCTGCTGTGGGCAGGGATGTCATTCACTACATTAGGTTGCTCAAGGCCTCCTCCAACCTGGTCTTGAACAGAATATTAAATATATTATCCTGATAGATGTAACATTTGAGTAACATAAAGGAAAGTGATATAGAGAGCTGTATTTACAGCAGGGAATACAGACAAATTACTTAACTATAAACCTACATCTGAAAACCTTTGCCTGGGCTGGCTTTATGTGAGACTGGGAGGGAGAGAAATCTGTATCAGGGAGGGACTAAGTTTTTTTTTTTTTTTAACAGACATGTTTGTAGGAGATAAAACACAGCTTCAGAGCCACAGAACCTACATGGCTCCTATGCTTTTCCAGACAAGACTAGCATCTCCAAATACTCCAGAATTCATTACCCTGCCAATTATTAGAAAAGCCCATATGAAGCAATATCCAAAGAAAACAGGGATTCTTGCATTTCTCATTTGTCACTCCACATGGCAGTACCACACGCATGGGACTAAATTCAGGGCCTTCTTCAGATATTTTGCATAGACAAGATTTCTGCATAACCTCTACAGTACATGCTGACACTTCCATGAAGGGGTTGTGGATCTTATCTTTCAATAAGAGTGTATTTTCTGTGAAAGAGCAGAGAACTAAAAGAAACCACTCCTCAGCAGCTAAAGAAATATCTGTAAGAAACTGCTTCTTGAGGATGACTGACTTGACTAACTCAACAGATTCAATTTGCATTATTAACAATAAACATAATTACATAGATACATCAACAATACTTCCAGATAGTGCTGCAATTACAGGCTGATTGAGCAGACTATGCATCATGAAATCAAAGCCACAAGTACTCAACAGAGAGGTGAGACACTTGTGCAGTATTAGATTACAGTGCTGCAGGAAATGACAGAGGAGCCATTATATTATAGTCAACAGATTAATGCAGAACCAGTGCTTCAGGGAGGAGCAATTAAGCCAACGTGTCTTCAGTTCCAGCAGCAAGGTGGTGAAGCTAATGGCTCCTAGGTTACGTGGGACCTGATGTCTCAGACAATTACTTCCCATTCCCTTAGTGTTCTCTCCCTTCTTTCCAATTTCTACTGCCTTTAATACTCCAGTGCATTCAGCCTGCTTTTCATTGTTAGATTCAGCCTTTCTGTCTGCCTCAGTGAGCTTTGGGACTGTACCTAAATGCTTTCTGACTTCAAGACTCTCCTCCAAACTCCTGTCTTTAATGAAGGCTTTGCTGTGTACTTGTGCAGATGTGCTCTGCCCTCTGGCCTCCCTCTGCACTGCACTGTGAGGAGAGGACCTGGAGCAGGCATAATGACTTTCCTGCAAAGCAGGAACACTTGCAGCATTAGATGAGTAATTATAACAACTCTGCCCTTTCATGACAGAAAACATACGAATCATTATCAGTTAATAAAACAATGGACCACACAGATTTGGCAAACACTTATTACTGTCTAGGAACTTCAGCCTCACTCAGCCAAAGTAGTAGTCAGTAAAATGTTTAGAAAGCATTTGTGTCTTGAGAAATACTGCTTTCTCTGAAATGAAAGGAAAAGCCTGTTTCATGTTTTTCTCTTTACATAAAAAATATTTTACTATCATTTGATTGAGTTCTGCAAAGTGAATCCAACTAATTCATGTAAATATTGATGTAATTACTGAAGAAATGTTCAGTTTGTTAAAACCATCCTCAGCTATCAATTGGTTGGCTCTTAGGAGCACCGGGTGTCTTTTCAATGCCAGCAACCGTTAATTAGCCAGGTGAAGGACTCTCTATTCCGTTTAGATGATAACTCCATAATTGATCACTTCTCTTTTCCTCTTTGCCCCAGACGTAGTAAGTGTCTTGTCACATGGGGTTTTTTGTTCCAGCTTTCCAAAAACTATCAAAAACTCTACAGAATTTGGACCACCTAATATGTTAGATTTCATGAAAATTTAATTTCTTATTGCATTTTCCTGCCACACAACAAGAAGTCACCATAGCAACATCATTCTATGCTCACTGCTGAAGTACCACAGGATCTTCTCTTACCAAAATCTGAGAACCAATAAGCCACACTACCTGGTATTTTGCTAACATCTGCACAGTGAGAAAGGTATTTTCTTCTTATGCTCACTTTCCATTGGGTTTAGGATTCCTCTTTGCTCTTGTTCTGCTCTCACTCCTTGGAATCCTTTGGGCCGAACTTTGCGATCGCTTATGGGAATGTATTTGCCAGTAGGTGAATGAGGTGTCTCTGATACTTCTCACGCTAAGGAAGAAGCAGTTTCACTTCAGCGGTTGGATGGTAAGACTGAGACAGTCTCCTTCAGCCACCAGCCCTGCCTGCAAGACTATGAGGCCTAACTTAGGGGAACTGTATGTTGTTCTGAGACTTCCAAATGGGATTGTATAAAGACATAGGATATTATAAACATAATTTTTAATAAAATTACTTGTTCTGCAATATTCTGAAAGCATGTCTTCAAGGTGTCAGAGTGGAAAGATTCCCAAGAATTTTATTACCAAAATTTTTGAAAGCATCCATGCACTTCAGATGTTTTGAATTCTGCTTGTCTAGTTCCAAGTAATTCCTGCTCTAATAAGTCTGCTTTTCAGTGGTAATCAGACCACTACAGCAACACATATCAGTGGGAGTTGATATCAGATGAGTCAGTAGCCAGAAACTCGGGTGAGCTATCCAAATGAATAGATACTGCAAAAAAAAAAAAAAAACATATTAGTTGTGGCACTAATCAACACCTACCACAGCCAGCAAGTAAACAGGATGGGAGAAATACTTTACAACATGCCAGCACACCTCAACTCCCAGAACAAAAAGGTGAACTAAAAATTATGCCATCCTGTTTATGCTGTAGTTAAGCACAGTGGGATTAATACAGCTCTGAGAGTGAGCACTTGCTGTACTCCTCAATAATTATTTAGCTAAGAAACAAACATATATTTCCGTTTCCTTATGATTCTTGTTTTCAGCAGTTGATAATTTTTCCTTATTTCCTGATCTTCCTCTCTCAAATACACACATTTTAGTGCAATACCTTCTTCAACTGTAACAGTATGTCAGAATGAACTGTGCCCTTTGCAGATAGAAATTGTTTTTTCTATGCCATTCAGCTTGGCATCATTTGCCCTTCAAGTAAACCTTTGATATATTAGATTTGGTCCTTTTGACAGAACGAAAACCAGGTTTGCTCAACTTTATTTAAGGCAGTTGTTAATCTGGAAAATGGACAAACATGTCACTTTCTCCCAAACCTAAATAGGGATATCTGGTTGGACATTTTGACATTTTTCTTTGCAAAGTGTCTGGGGGTTGGTTTTTTCCAAAAGTAAGACTATTGCAAGGGTTGGTTACAATTAATTTCTTTATTCAAAGAAAGCTTGAGAAAAAACTTCAACATTGTCAACTTATTCTATTTGCTTTTTAAAATAAAAACAGTTTCATTAATGCCTTACTCTTTATGAAATTTAGCTAATAGAGAATCATAGAACCATTGGGGTTGGAAAAGACCTCTCATATCCTTGAGTCCAACTGATACTTCAGCACAGCCACCTTCACCACTAAACCATGACCCCAACTCATTCATTTTAAAAGTGATAGATAAATATGTTAAAATGACAAAAAAATGCTTGTACCTGCAGCTCCTGGAGAAGAGCCAGCAGATAACAAGGAACAGGTTCATCGAGTTGTCCTAGGGTGACTTTATGATGCTTGTATCCCCAGTCGCCTGTTCTGTTTATGTTGGATATTGTGGTCTGTGCCTTTGAGACGGGTTCTGAGAGCAAAGTGGGGAGAAAGAGAAGCACTGAGTTTGTTTTCAGAAACTGCTCTCACTCTTCCACATTCCACTCTTGGACGGTGTTGTCTGCAGCACAGACAGACAGTGGGACAGAGATTTCCTTTGCTTTTTGTTGGTTTTAGTTAGCTGAGGCAGAGAAGTTCCCTGGACTGTTTTTCTTCTTTTTCTTGGAACTGTTTAAACCTGTTCTGGAGCTCATGCCTGCAGCCCACTGGGACCCAGGACAGCATTTTCCAGTGCCAGAGGGCATGATAAGAGGCTGAGCAAGCTGAGCTACAGCCCACAGCAAGGACTTTCTCAATTTTGCCATCTCTTTTCAGAACAACAAGAGGTTTTGTTGTTTAATATTATTCAATTTTTTGTGCTTGTGAACACTTTGCTTGTTGAATAAACAGTGTTTTCCACTTTTCTCTGAGAAAGCTTTTCCCCGAGAAAGCTTTTCCCCCAGACCAGTTGGGAGAGGGGCCACTTGGGTTTGCTTTCTAGAGGGACCCCATTTAGAGGTTTCCTCCCAAATTTGCCCTAAACCAGAACAACAGCGCAGCATGGAAGTTACTCTGGCTGATGACACCAACGTCGTCCACCCCGTGCATGAGCTCCATGTTTAGAGAATAGTCCTTCCTGCTTCCATCTGCCCAGCCCTGCAGCCTTCCAGGGACCAGTACATGTTCACCCAATGGCACAGTGTCTTCCAACTTACATGGCCAAGAAAACCAAAGAAACACGTGCAGCCCTCCTACTGCTGTTCTTATACAATCTCTTTAGGTGGTTTGTAACACCTAACAGTCTCCTTCCTAAACTACCCTTCATAGCCATCCCTCTTGTTGGAGAGGTAAGATTCATGTGTCCAGTAAGATATTGCCTTTCCATGTGGATGAAAAACACTCAATTCTGTTTTCACAGCATTTCAGAAAATGTAACATTGTACTCCAAGTTTAAATAACAAACCTCTTAAACTAGTTATTGTTAAAATTAAGTGCATCAGCTACTTTTAAAGAATGGTCTCAGCAAGCCTTCATATATAACCTTGTTCTAAACAATATTGTAGTAATCAAAGTGTCAAAGCAAGTCTGTAGCTAATGCTGTCAAGATAATTGATTTTTAGTATACCTAAATGTTGCTTTAATGTGGTTGCTGCCAAGAAATAAAATTTTACAACAGTAAACTATGCATAAATACATTTAGGAATATAATAAATGCCAACTCAGATTGTGTAAACGGAGGATTGCATATGCAAGAACAGGAAGTCCATCCAGTTTTTTTCTAGCCATGCAGAAAATATAATTTTCAAATTGTTTAGGAAGTAAGAGTGTAAGTGTCGGGGGCTTTCCCCGACATTCAGGTGGTTTCAGGGTCCTTTGCTCCCCTGCACAGCTCCGAGCCAAGCCGAAGGAAGAGACAGAGTTCTCAGGTTTAGAGTTTTCAATGTTGCATACTTCATTTATTGTTTCTTATCTTACCATTTTCTCAGAGTCCGACAAAATGTTCGCAGCTGCATGGACTCCTCACGTCTCCCCCCGAGCTGGGTCATCCTTATGTTTTATACTAATTGCTACGTATTTCTTGTTTACTATTTCTTACCAATGTCTATCACTATTACTAAAAGGGTCATCTTTACTTTGACCCAATCCTCACTAACTACTTTGTCACTGCAGAAATGAAGAGAGGGAAGGAGAAGGAGAAGAAGAAGAAGACAACGCCCCAGATTCTCCATCTTGTCCCCATTCACTTCAATGCTAGGAACCTAAAATTACTATTTTCTCACCCTGTGATAAGCTAAACTACTATTTTTCACATTCTTGTGGCCTGTAAACCTTCTCTCAGTGTAGGAAGTTTTTCCCATGGACTGAGATCAAAGCCAGTGTCTCTCTGAGCTCTGGGCTGGGGTCCCAGACCCCCCTGCCCAGGTCCCTGACCCTCCAGGGCAACCAAAGGAATGCCCTGGACTCCAACATGTAAGGACTCCTATTTTAGCATCTCCTTTCCAATGCACAGTAGAACCTGTCCACTTTGGTGATTGTTTCAATTTAAGAAGCTGAAGAGTCTCACTGGAGTCTTTGGTACCACCAGTGGTGGGAACATGCATTGCTGTTTTAGAGAGGTAAGCTCATGGCTGCAGCCCTTACCTTCTCTGCTACAGCTGCTTGGTACTAACCCAGAGCCATGAAGCTGCACTAAAGATGAGCATCCTTCTGGGCTCTCCAGTGAAATGAGGAATGAGCAAGGTGACTTAATTTCCTGTTTCCTCTCTTCCCTTGGGTAGCAGCCTGGCCATCACAAGGGAACAAAGGCAGGGTGAGAGCTCTTTGCACCTTGGGGGTGCAGCAGAGTCACTGCAGAGGCGGCTGAAGCTGCTCTCATCCACACTGGGAGCAAGGCACAGACCATCAGGAAGGCACAAGGACCACAGCCCTTTACAGCTAAGAAACACAACACTGTGTCAGGGCAGACCAGAGAACTTAGGACTGGTGACTCAGGTCATGAAACATCAGGTGAATCATTTCTATAGGAATGTCATCTTTGTGAGTACCCAATAATTCACATCAAAGGGGTTTTAGCTAAGAGCCATTGATGTAGTTAGGGCTGAAGCTTGTTGGCTTCCACTTCTTTTTGAAAATGAACTGGCTCACATGTATAGTACAGACTTCAGGAAAAACAGTGGAGGTGAAGGTGATATTCCTATTTTTAAAACCATATTTGAGTCTTGGTGATGGGAGAAGGAGGAAGCAATCATATTGCCTGACATCAGACATTTGAGCACCTTAATTTTAAAAAGTCATGTCCATAGTTTCATGGATGGACAATGTAAAGTAACAGACTCTTCCAGAAGGTGAGAAGCCTTATTCTGAGTTTGGGAGAATTTTTGCTGAGTTGTTTCTGTGAGGAGCCCACAAGGATTAGTATTCTGCTAATGAATATCCTTCACATTGTTACTTGCCAGTTCGTAGGTGGTAGGAATACCTTCAACTTCTAAACTGTTTGAATAACTTGTAATCAGCAGAGAAGCTTAATGGTTAATTTGGTACATTGACTCATGCACACTTAAAAAAAATAAATACCGATGGTCCTTAAACCCTCGCATTTTTATTAACTTATTGAAGGTGTTGTAAGTTCAAAGCACATTTATGAAAAGAGAGAGTCTAAATTGCAGTTTTTTACCACTATATGTAGCTGCAATAGCAAGATTAATATTTTTCCAATCTGTAGATTTATTTCATTTTATGAAAACATAAAAAGCTCTAGGCAGCTAGACATATACTAAGAAAGACAAATTAGCATCAACAACATAAGCAATTCTAGTAATTTCCTGTATGTGCAAAGGGAAAATAAACCTCTTTGATATTTACTAATCCCAAGCCCAATATTCCCCCAGCCCTCAGCTGCCCTCTTCCTCCTCAACAGCCTGGGAACAGAGCTGGAGGCTTTACAATATGCCTAAAAGATCAGCAGTAAGCTTACTGCAGAATAAAGAAGAGGGGCAGAAAAGACAAACTAAAAACAAAGCACAAACTCCCCACCCTCTCTGAACAAGTTTTGGTATTTTTTGATACAAAGAGTTTTTTTGATGCCCCTGAGGCTATGTTCATCTTTAACAAACAAGGACTGTGTGTTCCTTCCTGTTACCCCTGCTCATTCTTCTGGGTTTTTTCCCTAATAAGCATAACCCTAGAAATCAGAGGCACTTAGATGATTTTTATTGTTTTTACAATATTTATTGTTTAAAGTTCCTAATTTGACTTTATCTGTATTCTGCAACCAAACCAAAATTGTGGATGTGTAAAGTTAAGGCAAGCAGCCAGGTTACAGAATCACATTTCAATTTCACTTCCAGTTTGCCAGCATTATTCACCCCAAGAACTGAAAGCTGTTAACCAGATCACCCCAAGCAGCGTTTCCCATCTGTGGCTCATGTTTTGTCACAGCTGCTCCATAGTATGTCTTTAAGTGAACGAGCTGGGAGACAATCTTGACAACATCCTTTTACAATTGCTCCCATAGATAATCTCCTAATGTTTATTAATACTACAAAACCAGATACGCTGTCACAGATTTGTCTTGTCAGCTTACAAATGGAAAGTTCAGCTTTTACATTCATCCTACACCCCTACCATTTAGGTCAGTTTATGCCATAATCCTCACTGTTAAAATGTCTGCGAAGCTACACGGCACTAAAATCAGGCTTTCCAAGGGAAAAAGGTGATAAGAATTCTCAGTCGTAACCAGAAGTACCAATTACAGGTATAATTTGAAATAAATATGGGTATATCTCAGTCTAAAGGGAAGTTAAAGGGAGGAAAAATTGTGTGAGGGAAGGTTCTAGAATCTTTACATTGTTAGGTTAAAAGAAATACAGATGCAATCCTGTGAGACTGTGAACTCCAAAAAGTGAATGTTATTAAAGCAAAGAATACCTGTTATATTTAAATTCATTTCAATGTCCTTAAAAGTTACAGAACAGCTGATACTATAACAAAAAGGCAGCTAATTCATAAAACAATAAAAACAATAGAAAAGTCAAACTAAATCCACAGTGCACAACAGTAACGCTTGTGAGCAAATGGAACAAAACCAAAGCAAATTATCAAAACTTCACACCTTTCTACACAGCTCAGCCAGTTACATTAATAATTAATAAAGTTCCCTACTCAGACAGGAATTTTAGAGAAAGTGTGAAAGAAAAAAAAAAAAAAAAACCAAAAAAAACCAACATCAAACAAAGCAAAACAATCCCACATCTTATTGTCTGCTGTAAACTGAAGCCTCTTTGCACAAATGCTCTGATCTCTACACTGAAAGCAGTGACGGATGTACATATAATCTCTGTGCTGGTTAACTGGGTGAGAGCAGGCTCTAAGTATTTTTAGACGATGCTCTTATCTTGGCTGTATCCTTTCTGCTGATAGTGATGCTCTTTCAGCCCGAAGCAGAGGGAGTACGTGAAGATGCCCCCGGAGGAGCAGGAGCTTTGGTTCCCGCAGGCAGACACAGAGCAGCTGCTGCGGCCCCGCACCGGGCGGGACCTCTGGCGCAAAGGAATGGTGTACAGCGGGAATGACCCCAAAGCGGCTTTGGTTCGGGGTCGGGCCGAGCTTTACCTCTGGGAATGTCAAAACCAGACACAGACACTGCGAGTTTCTGCTGCATTTCCCCAGGAATATCACAGACCAGTAGAACCAGACCAGAAAGTTGGTTTTGGGGAGGGATGTCCTGAAAACTTTGCCCATGTTCTTGGAAGTGCTGCCACAAGAAAAACAATTCTTACAGCGCACACAAAAATGTTTTAATATTGACTAGCTGACGCAAGAGATGGAAGGAAGGATCAGATCTAGGAAAAAAAACCCGTGTAACTTTAAACACAGGGCATGGGGATTTGCCGCTCCTCTCCCTCCGCTTCAGCTCTGCGCTCCTCACGCACGCACACGCTCAAACCGCGGGCACGCGGCGCCCCCTGCCGGCCGCTGCCGGCACCACAGCTGCGCGCCCGCGGGGACCCGCGCTCGGCCCCGCCCGCTCCCTTGTCCCTCGCCGCTCTCCGTAGTGACGCGGTCGCGGCCTGTGGCGGAGTTGTCGGGGCGGTTCCGGGGCGGTCGCGGCGCGATGGTGAGAGCGGTCCTGGCCCCCGGCCCGGCCCGGCACCGAGCGCGGCCTCGGGGAGGGGGGAGCGCGGCTCTGCCTGGGCCACCGAACCGGGGCGCCGCGCCCCTTCGGGCTCTGCCGCCAGCGCCCCGCGTTCTGCGGAGTCACCGCCGGCGCTCCGGGCCGCGGCCCGCACAGGGGGGAGCGCGGGCGGTGGGGCCGGGCCGGGCGGGACACTTCTTTTTATTTTTGGACAATAAACGGGAGTTTGTTAGCGCTTTGTTTAGACGGGAGAAATCCAGTTAGGGGATTTTTTGCGTGGAATTGCGCGTAGGCTTCTCGATTTATAGAACTGTACATATATTTAGGTGGTTTTTTGTTTTTTTTGTTTTTTTTTTTTTTTTGTTTTGTTTTTTTTTTTTTTTTTTTTTTTTTTTTGTTTTGTTTTTTTTTTTTTTTTTTTGTTTTTTTTTTCTTTTGTCTAGGGTCAAAGCCAGAGTGGTGGACATGGTCCTGGTGGTAGCAAGAAGGATGACAAGGTAACTGAAACCCAAATTAATATTTACAGAATGAGTTACCAGTGTGCTCCTACAGAGCCTGGCTGCAATAGGCTTTTAAAATTTACTTTTTAGAAATTAGTCCTGTATTTGAATCTGCATAAAATTATGCTCTTGCTGGCTCTGATGAGGGTCTTTTCTGGGGGTACATTGGAGAAACCACATGTTGTTCATAAATAAAAAAGGGAGCTTAAACTGAAATTTCTTGCCGATTACTTGTTTTGCAAAAAAATAAAACTATAAATGTGTCAGGGTTAGGAAAGCCTTCAAGCTGTCGCTTAAGGAACTGTTATTGGCTTGAAAGTGACATCACACAGTGATCTGCAGTAGGAGTGTACTTCACGCTGTGGGACATGAGGGGCCTCCCTGGTCTCCTTTGGCACTGGAAGGACAGTGTACACGCCAAGCAGGGTCTAGGCTGGGAAATGTGTCTGATTTATTGATTGAAGTGCAGCAGAAAGGTGGAGATTCAATATTTTTCTCATTGTCTCGTTTATTAGTTTTGTTTGTGATTTATTTCAGGCTTGAGCCTTGCATGTCCTGTATTCGCTGAAAACTGGCAGAAGTTTAAATTAGAGAGATGTAAAATATGCAGGAGAAGAAGTTTTTAAACTTTTTTTTAAAAATAAGAGTTATGTTTCTTTCGGGCTTCCTGCTACAGATCATAAGGAGAAAGTTTTGTTATGAAGTCCTTCACCTTGAGCTCTTTTTTAGTCTTCACTTAACACCTGTGTGTATTGTTTCATTGCTATTATCCCTGTTTTTTTTTTTTTTTTTTCTTCTTATGGGATTCTTTTTATTAATAAGGATAAGAAGAAGAAATATGAACCTCCAGTTCCAACCAGAGTGGGGAAAAAGAAAAAGAAGACCAAGGGACCAGATGCTGCCAGCAAACTGCCCCTGGGTAAGCATTCTGCTTCCCCTGCAGAGCTGTGGCCTGTCTGCTCTTCAGGAAGCACAGAGCTCTTTCTCCTCCAGATCTGCCCCTGTGGAGGTCACTAACACTATGCCAAATATAATTTTATTTCTAATTAACATATAGAAGCCCCCCACAGCATAAGATTATTGTTTCGCAAGATGCAGCCCGTGAATTTCCAGGTAAGAGAAACTAAACTGAGGAAGAACACAGGGGAAACATTAAATCTGTTTTTCGCCTGAGGTTACAGTGGGACAAGTAAGGTAGAAGTTACAGTCAGGAAAATAAAGGATTTCTAGTAATGTATTAGTGGTTAGTTGGTACCACGTCAAACTTATTATAAAATACTGTGATTCTGCTTTGGTTACAGTGACTCCTCACACACAGTGCAGACTCAAGTTGTTGAAATTGGAGAGAATTAAAGATTACCTCTTAATGGAGGAAGAGTTTATCAGAAATCAAGAACAGATGAAACCTTTGGAAGAAAAACAAGAGGTGAGGCTGGAGTGAGCTGTTACTGCTAATGTTACGAGTAAATGCTCTTAATTAATGTGAGCTATTCCATGCCAAAGCAGTGGAAATAAAGTACCACCGGTGTGCGAGTTGATACAAACATATCGGGTTCATCACAGTTCCTCATTAATTGGCTAAATTGTTTTAGACCAAGTACGGATCACTACAGATGAAGCCATGGGAGTTGTTTGTTCTTTAATGCTGTGTCAAAGTGCAGCTCAGAGATGTCCATCAACAGAGAAAGAAGATTCTAGTTATTCACATCCACATAAATGGTGTCCGTAGGGTAGGACTAAATTAATAGTGGATTTTGTTACTGACCTCTGTCTTTTTGGGGCAGTAGAACAATAGGAAAGACTGGTTCTGCTATGTTCTGTCTGAACTGTTGAGCCAGTGTTGCACAAGAATGTTTTCACCTGTGTTGTTCAGTTGTTTCTTGGATTTTTCTTGACCACAGGAAGAAAGGTCCAAGGTGGATGATCTGAGAGGAACACCGATGTCTGTGGGTACCTTGGAGGAGATCATTGATGACAACCACGCTATTGTGTCCACATCAGTGGGATCAGAGCACTATGTCAGTATTCTGTCTTTTGTGGACAAGGACCTGCTAGAGCCAGGCTGCTCTGTTTTGCTAAATCATAAGGTGAGTTGCTTTTATAAAATCAAGTTTCTTAAAAGTTCTTGTACTATTTTTCACTGACCTTATTTTTCTGAAGGCTGCAGGAGAGAATGCTATTTATTTCACACACCTAAATAAGTGGGCATAGGGATTAGACTTCAGGTTGTATTAAAAATGCTGCTTGCCTTCTTTGACAACTCTTAATTCTTGAATTAGGTTCATGCTGTGATAGGAGTCCTGATGGATGACACAGACCCTTTAGTGACTGTGATGAAAGTAGAAAAAGCTCCTCAAGAAACATACGCTGACATTGGTGGCCTTGACAACCAAATTCAAGAAATCAAGGTATTCAGTTGTACTCATTTACAGTTAAGCCAGCAATGTAACTGTTGTGCTAGGAGCTGAGAAGGGAAACAGCAGGACTGGCTGCTGTTCCTGTAGTGTTATCCTTTATCCTTCTGTGGTGCATTTCTTCATGAGATTTCACTAGGCGGACTCGTGGACCTCACTCTTTTAAGCAGGTCACCAGAGACTGTGCACAGGAACCTTTCACAGTTGCTCAGGAACCTATAGAGCCCAGAGCTCATAAAATCTCTCTAATAGCTTCTTTTTTTGCAACATGTGAAGTTTCAGTAATTGCAAGATGAGAGTTAAATTGTAAAACTGCAGAGATTATTTTGAGTGTCTGCTGCCCTCCAACTTAAGGATTTAGTCTCTTAGGCAATTGCTTGTTTTGTTTTTGCATTTATTTGTTGTTCGGTTGGGGTGTGTTGTGTTGGTTGTTTTTTCCCTACCAGCAGAACTCTGTCTGAACCTTGCTAAAACTCAACCCTTTTATTCTGGGTAGGTGTCTAAAACCACAAATGCTCTTAAAACCTATGGTATCCTGTAACTCTTTAGAGAAGGCACCCTTTCCTAAAGGGTTCCCTGGCTCCAAGGGCAACTGTGGGTGTTTGGGCTTCAGGAACTCCAGGGTTCTAATTTGGGATGATGCATTGAGGAGGGAGGGGGGAATGTTCACTGCTGCTCTAGCACATGTCAAGTAGGAATACCTGTGCAGATGGAGTAGTTGTCTGCCTTAGAATTGGAGGTAACAGAGAGCCATGCTGTTCAATGTCTGTCTTGAAATCATTAAAGTTCTTTCTACCTTCACCGCTTTCATTATTGCCGTTCTGAAGATCCCTACAGATCTTTGTTGGAGACCGCTCAGTCTTATAAAAACGTGTTTGTGTTTCCTGTGTTTCAGGAGTCTGTGGAGCTTCCTCTCACCCACCCTGAATATTATGAAGAGATGGGTATAAAGCCACCCAAAGGAGTCATTCTTTATGGTCCACCTGGCACAGGTATTCTACAGTTCAGTAACACTTGTGCTGAGATAACACAAGTAAAATAATTCACACTTGGTTAGTATTTAAAGTATTGACAAGTCTGTCACACGTTTCATGCAACTGTTTTGTTAGGGCACTTTTTCCTTTCTCTTTCCCTTCTCTGCAGACTAATGACAGTGTTTCTTTCCAACTCAAAACAGGCAAAACTTTACTCGCCAAAGCAGTGGCAAACCAAACGTCAGCAACCTTCCTGAGAGTGGTTGGTTCAGAGCTCATCCAGAAGTACCTGGGCGATGGCCCAAAGCTCGTGCGCGAGCTGTTCCGCGTGGCCGAGGAGCACGCCCCGTCCATCGTCTTCATCGACGAGATCGACGCCATCGGTACCAAGAGGTACAGTGTGCGCTGCCCACACGGGGAGCGCCGGGGCAGCTAAAGCTTTCCTAGAAACGCTGCTTTTGCAGCTCTGCTGAGACTCGGGTTCTTTGCTCTGCTACCCTCTGTATACACTGGTTTGATATAAGCATTTGTAACGAGTAACGCTTCAAATAACTTCTGTGGAAATGCGACATATCACAGCTTTTTCATACTAAATAGACGTGACCAGAGAGAACCTCTGTTCTCCTGCTATGTGGCAGCATCTCTAGGAGTGTCAAAACCAGAAAGAGACACTGTGTATATGGGATCCTCTAGCTGCAAGTCCATATACAGTAATTGGCTTTAGTGATCCAGTGGCAAAGCTGAATATTCAATATACAACGTATCCATTTGTTGTTTGCCTCTCGAGTAGGTGGCTAAATACTTCTTCTCTGAGAGTATTTTACAGAAGGTTACACAGCTTATGTCATGGAGAAGCATTGCTTGTGCCACACTAAACTGCTCTTCAGCCCATATCCAAACTGCATCACTTTGAAAATTCTGTAGGTTTGTTGGAACTGGCTAGTGCAGATAGTCTTTGAAGTAGTCAGTGTTTTTTAAATAAATTAAAAGATGCTTATACATGTTTACTACATGGCCACCAGCCCAAAGTGCCGCTAGCCCAAAGTCCCAGCTGCTGCCTTTTGTATGGATGTATGTGCTTTTAAGAATTAGTTTTTTCCTCTTTTATGTTGATTTTTTTGGGTGGGAAGAAGGTACTTCCAAATATATGACAAACATGGAAAAAAACCAGATTTCCTTCACATGATGGCTGTTGCATTCCCCAGCTACAAGAATACTTCAGTGTCTCTTTGCTTACCTAGATTTCACAACATTTTTCTGAAAACCTATGTTTTGTTTCTATGGAAAAACATTATTTTTTTATTTAAATCTCTTATGAATGTTTACTAACAAAATATCCCTCTCCCCTTTTGTTTATACCTTTGTGGCAGTTGCCCAGTGCTTTTTCTGACTATGCTTTTTTTTCTTAAAGGTATGACTCTAATTCAGGGGGTGAGAGAGAGATCCAGCGCACAATGTTGGAGCTGCTGAACCAGCTGGATGGGTTTGACTCTCGGGGGGATGTTAAAGTTATCATGGCTACAAACAGAATAGAAACACTGGACCCAGCTTTAATTAGACCAGGTAAGGGACTTCCCTGCTGTGTATGCTTAAGCCACTTTTCTTGTGAAAGACTTACCATAACTTGACAAGCACAGCCTGGTAAAAAGACTGCAAGTTTGTTCTTATTCACCATCTCATCTATTCTGGTGCATCTGTTGAAATCAGAACCCATTCACAAGCTTCTGAATAGGAGAAAATCTTTGAAAGAGAAGAAATGTGCTAATTCCTTTACATACACATAAACAGTTTGAATATTCTTCCTTTCTATTAAGATGGCACAGCCATTTTAAGTAATTGTTAAGCAAGCTATGTGCAGCAGCTGGGGAAGGCAGGGCAGCAGCACCTGTGTTGTGGTGGTGAGAGCCTTAGGCCTTACCAGGGACAGCCTGGATCCTGGTGCAGGGAAAGCAGGCTGCTCCTCACTGACCTGGCACACTCCTGCCGTTCGGGGGATGAGTGAGGGAGGTGAGCTTGAGCAGGCACAGGTAGTATTTTTAAATGGTCACTAAAAATTTATCAGAGCATAGTGTGTCTGTGGTGCCTGTTAAATTGGAAGGTAGAAAAGAACACAGATCAAAGGAATAAGCTGAAATACCTCCATGGTACGAAGTTGCTGAGGTATGTGTTTGGTCTGGTTTTGTCATCATTTAGTTTTAGACCCTTCAGCTCAAAGCCAGTGCTGTTGGAGTACAGAGGAGATAATACTATGCCAGAATTGAAAGAGGTAGTCTCACCTTGCTTTCTATTCCAAGACATGATTCATTGTGGCAGGAAGGCTCATGGAACTGTTTAGGTTGGAAAGAACCTTTCAGGTCATTGAGTCCAACCATTAAGCTGACACGGCCAAGTCCACCGCTAAGCCACATCCCGAAGTGCCACTTCTACACCTCTTTTGAGCACTTCCTGGGATGGTGACTTCATCACTTCCCTGGGCAACCTGTTCCAATACTTGACAACCCTTTCCATGAAGAAATTTTTCCTAATATCCAATCTAAACCTCCCTATGTGAACTTTAGGCCATTTTCTCTTTACCTGGTACCTGGGTGAAGAGACCAACCCCCACGTGGCTACAGCGTTCCAGGCAGTTGTAGAGGGTGATAAGGTCATCCCTGAGCTTCCTTTTCTCCAGACTAAACACCACAGATGTTTCTTCATGTGTTCCTGATAGGACTTGTGCTCCAGACCCTTCCCTGGCTCCATTGCCCTTCTCTGGACATGTTCCAGCTTAAGAGTTACTGTCAGTCAAATCCTGCTGTTTCCAACAGCTGCATGCAAAAAAACCCTGCATGCAAAAAAAGACTGAACTTTTCTTTTGTACAGGACGTATTGATAGGAAAATAGAGTTCCCTCTGCCTGATGAAAAGACAAAGAAACGAATCTTTCAGATTCACACAAGCAGGATGACGTTGGCAGATGATGTGACTTTGGATGAGCTGATTATGGCAAAAGATGATCTCAGTGGTGCGGATATTAAGGTCAGTGCACATCACCATTGTTTGTACTTCAAAACAAACAAAAAAAAATCTCATTTTTGCTGCATCCAAAACTGGTCATTTGAACTGTTTGCCAATTTTCTGTGCTTACTGAGAGACAGTGGGATGGCTTTAAAATACCTTTTATGAGTGCCAGGTACTCTGCTTTGCAAATGGGAAATTATCGAAATCATAATTGTGAGCTAGGTTGTGCTGGTAAGAGTATGTACCTGTGTTACCTGAATATGAAATTTTAAAGTAGCAAAGTAGAAACTAAAAGGACAATGTGGAATCTTGTGCAAGGTGTCTTAAACATTACTTAAGATAGTCCCTGAAAGTGCTACTTATCCTGTACTATGTTGCAAAGCAGATAAAAATGAAACTGTATATTAGGAAGCTTCAGCCATACCCTGTCAGCTTTTAGATAGAGCAGATAGAGACCTTGCTACAGTTACCACACTCATGAGCTTAAACCAACATGACACAACTGTCACCTCCCCGCAGAAGGATCACACAGCTGCATGTGTCTGTCGTTGCTGCCTTTCTGTCAGGGTAGTGTTAACTCTTGACTACTTCTGTCCTTTTGGACACACTCATCTGGCTTTTTCCAGCCTGCTTCAGTGCTACAGAACAGTATCAAACTTAAGAATGTAGATTTTGTTAACACTTCTCACTTCTACAGTTACTGGAGCAGTGGGAAGATGCAGCTGCATGCGAGGGTGTGTTTTGAAGGGGTTGCACACAAAGTGTAACTATTTTTGTTTCCTGTGTTGCAGGCAATTTGTACAGAAGCTGGATTGATGGCTTTGAGGGAACGGAGAATGAAAGTAACAAATGAAGATTTCAAAAAGTCTAAAGAGAATGTTCTCTATAAAAAGCAAGAGGGAACCCCTGAGGGACTGTATCTTTAAGTCATCTCTCTCTTAGGGATCTATACAGAACTTTCTGTGTTGATGAGTCTTGTGTAAAACCACACAGCTAGTTTGCATTCATCAACAGGTTAAAAGCTGGTGGCTTGTGGGTTTTCAGTCAGTGTAACTCCTCCCTTCCCAATAAAACAGTTCAATTCAAATAAATGTTTTGGTGGCAAAGCCCTGCTATTTACATGGAACTGTCTGTTGCATTCTCTGACTCTCAAGAAAAAGTGCTTGTCTCGGTGACCCACATCACCTGGGCAGGGAGCAATGCAGGTGGCCCAACTCTTAGTCCTCCTTAGGCATGGCAGTATCTTACAACTACTCTAGCATTGCTGCTGTTCTTGATTACCTTCTTATATCTTTTTTTTTAGGGGCTAACTAGGACAAGTGTCACTTTTGAGTAACCTCAAGTGTCATCAGTCATTTATACATGAAAACCAGTGACAAATATGCAACCCTGAGTAACACTGAGATACGCTGGAAAGGTACCCATCTCTAGCACTTGCAGCTTTTAAGAGAGCAAGATGTAAGTAGTAGTTCATTAGTAATCTTTAAACATCTAAGCGTTTGCATAGGGTGCTTGTAAGATGACTGTTTATAAATTTGTTTTTCCTAAAAGGGTTTCAGTTTATTAGATAAACATCCAAGTCAAGAATGTCTTTGTAAAAAACCAACACAGTAGGAACAGGTTCAAGGACCCCATCCTGCCCATGGCAGGATGTGCACGTTCATAAGGCAACAGCCCCAGTGCTAGAGGTGCAGGGTCTGGCATGCAGCAGATGTGCAGAGAGATTCTAACTGCATCTCCCATGCTTGGTGTTCTACAGCAGAACCTCGAATTCTTCCCCTCTACACAACTCTGTTGCCTTCAGCTCTATTCCCTGAGGGCTGGGTGGCTGTTGGCTCAGATGTAGCCATGCACACACTACTTAGGAAGTATCCTGTGTAGTACACTAATGTGAAGAGCTTGTTAAATTCTAAGTAATTAACTTCCCAATGTTTTACATGTGATCTTTAAGGTTTATAGAAAAGTTCCACATGCAAATGAGTTATGCAATGTGCAGTCTTTGTTCTGGGAACTTTCTGTGGGAGCAAATGTGGGCCAGTAACAGATGGTGGAGAGTTACACCAGAGCAATGCCTCTGCTCACTGCCAGTGCTCCAACAACAATGGCAGCAGCAGGGCCAAGAGATTTTATTTTTTCTATGTAAAAAGTATGTGGGTCATTGTTAAAAATGAACCCTACAGATGAATGGAGTCCTTTATTTAATCTGGATGACAGAAATCCTGAAATAGAATTGTTTTTCATCTGGAGCTTGAAAAACAAGTTTTATTACCCATTCTTATAAACCTTAGGAGATCTTTCTCCTTGGAAAGGTCACAAAAAGCTAGGGATTTTTTAGCACTTTCTAATCATGGCAGCTGATTTCCCTGTTGCTTGAGGGGCTGAAGAACTTTATGACACATGTGGCAAGCAAGGCACTTTTTATTTGGGACATGGCTGTTACTGCTGGCTCAAAGCAACAGCCACAAAGAGATGGGTTCATCTCCCTGAAGAGCAGCTGCATTGCATTAAATGAACCCAAGGACTCTGTTCTAGTGCCCTGTCTGCCACCACAGGAACTGAAAAATACACGTTTGAAAATTCAGTTCTTAGCTTTTGCAGCAGAATTTAACTGCTGCCACTTCTGCCAGTTTCTGCCCTTGACGATCAAGACCAAAGTAATAAATAGAGAATGTGAACAGCAAGTATATTCCCCCCAAAGACAGGAAAGCTACTGGGATCTGAATTAAAAGGCAGGACTTGCTCCAGGAAGCCTCTGACCATCAAAAGGAAGGAAGCAGCCCAAGTGCTGCTTTGGGAGAAAACTGCAGAGGAAAGGACAGAAAAGTGACGGATACAGAAGTCATTGCGGCCATCACTGTAAGTTTTCAAATGTGACTGCAGAGAGCTTGTTAATCTCATCTAGGCTTCCTGTCCCACAAAAGGTTGGACCAGATGATCTTTCAAGGTCCCTCTCAACCTGGGTTCCTCTGTGACTCTAAGCAGGAGCTCAATCAAGCTTCTCCCCTCCCCATGGCCCTTTCAGAGGTTCAGAGGAAATGGCATTCTGCTCTGATGGGAAAGCATTAACAAACACAGGCATACTTTGTCATTTTACTGTTCAGGGTACAAAGTAATTTCTACCTCCAATTCAGGAGCTCTGTCATTTTTGTAGAAAGTAAAGATTTAAAAAATACACTATATTTTTCACAAAGACTAATCAATTACAGCAAAACCAGCATCACTTGCAACTATATCAATATTATAAGGCGCTTCAAAAGTGCTGTAATGCCATTTAAAATTACACATATTCCTTCAATATTTAAAATAATTTTAGCAAGGAATAAATGAAATGCAGCCTGAACTAAAGTGTATTCTATCTTGTATCACAGTGGCAATCCCAAGCCAGAAGTTGTACGTCTTGGTCCAGACACAGTTTCATGTGTAACAGGATCTCACCAGCCAGATCCCAACTGCTTTAGTGCTGCTAGTGACAATTAGTTTTTTCATGAAAAATGTCTGAAGCAGTTTTGGGTATTCAGTGGCTGCAGGTATACTTGTTTCAGATGGAGACCCAGTTTCTGAGTCCTTAGGTCTCAAGAGTTGGGATGTTAAACAATCCTTGCCCTGTTTCACCATGCTCAGTTTTACAAAATAAATATATAACACAATTGTATCTTTAAATTGCTACCATATTTCATATTACTTCTCTAGGAGCTTGCTAAAAGTCTCCTGGAATATAAGCTACTTTTTAATAATCATAGAAGACTATGCCTTCTTGATGAGAAACAAATACAGATCAATCCTCTACTTCTCTTAAAACAATTGCCTGGATTTGAGTCAAAGCAAGTATTCAATTACAAATATTTGCTTAGAAGTGAGCTGCCTTTGAGATGCATTATGGACACGTTTTCATTTTTAATACACTCAGAGTTCTATTAAATTAATAAATAAAAACCAAGTTACTTTTGGATTTTCAAATATTCAAGTATATTTCTCAGAAATATTTATATTAAAATGGTCATCTGTCAAAGCATACCAAAAGAGGTGCCCACCCCAAAAAAATTTAGCTTTTACTCACAGTATACATACAGATGTAATGGCTGTTTGACTTGGCAGTTACACAGACACAGGCATACCATGCTGAAGGAAATTACTGAAGTCTGCCAACTGGAGGACAGTGGAGCATCCATTTGGCAGATGTTTATTTCCTGTGCTGCTCACCAAGCCATAGTTGGCATGTACTGAACCCTAGGGAATGTAACTTCAAACAATAGAATAAGAAATGCAGGCAACTTCCAACAGGAGGCTATTTAAAGAGGGTATCCTTCTTTGAAAGCCAGCAATACTTCAGAGAAATGGATCCATTATTGTGGGCAAAAAGCAGTTCTTGATTCCAGAATACTTGCAGGTAGCAGAACTCCATTTTGATAGGAATTTATATAAAAGATTTAACAAGAACAACAAAATACCAAGTACATAGTACCCAAGTCCCAACAGAGTTCGTGTATGAAAAGAGATGGATCTGTTAGCTTTGGAAGCAGCTTCTGCGCTTCCTCCACTCTGTTGGAGACTTCTTTTAAATCTCCAGCAGTAGGTCCAGCTCTTCCATAGGTACCCGCACTCTCAATTCTTTTTCAGTCATTAGATCGAGCGTCTCTTGCAGATCATCAGGGAAATACTCTACTGCATCCATATAGAGCACCTGGAAAGAACAAGAACATTTTCTGTGCTACCTTTCTAGCAAGAAACACAGTATAAAGAAGTAAGTAGACAGCAACAACTCCAGAGCAAGAACATAAGAAATACCATGTGTTCTTTAAAGTCATACAAACAGAATTAGTACTCTTACAGTGACAGGCAAGTAAATGTTTAATCAAGTCTTTTCCAACTCTTACTGGGTAACTTTATCCAAAAAGATAAAACGGATGTCAAGAGGCACTGGAGCATTTGCAGCATATACAGACATTACCTGAGGTGCCAGGTTCCCCTCAGTAATTTTTAAATATTACTACATAAATAATTTTTTATTTGGCTATGTATTTCTGATACTACCATGCTCATGATAAAAGTCTGAAAGACTCAATCATTTCTAGATCACACAGGATTTCTTACTGCTGTGCCTTAATACAATGCCTTTCTGTCCTGAAACACAAACAGCATTGACTGCTGACCATGTTTCCATTCAAGATGCATCTTTTATTTGAAGAAAATCTTGACATTACTTCCTCAGAAACCTCTCTTTTCATTTGCATATAGCTCCTTAAAACTACTAAAGATTAACTTTTTTTTTTCAAATACAGAACCTCAAAAATTAAAGTATGATGACAAGTTCACCTGTTTTTTCTGCTTACCTTTGCCCAAGGGCAGTTTTGAAGGGCTTTATAAAACAATCCTTTACTTTTTTCTTTTTTTCCTAGTGAAGCCTGCGTGATAAAAAAACATACTTCAGTGTAGTAATAGCTGAAATCCTGAAACAATTACTTCTGAGACAAAGGACTGCTAAAAAGCTCAATGTTCTTCTGCTGAGAAATCCTTTTTATTATAAATTGTGGTAGCTATGCAATTTGTCAGGTTCCACTCTTCAGAGGTCTTTAAGGAGTTTCGGGGCTTTACTTGTAAGGTAAGTGAGAGAACAGGGACTCTTGACTATTCAAAGGAACCCGGACAGACCAAGAGCAGAGTATGTTGCTTTGGCCACTGCTCTTGATTTTGTATCAGGGACAAACCTGCTGATGGTACAGACTCTCACCATCCAGATGATTACTGAAGATTACTGGTCCCAGTATCAGTCCCTGGGTGCAGCACCAGTGGCTGGCCTGCAGCAGGAGTTCACGCTGCTGACTTAGAGCCTGGCCAGGGTTAGAGTTCAGCCAGGTTCCATCCCATATCCCTGTCCCCTTACCTTACCCATGTTTCAACAGCAAAGAGAGAACAGAGATCTACAGAACTTGGGTAATACTGACCAATCACAATTTCTTCTATGACTATATCTGAACACTTTAATGTTTCTAATTCATTTTGCTTCTCTAAACAATGTTATTCCAAGCTATTACTCTAACAGTATTTTCCTCCATCTTATTAGCATCCAGTAAAAACTCCTTGTTGTTCTTTTGGAAAAGGTATTTTCTGTGAATGAAGCACTAATGATAAAATACATAATGGGTGATCTTTAGCATTTGTGCATACTGGGGTGTCATTATTAGTTTGTACAGAATAACAGTAATTCAGTTTCTGTACATTCTTACATACAAAGTTGTATAAAACATTTACAGGTGTGTATTTGTGTAGAAATGGTCACAATCAACAGTCCCACACAAGAGATCTTCTCAAACACAAAACAAGATCTCTCCTTCCCCTGCTTCCTCTCTATTTCATGGCCTTCTCACTGCTGATCCCCTTCTGACAACTTATTACACAGGGGATGTGAACAGAAGAGTAACACTGGGGAGCAAAAGTTATTACTTGAGTGTTTTCATCTTCCATATTGTACTTTGGAGAAGCAAGAAAACCAAGATGGCAAAGCTGACTTTATGAAGTTGATTTTATCATGGGGAACTATGGAAGAAAAAAACATTATTGCTTTTCAGCATTAAACTGCAATGCCAGTTAACATAACCTTTATATGCAGCTTTTAAGATTCACAAGACTGTCAAAATGAAGGCAAGTTATAGAAGCTATAGCTATGTTTTGCCTACTGTGCGTTTACTTTGCATATGAACTGCACCTCAAGTGTTGAGGGAGCTGGCAGATATCACTGAGAGGTCACTCCTGGCAATCTTTGATTGATTGATCACAGCAACTGGGAGAAGGACCCAAAGACTGAAGAAAGTAAAACATCACTCCTGCTTTCAAGGGGAAGAAGATGTACCCAGTGACCTACAGGCTGGTAAGCCTCACCTTGTACCTTGGGAAGGTGACAGAGCAGCCAACCCTGGAAACCATTTCCAGGCACGTGAGTGAAAAGAAAATGAGCAGCAGACTGAATTCCCTAGAAGTCATGGCTGACCAACTCAATAAACCGCCATGATGAAATGACTGGCCTAGTGGATAAGGGGGAGCAGTGGACATTGTCCATCTGGACTTCAGTAAGGCCTTTGATACTGTCTCCAAGAGCCTCCTACAAAATAAAACAAAACTGATACTCATCTTCTTACCATAAAGTTCAAATACATTCTCCATAGCAGTGGACAATGGGTACCATTTTCACTCTGAACTGCATGTTCAAATAGAGCTACAATCCGATTTGTTAATCCAGTTTCAGGAATAGTACAATGTATTTCACCAACATCTGCCCTGAAACACAGAGAGAAGAAACAACAGTCCTTTAAACCCAAGCCAAGGGACCACATCTGGGTAAGAAGGAGTAAAGAAGGATGCACTGTATGTTCACAGCACCATATATAGCCAGGTTTTTGTAATTCATCCTATAAACTCAATGCTTATGCCAGCTTTTTAGCACTTGCTAATGTAATCAACACATTTCTAAATAGGAAAATTAGGAAAAAATATAAATTAAGTATTTTTGTGAAAATTCATGTAGCAAATTCAAAAATCATTTCTCTTTGAACATGATAATCCACTATCATATGATCTTAAATCATCTTTGCCTACCTCCAAGATTATTTATCCTTCTAAGCTTGGCAGAGCAGCTCAAAAGAAATTTAAGTGTGGATCAGCACATCTTCTTGTGGTGCCTAGGTAAGTTTGTTCAAATTTACCCCTCACTTTTGTAAGGCCATACCTTGGTCTTCGATCAAGGTCAAAATTACAACTCTGGATTTCAATCACAGTTACAACAGTCATTTTCACCCAGAGATTCAAATCCCTAAAGTTCCAGGCAGAACACAAAAGCAGGTATGTAGTTTTCACCAAAGCACTGATTTCCTTCATCAGCTAATACAGACTGACTTACTTTTGTGCTTGAGCTTGAAGAAACTGACTGGAGCACTGATGGCAACATCATTTGCCTGTGCATGTTCTCTCAGCCTGCCAGCTTGTTCCACTCACCATTAACACTTGGCTCCTAGCCTCTTTTTTTTATGTGTCTTTGAAGTAATTTTCCCTCTCAACCTTTGCCATGAGGGAAAATTATGAAACCTACTCTGCATGTAGTCAAACATTTGAAGCCTTGTACCTAACAGCAGCTTAAAAATGTTCCCGTTTTACCCTTCGTGTTCATTTTTTCATCTGAATTCCATACACTTAAGCAGAAATACAAACCAGAATATCAGTCAGACATAGAACAGACATTTTCTTATTTTGTCACAACATCACAAAACATTGGTTTTATGCATGACTGACAGGCCACTTATCTCCCTGTTGCAGTAGTTCAGCTCTCCTCTTGCAACACCCAACTTGTCCCTTGTAAATATAATCTATAGGAAGGGCTTTGCTAGCAGTGACCAATCTGGAAAGGAACTCAGTGTCACAGAGAAAATAATTCTGAAATTTTCAGTTCCAAGTAACAGTAATGAAAACCTATCATAATGTTCATCTGAAATTAACAGTAAATCAAAATACAATACTCCTTTACATTTGGTGGCTGTAGAATTCCTGTTACAATTTAGGATGACACAGGCTAACAGCTCAGGAACATCACTATCATGTCTGAATGCCTGCTGCCAGCCTGCAGCTATCAAAGAAGTGGATGCACCATCATTTCAAAGTATGCTGGCAATTATGTAATTTTACCAAGTGTGAATTTTGTGAGCTTACAGCTCTGTAAAACTTCCAGGTAATTGTTTTCTAGAAATCTGTTGCCATGTGCAGACACAAACAAGCTGTCAATGTCACTGGAGATCTGTAGGTAGCAGAGGATAGGTAGCTCCAAACAATGAGAAGACAACAGTTAAGAGACTTAAGCTCTAAGAATGGACACATACCTCGTTCCCTGTATGTCCTACCCTCTCCTTTCTCAGGAGCAAAAAATCTGAGCCCAGACTGCTCTGAATTCATGGAATTTCCAGCCTCTTCTACCTAGTAACAAAAACTAAACTCTCAAGGACTCACTATGGTAACAGATCTGCCACAACTGTATTCTGTGATTCAGGAGTAAAGTAGGGCAGCCAGCTCAGGCAGAAACTGCAGCATAGCTCTGTATTATGCTCTTAATTACTGGAGTACTAAAATGCAGCAGTTTCTAAGTTCACAGTGTCCATCTTAGCTATCTAAGCAGGCTTAGTTATTTAAAAATTCCTTAAAGAAATGTGTATCATCGTGATGCTAGTAGCAAGTAATCCAACAAATTCAAACACAATCTGGCTCAGTAGAAAGGACATAAGGCTATCACCCAGGGCTTTTATTCTGTTCAAGATTTTGCCACTGACTCCCTTTTCAGCCTCGAACAAAAGACCTCCAGCTACAGCTTCTTCATCTGCAAAATGAGAACTGCGATAACATTTCTCTCCTCTGTTGAGTGATTAGAGATACTCAAAAAGCATAATTGTAAGGAGCTGCAAGGCGTTACCTCTGGACCTTCTCTGTGAGTTTTTTTCTCATCTGCTCTGCTTGGATTGCAAACAGCCACGGCTCTAAAGAGTTAGCAGACCTTGTGACACTATCAAAAAATCTTCGTGCTTTGCTGGCACTGTGAGACTTCCTTTGGATGTGGATGTATGACCTCCAAAGAGATTGGTTGCTAGGATACCGTTTCAGAGCCTCCGTTAGTGCCTCTCGCAGGGGATTCAAAGGATAAACACTAATTTTCATGTGGAATCTCAGTAGATTTGTATGCAGCAGTGTGACAGCTTCAAGAGCACTGGGAAAATTCAAAATGCCAAAATTCTCTACAGGATTTTCATGTTTCTGTGAACCAGAAACTTCAAGTTTTTCTGAAGCCTGTGTATATATTAATACTGCAGCATCAATCCCAACAGTCAAATACTGGAACAGTGCATAACAACCAACCAGGTTAACCAGCTGATCAGTATCCTTGACCTGATCCTGATCAGAAACTGGTGCTTTACTGAAATAATCTTGCAGTGCATGCTCGTATGTTTTACGAGCTTTCAAGACGTTCACAGGTAACACTTGTCCACTGTAGGGCACATATAGTCCATTTTCAGTCAATTTGGTCAATATATGAACAGCCCGAGACGTAACAGCTCCTTCTACACTTTCTAGCAGTTCCACCTCCAGCTGAGCGTAAAGCAGGCTGAGGCTGCAGAGCTGGGCACTCTTCAATCCTCCTGCCCCTGCTGTGCCAAGAGCTGTGTCAAACACCTTCCTGGAATCATCTGTGTTACCAAGCAGCCATTCTAGGTAGGCATAGAGTTTCCAGAGAGAAAGGTTGTTTCGGTTGTCAGGTGCTTTAAGGAAATTCTTGGCCAACTTTTTACTCTTCCTGCCTTGTGCTTTTAGCTTCTTTTTCTTTTTTGCTTGGAGACACTGAATTACCTGCAGGGAAAAATAATCAGCGCATATTTTGAGAGGGATGGAAGCAGAAAGGAGCAAAAAAAAAAAAAACCCCACCCCACCTCACAGCAATTTTTAATAATATAATTATTACATATTATCATATAATAACATTTATGCAAAAATTAAAAAATAGTTTGCTGCAGGTATGCCGCTCTTTAACAGGTACTGAAGGAAAGGGGGATTTGGTTTTCTTTTTTTCCCCCCTTGTGCAATCTTAACTTGGATTTCCTGATTTGAATACTTAGTCCTGCAAGACAACTTTCACCAAGATTTTTTAAAATTCAATATAAACACTAATACAGAAGAAAGCCACACGTCACAAAACTGATTATATGCAGCCTCCTCATTACCTTAGATATTTCATACTGTAGCCAACAAATGGCCAGGTTAGATTTTTCCTTTCCTGTAAATATCTGGGACAGAACATGGAAGACATTCTGTATGAACTCCTCTCCTTCTTTATAGTGGCCTATCTGATGTCTGCCTCGTGACATTGTATCCATATGACCAATACTGTTGAATCCAGAAAGTGGGAAATCAGCAGAAGTCAGCGGTTTATCATCATAAAGCACACTGTCAAAGATGTTATTTTCATCCATGGCAATATAGAGACTGGAAGGAAAGAGTTTACTTGTACATGGAACTCCCAGGAATTGCAAAAAAGAGTACAATAGTTGATGTTGAAGCTTTGGATTAGAAAGACGGATTAAAGATGGTCCAAGATCATCAAATAACACCTAAAAAAATCCAAATTGAAACAAATTCCATTAATTTATGCAATCAAATAAAAGCAGCAAATCTATCATTTATGTAAATAAAGAACCTTTTCAAATCAGTAGGATTTAGAATTACCATTAAATGCTATCAAAATGTCATTCAAATTTAAAAAAAAATGGACAAGTTCAACAAGCAATCTGTTTTTCCAGTCAGACTGTAAATCTGCTATCAAGAGATTTCTTCGTCTGTGAACAACAAAGACTTCCATAGAAAACTTAGAAAATTAAGGTCTGGAAGATTTTATTCTTAGGCCTTTTTACACATAATAATTTGAAAATCAATGTCTGACTTGATCTATTTCCCAAGGAATAAAAAAATATCCAACTATCTGACTTGAAGGCAATGAACCTTTTGTTTATTTAATGCACATCTCTTCTTAAACACATTTTTGTGAGATTTCTCCACACAGATGACAGGAATCACTGAACAGCAAAGACAGACTATTTGCCTGCAGACTTTCCAAAGTTTACCATGAGCTTCCCATGGTTTTCAGAAGTCTCAGCACAAAACCTCAGGCAAATTTTTAATTTAAAAGAAAAAAATCTTTTTTCCAAACGAAGAAAAGTATTACTGTTCTAAAATATCCACGAATACGGCAGTGAATTCAAATTAAAGGATAACTAGTCTTATAATCTCCCCTTGTTCTATTATATCACAGTGACCTGTCTTTCTGGATCTTCACAATCTTCTTCAGTTTCCTTTTTGGTTTTGTCCGGCCTCCAAGGTAACCAGTGCCTTGCCTCACGGGAATATTCAATATCCAACCAAATATGCCACTTGGGAAGAGTTTTATCTTTTATTTCTTGATCCTCATCCAGATCTTCATCGTCCTCATCATCTAAAATCAAATCAATATATACACACACAAAATTATTAAAGAAAATTATCCCACCAAATCCAAAGGCCAGGCATGACATACACTTGAACTACTTTAAATATAGTATTAATAAAAAAACACACAAGACATAGCTGAGATCTTCCACATCACAGTTCTGAGTTTTGACACCAGCTCTGTAAGAATAGGAAGGTAGGAAGCTTCCAAACTTTTAGAAGATGTGAATCAGTGTCAGCACTCAGCCTTTTTCACAGAGGAGAAAAGAAAACACTGACAGGCTGTGGACCACTTTTATCAACAGCAATTTGCAAGCAAAAGCCAAGAGTCAATCATCCTTTTGTGTAATTTAGATTCTTCACTTCATACCTGGGCATAAGATTTCAAGTATGCTCTATGAATACTATGTGCAAAAAACATTTTGAGAAAACCGCGGTATATTAAAAAAAATGATACTTTAATATTAAACACTGCAAAACAAGTTTGGCCATGCCGCTTTATACTAAGTGGTATTTTCAACATTTTAGTTAATGTGCAATTGAAACAACCCATGAAGCTACACACACACAACAGGAAGTGCTTAACCACATCCCACTTTGATGATAACCTTTCTGGACTACTGGATAAAATTACAGCATTTTTCCTCCGACAGCAATACATTCATTCTGTGCAGAAACTGATGAGCACCTATAGGAAACGGGAAAGCTTGTAGAGATGTTTCTTTTTTATTGCTGAGGAAAACAATAGCCTTCAAAATTTAATGGTTGCCCTCATCATAAAAATCAAGCCATTTCTCAAGCACCTCCAAAGTCTTGATCCTGACGTCTGCCATTAATTAGGTGAAACACTCCCAATCCCAGTTCTTCTTGGATTTCAGGTAAAAAAAACAGATGGTTGCAAGATTTTTACTCTCTATATTTTTGTGATCAATAGTATCTCCTTTAGTCAGCAACTCTATGGAAAAAGACAGCATTTCCACAATCTAATCAAAGTTTGAAGAAACCTGGTAGTTTTTAATGAACACACTCAACTGAAAATTGCACCTGAACTTCAAGGGTTTACAGACAGGGTATATATCAACTGGTATATACTGGAGCTGCCCAAGACTGGCAGTGGTCCTCTTCTCTATACTGAGTCTTCTAAATTTGTGAACAAAATGTCTAGAGCCATCAAAAATGAAACTGCTGACCTCAGTTAGGGGCCAAGGAGATTCCATCTTAATCCAGGGACAAGGGAGGCACATAATTATCTTTCAGTTCTTTTGTTTACTAAAAGCAGACCCAAACTCGCTTCATCAGAGTTGCTACAGCAGGAGCAGCAAAAGCAAAGACAGCTCATCTTTGGTCAGACACATTCCAGCCTCCTGCTTCCCTGCAAGCTGTATCTGCTTGAGAAATAGTCCTTGACATGAACAGAAGTGCTGAAGACCACAAGACAAGGTGAGGCTAAGCAGCAGGGAGTGTTTTCTGCATCCCTGCTCTTCCAGAAGCGCTCCAGCCAAGTGAAGACACAATTCCTTCATTTTCTGCATCACAAAGAGAAAGGAAATGTTTTCCTCCTATTTTAGCTATACCTTTGCTTGAGTAACTGAAATCCATTCCAGAAATAGGATCATAAATCTAGGTATCCTTGAGGCAACTGTCATCCAATAATACAAACCCACCTCACCATACTAATATGATGAAAGGGTCTTAAGGGAAGTAGCTTCCTTTCACTTCTGACAGCCAAGAATCTCCACCAAGTACTTACACCTCTAGCTTTTTCAACAAAGTGGAGGATATGCCACTCTCCTCTAGTTCTCATTGTAGGAAGGACAACAATGTTCTATAAACAGTATTGTACATGGAACATGCAACACATGCTACTCCTTGTGAAGTAAGATATTTATTTATTTATTTATTTAATAGATATATAATGTGTATATATATATATAAAATATATTATCTTGGTATCAGTAAATATTTTTTAAAACTTGTATGCAAAAACATGCCAAGAATCAGATCACATCACTCTAATCAAAACGTTTAGATGAACACAGACATATACAACTACACATATTGAGACACATACCAGGCTTAAGAACGACCCAGCCACCCTTTTCTTGTTGGTGCATCCATGCTTTCCAGCCTCTTGCTCCTTTTTCTCCAATTCGTGGTTCTCCACTATCCCAAAAGGGTTCAAAGAATTCCACCTATTGTTTTCAACAGGACCAACCAAAACAAAACATATAGAAAAATAGTTTTTGCTGTTGTACAGACATTATCTCTGTCAGCTTAGGTTTCTCAGACCCTATAAGCACGTATCTGGATGTAATTTCTGTATTTAAAGACTTTGTTAGATACTGCTTAAGATTCAGAAGGAACAATTGAGTACTTCAGTTATGGCTGTGGCACATAAGGACTGTCATCAACTCTTCTCATGAAAATAAAGTTTGTTTTAAAAGGTAACAGGCTTTAAATAAAGCAAAATGCTTTTGTGCCTACAGTCCCTTATAGATCTTTCAAGGATAAAGATCCAAAGTCCCCAGGGTGTGGCTTTCAGAACCCAAAACTCCCCTACTCCCTAACTTCTATCTGGCTAATGGAATGATAACTCAAATCACACACCTGTGGTCAAATCAAAATGTTACAGCTGCACATAAATATGACTGGACTAAAGATAAGAGGACAAAGATCCATAAGGACTTGAATCTTTCAGGTTTAAGGGTGGCCAAAAAGGTCAGGGCACTTTGCAGCGAATCACAAGGTCAGGGTTCTAGTCCTAGTGACTTTGTCACTGCCAGTGTGCAATCAGTCATCCCTAGATTCATCAGTTCCTCCTCTGCTTTGCGTATCCTAAGCTCTAATGACAATCTCTCACTTTTACCAAATGCTTCTGGTGTGTACCAACCCTTGGCTTGGACATCAAGATGTGACTGTTAATACAAATACTAACAATAAAATTTACTCCAAGAAAAACCAAGCATCAACACATGAGAAAACTCCAGGCTTACAGCAAACTGCAAAATATAATTCTGCTCCTTGTGGATTTATTCTATGCTGCAAGTGAGAAAGTGAACTGTGGAAACAGTACAGAAACAAGTAATTCCAGACTGAGTCATAACACTTGTGTAAGACAGCAGAATGTGTGATCAGCTGGAAATCTGGCATTTTCCTATTTTCAAGAACTGCACTTTCCAACCCAAACATGGTCCTATCGAATCAAGGTTCCTTTTCATCCTGCTCTAAGATTTTTTAAATATTACAGGTAATCATGCAGTTTTTCAAATGATTAGAACTGTAACTATGTATCTGTGCAACTACACCAAATCCTTCTTGATAGCTATGTCTGAACTCTATATTTTAGCTCTTTAAGAAGACACTGCTATTTTTTTATCTGTAAGAGTGCTCCATTTGTGGCTAACAGTATCAATTGAGAGAGCAAGAACTGGAGTCTGAGTTTCCAGGGAACACAGTGAGGTATCTGAAGCAAATTCAATTTTTACCCTCTACAGTAGCCCAGCTGCCTAAATGGTGGCCTCTCTACCACTCATTAAAAAGGAAACAGTTCTTAACAGTTCAGTGGGATCATGCTATCTGCATCTAAATATTAACTTCCTTATTATTAGTGGGGTGCACGTGCAACGTTCTCCTGAACAAATTAAGAGAAAAAGTGATTTAGTGCTTCAATATTTACCATTATAAGCTGAACAGAATCTCATGGGTCAAATAAAAGGCACTTGAAAGTATGAAAGTGTTCTGAATGTAGCCATCTAAGCCATTAATGGCAACAGGTAACAGAGAACCTAAGAAACTTTTGCAAAAGCTGTCTGGATGGGAAGATTTTATGTCCTATCAGCTCCCTCCATCATCAGTAGCAAAATAACAGCATTTTGGGGGAAAAGAAGCAGGGCAAGTGCTAACTAGACACAGACATTGATCAGCTAGCTCATTTTTTTCCATTTTTAATTATTTAAAAAGATATGAAACAACTGGTTATCACACTTCTATTATATACAGTAAAAGTAGCCATTTGGCCTATAGTTCTAGAGGACCCCACAAGCATTTTTTCAATACAAGCATCACCTCAAAGAACCTCTAAGTAAGCTGCTATCCAAAATATTTCCATATGTCCTTAAAAATTCTTCAACATTTTTCTGGTACAGCATTTTCCGTAATACGTAAAGACACACACCCATTTAAATGGAAATTGCTACCTGTCCCCTTGTTGGCAGATCTTTTACACTGTCAGGTTTAAAGAAGGTGAAGTCAATCAGAGCCTGAAACAAAGACACTGCTTTCTCAGAATGGCCAGCCTGTCTCAGAAAGTGGCACTGCTGAATAAATATAGCTGTAAAGAAAAGAAGATAAATTTTTAGTATTTCAAATTTTGTTGCAAAGTATTTTATTACAGCCCACAAATATAAAAATACATACACGACATGCCGTAGAACATAATTGTTTTGGAACACTATCAAAATTCAAAACATGGAGAGTAAACAGCATAAATGCATGTCAAAATTGTCATCGTTTAATGAACTTTAAGACTGCTCACTTTAAATGTACCAAAGAGATGACTTTTTATTCATGCCATACATGCACTGTCCTTACTGATGGAAAGTTCAGACACAGTGGTCTGAACTTCACCGTGCCCAACATCTGTCAGTGTGTCACAGCCCTCTCTGAAGATGCTGGGTGTAATCACAATGCACACAGGGGGGTGACAACAAGAAAAATCCTTTTTGCCTCTGTTTTGCATGAGATATTTACACTGATAATATGTTGGCAATATATAATTTTCACTGCAATTGTCATTATCCCTACTGCACATTGAGCCTCAGTCTCAGCTTAAAAAGGGAAGCAAAGTCCAAGTGTTTCTCTTCGTATTTTGCAACAAGAGTCTTCAAAGAAAGAGTTAAAGTAACAGGTATTATAAACACCTCCATTATGAGGCAGCTCAAGGATATTTCAGTGATAATCACTCCAAATTACACTCTAGTCTTAACACAACAAAAACTGTTCAGATTGCTTTAAATCATGATTTAAAAAAAAAAAAACCCAAGCCCATAAAGACTTAAACAGATCACTGACAGCCGAGAAAGCAGTAAATCAGTTCTTTAAATACTACTGTTCCTTCACTAAACACATTGGCTTTGGAAGGTTTTAAACAATCCAAATATTTAAGTGTCTAGATAGGTTGGAAGCAACTGCTCTTAATCATCATCTTATATTTAATACATGGGAAATTATTTACTCCCTTTATCTGAATATAGACATATATCAGATGTATACACATAAAAACATGAATTCAGATAGAATATACAAACTAGGCATTTAATCCAGTTTTTTCTGCAAAGTCAGTGATTATTCCTGCTAGCAAAGACTGGGATTTCTGAAGATATTTAAACAACGAAAACAATTACTAAGTTTATAATACAGTCTTCCCAAGTATTTTAACTAATTTAGCCACTGTGTCAAATTGACACTGAAAAAATTGTCCTTTACTACTCTCCCAGCTTCAGAGATGAACTTAGATTAAAATACTCTGAATGCAGAAAATGCCTCATCAGGATTTGCTGCCAAACTGGTGCCAAAAATAAATTACAGTAAAATTTTCTGCATTTTAAAAACAGAAGAGGTATTTGAAGAAATGCAAAGACCAGCATTTTCTTTGTGGCAAAAACTGAAAACAGCACGAATATATGCTTAATTCAGTCCATGATGCTAAGACAGGACTGCAGCTGAACTGACCTAGAAGATAAGGATGTTTCTCCCCATCCAGCAGATACATTTTGAAAAACAAGACTCCCTCTATACAGCAAAAATTAAGAATACTTTGTATTCATCTGCTTTATATTAACAGTTCCTAGTAAATGTAAAGAATCATAAACTCTTATGTCAAAATTTACCTAAAGGCTGATCTACCGTTTTAAAATCAGCTTTACCTTTTTAAAATTTTTCAATACTTAAAAAACCACCCATCTATTTCCGAGCAGATAGTACTGCATACTGAACACTAGATGGCACAGTCCCCTACCTTTTAAAATCAGAGCTCTTCCACTTTGTCCTTATCAAAGGTCAAAGGTTGAAGATATAAGCCTAACGTACATCACATCATAACTAGTTTGTGAAATATTCTGTATATTTATCTTAATGAACAAATTGGTAACCTTCCTAATAAGTACACTGTCAATTAAAACTCAGCCCAAGAATGACATAGTTGAGTCACTAATAAATTTCAAATCAAGAAGTCTCCCAGTGGAAATTTCTCTAATACTATAATTTAAATTTATTTAGAGGAAAAATAAAATACTTGGGATTGTCCATAAACAAATCACTATAGGCTTAAGACAGAACAACGAGAAGTTACTTGTGTTTCTGTTCCACTCGTGAATTTGAGTTCATTTTCATTTTATCTATGGATATTGCCAGCAAAAAAGTATTTAGAAATACATCCATCTAATATTAGTAAACTTGCTTAAGGAACTCTATTAAAAAAAAATTCTCACAGCAGTTACAAACTGCTTCAAGAGTTTGCATTTCATAAGTCACGTATGTTCAAATATGTGCAGGAAAACAAAACGAAAGAAAATCCTTCTTGTTTCCAAAAATAGATTCTGAATTGTCCTGAGAATCATTCATTGTGGTTAGTGCACAAAGTAACTGAAAAATTGGAAATCAGAGACAGCAGAAGCAATTAGAAGCTATCAGGCTGTACAATATCCACTGGCCAGCAGAGCACTTTTCCTCTGTAGCACTTTTTCCAGTGCTTGGTCCAAGATGAATCAGCCAAAGATCGTATTAATCTGAACGCCTGAAATTAAGTTAGTAACCCAGCATCTCAATCTTTAAGTCCAGACTGGATATTGCATAACATCATTGCTCCAACAGGAATTACAGGACTGGATAAAAACAAGATGTTTCTTGGACTATGATGCACATAAGAAAAAATGGACTCCCCCATAATAGTCTCTTTTAGACTGAAAACTAACTAAAAAAAGAAAAATCAAAAATATTCATGCTGACACTAATGTTTTCCCCTCCTCAATGTATTCACAGATTAATAATCACAATGACATGGCAAGATAAAGTAAAATTGAAATGGATAGGTTAAGTAATTTAGCTCCAAATGAATTTAAAGACTGTGCCAGGACTGAGCATGAAGTCATTTCTTCCCTGAATCCATTCCAGCATTCTAACTATCTGACTTATTTTTCTTCCAGGGATAATTATATAATAAATTATAAACTGGTAGATGTATGCATAGAAGAAACAACAAAGCCATGATCACGTGGTATTACAGCTTAGAATTTTCCATCTACAGACCAGGATTCTCAATGAAATTTCAGTAATGTTCCTCCTCTTTTCCGGATTAAAGTAATCAGTTGTAAAACTTCTGAACAAGAGATAATTTTTTTTTTCACAAGTCTCCTTTTTATAAAAGCACATCTCTTGGCTGTGGTTTTCCAGTCTTGACATTGTACTATAAACCACTCAGCACATTAGACTTTAATGGATGTTGTATCATAAACTCTCCTGGGGAAGAGCAGGATCTGCTATACCTATATTTGGTTGGAATATCTGCTTTAATTCTCAGCTAGGAAACCAGGATGCCAGGTGTTCTGAAGAGAAGCAAAGCTTCACACAATACACAGGAAAATCTGCTCTTAATGCAATTAGCTCCTAAGAAGACCAATCTGACCATAATATGCAGAAAGAACCTTACCCAGCATAGCTTCTTCCGTGCCAGGCAGCAGAGGATGGGATACCATGCTGCCATCCTGGACAGCTGCCAGTGTTGTCAAACATTTTCCATAGAGACTGTTGATCTTTGAAACGGAAAAGGTGGTGAACTGACTCTGACAGAAGAGAAGGTATTTCTTCCACATCTCCGGATTATTGGGATGTAAAAAAATTAGCTTCTGCCATTCTTTAATCAAAGCTGGTGGTTCCCAGAATTCTGCGCAAAGCTTCAGCCTGGCAAGTTTCAGATCAACATTACTTGGATTGCTTTCAATTGCCCTCTCTAAAATGGCCAGTTTCTTTTCCAAGATTAACTTGAGTGATTTTCTCCTTGATTCCTGCTCTCCCTGACTGGCATAAGGGCTAGGTCCTCTCATTAATTCATCCTAAACCAAAAAGAAACATCATTACAGCCTTAGGAAGAACGATCACTAGAATCACAAGAATGCTGACATACGTGAAGTTAACAGGTCATTCTTCACTTACTAAAGAGATACAGTTCTAAACAAATGAAGTTACAATATAATGTTCATGTATTTATGACTTATAAGCAACAAGGTCTGTTAGAATACAAACCTGAAAGGAAATAAATTCCATCCAAGCATTAATATCTCTTGGGTTTTCTCTGACTTTCTTGTTATATTCTTCCACTTTTGACATTAGAATGGAGTTCATGTTTATCCCAGGCTCTTGAATTGTTTGCTGTGCATTTACAGACTCATTGTCTGCGCTCTTGCACCCTTTTCCTTGTAGCCACACTGTGGTTGATGGATCATAAATCCCAAGAGGATTTACTTCTGTTGTGTCCGAAGAATCATCACTTTCCACTTGGGAAACTGGTATAAAAGCAGGTGGATCAGATGGAGAATTTTTATTACAAACAAGAATGCCATCTGTGTTCAGCATCTTCACATTGTTCTTTGTAAAGTAGCGCTCAGGTCGACTCTGTGCTCGCTTCTTTTTTGATGCAGAACTGTCCCAAGTTATACAGTGTTTTTTTGCATCTATGCCAAGACAGGACTCTCCTTTCCTTTTATACCTTGGAAAGGGAAATACAATTAAACATCTCCTAAAATACACATGAGAAAAGACACCTCCTTTTCAAAAGAAATACTTTCATGCAAATTAACCCAAATAATGGATGCTTAGACCTTCAAAAGCTTATGAACCTGGTAACTTTCTGCTTATTCAAGACTTCAACTTATAAATTCTTTCAGTGCCATCACACTTTTACTATCATACTAAGCTTCCTCTGAGGTTCAACAATATATGTCATACTCAAGAAGAAGAAAAACCTTTTTCATTCCCACCATTTTAAGCCACATAGACAAATATATTCTGGAGAAAGAACAACAAACTTTATATAGGGTTACTTAGATTAGATTATTTTAAACTGGAAATGACACCACTTGTTCAGTCCAGTAATTTCCTTCTGCATCCCTAGGCCTCTGTCCATTTTATATGCCAAAAAGTGGAGAGGGGTGTGAAGAGAAAAAGAGAGGCCATGTTCATAAAGGCCACAATAACCCAACGGATTAAGACAGGAAAATACCATCTTCAAATATTACCAAGAATGTAATTTCAGTGGCAGATATAGAGACATGCAATGCTAAAATAATATTCAAAAAATAGTTGATAATCCAAAGGTGATAGAAAATTTAAACAAATTATAACCAGGCAATTTTATTGCAAAGGCATAAAATGCTACAAAAATATAACCTATAAGTTCTCCCTCCTCCACAAATAATTATATACAGTATTACTGTATACACAGTAAACTATTTTCCTGAGAAAATCAAGAAGTGCACATACATAATGTACCAGCCAGCTGCACGCTCCTTTGGATGGGCTTCTGTATTAAAGCAAGGAAATGTTCTGAAGGGTCACCACAGTACCAGTAACTCACTATAGACATTTAATGTGCAATTCAATATACTAACATGAAAAGTAGCATTGTATAGGACAGTCACATTTTAGTACAATGTCTGGGTGAAGAAATCTGTTTGCTAAGAAAATACCTGTAGCTTTTTTTTTTTTTTTTTTTTTTTTTTTTTACACAAGGGTATCCAACTACTCAATTAAGGAAACCTCTTGACAAATCTAGTATGAAATAATCAATACCTTCACTTCCCTTTCAGACACAGAACAATAGAGACCAAAAAGAGTACTTGCCCAAAGACAATTAATAACACAAATTGGGATTTCTAGATGGCTCAGTAGTTTGCTACAGAGAATGTTTTTAAAAACAATGAAAATCACACACATTATACCCATTATTTCATGCCATCTTTTGCCTTTAAAACATTCATCCAAGAATTATAGAATGGTTTGGGTTGGAAGGGGCCTTACAGATGATCTTGTTCCAACCCCATGGGCAGAGACATCTTCCACTACATCAGGCTGCTCAAAGCTCCTTCCAACCTGGCCTCAAACACTTCCAGAGATGGGGCATCCACATCTCTGGGCAGACTATTCTAATGCCTCACCAGCCTCACAGTCAAGAATTTTTTTCCTAATATTCAATCAAAACCCATTCTTTTCAGTTTAAAACCATTTCCCCATGTTCTATCACTACATGCCCTTATAAATAGTCTCTCTCAATCTTTCCTGTAGGCTCCCTTCAGGTACTGGGTGGAGTCTTCTCTTTTCCAGACTCAACAACCCCAATTCTCTCAGCCTGTACTCAGAGGAGAGGTGCTCCAGCTCTCTGTGACCAACCTGGTGGCCCTCCTCTGGACTCACTCCAACAGGTCCATGTCCTTCCTGTGCTGGGAACTCCAGAGCTGGATGCAGCACTGCAGGTGGGGTCTCACCAGGGCAGAGTGGAGGGGCAGAATCCCCTCCCTTGCCCTGCTGGCCACCCCGCTTTGGATGCAGCCCAGGATACAACTGGCTCTCTGGGCTGCGAGAGCATATTTCTGACTCATGATCCACTTGCTCTCATCACTGCCCTCATCCACCAGCACCCCCAAGTCCTTCTTGGCAGGGCTGCTCTGATCTGTTCATCCCCCAGCCTGTGTTGATACCCAGGGTTGCCCTGACCCAGGTGCAGCACCTTGCCATTGTTAAATCGCATGAGGGCCCCCCTGCTGAGCTTGCTCAGGTCCCTCTGGATGTCATCCCATCTTTCAGGAGCGTTAACTGCACGACTCAGCCTAGTCTTGTCAAACTTACTGAGTGTGCACTTGATCCTTCTGTCCATGTCACTGCTGAAGAACACATTAGATAGCACTTGTCCCAGTAGAGACCCCATAGGGCTATCACTTGCCACTGACACTGGCACAACACCAAGCCAAATTTTGAAATAAGCTGCTCAGTCATCTTTTCTCATCTTCTATGTAAAAATTTGCACAGACTCAATGACAGTGTGGTAGTTGGATACCTATAGAGAACAGCGATCGGTACCTTGCGATGTCCCCACGGTACAAGGATTTGTAGGCCCAGTTTGCAGGGTCTGGTTTCTTGTCTATCCGGAAGGTGCCAGCTGTGGGGGCCTGGATATCATCAAGCCAAATAGAGCGACTGCTGGTAACATTTGATGCTTTCTTACCCTGACTGCAGACAAGGAGAAAGAGGATATTCTAAGCATTTGTGCACATATTCATCTACATAACCAAAGAAACATTACATTTCCGTAGTTCACAATAATTTAACTTACTCAAGGTCACTGTACATGATCCACTCTTGCAAAGTCAGTACCACGCTTTGAAAAAACCAGCTAGAAATACACTAACAGAACCATCAAATCAAAACACCAAAAGTCCTCGCACTTCTAAAAACTGAATTTATGATTATGAAAGGTAATACCCAGATTTAACCAATCAATCCAATCAACTGTTTGGCACAATATAATCCAAAAGCCACATATTACTACTCTCGAAATTTACTTTTGTCTTGGTAAGATATTACAATCAAGAAAAAGAATCTGTAAGAGGATGACTAGCTGTAATTATACCCGTGCATTTGATAAAAGAGTGTGTATCAAAGTGTTTTATGGATTACAGTTATATAAATGCTCTTAAGTGGAAATTGAGACCTGCCTCTGAACTGTAAATAACTATGAATTTCCAATCTGAATTCATGGTACAAATATGTGAGTTTTAGAGTCTTGAATAGTTTTCTAAAATTTCACAACACTTTTCACATTCAGAATAATTTTGTGGTTCAGGTTTCAAAACCAGTCATTTGAAAATTCAATATTCTCTCAGCATCAACAATTTTTGGAAAGTAGAAAAAAAAGACACCACGAAAGAACTTCAACACTTTTATTTGGACAAAGCACTGGCTGGCTAGCCCAACTTAGCAAACCGCTTATGAACCACATCCAGCCACCTTTCCAGCACAGATGAGTGATGGAGCAGAATGGGCTCAGCACCCAAGTAATTTTTACTGCTCTTCCTCACAGTCAAGGAAGCCTTAGCCCCCACAAGGCAATAAAAGTTCTCATATAGGAGGAGCCAAGTGTGGCTAAAGGTATCTGCAGTACCTCTGGCACTCTTCCACAGGGAAACAATGTTAGCTTGGCATCATCACATCCCACAAACCTGCGCTTTCAGCTCCTGATTAATCCCCCTTGAGGAAAGTACTAAACTGGGGGAAATTCAAAGACTTCCCAGACTACATCAGTTGTAACAACAATTCCTTAATGTCACCAAATCCTTATTCTATCCACAGGAGTAACTGCAGCGTGGTGAATTAGAGCCAGAGCTGCTGATGCCAAAGAAAACACAGGAACCAGGGATTCAGAAAGAGGCCAAATGGCTGCTCAAACCAGCAAACACGGTGAGAACCAGAAGGTGACTCACAGCCAACTGGACAGGGCCACCTCGAAAGGTTAAAAACCCAACAGCCTAAGGAAAGCACAGCTAGGTATGCCAAACCTGGATACTGGCTGCATTCACACAACCTCTTTAGCTGTTCAATGGTCATGATAGTCACTACATGGCTATCTTCTTAAAATTCTTATTTTCATAAAAAATGACATCTCCACTAATTACACAAGACTTTAGAGCTCCTGGACTTAATGAAGAAGATTTAACAAAACAATTTCAGTTGTTCAAATACTCATATAGAAATATTACAAGCAGAAAGCACGAAGCAAAATATATGGATATAAGAGAAATATTAAATCAAACAAGAAATTTTGTCTTAAAATTTACCAAAAAAAAGGAAATGTTAAATCTGTGAGCAGGAAGGTACATTATTAGGCAAACCCAGCCACATATTAAGATTTTTGCACTAATTAAGAATATTTAATGCAATCGCTCTCTAAACCCTCACAAAAGATCTGTGAAAGGAAACGAGATGGTTACAAAACTGAACATAAGCCTCTACATGACTTTAAAAATCTATTTCATAACCACCATACCATGCTTTTCTCTGTACAACAGCACTTCACTGAATATTTTAGTCACAGTTTTTAGATATGATTAAACAAGTGGCTCTAAATCTGTTTCCCTTGCTTTGAATGCTGAATAAAGGTTTAGTCACACAAAGCTTAGAAAAAGATGATCAGCCAGTGGTAAAAATTTCAGTTGAAGAAACAAGCACAAGAACACAATGAATTTACATCTTGCATAGTGTTAATATATACATACTTTGCTGCTGCTTCCTTTCCACTATTTTTGCCACTTCCTTTGTCCTTGGTGTGCTTAGTGTCCACATCCGATTCGCTGCTACTGGAATCCCCTTTGGTTTTCTTTTTTGTCTTCTTATTGTGGTGATGTTTTTTCTTTTTCTTTTTCCTTTTCTTACTTGTCTGTTTCAGACTCTCATCTGTATCACTCTCCTCTGACAACTCAGATCTTGAAGAAGTCCTGCTTGGAAAAAAGTATACACATTTATATATACCTATATAGCTAAGCAGTAAATCTGTTAAGGAATACCACTGTAAGAAAGTTCAGAACATTTTACTCTTTACCTTTACTCTCCCTGTATTTTTTTGGGAAGGCAGCAGTAACATATACAGCAAAAGTGATATAAATCTTCATTAAATCACAACTATATTTTTCAGCTGCTGAAATTATTGACAACCACTCTTAATGTTTTAATAGTCAAGGCATTTTGATGTGTGATCTGTACAAATATCCATCTGTTAACATTGCCAAATTAAAGAAGGTGACTGAGATGATGAAATTTTTTAGCTTTGCTAAATGACTTAGGTCAAGCTAAAAGACAGAAATCTTTCACTGTGACCTGCAAAAAAAAAGGAGTCTGAATTTTTTTCCCTGTTTTTTTTATGATTTACATAAGAAATATCAAAACTTGTTAAATCACTTCCAGATTAAAAAAGAAATCTACCAATCAAGAAATAATTTTTCATGACTACTCAACTAATGTTATCACATAATACAGTATAATGGAATAAATAACACTGTGTACAACAGACAACCGAGTTATTGAGAGATCACACAAAGGACACACAGTTTTGGCAAAACACATGTATATTACTGTACATACCATAAAATCTCCCATACTTAATAACCCAATGAATAATGGAGGTCTTCTCTAACCCTTAATTAAAGCACAAGCTCTTTTTAAACTTTTTTTTTCTGCAATCTTTTAATGAAAGAAAGGCGTGACAACTCTCAGTATTCCTAATATGTCAATAAAAGAAAATACTGTATTTCAGAAACAAGGCATCTCGAGCAACAGCCCTGACACAATTTTTTTAAGGACACTAAGGAAAAATAAACCAAAGAAGAACCATTAGCAGATCTTTAAAACAAACAAGCACACTTCTGCAAACCAAGCAAAGCAAACGCTCTCAAAACCACCAACTAGGTTGGAGCAATTAGTTTTTATTGAACTGAGATTCAATAAAACCAAAAAAACCACCAAAGCCAACTTGTTTTTATTAAATCAAGTACCCAAGCAATAGGCAAAAAACCCCCACCAAACAACAAACACCCAAACATTTTTCTGCACACTAGTTTTTGACTAAGTGCTTTTCAAAGATGAAATTAATATGGTGGGTTTATTACGTCATTATATCTGATGGTAACTTGCAAAATGCTTAGCTTTATGACATGGAAGTCCTAAAAAGATTTGAAGAAACATAATAGAATATATGACTGAAAAACAAAACATTGATTGCATTTCAAACACATAATGCATGTAAATGCATGTAAATGCAAGACTAAGTACAAAAAAATATGTACTCTGGTGTGCTTGGTATTATAAAGACATTCTCTATCATGACCACCAACAATTATCATAGACATAAGGCTTGTATCAAATTAAAAGTGACTAAGGTTTTGAACTTGACAACTAGAAGCTGACTGCATTCACTACTGAGTGCTAGTTACAGTGGAGAAAAGCCAAGTACAGCAACCAGTCCAGTGAACGTATTAAAACCAGTTCTTCAGCAAACGTGGCTGCTTAAAGCCCATTTCTGCAAAGGACATAATAACCCACTTCAGCTGACCAGCATGTTCTACAGCCACACTCAACTTGATGGATGTAATACTTCATTCGTTCACATCAGCAACTGTTTTTCAAAAAGTAGAAAACTCAGCTGTGAAACGGCTGATTTCTCTGGTTTCCACAGAGAAATCATAAAGATGATGTTTAATCTTTACAGTATTTCAAGGGTCACTTTAGACATTCAAAAGCTAATGAAGAATCATGATTGCTCAGTCCCCTCTCCATTCCAAAATAACAATCGTTTAAATGCAGCTCTGAGAAAAAGAAAATGGGAATGTCATTGCATACATATGATTTCTCATTATTTTCAGTTAAAAGACATGGAAGCATTATTCATTTTTTCACATGTGACTCAGTTCAGGCATTTTTAAATACTGAACACTAGAATGAAAAGCAGCTTTTAGCTGCTGAATTTCATCTCATATAACAAAAGACAAGCAGGACAAAGAAAGAGGCTATTTCAAAAGACACTGAAGTACACTCTACCTTGTTAATGGTGATTTTTCAGGAACGAGATTGGCAACTTCTGTAGTGCGCTGGTGCAGTAACAGTGCATCTTCTGCAGAGAAGCTTGGGTTACTAAGCCAGTCTAACTCTGTAGGTAAAAAAAAAAAAAAGTGAGATAAATACAAATTAGCTTCCTGTGCTTTTTTAAGTTGGAGGTTAATCTAGTCAGCAGACAGTTAAATTCACAGTAAATGTCACTAAGTCATATGCAATAAATGAGCATATTGGAAAGCCCTCCACGAAATTTGCATTTAGCTCATACTGAAAGAAGATTCCATGTTTAATACACAGCTCTGTACATAAAAAAATAATCTATCCAACATTCATTTCTATGATTTAAAAGTTCTAACTTATATATTTATAGACTGTATAAATTTGATGTATAAGATAATCTACTGTATCATAATAAATTTATTAATATATATCAGTGATACATTGATTTCCATAGACAGTATAGATTAGCTACATATTTAAAAAGTGAAATTAAAAAATAACAGAAAAGCATAATTAAACAAAAGGTATAGTTAAAGAATGCAATAAAGCTTATACAAACTAACCAAAGTGTACTTTACTGAATTTGTGGAAAATATTCTTAACACAATTTTACTGATAGGCACATCCTTTACTGATAAGAATACTCAAGTGTTTCATATATGGCTGAAACATGTCACTGGATTCTCAGTTCTCTAACCACTGAAATATCATTAGACCTTTCAACAGTGTGAAAGAAAGCTATTTGATGCTAATTTGGATACATTAGTCAGCATTAAGCATTCTGCATCTAAATCTCTGCATTTCAGTCACAGGTAAGATCAGACACTGACAGGATGTGGAAGGGAATTTTTTTGTCACAATTTTACTGATATTACAAGCTGTTATCAAGACTTTCACAGAGTTTTCATTTCTAAAATTCTTTTAAGCATGTGAAATTTCTTAGCTATTAAACAACAAAAGTTATTTTGCCTAAATACAGAACTTAACAGCAGTCCCTCCAGTGCCACACTGACAGAGATAACATAAAGAACAAATCTGGTCTCTCCCTGCCTCTCCTCCATGCTCTTTACAATCACTTTTGCCTCTGTGTTCTTCCTGTCACACTCTTGTCTTTGGGCTCTTGACTACACTGCCCTCTACTCCTTAAACAGCATGAACTCATTGTCTGTTGTGCCATACACCTCTCCTCCTTCTAAAGTATTTCTTTCAGAAACAGGGTTTTGGTATGAAAAGCTTTCTTCCGTCTCATGTCCCTGAGCTGTTGTCCACAAAAGGATTTAAAGCAGAGTAGGCTGCAGAACAGTCTGTTAACCTAAGTTAAGCACATCAAAAAATACATAAAATAAAGCAAAGCCACACTTTGTGTTTCCCAGGAGTCCACCCCCATTACTAAAGGCCCCATGAGGAGTGATCACCTCCCTGGCTCTTGAACCTCCACCTGTGTGCATGGGAGAATCCACAATTCAAGGCACTGTCAAGATCAAAGCACGCTTCCCATGACCAGCCCAACCCATATTCTGCAGAACACCACCATGCACCATCTCCAAGCCTGTTCCTGTAGCTTGGTTCTACCTCAGCAGGTAAGATCAAATTGCATCTTTAACACACTGAAGAATCACTCCATGAGGATCAAGCCCTGCTACAGCAGGAAAGTTCAGAATTCTCCAAGTACACTATTTTCTGAAGAATGTAATCAAAAAAATTAAATCATCAAACTGACCTAATAATCTGAAAGAAATGAGCAATTTTTGCCATTATGCAACATGCAAGTTCAAACTCCTTGTAAATAATCTAAAGTGGATCAGTTAGCATTTCAAACATCACAATGCATCCCAAACTTTAAAACACTATCTTTTCAGTTGTTAGGCTTTTTTTCTTGTGGAACATCTAAGAAGTTTACCACTTTCACAGAGCAGATATAAAAGACCCGTATTTCGGTAATATGCATGTACCTTTTACATGTTTGTGAGCACAAGAGCAGCAGCAATCCAGTGACATTCTCTTTATGCCTTCTCAAGCAAAAAGAAGAATTAAAACTTTACAGTGCACGTCTACAGAGACAATTTATAAGAGTTACATGAAGCCTTTTGCTGCCACTCAGGATCCTGAAAATCTGCTTTCAGCAAAATTCACGGTGTCATCTGACATACAGCATAGTTCAGACTGCAAATAATGCTGTGCATTATGCTTACTAATGTCAGCAGGGTTACTTATTACCACTGTTCTCTTCATGGCTACAGATAAATTTGCAATCTACCTTCCACCAAATGCTAATTAAGCCTGACAACATAATTGTAAGGAAGCATATACAAAATTGCAGTACTCTAGAGGCTGCTGCAACTCAGCAATTGGGAAGCTTAGGAAGTGTAAGCACCACTTCTGTTTCTGTTTCAGACAGCACTTTCACTTTAGAAATGGTTTAGGAAGGTTTTAAAAAGTATGAGGCACAGTGGTTGGCTGCATGAAATATGACCTGTATATATATACATTACTATTTCAACTCTTACAATAAAGCTATGAAGCAGTCCTAAATGCCTGCTAAAGGCACCTTAGTTTTACATAATACTAAAATCAAAATACTCTGGGATCTCTGTATTATGATGCACTTTGGCTTCACATCAGGTCTGAGCAGAGAACCATCTATCAGAGAGACAGATGCCTGTCAAGTTCTTGAGTTCTCACAAAGTTGAATGTGTGAAATTTGATATACACCACGATAAATGTGGTTCTGAGTTAATATTTAATTTTTACAATTTGCATTAAAATGTCGTTGTCAACAACAAAGTACAATATTTATTAAAACGAAAACCAAACAAATTATGTTCCCATTTTGTCAATAATTCTCACACAAAAAGTTTCCAGTATGCCAAAATTTAAGACATAAGCAGTGCTAACAACTGAAATCTGGATCCAAAAGTCAGTCTTACGTATTTTTCTGTATAATCTGATCTTCCAGACAAGTGGCCTGAAGCAACATAGGCCACCATAACAAACTTAAAGGCTAAATTTCTAAAGTTTTAAAATATAACCAAAGTCTTCTTACCAGAGAATTTTACTGTATCTCTGCCTGACAGAGCAGCTCCTCTATTCCTAGAAGCTGTAGTTTGGGATCTTATTATGTGCATACTCCCTACACCAAGTGTCATTACCAGAAAGGCTCCTAAATGCAGCTAGACCATCTCTGTACTGGCAGAGTGAGTATCAGCCACTGTTATGCCATCAGGGGTAATGCACAACTGGTTAGAACAAGCAGCTAATGCACCATACCGACTGGACCAAACATACAAGAAATTTAGCCTAGCTAAATAATTATTTGGTTTCCCCTTACTGCGGTATCTCGAGAAGGGGCAGATATAAGGGTGGTAGAACCTGACAAGCAAAACTAAGGGTTAGTTCAAATCCTGTTCAGTGGAATTAATAAACACAGTACCTACTTCACCGCTTGGCATTACACCAGAAAGTGTTATTTCCTTTAATATTATTATTTATTTTATTAAAAGTATTACTTGCTAGACATCTACAACAGTCAATGTGATACAATGAATTATAGTCTCATTCGTAACGTTCCAAAAAAGTCCTTTACAACTATGATCTGGCTTACTGAGCAAGGAATTAAAAACCACTTTTCAAGATATCCAAAGCCAGTGGGGGGAAAAAAGAAAAAAAAAAAGAAAGAAAAAAAAGAAAATAACAAAACCAACAACAAGCCCAAAGACCCCGTGCCGCGCTCCGCAGCCTCCGGGGGTGATGCTTACGGGCCGATGGGCCCGAGCCGGGCGGCAGCACCGCCCCCGCCGCCGCTCCACGGCGGGGCCAAGCACGGCCGGAGCGGGGCCGGCGGCAGGTGCCGAGGGCCGCTGGAGAGCTGTTAAAGGAAAGCCGGTTCTCCCAGGACTTTACCTCTCGTGGAGCCCTCGGAGCTGCCGGCGGGGGGCTCCCCGGGCTGGGCGGCCCCGGCGAAGGCCGGGAACAGCGCCATGTCTCGGCCGCCGCCGCCGCCCCCCGCCCGAGCGGCCGGCAGCAAGATGGCGCCGCGGCGCCGAGCGCGCCGGGAGCGGTAGTTCTTCCGGCCGGCCCCAAGATGGCGGCTGGGGAAGGAGGCTTGGCGCCGGGGTCGCTGCTGGCGGGCGGCTTTCCCTGCGCTCTCCGCCGCCGCACTGCGGGACCGGAGCAGGGAACTGCTGCGGGGAGAGGCGGCACGCAGTTTCCAGAGCTAGCCCGTCCTTCCCACCGCCCTCATCCCTCATGAAGCTCCCCGGGACGCCACACCCGGGCGATGTCTCCAGAGACTGCAATGCTCAGCTGTGTTACAGGGGATGCTGTAAGAGGCCCGGCGGCTTTTCTCTTGGTGGCACTGTATGCCTGGAGAGCCGTGTACCCTGGCAGCCTGTCCCAGCACCGCCAGCGAGGGCACTGGGCACAAATCACCTCCTGCAGTCGGGCCTTCCCAGCCCCCTTAGCGGGGAGTCACCCGGCACGTCTGAGAGCGTCCGAGAGCCTGCCCTCCACAAAGGAACTGGAAAAAACATTTTTCATGCTTTTACACTTTGTGCTTTCTTGGACAGGATGTTCTGTTTCTTAATTATGTATTGTCTAAAACAGTATTTCCTTTTTATTCTCTTGCCAATGCCTGATTATTGCATTGTGAGGAAAAAATAAGCGCCCTATTCACTTTTTCTGCGGAATTTTATACCCTATTAATATACTTCAGTGTTCTCCTTCCCGGCCTGAAAAGTTTGCCTTTTTTCTTTGTATGCTAAAGCCACTCCGTAATAGTCTCCTTGTTGAATTTCTTTAGTTTTCCTAATTCTTACACTAATACTAATGCATGACCAGAATTTCATGTAATGATTAAGGTGTACAGTGAGTTTAGGGATTATATGGAATTATGATAACTGGTTTGTTTTGTGCTCCTTTTCCAATGCCGTCTGACCGTTCTGTTTGGCTTTTGTCTTCTCCTGAGCTCCAGTATCTGTCAAGACACCATTTGTGATTGGCAAAAGATAACGGGTAACTAATGTGTGTAGATGTTAGGATTAGCTTAGCTTCCCTATACACACTGCTTCTACCAAACTGATTTTTTGGTAATTTTCTAAATTCATCTTTTAAATACTTCAGTGACCTTTCTCAGTCAGATCTCCAGTTGGTTGCTGTGAATACCTTTGCACCATCTGCACACTCTGTCAACTCTACCGTCACTGCATTTGCAGCCTTTTTTTAGATGTTGATGACTTCATCCTTTACAAAATTCTAAAACTATTTCTTAATCCTTCTTTCCTACCTTTAGTTTATTATTAGTCCATAAAATGCTATTCATCAACAGGAGATAATTATTAAAGTACAGAGAGAAGAGGATTCAGAACAAAACAGTGCTCATGGACACTGATAGTCTGGAAGTCATCAAATGATTGGAAAGTTGGAAAGTTTGGCATTAAGTGTATACTCACCTACTGATGTGGAGGCGAGTTTTTGTTATCAGGTATGTTACCATCTGTGAAGTTTTTTAGTAAAAGATTAGAGTGTAGAAAATGTAGTATGTAATAGATAGAAATATATATCTACCTAGAAGTGATACAGAAAATAGGGAAGAAATCTAAAAGAAGCACCTTACCAATTTTGAAGAGGGAATTAAAAAATACTTACCTTGCCACGTACACTTTTTAGTCTTTATCATGAGAACAGAAAACGTGTAATTTTGCAAGCTGCAGTTGTCTTTCTGACTGCCTGGCATAATTTCTCCACGTAGTTTTAGAACTCATGATCAGTATCAACCAAATTTAAAAGAGGGTTACAAGTTATGATATTACTGCAAATGCAATGAGAACAGTTTGGAACTCAGAGCAGGATTTTGAGGGGGAGCAAAACTCCAGTGTGCATGGCAGTTCACATCAGGAGACTGACCTATGGAGAAAGTTGAGTCAGAACTCTCCTGTTCATGGAAATATTTGTTATCATCATATTTGGATAGTTCTTGAAATCTATAAATGTGTTTATTCTGCATACTTCAGCAATGGGAAAACTACTCCCTATCTACAGAAGAATAATTATTTCCCTCTTCTCTTATGAGTGACACTCAAAGCCATTTCAAGCTTTAGATGCTCTAGTGCAAGATAAATTAAACAGATTTAATAAAAAAGCATTCTGATTATTTGCTGAATGTCATTTTTTGCACTGTCTCTGAGCTGCTTACAGTGATGGCAGCTAATGGCTTCTCAACAAAGAGAATACAGAAAATATGCTTTTTGAGAGTAAAGCAAATGACCAAAGAGAGAGTTTATAAGAATTCTAAGCACAAATTTATTCCGTGTCCCTGAAAGTTATACCAAATGATGGCTAAAGAGAAGGATACTTTAACTGTGTTATTGTTGCCATACATCTGTTACTGTGACCAAGAAAAACCCCAACCAAACAAACTACCAATATTTAACTCTATCACAAAATTGAAAGCAGCATCTTCCATTATCAGAAATGAAGTTAAACTTGAGTGCATGCTGCTTTTAGATAATTGCACAAGTAGTTACTATTTAACATTAGTAAAGTTTGCTCTGTTAGTAAAATCTCCTACTTTGACAACACTCTCCTTGTATTATTGAGTGAGCAGTGCCCATGCTGATGAAATGTAATCTTCTGCAAAGTATCCAATGTATTAAATAAATTGGTTGCCTCAATGTAGTTGAGCCACACCTTTCCTTAGGATTTACTAAAAAGTCTGACCAAAGGACCTCTTGATTCCTAGAGTAAAGAAATACTCAGCAGTTTCTTCAGTTCTATCCTAATAAAAGCAAGCCATCAAGCCTTTTACATTACAGACAAAACTACAGTAGCATATGAGTTCCTTGTTAATAAGAAGGAAAGAACTAACCTACAAGAGGAACTAACAAGTCCCTCAAGAACACTCTGGTCTGCTTTTTACATTGTGTCTAACAATTTAACATATTAAAATCTGATATAGGTTTGTTTTTTTTTTTTTTCAAATTAATCAATTTTAAGGATTTTTCTTCTTTGATAAGGATTTTCTGTGAAAAGCTTTACAATTAGTAATGTCCTGAACTGCCTAAACAGATACGAGAGTGATTGTTTACAGCAGATTTAGCATTTGAGTTCTTTTGTATGTTTGATAAAATCATAGCATTATACTTAGGGGCAAAAACAAGCCCTTTTATGAAGTCCACAACATTTTCCTTATTACAATGAAATTGTAGTGGATATTTGTGAATTTGATATTTGTGAAATAGGTGCCATGTGAAGCAGTAATTTGGATCCCCATTCTGGCCACAGAGCTAGAGGGACAGTTGGATGTATTCACTTGTGCCATCTTTGGCTCCCCTGAATAACCCTAATGGGACAGACTGCAGGCTGTTGCTCCATCAGCCTTTTCAAACCCCACTGATGCACTGGGTGCTGCCAGCATCATGTATGTGATGATGCACTTGTACCATGATGAGAATGCTTGTGCAGCTTACTCCTGTGTGGCTTTCATACAATGCATTTAGCATGTTCCAGGGTGAGAGGAACTGGGCAGATGGAAAAGGAGGGGGCTATACCTGAATCTGCCTGCAGTGGGACCTGTGGAGCACAACAGGATTTCCAATAACACAGGTTCCTGTTCTGATGGTGTGCCAAGTTTCCAGCCTTACTTTACATTTTCCCAGTCATTCCTCAGGTTTCTTTCACTAGAAAACCTTTTGTCTACGCCAGCACTACTCAGATGTATTGAGATCTACTCAGTAATTTTACCAAGGGCTAATTTTTCATTGACATCTACTCAGCATGCAGAAACACGAGCACTGTTTTCAGCTCTGCCAGGTGTGACGCGTGGCTGCTGGGCTGTAACCTCAGCACCTTCCCGTGGCCGGCCTTGCCAGGAGAGCAGCACAGAAGAAATTATCTCCTGCAGGACTATTGCATGTTTGGGACTTCAATGGTGCTGTTGAAGTCCCTGTAGCTATTTTATTTCCTCTTCCTACCCTGTTGTCAGGGTGCTGTGTGGACTGGCAGCTCCGGGGGCCCAGGAGCTGTGCAGGCCAGGCCAGGAGCTCCCCAGCCAGGAGCAGGGCACTGGGAGCACCAGGGGCAGCCCTAGGCCTGGAATCAGGCACCACGCTGGGGACAAGGACAAGGACAGGGAGCCTTAAGTAAGCGCAGGCTCAGGGGCCCGTGGCTGGGGAGGGCAGGGCTGTGGGGAACTGGAGACTGGCTCTGCTCTCTTTCCCTCCAAAGCTGCTGTTCCACTGCCCAGCCCTTCACCCTTCCCACATCTGCCGCTCACTTCAGGACGGAGAGGACAGGCCTACCCCGAGACTGGATGTACCTGCACCAGCTCTGCTCCCTGCTCCCTCTCCCAAGTGACCAGATGGATGCTGCTAGCATCAGGCACGCCATGGCTGGGGCATTGCAGAGAGGAAAAGATGCAGAGCTCTCCATCACCTCACGCTTTGCCGTTGTATGAGAGAGGCAGCTCAAGAAGACGTCTTCTAAGAAAAAGTTCTTCTTAAATGTTACTCTTCCAGTCCTTAAAACTGACAGATCAAAACCAAACACAGCTGGATGCTAAGGTATAGTAATTTTACACCTGTCTTTCAAACTGGCTTCTCTTGTATTTTTAAAGGGAAATAACTCATATTTAGCAACAAATTTCAATTAATAATGTTCTCTTCAGTTTTAATTCTTTATATGACTTGTACAATAATTTTTCTAGGTGATGATATTGTATAATACTGCTATTACATTTAATATATCATATTTTCTCCTCAAAGGACCTACTTTGCAGGTCAGTATGTATATGCTTCCTAGAGTATTTTACACGGATATTTTGAAAATTACATTATAAAAATGCAATTCTACTGCCTTCTTCTTACAATGTAATAAACAAAACCTGAATAAAATCTTAGCAGTTTAAATTATTAATAAAATAGGGCTATAAAATTACATGGTAAAAGGTGCAAACATTTTTCCTTCAACAGAAGGAAACAGAAAATAAACATAAACAAGTTGATTGATGCATTATTGCTAATATTTTCACAAAGGCTGTCAGGCCATCTTTCTAATGCTTTAATAAATCTGGTGGTTTATTTACTGATCTAAGTCCTATCTGTAAAATCTTCACTGATGAAAAGCTTGCTGGGCTATCAAATGCTTGCTGGGTAGTTCAGTTATTACAGGTATATTGTGATGGACATATGTAATAAAGATAACTGGTTCGGTTCTGATGCTACACTTCAAAAACCTAAAGGAGTTTTTTTACTTCATTTTCAGGCTGCATGGCAGTGCTGGCCTTGAACTTCAAATTGAAGCCATGGTCAGACTGATCCTGTAGGCAAGTTTGAAATATGTATACACTGTTCTGTTGTAAAAAACAGAAACCAATAAAAATTAATAGGAAAAGTCTCTATCAAAGCCATACTCTAGACAGGTCTATGACACCTCAGACTTGTAAAGTATTTTAAGTTCTGCTATGTATTCATGTATGCATATGTGAATATAAGTCTGTATTTCTATATAGATTCCAAAAAAATGAGGGTCTTGAAATTGTTCCCAGCACACTTCCTGTGAACAAAATACAGTAGGAGGGGAAGGAGGTATTTTGCAGACATAAGCACAGCATTTTGTTTGCTAGAAAGCCCTGCTAGCATTTTATACAAGCCGCCTCAGGGCAAAGACTAGAACACTTTAGGAAATTCAGAATGATCAGAACTCCCTTACATATCCAGACCCAGAAAACTTTATCCAGTTTCTTTTTGCAGAGAAAAGAAGTGAGTAATTGTGGTCCTCAAAAAAATGCAAACGAAATCAACCAACCAACCAAAAAACCCCACCCCACATCCACCCTTATTTTTGGCCTATTTTTGTATTTTGTACCCTGTAGTTCTGCCAACTTTCCTTTAAAAATATCACAGGAATAGATCCTCCTGTAAAAAATGCACTTGACATACTTCTTTTATTCTCAAATCAAAACAAGTGTTACATGCCATTTTGTCAGAAAACATTAAACTTACTGCCTAATTTTGAGGTGACTTAATGGCTTCATTGTGCAGCCACATGTGAAACTTCCAGTTACTGTAATGAGGTGGGTTTTTTAGTGTCTTGGGAGCATAGGATCAGTTGTTAATTTGGAGGAGGAGTCATATTCCTAATGAACCTTTCAAAATGCAGCCTGCTTACATAGATAGTATTTAAAAAATAAAAAAAGCTACACCAACAGTCAGGATTTTCTATTTTCTATTGCATTTAGCAATTCTGCATTTTCCCTGGATTTTTATGGTTTCTTATGTAAAATCCATGCTAATTTCTCATTAGACTTTTCCCCTTTGCCCTTTATCCCTAGTCTCTAATCTTTTGTGGACATATGTCTGGAAGGGTTGGTCCAAGTCACTGAGTTCAGCCTTCTCTGCAGAAAACCTCACCACATAAGTGTGTTCATATATTCAATTTTGAAATTTGTTGGGCTTTTCTACCCACAGCTCCTTCAGAGAGACAGGTCCAGAACCATGATGTTCCAAATCTTAGAAACATCCTGACTTCCTCCTTAATTACATTTGTTTATATCCATCTGTTTCTGGGCCAGCAATTTCCTATGGCTTAAAATAGCTCTCTGCTTCATGAGGGTGCTAACCTGGATGTAATCTATGCACAGACACCAATCATATGCCACTCAGCTTTTCTGCCATTAAACAATTTAAAAATTTTCATTGCTCAGTCCATAGAATTTTTTGCACTTTTCTCAGTTCATACTCTGAACTAGAACTGTACACAGTATTCAAGACACAGTGGTATTTCTCAGACTCTACTGGAAATATTCTACAGCCCTGCATTTAACATTTAGTTGTCTGAATCATACTAGTGGCTCATAATGACCATAATTAATAATTATACTTGGGCATTTCCAAACAATTGCTTTCCTTATATGAATTCCCCCTATTATACCAGAAAATTTTGGTATTAATCCCTATGGACATCTATTTATGGCCTTCTATGCTGTATTAAATTCAGCTTTACTTCCGTAGATCACCTGTTTCATAGGATTGAAATTTTTGATAAGGCTCATTGTGAGCAATGCCTCTGTTCTTGCCATCAGTAAGTTTAATTAGCACATTCTTGTTTCTGTATCATTGCCTTTGTTAAATAATATTGGCCAAATGTTGGTAGAGAGAGCCCCACTGAATTCCCTCTTTGGTCTCATAGTCCCCTTTCCAGCACAGACCTATCCTCTGCCCTCTTTTAGCCACTTTTAGCCATCTAACTTACATTTCTTGTGCTATTTTCTATTTCACCTAATAATCTGACAAGTGCTACATTGTCGAATGCTTTACTGAGATAAAAATTCATAGTATCTAACAGGTTTCCATCATAAAAAAATCTCCTGCTGTTAAAATACACTCACAGTCTATCTTTGGTAAACTTGAACTTCATTTTATCCCATCTTCCCTTTATTTCCATACTATTCATTAATTCCAAGCTTTATTTTAAACCTTTGTGTGTCGTAGACTAACAGAATAACTGCAAATATAGCAAATGTTTATGAAGTAAAAGTGAAGCTTGTTATATAGCACCATCTCAATACCACAGGTGGATTAAAATCTCTACCACAAACCATGAAACTTAGTTCCCTAGTTTTTTCAGTAGTCAATAGTGCTCCCCACCCCTTTGAACAAGTTGAGCTCTCCTAGTTTAGCTTCCATCCCACAGTTCTTTTCACTTTGTGTATATTCTCGTCTGACTTTGACTTTCCTTTCTACATCTTTGTCTGTTCTGAAAGCTGCAAAAATTACTCATTAGGCTGGGGCATGCAACTAGATTATACAAAACCTTTAGGGCTCCCCCTTCTTTTTGTGCTAGTTGCAATGTGCTGCCTATATTGCTAAATAGGCTTTTACTTTTTGTTCCAGTCTTCTGCAAGATCTAGCACTGAGTTAAGTTTGGCAAGTCTTCCTGAGTCTGCACCTCCAAGACTCCAAATCATAGCTTTCTTGATTCATTCATTTCCCTTCTCCATTCTATGCAGAGCTTTTCCTTGATTTTTTCTCTGACTGCGAAGATAGTTACTCATCCCTCTTTCATACTTGGAATGTAAATTCCAGACATTTTTTGTATCTGTGTCAGATAAATTCCAGGTCTCTGTCATGTTTAAGCCTCTGATTTATTATCTCAATTACCATGTCTAATTTACCAATATTTGTTCTTATAGTATTAAACAAGCCCTCTAAAACTTCATCAGAACAATTTTGTTTACTCTTCCATTTCATTTGGATTTTTCAGCCAGGTGGGAATGGAGAGAGGACTGTTTTGTTTTTACTTTAAACACAACCAGTTTTCTCCCTATCTTTCCTACCTACATAAATTAGTCTAAAATAGCATCAGCTTGTACCCAGTAAAAAAATAAAAAAGCTTTTGTTGTCACTTGCACAAGTACCTGAGCAGTAGTCGCATTAGCAGCCCATTTTTTTCACTGTATAGCTGCATTTTTTAATCTCTCTTCTACCTTGTCAGAATTCTTCCTCATCCCCCATTTTGCCAACAACAGAGCTGAGATGCCTACAGATTTTCCTTTCTCCAGTCTCCATTTGTGCTGCAAAATTACATTAATTCCGCTGCCAAGGAGATTGTAAACTTTCTTCAGTTTTCTAGAAGATTTCAATTTGTAAATAATATCACACAGATATCCATTATTGGTATTGAAAAGTTTATTACCAGACAATTTGTATAATGCTTGAGTTATATGCAATGTCATCTCTCTGCAAGAATGCTGATTGCTGTCACTAGACAAATGATATGCCGTTGACAGGCACTGAAGCTAACTGATAAATACACAGGTAAAAAAAATATACAGTGTAATGACCTGAAATCCTGCTGTCCTCAACTATTACACTGTTCTTTCAGCACACTGAAGATTATTAAGCCTATAAAAAACCCAACCTAATATACCTAAATTATGGATGGCATCACTAAGTCATAATACTGTATTAACTGGGACTAATCAATTATATATTTATTAAGATTTAATCCTCTATCTTACTAGCAGTGAAAGTCCTATCATACAGACTGCAGTTATTCTGCTGATGTGCTGCTCCTCTCTACCCTAAAAGCATCAGTATGCTGCACAACCTTGAAAAGAGGAGAATGCACAGGTAAGTACACTTGGTAAGCTCTACAACAGCAATTGGAAATGCCATTTTCATGTAGAAAAAAAAAAGAACATTAATTTTATTTTTATGGTTCTCCCTCAAAGAACCATAGGTATGTCCTCAAAGGTATGTCTGTGCTTTTTTCATGCGCTTGTTTTTCACCTTACCTGTCTCTTAGTGTTTTACTACACCCTTTAAATTGCATAAAAGCAGTTCTTTTGGCTCAGAAGGCTGGAACCAGTTGTACATTCATTAAATGTATTAGGAGGAAAAGTAAGGATGATGGCAATTCAAATCTAGTTCTTAGTGCAAGAATAAGAATAGCCTAAGCCAAAATAATTTGAATGCCCATATACCTGCATCAGGGTAAGAGTGAAAATATATATACAATTTTATATTTTGTAGCTTATTTTATACACACATACAGGAGTGGAGTAGTTTGAAATACAGGAGTGGAGTAGTTTGAAATTTACAAATTCCCAAGAAAATTGAGTACCTCAAGAATCTGTTAGTCTGTACCACAAACATGAATATGCACAACTTTATCAATATGTTTGCAACCATCTTCATTCCAATGTGAGCAGGAGGAGGCTGGACTAGAAGATATTCTGAAGGCTCTTCCAAGCTGGCTCAGGCTATGATTCTATATGAATTCTCTCTCTCTTTCTCTCTCTCTCTCTCGAACTGTCTCTCTTCACAACCACTATTCCACACCCAGACACACAGAAAACCAGATAACAACCCTTTGTCAAAAAGCTCGTAGCACATATCTGTCTCCCATACATATTTATTCCCTTTTTGGTGAAAAAAAACCTACTCAGGATGATCATGACCACATATGACCATTTGCTCACAAATGGCCGGGCATACATTGTTCCTTTTCTTTTCCCAGACACGCAGTATTGTACACCAATCATTCCTCAATCATTACCTCACTGTCTATCCCAAATACTCTTTCTTCCTTTATTAAATATTACTTTCTTTTTTAATTTCCCACAGATCATAAATTTTGTTCAAAGCTGTTGGGCTTTCATGAACCCTGAGTTCATTTTCTCAACTGCAGCCATTATCTGAAATATTTTCTACCCATCTGGCTATATGAGTTTTCTTGGGCAGAGGAGTTCTCACCTATTTTCACGGCTTCCCTTTATTTACATGAAGTGTCATGAAAATATGGACAACTTCTAAGATGCTTCAGTTATGGTTTCTTATTCCATACACTGCTTTGACAATTGTTGTCTACTCTTTTCATTATTATTCACATTAGATATGAGCTCTTCTTTTTATAATTTAGTCTAGCAATCAGGTTACCTTTCTGAATTAGAAATCACATATATATAAACCAATGCCAAAAAATCCATATAGAAGTAAATAGGAAGGTAGATAACAATACACACAATTAATTAACAATGAAGGAATTATTGTTAGTGTTCATCAGTATATCCAGAACAACTTAATTAAAGTATAGCTAATCATGGTAGACAATCTTGTGCTGAAAGCAACGTAACGCTGCAGCTGTATTTCCTTGGAATCACAACCATTGATTCCTGATATTTAGGGCTGTTCAAAGTCCTCAAATCCAAGTAACACTTAAATGGCACTCTACCAACTCTGCTATCAAAAGGGTATCAGTAAGTTTTAGAATTAAGTACTTCTGAGCTAAGCACATTGCTGTTTTAATGATGAAAGTACACCATACGCTTAAATCAAAAACTTCTGGCACCTTCACACTGAAAGGGGAAGCTGCACTCCACCCCAAACTATGTTACGGCCTTTGGCAGAAGCACACGGTAGCCTCATATGAACTGTGGAATCTCTAAACACTGTCAGAGCAGCCTTCATTTAGGAAGAGCTACATAAAGCAGGCTCTGCTGAGTTCATCCAAGTTCATTTATAGAACACTGCACCTTCAGTTTGTGAGCTGGTATCCCATATTTGTTAGCAAAAAATCAGGAACACTATACGAGAAAGGAAAGAGACTCCAATGTTGACATTATAGAAGCTCTTCAACAGCCATAATCGTTAATGGACGCCCTGTACTAGAGCACCACTACAGAAATATGAACCCTGAAGACTTTAAGACCTTGACTGTAAAGTAGGCTATTTTAAAATGCTAAGATCAGGGGTTTTCTTTGGCTGCTAGAAATTACTTTTTACTGCTCTTCAGTAAATAACTACTTCAAAAAGGTAAATTACTAGGACTAGCAGTCACAGACAAGCCCAGAGAGAAGGACATTCAGATAATCAGCACAGTGAGTTAGTGAGTTGTCAGAAACATAGATAAGATGGGGAGAGGTGCTTGGAGAGACTAACAAGGAAACGGAGGAAGGGAGGAAAGCAGTAAGAAAGGCCAGAGTTAGAAAATGACAATAATGTCAATTAATAGCTGTAGCCAGAGTTTTCTGGTGATAGAATTTGTTCTTCTTAAGTCAAAAGAAATAGAGTATTTTTATGTATTGTTTTTCCTGTTGGGACCTTCTTCCTTGGGGTTGCCAGCTGTGTTTTGATAGTCAGATTGGGTGGGAGATTTCTCCAGTAGCAGATCCTGACGTCTTGACAGTCATCAGTTCTGTTGTTTGTCGAAAGGGAATGTTTGCTCCTTGTCAAAGTGCTTGCTCTGCATTTCTTACCTTTGTTTGGATTTCTTTTCCTTTTCAATTACGTTTTCTGCATACAAGGATTGTCAGCCTCTCAACAAAAATCGCAGTTAGACCCATCAGACAGCACTCCTAGAAGGGATTTCTGGATCCTGATGATCATCAGTCTCCCTCCACTCTGTAATTTCTCCTCCCCCTGCCCACAAGCAGGGTGGCATGACAGAGGCAGCTCCAAGGACAAATCATTTATTTCTCTGCAATGTCTGACCCTGCCACACCCAGCTGTGGGGCAGAGGGCCCTCGCAGCAGCTTTATTTGTAGCTTTTCCTTCACTGAAGTTGATGACAAAGATGACTGGCAAACCCAAGGCTCTATTGCTTCTCATTCCAAACAAGCCATGAAGTGCATGGCTCAGTGAAGCAATCAAGTTCTTTAGAGAGTCTGTGTGTGATTTGTAATTTTGTAACCCTGCAGTTTGCTAAGTGGTGGTTCAGTACTAAAATGAAGACAATACTTTTTTCATCTGCTGAAATCAAATAATTCTATTTATTGATGCCATCCCATAATTATTTTAATTGCAAGGGAGAAAAAGCCTTCTCTCAAATCTCCAACTACCTACCATAATTTTTCTTTTTTTCTTTTTTTTCTTTTTAAAAATTATTTCACCTTCTCAAAACATGTTTGGTGATTGTGAAAGCATTGTTTTATTTGAGATTACTCCTGATTTACAATGATATAGTTAATAAAATTAGTGAAATTACAGAAATACAGCTGAACTGTAGCTACTGTTTCATGATAAAAAATGGCAGTAGTGGCTTATAACCTTCTTAATACCCCTGTGGCCCTCAGCTGTGCCAACAAAATTGCTTGCAGGGCTTCTTAACTAAGGTTCATTAAAAAGTTGTCAGCAGTAAGTCAAGGAACTGACTGGAGTTAAAAAAGAATTATTGATTGTGATAATCACTAGCACATTCAGTTGCTAGCACAACTGAATGGCTGGCATGCCACAGGCAGAAGAGGGAACAGAAGCAGGGAAGCAGGAATACCTCACACTGATAGTGGTGCCTGGACAGCAGCAAAGTAACAGCCTGTGGAAGATCAAAAATGAGAGCAGGATTGTAACGCCCATTGAGCCAATTCTCCATTATCTATGATTAGATTGCTTTCATTGCAGATTATCTGTGCCACAAATGCAAAACCAACCACCCTGCCTCCAGCACAGGTATCAGCTGAAGCCCATGGCTGTACAAACATCTCTTGCAAGAGCGTGCCTGGCTTGGAAACAATACATGCACCTTCCCACAGAGCCAGAGATCATAAATTCTGTCAACCTAAGTGGCCTCTGTGAAAAAAACAGCTGAAGCTTTTCCTCACCGTGTTCCCAGAAGCAGGAGTGACAGACAGCATGCTGCAGTCACACCACATTGCTTCCCCTCGGAACAGCTCAAACCTAGCTGGGCTCCAGGCCAGCTGTAGGCGCCTTCATGTGGAAATGATCCCCAGCAGGAAGGATTGAGGGAGGCCTTTTAGGTCAGGTGAATACGATACACACGCACGGATCCGCTTCGGATATCTGACCCAACAAACTCTCCTACAGGCAACTGGGGAAATAGCATTGAAATATCAGCAGCAAGAATCATGACCAGGTTCTGGAGGAAAGTGTGGAAGCAGAATGAAAAGGCCAAAATGTCATAGGTGACACCACCAGTGAGGCATTTACACTCTAAAGTACTACTTGCAAAAGAAAAATGGGAAACATTACAGTTAGGAGGAGTAGGGTGTTGAGAAGCATTCCATCTTTGGGTCAGCTTCAGCCCAATTGCGCTGCGTGACCCCGAGAATTCAGCTGAAGTTATAAGGTGATTCTTGCTTGCTTGTTTGTTAAGGTGCTAACACTGTTTACAAGCACAGAAGTTTCCTACAAAATATGATAACGTCTCAGTGTGGAAGTACGTTTTAATTCTGGATAGCATTTTTGTAGCTGATTATTGTTTTATTTGTACTGCACCATAAATGTGCTCACCATTTCGGATTATTTTGAAAAAACATTGTTTGCCATAGAAAAGCAAGCCAACTTACAAGAGAGCACAAGTGATTTTACTTTAACGTAATCACTACCGCAGTTTGCCTTTAATGGGTGATCAAAAATTCACAACTAATTATTTTCATACTTTGCATATATGCAGATAAGGTGCACAACTTCATAAAAACAAGTTAGCTTGAGGACTTGCAGTTCTGTGTGTCTTGCTTGCCCTGTATAAGCAATACCAAACAAAGCCAAAGGAGCTGTTGGCCTGTTCCTATGTTGCAATCTTGTAGAATATTATATTCTCTAGAAGTGTCTATTCCTTTTAGCCCCAAGAGTTGCTTAGGTTTCTACAGCTTTAAGGGATTTTCCATTAGGAAAAGAAATTGATGAAATTTGGTATGATCATTAGGTTTTTTTACAAATAATGGGCATTACAACTTGATTTAGGGAGCACAAAGAAATTTACATGAATAGGAACAATTTATTTGCCTGTAGTTCCCAGACTTTTTGTAGGCGGCTGTATCCTAAAAATTTTCCTTCCAGCATTTCTGATGCCACACAGACAGAATTAGAGCAGCTTCCCAATGACTTCCTCAGTTCTGAAATTATTTCCAAATCCTCAGAAAATCAGCTGAACTCTTTGACCCTCCTGTTGTCTGCACGTACACAGTACCCAGGGTGAGCACAATATTTTCTACTGCCCACTATGTAAATCAAAGTTGTAATTGTTTCTTGTGGTCTCTGAACAGAAAGTGGCTCTCATGGCTCCTCCTTTGAACAAAACGGTTGAACTGTCCAAAGCCCAACACAGTTAGTGTGAAAAAAGCCAATCACTTGTTTTTAAAATTTGAAAAGTTTAATAGTAAACAAGATGGTTATAAAAATAGAATTTGAGTAAAAAAACTGAACAATTAAAGTTAGGACGAGACAATAAAAAAACCAAAGTTTCAGATGTCTGGGTGCTTCCCCCAAGCAAAATGCTCCAGAGGAGGACTCTGTTAACAAAGGATTACCTCTTAAAAGCAATAGCCTGTTGAATATTCATACATTTCATACATAATGCATAAATTCCATTCAAACAAAGAATTGTCTCTGGTTAATATCACTTTTTCCTTCTTTAATCTCTATGGCATCCTCAAGGCTGAGAGAGGCAGGAGGAGTTGGTCTCTTCTGATAAGGAAGTAGTAAATTTTTTTTTTTTCTTTCTCTGAAAGATTTACATTTTCCTGTGGTTAGTACATAAAAAACCCCTACATTTTAACTACAAAACTACATTTACCATACTATCCAACTATTAATACAACATTAACAATTAATACAACATAATACATATAGTAAATATCTTGTGTAGAGCCATATAATATGCATTTTTCACAGTTAGCATGCTCTTCAGACTTCATTTTTTAATATTGTCAAGCAGATCCCTTTGGAATTGTAGAGAATCTCTTAGCTTGGCCAGATAGCACAGGCAATCCCATGTGGCCATCCACTGAAGCCAAGAGAATTTCTGCAGGAATGGATCTGGCAGCACGGAGTGTTGAACTGAGTTCCCTTAAGCGAGAAATCAGCACAAATGTACAAATCCAACTGTGTCCGAGGGTTCTGTTTCGCAGCCATCTGTACAGGCTTCTATTGTTAAACAGAAGTAAACCCAATGTCAGACTAAACAATACTCATTGATTTATACATGAAGGTAAAAAAAATATACCTAATTATGAAAGCTGAAAATACCTCGATAAAGCTGGTTTGAATTATTAGAAAACCCAGAAAACATTACATTTCAGAAAAACACTAAGCATCCACCCTAAGACACGTTGACACTGCAAATTAACACCAGAATCCTAATATTACATCTTAAAATAATCTGATCTAAAAGATAACACCAGCTGTATGTCAGTTTCTCAGTCAAAACAAGAGATCTGAAATGTTTCCTACTTTGTAATGGTATGTAAAATCTTGCATATTTTTGTAGAATGAAGAATGCGCTTGATTACTGTTTGCCAAATCAGTAAGTAATTGCATGGTGAAACATGTTGCTACAGAAATCCACCAAGGTCAAGAACTGAGTAATTTCTAAAAATGTACATGAATACCAAACTACCTGGAGCTGCGGTTGTTCACAATAATTCTGGAAGCCTTTTAACAGCTCATGTTTCAAAGATAAGAAAATTGTTTACTGTTAAAGTTTAGAATACAATTCTTCACGGGGAGTGACTGATTCCTCTCACCAGCAGCAAGTACTCTATTCAAGGACCTCATCTTTCCATAGATGTAGAAAGATACTGACCCAGTCTGATCTCCAGTCTGATGTGAAATAGCATTTTCTACATAGCAACCTCTGAGCTTCTTGTGATCTCCGTGCTGCTTTGGATTTGAAGAAAGCAGAGTGGATGCCAATTTCAGTTAATTGGGTTTTTTTTGCCATCTTGCTTTATCAGTAACAACCATTTTAAGAATAAGGTACGTAAATAATAACACCAATTTATAGATTTTTTTTCTCAACATAGTAACTCAACTATGTTTTAATCTCTGCAGTTAGATTTTTTTTAAAGCAGCTCTGCACCTCCTGCTTTCACTTGTATTTGAGGCCAGCTTCTGACCACTTTAAACAGAGAAACAGTGAGGATTTAAGGACTGAAGTGGTCTCTGATTCACTCACAAGATTGATAATCCCATTAATTAACATTATTTTTCTTTTTTTAACACTCTTTTAATTGCTAAGAAGGCCACAAATAGAATATACATGGGCTGTGGAAGAATTGCCACTGCAGAAGACATTCCAAGCAGTCATTAACCATTCATGCTGTAAAGTCTTCCTGTGTCTCCAGTATGCTTTGGCACAGAGCAGTGTCTCTGCAACCTGGGAGCCCCACCACCCCTGGAGTTGTGTATGACCAGCAGCTGAGACCAGCCAGCTGATGGGCACTGTCTGGGTCAGCAGCTCTTGCCTCTGCACTGTCATTGCCCTCACTGTAGAAACCTAGCAGAGAGCCAGCTTTTCCAAGACTCTGGGTCCAAGACAAGTTCAGAAATGTGACACAGGTGGAATGTAGGCATATGAGGAAATGAAACCAGCTTCTTCTTCTGGAGATGAGGGAAGCGAGTTAAAGCTTGGGAGCGCTGTATATGATGCATGGACACAGGTACAGTAGTGAAATGAGAGGGCTGGTGTGGAAGCATGTATCTTCCTCCACATCCGGCACATCAGTCTGGGGACAAAATTTTGATGCTTCCAGTTGCACAAAATGCCTGCCCCTATCCCATGGATTAATCCTGAAAGCCTCTGCTCTGTATCAGTCTGTTTTGTTGTCATGGAATGAGTGCTAGGATGGATAACAAACAAGTTAAAATTTACATCCAGGAATTCAATCACATGCTGAGACTGATCAAACCAGCACCACAATGAAAGAAGGCTCAGAGCCATAGCCCCCTGCCATAAAACCTGCCACAGAATTAAGTCAAACAACGGGTACTATAGAAAAAGCTCACTGTATAACAGCCCAGTTTTAAGTAACCAGACAGGATATGGCACTGTTGACTGTAGGGCTCTCCATAAAGCAACAGCCCCTGGTTCCCAGCACAGTAAATGCTCTTCTGTGGGTGGGTGTGTCAGCTACACAAGAAATGGTCTTTATGATCCTGATACAAGAGCAAGAGAAACCACATCCACTCCGGGTGGAAGACAATGTACATTTTATCACATACCCCAAGGTTTTAACCATGGGCCATCTTTATCTGTGCCATGTTAGCTAAACAGCTGGAATCAGTGATCGTCCCACCAAACAATTTTACAGTATACAGATCATACTCTTAACTGGAGTACATGAGGAAATGGTTCACTAAAGTATGAATGCTATCATCCAGCATTCACTGGAATGAAATATTAGTGTTCCATCAAGCATTTTCTGGAATTAAATAGTAGTGTTTTGACTTTAGACAGCAGGGACCAAGTCAGGAAGTTGCAGTTTTAGGTACACGATGGATGGGAGGACACTAAACTGTCCCAGAATCTGTATTTGTAGAGATACAAAGCATTTAAGTACCTTCTGAGAAATGCTAGTAAGTGGGTACCAGAACGGCGAAGACACATAGGGAGTTACAATTTATTTCAACAGGATGCAAGGAGAGCTCTGATCGCCTGTGGCAAAACTGCTGGCAATACATACAGTAAATACGTATCTTCTTGGGTTTTGGTGGTGTTGGGTTTTGTTGTTTTTTTTTAATGAGACAGAACCTGTTAAAAAAAGGGCTGCCAATCTCAAGGAAGGTAAACTACTCTGAGAAACTCAGCAAGTAGATTATATTGGTCCTTCCTGAAGGCTAGGAATACATTCTCACAGATGCTCTGGGTCAAGAACTGATAGCAGGTCATAGTAGTAATCCTGAAGTCTAAAACTAAGCCGACTTTATTTTTCTATAAACACTGCTAACAATCAATAGGAAGTCAATGCAAATGGACAAAATTAAGATACCACTTGTTCCTGATTCTGTATCTAATATGCAACTACAATTGCTTATAAAACAACCAAAACAACCTCTAACAAAGGTACTCCTTTATTTAATGCGACTGCATGATGGATGAGAGCCCATGATTATGGCTCCAAAATTAATGAGATGAACATAAATCTGAGCTTAGCCAACTGGTTCATGGAACAGGACTTGTGCTGAATATAGCATCTTTCTCTATTATGGCCACAGAAACAACACACCAATAGGATACAGAAATAAGAGGTACTATGCAAACTTTGCTGGGTGGAACTGGTGTAGGACCATGAACATTGAACTTATTTAATACAGAAACTCTAGCAAATAAATTCTCAGTATTGTAAGAACTGAAAACTGTGGTAAGCAGAAGAACTGCAAGCTGGCTGCTGACAGCTTTACAAACTTCAATACAAGACTGGCAAGGCACCTCGCACCTTTAGTGACACGCTAATCTATCACTGTGGTGCCCATTTCTAACCTCTGAAACCATACCACAAGAAGCCAGCTGCGCTTTATCTTGTATTTTATTTCAACTAACTAGCATATATCAGGTTAATCAATTTTGGATAGCCATTGAAAAGTCACAGACATATCTTAGAAACTATATTCCTATCTTGGTAAGAGGTAAATTCAATGGAGGATGGCTTAAAACTACTTAATATTAACATTGAGGGTTGTATAATGCAGCTACAAAGGAGTTAATATCGCAGTTGTCAGGAATTTGTCAGATGAGTGCCACTCAAAGAAAAAATCATACCCTTCTGCCAATTTGCTGTCATTCCTCAAGTGTTTCATAAAAAGATGTGGATACCTATCGTAGCAGGAGATTGTTTGCATTGGAATACACACGCCATCAATGAACTGAGCAAGCAGTATCACTTAAACGCAAACACTGGCTGTCATGCTGAGGATGCACCTGCCTGACCACGCCTCGAGCTCAGAATAACGTAGTATGGAATACTCCTCTGATGTCTGCATGTGGCAGCAGGTCTCCAGTGAGACATGTATCTGGCAATGGGGTGGTAAGCAGTGCTTCACACCATCAGTTGACAGTAATCTAAACGGCAGTTTGTTCTTAGTGTCTTTCCAGCAGGAGTATCATGGTAGATACGAATATTTGCAAATGACACTAAATGGAGAAAGTATAATTTAGGGTATTTTCTAGTACAGGTACAACTGGGAAAAATCGGGCATCCTCCTACGTGTTCCAGGCACTACTAGATTTTCCAGCAGCTGGTAAAACTGCAAAACTACATTGAATGCTGGACAATTTGCTTATCTTAAGTGCTCCACTACAATATGTGACTGTATTGCAACCACTTAGATCAACCACTTTCCTAACTCACCTCAAACTCTTCAAAAGCAAAGTAATAAGGTCTTCCTGAAGAATCCCTTTCACCTAAAAATAAATTTTGCACCAGTTAAAGAGAAAATACTGTATAATAATATTTGATGTACTAATTATAACATTCTTGTGCATTTGTTCTTGGCTGACCCAAAAGTCACTTATCAAGTTTATCTGACATCAGCTTTTATAAAAATAGAAAATAAAAAAACCCAAAACAAACAAACACCATTTTAACAACTTTAATAGCTGTGCCAAAATTTAATCACTTGGGCTGAAAATTGCGATGATGATTGTCTGCTTTGGCCTGTACAAACTTAATTCAAAACTGTTCATATTATACTCTAATAATAACAGCTGCAGAAAAGCCTATAGAGGAATGAATAATTTAATCTTTCAAACAAGACTTGACTAGCTTGCAGCAAATACAGCATAGTCACACTCCAAACAAAGATGCTAAAGCAAAATTCTGAACAGCCACTCACTAAATAGCACAGTCTAACCTGAATGCTGAATCAGATAAATCAGACAGAGCTCCCCCCAAACATTGCATATGATTATGTTGTTCCAGGCTGTCATATAATGTAAACAACCAACTTTAACTTCAACTCTTCACAGCTTTTTTATGCTTGAACTTGCAGCGTAATACCTTTATTTGCACACATAAATCCCACAAATATACAAATCAAATAGAAAGAGGGCATCCAAATGGTGCGAGTTTTAGAAGAAAGCACACATTACCTGTAAAGGAAAAATCCAAACTATTCACCTAATATGAACATGTAGCTCCACATTCTGTTATTTGGCAGTACCATTCAGGCTCCATAAGATGGCAGACCTGCATACATTTAACAGATGTTGGTGTAACGACATTGCTGTAAATACATTGTTTTTTTAAATGGTTGCTTTAAATTGATGGGGCATGTTTTCACTCAGAATGTTTAAAATGTTATATATTTAGAACTGTAACGAATTCTGCTTACTATTCCATATTGCCTTTGCCATACTCTCTGATGGCTTTGGACACGGCCTACATAAAGCACCCATAAAAAAATAAATGTAGCATCATCACTCAGAGCTGATTGATTGCAAATTACCATGACTTGATCAATGCAATTCTTTTTAATAAACACATAATTGGTTTTTATTCCCATTAATTCATTCTAGAACTTCTGGTCATTGTAAGCTAACTCTAACAATATATTGCTGCCCCAAACAGACCAAAGCCCTTGCGGTTATCTTTTAAATAGTCTGCTTTATAGGAGACTGGAGCAACAATGACTTACCTGTTAACCCTGAAATTGGCATATTTATTTCCCATTGAATCATGGGACAATGTCACTTCTAAAAACTTTTTTCAGGTTCTCTGACATTAATGTACTTCTATTATTTGCACAATCATTATAGTATTATTATAGTAAATTAATACAACAAATTTGTTTATGAGTCCTATTAGATTGTTCTAGAAAATACTCCAGAATAAGGCAATGCCTTTGGCTTTATACCAATTTCCTTTCCATTTGTTAAGATGTCAAGCTGGTTTAGACCTAAGATGTTCAAACATGAATTTTTCAAAAACATTATCATAGTTTAAATGACCAGGTAAGAAACAGAATGAGTTTGCAGTCTCACTTTTATGTTTCACTTTAGCAAACTTGGGCTCATAAACATTATAATTACACAGGCACATAATTTTCCCATAAAGGTTTCATTGCACTTGTTCCACTTGGCTAGGATTACAAGGAAAAGTGGTTAGATTGTTTTTAATATTTTGAAAGAATTCCTTGGAAAAAAAGACACTGAGAAGTGTTCATGCCAGCAGGAAAGCAGTTTTTACTCAGTAGGGCTCTGAAAAGGAAATCACGGTAATTTTAAATTAAAAACTGATCTACTTCCAGGTAACCAAATGGAACAAGGAAAACAAATTACCAACGAATTTAACTCAAAATCCCTACACTGGCACATCAAGAATTTTATCCTGAAAACTATAGTTAGGAAGAAAACTTCCACTAGAGTGAAAAAAAATTGGGCTGTTATGTTCATATGCAAATTTGTAATTTTTTCATATGTAAACATGCTCTTTAATAATTGCTTGGCAGCAAAACCTTATTTAAAACACTGCTCCCTGACACATTCACAGGCTTCTTGCTGACTCACTCTTCAAGAATGGAATTTTGAAAAAGAGCAATGAGAACACTCCAGTAACAGAAATACTGTAGAATTTAGATAATGAGTGTCTGTAACCTACTTCTACCTTTAGACACTTATTGTATCAAGCTTCACAGGTGTGCCAGGAAGTCCTTGCTGTTTTGAAGCCCCATCGTTTTTAAAGCAGACCTGTAAGCTTCTGACTGGTGCAGAGACGATTTTCTTTGCTTCTGGTTTATCAATGCTTATTTCAATTAGAGACATACAAAAAACCTTACACAAGTGGTCACGGTCCCTCTGCAGCTCCTTACGCAACAGGGCTGTAATGGGTTCTGGCCAGCCCTCATGGGTACGGACCAACCTCGCGTGCCTCGGCACAGCTTCGCAGTTCGGGGCTCATTTTGCAGAAGCGTCTCTTTTGTGTTGAAAGATTTTGCAGCGTTTCAGCAAAGATATCCCAGCCATCAGTCATCGCTTTGCCGTGCATATCCTCCCCCAGCTGCCACTCAAGCTGTCACCCGGAGCAGCAGTCCAAGAGACGCTTCTCACACGGGCAGTACAAGGGCAGCGTAAGCAGGTTTGTTCTGCCACATTTTGCACCTCTGGCACCTCGTGTTGTGGAAAAGGATTGAGAAAAGCGGCTTTGTCTTTCTGCTGCTTTTTTACTAGAAACCCTGCTCTAAAGAGGTCACTGACTGAAGAACAGCTTCCTCCTGCCAGCTCGGGCTCACGAGCCAAGCAATTGCTATTGCTGCGAGTTGCAGCGGTACGAAGAGGCGGGAAATCTTCCGCTGGGACTGCTGATGCTGCCGGGAAGGGCCGAGAGCGCCCGGAGCCGGCCGGCGCTGCGGACAGCGCCTGCTGCAGGCCGCCATTCCCGGCGGGGCCGCGGCCGCCCCCCGCCAGCGCTCTGGCACGCGCACCCCAGCATCCTCACTTGACGCATTGCAGGTACCGCGCGACCAATCAGGGGCCTCGACTCTTACCAGATAACCACTGCAGGGTCCCGTTAGCCAATCAGGCGCTCCCTGACAAAGCGCAGCCATTCCACCGCCGCCGTCGGACTTCGTGCCGAGCAGCGGTAACCTTCCGCGAGAGCATATAGGTCCGGCGCCGGCCAGCGGAGCTGCCCGCCGAGGGACGCAGGGGGCCGGGACCCCAGCGCTGCCTCCACCTCGCTGGCGCGGCAGGTCCTGGCAGCCGCCGTCCCCCGGGCAGCGAACGGCCGCCAAGTCCGGCACAGAGCCCTCCCGCTGCGGCCCCGTTGCCTGCGGGAAAGGGGAGAACACGGGGTCCCTCGGGAGGCTCCGGGAAAGCGCAGCGGTTTGTGCTGTGTCGCCCGGGCCCTTGCCGGTGCGTGTAACGTTAATCGCCATCGGCAGTTCCTGCGTGGAGAGCGGGAGAATCACCAGTGCCGAGCCGAGCCAAAGCCTCGGTTCGGGCGCATCCCAAAGTGCCTCCAGAGGAGCTGCAGAGCTGCCGGTGCCAAGCTGGCAAAGGGCATCTGCGAGAGGCACAGCTGAGAGCCCTGCAGTGGCCTCGGTTTATTGCGGATGCCGCCGCAGCTCCTTCGGGAGCGCCGGTAGGAGCCGCAGTGCTGATCGGCGCGAGGGGCCGGGCATGAGGGAAGCCTGGTCTCTTACCAAATAGCCTGGATCCTCTGTGGCAAGCTAAAGTCGCCAGCATATGGACAGCTATTCCTCCATATCCTTACAAACATCTACCGTAGGTGTACCTGCTTAAAAATCCACCTGCTTCCCCATACCCGCTGATCACTCTGAAGTGCGGGTTCAGGTGTAGCTGTGCTCTCATGCCAACACAATCCTGCCGTGCGAGATCGCTCTCTGAAGGATGCTCCCTGGCCCCACTGGTGGCTGAGGGTTTGCTACAAGGATCTCAGGACAGACAAAATTCTAGCCATAACATATTTTTTCCAAAATTAAGCTAGATGACTATTTGGCACCCATGGACCCATCACAGAACAGAGTTCTAATTTTTTTTTTTTATTTTTTTTTTTTTTTCACAACATTGTGGGCCATCAGTGCGTCCTAAGAGAACAAGAGGAGACAAACTAAAGAGAGACGTGGGAGGAGGAGTAGGAAGATACCTATGTTTAAGTGATTTAAGCCCATAATATTAATAACAAAATAGCCTATTTTGAGTCTTTTGCTTTTTGCTTATTTAATGCTGAATATCTTGTTTCAGTTATATTTTAGTTGAGTGGATTGGTGCTCCGTAAGCCCCTAAAATAGAATATGGAGACAGAGACAGCAGAAGCAGAATGGTTGCCAGAGTGAAATGATCTGGAGTGCTGAGCACTGCATCAGCCCACACACAGGCCCACCCCGAGGATAGTGATGCAGAGAAGTCTTAGATGGTGCTCCCTGCTTGGAAAAATGATGTCAGTATTGGCAGACCCGAAACTAAACCAAAGGCTAACCAAAATAAACTCATTAAATGTACTTCCCTTCTATATAGCATAAAACCCCCCATTCTCAGTGTAGTGCACCTTTGTGTTAGGCTTGTGCTCTTTAACAGCGCTGCTGACAGCTTCACAACCAGCACATAACAGTGCACTTACTAAATATAAGTACTTCATTAGCATCTAGAATACTTCTGCTACCACAAAAATAACAACAAATAGCCATACTGTGGGGAAGGTCAATGCTACTTCCCAGGAAAGGTGTGCACAAAGTGCTTCATGCCTGGGACAGACTGGGTTTTAGGCATATTTTTTATTCCACAGAAGCTGATAGCCTCAGAACAAAGCAGGCAGAACAGGTTTAATCAGGTAGCTGATGTGAGCTGTACCCTCACAAAAATGTGGGAAGAATATGAAGCCCCATGGGACAGCTCTACTTTTTAGTTTACAAAAAAACGTGGCTTTTCTTGGTACAATTTCTGGAGTTTCAACAATGATGGGAGTTGCTTTAGGATAGAGATGCATACTCAGAGGGTTAGACATTTTAAGAGTCTGAGCTTCACATGAGCTAGTGTCTCCAAAACTAAAACCCTAAAGGTCTACACAAAAAACTGGATCAAAGAGAAACCTTAAGGGGGATATCAGAACCTACATTCTGAAGGCATCAGATGTCCCTATTCACCAAAAGACTTTAAAACAGACAAGCCCTCAGGAGAGGACTTCCTAGGCACTGCTGTGGGATGTTCCCAGGGGAGAGGCAGTCTATTGGCTCTCTGACAATAGGTTACAGAGAATGGAATTTATAGTTTTATACTAGAAATTAATCTTCTTCTCAAGGTTGTTGAAAAACGTAGGGTTTTTTTCTCGCCAGAAGTGTTGGTAAGTTAGAGAAGTTATTTCATTATGAGGTGGGTTTATTACTGGTGCATTCACAAACAACACAAAATAGCTATCCAAAGAAGTCCAATGATTCCACAGTTTTCTTCCTGTATATAAGACAAAGGAAGAAGTGAGATTTGGCAATGGTGCTGGCTTCCATCTGTAATTTGGGATGTATTTATACTTCCCACCTCAGGCCAGCTTTGCAGTATGGCAGATTAGAATGCTGGATGTGTCTTGGATGACAGCATTTGACATCCATTATTAACTCAGGTGGTTTTGATCTTGAAGCTTCTTATCCTCAGGTAAGATTCTATACCAAACTTATTGAAACACCTCGATTCAAGTGTGTGAGGGAAAGGAAGAGAAGACTAAATCCCTAACTCATGCAAATTAACATGGATTTATTGACTTCAGGGCATGTTTACATTGCTGAAAATCTGTACCAGAAATGATGATTCTGATTTAAAATTATGATCACTCTTGAACTGCATATGTGGAGTTGTTGAATTTTTTATCATTAGCTGTAGCATGAAGACTTATGGCAGCTCCACCTGACCCAAAGAAATTTCATTTAATCTAGATCTATGACAAAATTACCATTTGGAATTAAGGAAACGAGGCTTGCCCATTAAAGGAGGTATCTGTGGATTTCAAATACCTGTCTGCCTATATCCTATATATTCTTATATTTGTTTAAGTTTATCTGGAACTTTTATTGCAAAATTGATATCCCAATTTGCCCCACAGGAGTATTCAGATGAAAATTAATTACTCATGGTCAAAGGGGAGGTATAAAAAACAATGCTAAACAGCTCATTCCATAATTTCCATCATGTAAAGAAGCAATCCTAAATATCTGTGAAGATTTTTTTTTCCTATACTAAGCAGGAGAAACTGACATGAAGAACAACAGTACTGGGGATGAAAAAAATGATTTCCAGCCTTTCTTCAACACTTAAATTCTGAAGGATATTTGTTTACCATTGTTTATTGTACCATTATAAGCTATATATTAGTTCAAAATCTGTAGCTAATGGAAACAGCTGTTCAGCTTTTATCATTTCTAATGCAGAAATTAAATATATAAAGTAAACCAGGTTTTGGCCCACTCATTTTTCCAGCATATTAAGAAATAAAATGCAAACTCAGGACATTCCTAATAAGGTGAATCTGACAAAATATTGCCTGCTTGTTACATTATATCACTTAAAAATTTGAGGAATCCATCTACTGAAATTAAAAACAGAGTTCTTCCAATCATTAGAATAACTATTGCTGTAAGTATTGTTCTAAAGAAAATATTTAAAATATATTTAGGGTAAAAATATATTACGTTCCTTTGACAGATGTATTACCTGGTTTTGTCATCAGGGAATATAGTTCTTATACATGTATCTATCAGTGAAAAAAAAACCAAAAACAAGACTTTGGTATGCTTGACAACGTTATGTAAAAATATGTAATACTTAGCAAACACACAATACATAAATATCCTTTCCTCTTCTGCATTTGATTCTTGAAAATAGTGGATATAATTTGCTTTTATCTGTAAAAACACTAACAGTAACAAAACACAGAAAAATGGACTGAGTAAATTGTTTATATCATGAATCATCCAATGTTTACCTTTCTATGGAACTGGCAATTGCAAAAACTGAGAAGGAAAATCCTGTTTTCACATATTCCAGTGTCTCTAGAGAACTCTTCATAGGACTGTGAAGAAAGGTTGGAGGTTTTAAGACTGTGTGGAAAAGTTTTGGGGGTTTTTTTTCATTTATTTTACATTGCAAGTGTTTAAAAAAAAAAAAAAAAAAGGAGAGAAAAACCCTTTGGTTTAAAAGAATTGTTTTATGATGTTTAATCTGCAAGATATACAAGTGAGACTATATGTGGATGCAGGTCTGTAATTCCCATATTTCCAAGTCTTTTTAAGATGGGATCTTGAAGGTTCTCAACTCAAACTATGTTAAGTTTAAAACATGAAACTTTCCAAATTATTGGGTCTCAAGGATGCCATTTTACACAGGTACATGAAAAAGGACTCACTAATTTAATTACATTGTGTAAATAATTTAGTTCTAACTAATGGTTAAATTAGTTTCATATAAACGTCTAAAACTTTACAAGACAACAGGCACTCAACGTAGGTAACAATCACTGATTATTCAATTACATAGATCGCCTTCGAACACTAAATGCTCAGTGAAAATCATAATTGTATGTGATTATTGATGCACATCAGTGGGAATGAGGCAAATGTAAATAAAATCACAATCATATAAAACATTGAGGAATGTGGGGGTTTTTTAAATCTCTCTCAGAAAAGAAACAGTTACCTACATGAATATGTATGTACCCATTTAAAAATGCTCCAAAATTTGGAACTTTAAATATTAACATGAAAGCAACTTTTATTTTCACCTCTTGTAAAAATAAATTCTGTTCTAGCTTTTTATTTCAATGGAGTTCCACCCACTTATTTGCAATCTTAGTGATGCTTATAGTTTATAAAGATACTTGTTTATGGCATTTAGAATCATTAATTTTTGTGGAAATAGGTCTCCCCAAAAAACATTGCCTATATGAAGAGAATTTTGTAGACAGTGTAAAAAACTGATATAACAGAATTCCAGTTGACTTGAAAAACAGTATAACAAATTTAGTTTGGATAGCTCACACATATAACTGGCAATATTATACCCATGAAAACTAATAATTATTTTTTTTCCAGTTGCACAGATGTTGCATGCACATATATACTTTATTTTGGCTTCTTGTACTTCTAACTTATTATAAACTGGTTATTTATGCTTATTGCCATAATATCAGCCTCCCAGCTGAGCATTAAATGATATGACAAACATCTGTTCTCACATCCATTCTCTCAGGGCAGATGTCTGTGGAATGTTTTTATTTATTTTTCAGGGTTTTTAAAACTTGCTTAAATATAATATAAGAAAACAGTTGATATGTGTTGAGGCCATGTTCTTCAGTGCTTGTGTTAACAAACAGCCAAAGCTGAAAAGCACACCTTGTATGTAAGTAGTAAGGTTTATTATTTTGTCAGGTTCTCAACAGAATTCCTTCTTTTATCTTAGGCTGCTCCCAAGGAATGGACATGTTAAGTCTCTGCTGAAACAAAGACCAATTGTAAGACTGCAATCTTACCTTCACAGCAAAGCAAAATTTAGGGATGTAGTATTAGGTAGAATGGTTCCAAGTCTTCCATTGCAACCCTTTTATTTATTTTATAAACAAATTTATGAAATAATATTTTCTTACTATTACAGTTCAAACACAAGTCAATGAGAGCATGCTTAGGGAGTAATTTAGAACAGTAAATTTATCCAGTCAAAATTCATTCTAATAGCTATTGCATAGCCCTCTGTTCATGGAAAAGCTCTATGGCAATGGGATGGCCAAGTTCTCTGGTGTCAGGCACAAACACTAAGTAATTCCATGGCCCAGTCCAGCTCCCACTGAGATTCAGGAGATTTTGAATGAGGCTGTAGAAGATTCTGGCAAATCATTTGACATTGTATATCATTGGAATGACAGGGGCATTTCTTGCCTGGCCACAACTGAATGTAAATTTTAAGAGAACAAAGAGTACTGATCAAGGTCTAGCTGTACGATTGGGTGAAAGCAAATTCACAAGGAGCAGGGAGATGCCAATTTGGATGATTTTTTATTTGCATTAAATAAGCAGCAAAAGATTAGTATTCTGTTTTGTTTACATTCATCCTTGCCATATGTCAAATTAGGAAAAAAAAATCCCCTTAGTCAGAATGGTATTTTGGAACATGAGCTGTGAAATATTTTCAAATACAGAATGATGCAATTTAAATAGAAACTACTGCAGAACTCAACTGTGGCACCTTACTTGATCATCCTGATTTTTTTTTTTTACTAAAGCAACATAACAATATTCCAAACTACTTTAAAAGTAACCTGCTTTCCAAATTTCATTTTAAATATAAATGAATTATTAACATGAACCATCAAGTGTTAGGAAAAGTAGACACCAAATATTAAAGAAAAAAAGGAAATAGGAACAAATGCCCTGCAATCCGTCTACTCAAAGGCCCTGTTAATCTTTGGCAACAATCACTGCATGTTACTGAGTGGCTTTCTACTTCACATTTCCGAGTTTCATCACGTATGTCCAAATGCTGTAATGCTGATAGTTTTTAAGAGAATCTACATAAATTTTAATTACTTGTCTTATAGCCTCTCCTCAACAGATAAATCTAATCCCTTCACTTTTTAACAAGGTTTGGATCAATGGAAGAACATATTACATGTGCTTAAAATTAACTTTAAGGAGATTGAAATAAAGCACCCACATTCTAAACAGTCACATTTAAATGTTGGTAAGATTATTCTTCTGATAATAGCTTTTATTTGCAAGATATTTGTACAAATTTATTAGCCCAGTGCTTATGTAGAATTCAGTGTTTTAACAATGAGATCTTCACGTGTGTAAGACCAGCACAATAAGCTGAACAATTTGTACATGAATATTGTTCTTCACATATGCCTGTGAGTCTCAGAGAGTTCCAAGATACACTTATCCAAGCAAACATTCTTGTGGATAAGCTTGGATAAGCTTATACCAAACATTGCGCCATGCTTTCCAGAAAGAAATTAAACTAGGAAAATAAGAGCCTAAAATTGTTGGCCTGGCTTGAAAATGAAAGATCATGTTCTTCCAGAGGAAAAATAAAAGAAAGGAATAAAAAAAAAAAAAATCAGCATCACTGTTTGGTAGTTTAAAAAAAAAAAAAAAAAGGCATTTTAAAAATAGGAGGTTGGGCATTCCATATCTAACATGGAAGCTGACTATAAACCTATCATTTGCAGACTAGCCAGCTGCAAATTGGTTTTCTGACACCATTTCATACAGTAGTTGCTATACAAACGTTAGAATGGTTTGGGAACCAAACTATGACACATCAGATGTGCTATTTTGTTTGCTGAGAAATCCCTCTACACTGCAAGCAGGTAACTGTTGTGCTTGCCAACCTATCACTGTGTTCCAGAAAGGCAAGCAAATAAATTGTAACTTCAGTGGCAAAGCTATTGAAACTGTTAAACAAACAGAACCAAACTGATTCTGTCTTTATTTCAAACACTGAAAGTACGCATGATTTTTCAAAAACAGAATAGACAAATGAATTTCAAAAGACTTAGTGCTATACTGCAAGCAGATTTATCAGAGTTATGACTATACTGGAAATACTGCAAGCCTCCTAATCCAGAGAGAGGCCCAGTCTAAAGTCTTCAACTAAAAATATCTCCAACTACAACAAATCCCAAATTCTAAGGGGAACCTGTCAAGAATGGAATCAAAATCCCAGATTCCAAAGTGAGTCCATGTTTGTTTGTGCTTCCATACCTGTTAAAGGAGGTGCAGTGTGAATACTACAATATTTTTTTGGCCTATTACCAGTGTGGACAAAATCCTCAGAGCTGACAGGGAAGAAATGAAGAAAACACTTTGACATCAGGACATGCTTTTGCTGCCTCTCAATTGCAGGCTTCTGAAGAGGCTGAAGTCACACTTCAGTTGCAGACCATCCGATTCTGGATTGAATTTCGCCGTCGCCTGGATTTTGGTGCTTGACAAAAACCCTATGATTAATCAAAAGGCAGCTGTGCTCGCTTTAACATTTTAGTTTTACAGTCGCGGTCACACACGCCTTGTCACCGAAAAGAGAGTCCTTCATTAAGGTTTCCCCCCGTCCCCGCGCCATCATCCTCTCCCAGGTGCCGCTCCGGCCTCCCCGAGGGAGCGCAGGGCCGCCCCGCCAGCGGGAATGCTGTCTAGAAAATAAAAATAAAATAAATTAAAAAAAAATAATAAAAAAAAAAAACCACCGGCTTGGCCGAGACGCCTTCGCTCCGGGGGTTCCAGCCTGGAGAGCGGCGGGGACCCGGCGGCGAGGCAGCTCCCCGCGGGCTGCGCCGGCACCAGCGCTCGACAGAACAGGCACCGCCGGGAGCCGGCTGCCCGCGCCCCTCTGGGCGCGCTCGGCCGCGGGAGCGGGAGCGGCCCCGCCGGGGGAGGGGCCGGGCCGCCGAGGGGGCAGGGCCGCCCGCCGCAGTCACCTCACACATACCGCGCCGGGGAGGAGGGAAAAGGGCCCCGCTCCGGCGGAGGGATACAGCCCCGCGTATATAGCGGGCGGCGCAGGCTCACAGCCCTAGCACTCTGTGAGCCGCGCCGGGAGGAGGCAGCCGCCGCCGCCGCTCGTGGTCGCGCAGTTCGTGCAGCCGCCGCCGGGCCCGCCGCCGCCGCGCCATGGTAGGGGGCTCGTTCGTTCGACCGGCCGGGCGCGGCACGGGGTGCCCGGGCCGGCGCGGGGGCTGGTGCGCAGTGCGCTCGCTCAGCTGGGGACGGTCGGGTTGGGGGAGCCGGGCTGTCCCCGGAGAGGAGCGGGGGTGGGGGAGCCTCGCGGGGGCCCTTCCCGCCCGGGTCCGCGCGGGGTGAGATTGTTGGTGGCTGCGGACTCTAATTCTCTATACCCCCCGCCGCCTTGCGCGGGATTGCCGCGGAGCTGCGGCCCTTCCTCTTCCGCCCCTTCCTTCCCCTTTCCCTGGGCCTGCCGTGTGGGCGCCCCGGCCCCGCGTCCTCCCGCCCCGCCTCGCCTTCTCTCCCCTGCGGAAAGGGCCGGGCGCGTCTCCGCGGGGCCACGGCCCGAGCGCCGGGCAGGGCGCGCTGCGGGGCGGGGCGCGGGTTTGCGGGCGAGGATCCCGCTCGGCTCCGGCACCAGCTGCACTGCGCAGGGAGCGGGGGGGGCGGCCGGGGGAGGGCACCGCGCTGCAGCTACTGCGCCCCCCCCCTCCTTCCCCAGTTTCCCCCCCACCCCCCCCCCAAAAAAAAAACGCAGCCGCGGCAGCGAAGCCCATCGCTGTCTGCATTACATCATGTCTCCTCCTCTTCCTCCCGGCCCCCGCGCACCCCCCGGCCGCGGGGACCGAGGCGCTGCGCGTGTTGCTTGGTTGGAAGCGGCCCGGCTCCTGCATGGGGGCCTCGGGGCAGGAGGGGCGCAGCCTCCCCTCTCCCCGGGGGCTGCGGGGGAAAGGCTCCTGCCCCAGCCGCCCGCTGGAGGCACGGCGATGGGGAGGGAAGGCTGGCCGCGCAGCGCCCTCGCGGTTGAATGATGAGAACGTGGTGTGGCCGCCGGCTGGAGAGGGAGGGAGGGGAAACGGGGACGCACTGCAGCAGTGGATGGCTGCTGGCCGGGAAGGGCGCCTGTTGCGCCGGCGGGCTGCGAGCTTCCCGCCCCGGCGGCCGGGCGATGCCCGCCGGAACGCATCGCATCGTCTGCCGGGGGCTGCGCCACCAGCCCGCGCAAAAGAGAGCAAGAGGAAGGGCTGGGATCTTCCCGGCGGTTTTTCTCCTTCTACGAGAGGGGAGAAACAGTTGCAGACTGACCTCTAATCGCTTTGGCAATCTGGGTGTTCCTCGATTCTGTCCCTCGGTCTCCCCTTCCCGTAGGAGAAGGCTGACATCACCAGGACAGGATTTGATGACTTGGCTGGGTGGGGTGATGGCTCCAGCCCTGGCTGGGTACCTTTGTCCTGTAGCTGTGGTAAGGGGATACTGGTTGTGCCTGTTGCTCGGGAAGGTGAACCCCTTGTCAGTGTAGGGTCGGGTTGTGTCCTCGTAATCACCGGGTGTGCGAAGGTTTTGTTTTGTGGGGGTTTTTTTGTTTGTTTTGTTTTGGGTTTTTGGTTTTTTTTTCCCATTTGAAGTACGATTTTTGGAAACATTCAGTGAGCCCTGATTAATGGGGCCATGAGCTGCTGCTGTGGGCTGGAGGTTTTTTGCCAAGGTGTGGCTCTGTTTCCTGTTCTGCAGGGCAGTGAGTCTGTTATGTAAATTCCTTAGATAATCTTTAAGTGAAACCTCGCAATTTCTGGAAAATCACAAAGAGTGCAGGAAGTCGAGCTGGATTTTGAACACAAGCTTTTTTTCTTTCTTTTTTCTTTCTTTATTTGCTTTTATTAAAGAAGACTGTCTTTAGCTGCTAGCATTTCTACCCTTTTCTCCCTCCTCTAACACACTGTGGGGAATTGTTTAATCATTACATACAGTCCTTAAAACAAACCCCCTACCTAATTACAGATGGGATCTGCATATTTCCCTTAACACACAGAGCAGATTTTCAACCCTATCCTTTTCCCATATGCAGGAGCTTAACATTGTATAGTTGATTAATTTTCCATTGTATTTGTTGCTCTTTGCTGCAGTTAGATGGTTTTTATACTTAAGTAATAATGTTTCAGGACAAGAAGGGTTTGCCTGCCTTCTCTGACCTAAAAAATTCTCTGTTCTATTTGTAAAAATGGTCCAGTAAAATGTGTTTAAAACAAGTTAGTACCTCATATTCTTCGGTATCTGTGATTATGCATGTAAAATCCCCCTTTTTTTTTTTTTTTTCTTTACTAGGAAAAGGCGTATTTTTCCATAAAGAACTAGTTAGCTCCTTTGAGTCCAAACTGTGGAGCCTTTTGTGATGCTCTATCCTTAGATAGGGAGAGGCTTCTGGAAGGATGTGGCTATCACAGTTAAGCTCCAGAAAGCCCTTTTGATTGCCCACTGAGCCATATACCTTTGTATTCAGTGGCCTCTTGATGTACAGAAGGTCATAAGCAAGTATTTTAACTCTTGCCACTTAAAGTTATATATAAAACAACCTGCATGTTAGGATGAGGCACCTTAAACTGCTTGGCTGAATGGAAAAATAATATGATGGGTGAAAACCGTAATTTTCTTTGTCACAGGTGGCAAAAACCTCTGTAACACGGGGATGTAATTGATAATATGGCAGCAGAGCCCCTTCCGTGGGCTGGCAGCGGGCCGGAGGCTGCTGCGGTGAGGTGGGGAGGGCAGGCGGGGCTGGAGCGGGGGGCAGCACGTCAGCCCACGCTGCGCTGCTGGGAATGGCATCTGCTGCGAAACACCTCACACGTGGCGTTAGGGATTTGGTGCCTCTCTGACCGGTTGCAAGGAGCCTGCCCTGTGTCCTTCACTGGACCAGATCAGATTCACAAAGTTGGAGGATGGTGCTTGGCTCTTCATGTGCAGTTTCAAACCAAGTTAGCCTATATGCTTTTGGAAATAGCTGCGTGGTGTAGGTGAGTGCAGTCTCCTTGTAGGGACAGAATTCCAGGGTTTGAAAGTGACTTCATGAAAGCAATGATAAATCACTTCTGAAATTTAAAGGAAGTGCCTCATGGCTTGACAGAGCTAGAGGTAAACAGTATTCTAAAATGTTCTATTCTTCGTGTAGGCTGATCAGCTGACTGAAGAACAGATTGCTGGTAAGTGTTTTGATGATTTTTTTTTTTTCTGCTGGCTCTTGTGACTAAAAGAAAATATGTTATCTCAAGCACAGTGGAAAAAAACATCTTTGGCAATTTTAAATCTGTACTACCACTTTTGAAAAGCACTCTCTTAAAAAAATCCCAAACTAAAAAAAAAAACTGACAGAAATATTCTGGAAGATTACTGGTTCATTGCCTCTTAATTTAGACTTCTTATTCCTTGGACTACAGATTATGATTTTTTTTTTAGATGTTCAGACTTGAGCCAAGTTCTCCTAGATTTCTTGCTAACAGAATTAATTGCTGGACTCAAATTAACTACTTAGAGTCAAAAGCAGACCTGGGTACTCTTTAATAGGGTGAAGATAAAACTACAAATGAAATGGCAACAAATAAACCTCAGATGGGTTTATTGCACATTGTTACAAGCCAGTGTCTTTTAAATAAATCTTTTAATAGACCGCCTGTAGTTCACTCTGGTCTGGAGAAAGAGCATTATTTGACCTTCTGGAGACCAGTCCCCCATTTGTGGCTGACACTGATTCTTTCTGTCTGCTGATTTAAAAATAAGTGGTAAATGACGATGCTTTTGTTCCTGTAAGTCTGTTAATTGTAAAGGGAACCCAGGGGCTCCTTTCACTTATAGCTAGCTGCTGTTTGTGGAGCAACTGTGCCTTGGGCAAGATGCAGATGCATGGAAATGAATTACAGAGTTGTAATGCAAATAAATAGCCACATGAAATAAGTTTGAATTTACTGTGAAAATTATGTGTTGGTATTGTAAGTAATTTTTTATTTGTATTTGAGAGTGTTAATTCTCTCAATACAGGGACAGTTAGATAAAACCAGAAAATATTTCTTAAAATTTTACTGGGCTTTGTCAGTAGAATGCGTTTTTAGTCTATGGTTTTATCATGCTGGTGATGTCTCTAAACACTGGGACTGTTTCTGCCTCTAGAATTCAAGGAAGCCTTTTCCCTGTTTGACAAAGATGGTGATGGTACTATCACAACAAAAGAACTGGGAACTGTCATGAGGTCACTGGGTCAAAATCCAACAGAAGCAGAATTGCAGGATATGATCAACGAGGTAGATGCTGATGGTAAGTGTTGGGAAGGTGCTGTGATCATCTTCAATATGTATGACATCCACACCTGGGCCTAAACTGCACAGGGAAGACTGATGTAGAGCTCTTAAAGCATTTTCAAAATACTGGATAGATTCTAAACTCAGCAGGATGTCAAAGATGCTAGTAATATTTGTGAGACTTAAAACAGGCAATGGGCAGAGACAAAGTTATGCTATTTGTCTTTAATATTTTATGGGTCACAGGCTTCCTATTGCTATCTGACTTGCCCTGACCTGCCATTAACCTTTCTTTCCATCCAGCTTTTTTGTATGTGTTTTGTCAGCTCATGCTGGTTGTAATAGCTTTACCAATGTCTGTGGTTTTGGCTAAGGCAAAAAAATGTGTTGGGAGTGGAATAGTGTTTTCAATGGCAGTTTAGCACAACAGGAAGAGGCTATATAGTCTATATAATGTATTAAATCCCTAATAGGTAGAGGGGCTACTGGAGGCAAAGGGAGAAAACCTTGCCCATATCAAGACTAACAGAATTATTTTAAATGAACACCGGAATATTGAAACACCTACTGTGCTTCTGAACTCCACATAGGCTAACGGTTTTAAATAGGAAAAATATTTCCCCTGCTCTGGGATGTCAGGCCTTTAGTCTTCTGTGTTGGTTGTGTTAGTGATTTTTCTCTAACCTTTGTGTAAAAGAAGAGTGAAAGTATATTGGCAAGAGTATAAATTACTGGATTATCAGGCCATATTAATTAAAGTACTTTCTTTAAAAAAGTGTAAGTTGACTTTAATTGCTAAGTCTTTGCAGAAACTGAAAGGTTTCAGTGTCTGCAGTGGTATGTGGAGTTAGTGTATAGTAGCTTCTTTAGGCTGCTGACCAAATGCTGCTCTGGTGGGTTTAAAACAGAAGGAGACTGAAGACTTCAGATAAGTATGCCTGCCCAGCTGTTTAAATTTGGGTTATAGCAGAATGCTTTGCTAGTCTTCCACATGTTCATTGAGGGTTTTTTCAGAACCAAGTACGAGACCTGTGTTCATATTTTACTGCTACATAAAGCTGGGCCATCATGATAAATAGTTGTGTATGTCTCAGGCTGGAATCCCAGGATTTTCTTAAATTTCACTTGTTGCACAGTGAATTTGTATGCTTCTTTAGATCAATGGGTAAATCTTAGTTGCACAGTGAACTGTTTAATATGGTTTTGTGAGCTGCTTAATGTGCCTTTTTGGAAAACAGAGCTGAATCCTGACTATACAAATCTAGTTTCTTCACCATACCGCTTTTTTCCTAGTTTTGAGCAGCCAGAAATTTAAATCTTTGCATTGAATGGAAGGTTTAATCTTAGGGATGAGGCTTGGATGTCAGCAGGGATTTTCAGTTTTGCAGTAAAATACCTGTAAGAACATTTACAGCTAAGCTTATCAGTAATAACAAATAATGTCAGCTTTTTCTCATGTCACTGGAATTTGCAGATCCTTGTTGCCCCTAGAATGGTTCGTTGCTTTTGTGGTGTGCAACTTTGATAAGGTAGCTGATTTTTAGAAAGAAAAAAGTGTTTATGAGCAGTTTAGTGAAGTGTGATGTTTCCAAATATTAGATAACCTGGGATTATAATGGCAGCTTAATATGCGTTCTTCCTGGAAGACGCAAAATTTGAGAGATTATAAAGAAATTAGAAGGTTAATTTTGTAGGAGTCTCATTATTGGTTAACCTTGAAGCACAGTCTGACATTTGATTTGTAGCTTGGGTGGCAAATGATGTGGCCTAGCCTTGAAAGAAGGCAGCAGTTGATTTTGTGCTGAAAGAGTGGCTGCTCTCGCTGCTGCATGTTGTAATAGCAAAGAAGGCAGTGGTAGTAATTTAGGGAGAAGAACCAGTTCATCTGTTAAGGACAGTTAACAGAACACCTGTCAATCTCGTCCCTGGCTGAGTATAATGCCAGATTTATTTGTTTGTTAATGAAGAAAAGCGTGGAAGTTTAATTCTTGGAAGTTTCTTTTTATTAAGGCAATGGCACTATCGACTTCCCTGAATTTTTAACCATGATGGCCAGAAAAATGAAGGACACAGACAGCGAGGAAGAAATCCGTGAGGCATTCCGAGTCTTTGACAAGGTATTACTAAATGTAGAGCTACTCTTCAAAATAATGATGTCTGTATTTTCCTTAGTGTTTTCTCTTCTTGTCTGGAGGGAGAAAGAGTCCTCTAGTAGAAGCAGAGGAATTGGAAACATAGCAGAGATTGTTCTGAATATAGAACCAGGACTCTTTCAGCCTGGTTGTACTTGCTTTATACAGTGGGGTCTAAGATTGAGGCTCATCCATGAGGAAAACTTTCTGGCCTTTCCTTAGAAACAGAGATTTAGCAGAACCTCATGCTTGGGTGGGGGTGGGGTTTTTTTGATATGTGTGGGTAGAGGAGGGGGATTTTTCTCCACCTTTCAACTTTGAGGGGAATGAGGAAACATTTTTATGGATGCACAAAGTTTTATACTACCCTATGGAAGCTTTTGAATTCAAGATGATGTCTTCAGTATTTGGACAGCCACAAAGTATTGTATATTCTCTTTGCAGAATATGAACTTTGAGGTTGCTTTCCTGAGAACTGAAGAGCTTAATTCCCTTGACCTTGTTTAAGAATACCTGGGCATATGTCAGTTTTCTAGAACCAGGGGGGGATCCCCTCTTTGGGTTGTTTGAACACAACTGATGTTATACAAGATCTGTGTTGAGTAGTTGCTGGTGCAGCTGTAAAGCTAGTGCATGTGTGGAAGAGGACTTTACTAGGACTTTTTATAGGAAAAAGGTATCAGTCTCTAGTACTTTTCCTGAAAATGGAGGGGTATTTCTGCAGACTAGATTAGTGTTTAAAGCCACTGAGGTAGGTTGTCTACTGGTGATGGCCATATCCTGCTCTAAGATAGTGTATTCTTCCAGTGTATGGAATTTCTGAAGTGGATCAGAGGTTTGGATGTTGCAAATGGGGACACTGGCTTAGAAGTGTCATTTTCTCTTCACTTCTTAATTTTACCATAAAACTTCTCAAAATGCCTTATGAGTAGCATTTAAATGCTTTCTATGATTTGTTACATACCATCCTATCCAAAAGGCCTAACGTAGCCAGACTATAGTCTGGCTATAGAGGTAGTGTTAACACAGAAGAGAAAGTTGACTTCATTCTTACTGGTGTTTGGCCTTGGTTAGGCAGCAGAGACTAAACAAAAACTTTGATTTTGTTTCTGTGTTTATTTTTGAGAACTCTTTAAAGCATTAAAACTACCTTATCACAACTCCAAGTCAGGCATGCAGTTGTTATTGCAGCACAGTAATTGTATGGAAGGATATGGTGTCATGCAGGCCTCAGAAGGCAGTGGGATAAATACATACTGCAGTTTGTACAGTGTGCCAGGTCTGTACATCTGTCCCAAGTGCCATAAGGCTGCTCCAGAAGCAGTTAACTGGAAACCTAGGTGTAATTCCCAAGTTAGACAATGTCAGGATTGTTTTTCATTGTCTTGTGCAACTCTTTTCTCATAGGATGGCAACGGCTATATCAGTGCAGCAGAACTACGCCATGTTATGACAAACTTAGGAGAAAAGCTAACAGATGAAGAAGTAGATGAAATGATCAGAGAAGCAGACATTGATGGGGATGGGCAAGTCAACTATGAAGGTAAAAAGATGCTTGTCTTGACTCAACCATTATTCAGACTGAGGAAAACCTGTTGCATAGGGCATAATTTTTAATAATTTTTGAGACACTAGTTTATTTGCTTGTCCACTTCTGTGGACAAAATCTTAGATGCAGTGAAAGGTGATTTTTTTTTTTTTTAATGCCAGCTGTGTTTTAGACACTTGACTTGAAGTATGCTGGAGACAGTAAATCACAGTGACTTTTTATCTTTTCAGAATTCGTACAGATGATGACTGCAAAGTGAAGAGACCTCCTTTACACCTTTTTTCCTCTAGAAGAATCAAATTGAATCTTTTACTTACCTCTTGCAAAAAAAAAAAATGTTCATTTATTCATTCTGTTTCTGTATAGCAAAACTGAATGTCAAATTACCTTCTGTCCACAAACTGCATGTAATGGTTGGTGGTCCTGTCCCTAAAAGATAAAGTTAAACATCAGTTTTACGATATAAATAATTGTACTACCTTGAAAATAAAAAAAAAAAAGGAAGCACTTAGTGAACTCAAAAGTTCCATTTGCTAATGACTATTACACTGTTTGGGCTGGCCAGTTTTTCATGCATGCAGCTTGACAATTGAGCACAGTCAGACATGTGTATTAAAAGGAAAAAAAACCTAAAGGATCCACTCTCTTGTTCAACAGTGGATTCTAGTTCAATTTGTAGTATAAATTGTCATAGCTGGTTTACTTTAAAATTGGTTTATACCTCAGGATGGTATGCAGCAAAATGGTTGAAGGATGCAAAACTTAAGGAAAATGCCCTAAAGGTCGAATGGTTCTCCTGTAAGTAGCAGTGTGCTCCAAAAATAGGATGATCTTAACTATGGATGACATGTCTGTGTTAAAATACTGGTTTAACATTGTCTGCATTGCACTATAGTGAAACGGGTGTCAGGCTGTTACCGTTCACAAAATTTTTAAAAGAAACCTTCACCAAGGGAGCATCTTTGGACTCTCATATTTTTAAAACCTTCTGTACCATGACTTGGAGCTGGCGGAGTAGCCTGTGGACTTCAGCACAACTATCAACATTGCTGTTCAAGATATTACAATTTATGTCCATTCCAAGTTGTAAATGCTAGTCTTTTTTTTCCAATAAAAGACCATTAACTTAAAGGTGGTGTTAAATGCTTTGTAAAGTTAAAATATATATATATAATTGAGATAATAAACCAAAAAAGCAGTAGGAAGGAAGTGTTTCTATGAATGACTTGCTGCTAAATTATAATGCACATGTATGCAATAAGTTATCCCCTATCTTTTCAAGATGGCAAGAACTGACCTCCTGTAACCCAAGACCTTTGCTATAAATAAATGAACTTGTGCTTGCCTTTCATATTACGACAATGTTAATTTAGTTGGTCTCAAAGTCGTGTAATGCTGACTCGTCAACTATCAGCACAGAAGTAACACCTCATTTCACTACAGTGGAGAGCTCTGAGCATGCATGTCAGTACTGGGGAAACATGTATAGGTTGCTTATGTTTTTTTGACAGGTTATAAAGACTAGCTGGAGAATTTAAACAGCATGGACTTCATAGATATCTGTGATTCTCAAACATGCCAAAAATGCATTTATCTACCCGCAGAAAGAAAACAAAAGGACATTTTACTATATGTATTAAAAAAAAACCAAATTAAGCCTTTTTGGAAACTGGGGCTATTATGTCTTGACTTCTCAAACACTTGCATGAATTTTGTGGGGTGGAGAAGAGGACTAGGGTTAATTTAGAAACAATCTTGTTACTTCTGCTTTGCATGCACTAGCAGTGCTTAGTCATTCCAGTTCTCTGAATCAGTGTTCTCTGATCCTTCAGCTTCCCCATGAATGAGTGGCAAAGCAGCTGTGTGCACTCTTCTTTGAAAGAAGAATGCTGCTTCTCTTTCTTTTTTTCCTTTTTTTTTTTTTTTAAGCAGAGCCTCCATGTGGAAGGCTTTTACTCTTGGGAGGGAGGGACTACAGCATAATTACTGACTGTAAGTTTTTGTTTCAAATTGTAATGGGTTGCAAACCGTAATTGCTCGATTGCATTTGGTTTTGGAGAGTATTGATACCATCTCTAGGAAGAGATGGCAAGTCTCCATTCATCCTGTCTAACTGAGGTGCGTGCGTTAAGAACTTGGTTTGCTCAGTGAGGGGTCAAGAGCTGCCTCCAGAAGGCAAATGAGACTACTTGCCTTCAGTGATTTTTATTTTTTTTTCCCCTGGGGGGTGGGGGGAGTTCTGGGTGGCAAGGGACCCAGACACCTTAACCAAGTGCCTAAAAGTTAGATGGGCTGAATGTAGGCAATTTGTTGTAAAGGCTTATGACCATGGCTGTGAATGCTGTCCTTAGCAAACTGGCCTCAAAGATGGGAATGTCTGGCTACCATTTGGAAGTAGAGTCTTGCACAGCAGCTGTGAACTGCTACCTTAGTAGTGCTTCAGAACGCCTGCACTGATTCTGTAGACCAGCTTTTAAAGAGAACGTACTCAAGAGACAGGCAAGGTAGGAACAACAATTGCAGCTCTGAACTAATTACTTCTGCCTGGGTGTGCAGAGATCTTGTCTAGTAGGTAAATGCTTCTTACCATCTATCTGTCATTTGCTCATGGTTGGTAGGGTAGTTCACCTAAGAACAGCTGCTTTTAGCTTACTCGGTGTGCTCTGTGCTTGCTAGCAGAGACCTCATCCTGCAAGAGGTTCTTGGCTTGATTAGAAATTGTCTGGCAGTGTGCAGTGTTGGTATGCCCTGTAACTGAATCTGCCTGGAGGTATCTAATTATTAACTGACTTCAGTACCACATCAACCTCGAGTAAATGTATCCTCTGTACAGGACTTAAGCTCTGTTCCCTTCTGCATAGTGAATAACTAGAAAAATGAAATGGTGTCATCAAGATCTTTTTTAATTTTTTTTAATTTTTTTTTTCCTGTGAGTGTGTGTGTGTGGCTTTGGCTTTTTCCAAATGTGAAAGTGTGGGCTGGATACACTTGGTGCATGGCTTAGAAACATGGGACTGGAAAGAACTTCCTGGGTCATCAGATCCAGTCCCCTGCTATTGCAGGCAACCGTGTCATATAATCCTTTTAATAAACTGATCAAGCTTAAACACCTGCTTGTAAGTGGCTTGTTTTCATGGAAGTTCTGTAACTCATGTTGCTCTCAACTGATGCAAATAATATATGAAATATGAAGTTAATCAAAAGGTCCTCCAGCTTAGCTTTAGGTTTATCATTACATTTATTTAACTGACTTTCTTGAACCTGTTATTTGCACAACACTCAGGAAAGTGTTGAGTCTTTACCCCCTCTTGCTATGAATAAGAGTTGGTGTGCTTGCTTATTTTTTTTAATGGAAAAGATGGATGTCTGGCTTGTTGAAACCTGTTAGATATGTTAAATGTCAAGGCAAGAAACAATTGAGTTACTTGTATTTGATACATAAATTTAAGGCTAGAGTATACATAACCATTTTTAAAACACATCAACTTGCAGTGTAGTTTTATATTTAATACTGAAATTGTACTGCTAAAGTTTAAACTGCTGTTAATCATATTCCTCTTCTGATCATAATGAAAAAATAAAGGGTAAGAAAATGCTTAACATAGATTATTCATTATCATGCTTATTTTATTAATAACTCAGGCATCGAAACATCTCCAGGTATGGGGCATTTGTTCTGTTTGCTGGGGTGGGCTGGAGTGAGGCGTGGGGAGGGTTACTGACGTAGAAAATTCTTAAGCCCCAACCATTTGTCACACTTGCACACAGAAGCACAGACATTATAAAAAACTATAGGGCCCTATAACTTAGGGATGCCTTGGATGCACCTGTGGGTGTGGGGCTGATCTGTGGGCAGTGGACAGTGCTGTGGCTGCCAGTCCCTGTGCCCTGCCCAGGGCACCATGGAGCGGGGTGAGGCTGGGCCCTGGATTGCAGCACCTGTGTCACGTGAATGCAGATTCTTGTTCCCAGATGACAGCATCCTAGACTAAACCCACAGGCTTGGGGTTTAGAAAGACCAGAGTTAATACACCTTGCTTTTCCCCTGCCGTGAAACTAACTGGAACACGTGTTTTGCTGCAATCCAGTTAGGTTTTGGGTTCTTTTTATTTCTTTGGTTTGGTTTGATTTTTTGGGGTTTTTTTTTGTGGGTTTTTTTTTTTGTTTGTTTGTTTGTTTGTTTTTTGTTTTGTTTTGGTTTTTTGTTTTTTTTGTTGTTGGTTGGTTGGTTTGTTCATTTGGGGGGGGGTTGGTGTTTGATATTTTGGGTTATGGTATTTTATTGTTGTTTGGGGTTTTTTTGTTTTTTTTTTCAATTTACCAAGTGAAATCTGACATAGGACTGTGGTAGATCCAAAGCATATTCTTATACACAAACATAAAACTGTCCAGTGAACTTAGGCAATGAAGGCTGATGTCCTGGTTCTCCTGACTGACATTTATGAAACCAAATATTTTATTTTCAAGTAGTGTGGGTGGATCTTTAAAATCAGCAAGACAAACATATCAAGTGGTGTGGGGATTTTTTCTTAACAGCATTACAGTTCCAAAATATTCATGATGATTTTTTTTTTTTTTTAAATCCAAATACAAGATTGTGAAGTAATGAATTACGTGATGAATTGTGTAAAGAACTGGGGTTCCAAAGATTCTTGATGATGTTGGCTATAGAAACCTTGCATGAAGTCTCAAGTACTTAGCAGATTTTATATTTTCTAAGAACCCCTATCAGTGAGTATCCTGGGGTATATGAAAGAGTTGGTAATTTCTTTAATATTAATAAATTGGATTTTGAACTGAAGTGAATAAGTATCCCAATAAATGGCAGACCTACTGATTAGGCAGACTCCAGGAAAACCTCCTACAGTCTGGCAGTAAATGAGTGTGTTGCTCTATCTGACTGATGACTGTAACCAGGAGCAGAGCACATTTCAGAGTACAGCAAAGCCCTTTTGGCCCTCATACGATTAAACTCCAGGAGAAAAACCCGCAAACATTTAATACAAAAAGTAGTTTTGTAGCAGGGGGCTAAATTTCTCCCACATCCCTGTGGAGGCCAGCACCGTGTACAAAGTTGAGAACCGAAGCTGAGAGGCAGGTTCCCAGCATTACCACCAGTGACCCTCAGAAAGAGGTTGCAAGTTGTCCTTTCCTGCATCCCTGTAGGTGAGCAACAAAGCTAAATCTGCCTGGCAGTGGGTACCACAGCCTCGTTTGTGGTGTCTGCTCTGTTTTTTCATAGAAGTTTCTTTGACTGGGAGATCTTGCACCAATCTTCTCTGAAGAGCTGCTTCCGTTCTACTTGCCTTAGAAGTTAGCATCCACAGAAATACTGAAAGAATTATTCATAGTGCGGCCTTTTCCTGACAGAAACAACTCCTAAAATAGTGGTTGAAGTACAACATGAAAACTGGTCTAATCATCTCAAAATTAATAATTTCTGAGTATTATTTATTTCTAGATCTCTAAATGTGATATATTTCAAACCCAGAATCTTCAACAAATGTCATGCTTGCCCTAAAATTTGCAGCATTTAAAATGAACACAGTATTTGAATAGGAACCAACTGAATCAACTGAGAAATCCATAAAAAGGCATTAAAAAACACTCCCCGTTTTACTAGTTTGCAGTGGGATTGGCAATAATACTGCTGTCAGTGTAGTAAGTATTTTGAAAAGGGTATGGTGAAAGAAATGGATGGAGGGAGAGTAAAAAGAATACCTGTGCATGAGACTGCTTTGTAGTCTTGTCCTGCCAAGCATTTGTTGTCCATAAGGCTGTAAGTATTTAATTGTGGGCTCCCTGGGTTTTTTCGGCAGTGGTGCTGTTACTTGGTTTGTCCAGCTTTCCTGGCTCTCCAAAGCTCCCCCCTGTTCCATGCTAACTTCACATTTACCTAAAAATACACAACCTGGAAAAGCTGTCAGCCTGCTGCTGTTCAGAACTTGCCAAAAGAGCTCTGCTTATTCTCAGCTTTTTTAAAAAAAAATTAAAAAATAATAATTTCCTCCAGTTACTCTGTTAGGAGACAAAATATGACCACGATTTAATAAAAGTTTTACTCTCTTGTGAAGGGAAATTTTAGCCCAGAATATTTAGCTGTCTAGAAATCTCTGTGCAACGTCAACAAAAATAGTTTCTCAAGGGTTTTGACATAAAATGTGATGGATTTCCTAATAACTCATTTGTTTCTTTAGATATTAATAAATAAAAATTCCTACACAAATATACCAGATGCCCTGACAATCAGTGTGTATGATGCTGTCCACCTTACACAGCTGAATTTAAGAAAAGTAGATTCAATCAGTAAATTAAGTCAGTAAGTAAAACAGATCTTTAGTATCAAAGAAGATATCTTGCACTATAGTACAATTACAAAAGCGTAGCTAAAGTGTGAAAAAAGCCTTGCTGATTTATTTTCCATCAAATTAATTTATAGAGGGAGGTAATTTCTTAAGTAGCTCAGGTTCTAATTTTTTTCTGTATTAAACAATTGCTCACGTAGAAAGTACTATCGGAGAAAAATTGTTGAAGGGCTACAAAACTAAGTACTCAAAATTTAAAAAAAACCCAAACAACAAACAAACAAAAGAACCCAAACAAACAAACAAAACCCTTCCCACACCAAAATGAAGGTTATCCGTGAAACTCAAGATGGCCTATTGCAAATGTGATTGCAAAACATCATGACACCATCTTATCTCATTCTATACTGCCCTCAGCATCTTTCCATCAGTGTATTAAACATTTCATGGCAACTTTCCTTTCGAATGCAACATTCCGTCCATACCCTAGTCACTACCCACTACCCAGCTCTTGCTCCAAAATCAGAATACTGTTTTCCTATGACACTTAGCTGTCTGAGTGCTTCACAAATACTACGTTTTTTTGAGGACACACAGTGAATTGAGGACATGCTTTATCCTCACCAAACAAAAGGAGATGAGATTCACTGAAGTCCAAAGCAGTATTTCTGAGAGTTCAGTCTGAGACATTTTCATTTGTCAGAATCATGATCATAATCATGCCTTATGTGTGGTACAAAGACATCTCAGTAAGAGCATCTTTCAAGACTGCAAACCAGTCTAAGCCTCTGCGTCAGTCCATTGTTGTCAAACGTTCTTGGAAGAAGCGACTGCCTGTGGACAGCTGAGCCTGAGCGGTCGATCCCACCCCACACAGGGCTCCATGTAGAGAACAAGAGCTCTTGTTTTCCAGGGCAGCCGTAGCCTGCATTGCCCGGCAGGTCAGCTTCCTTCTTGCAGCCCCCATATCACTCACTATGCATTGCCTTGCTTATGCAAAAGAAAAATCATCAGCTATGCAGCACTTCTTTCACTGCACCACACCAATTCATGCCCAGAGCAGCAGCGAAGAGAACAAACTGAAGAAAAGAGTGATTTCATGCTAGGACCACAAAACGGGGATGCTGGTGGTGGTGATGGTTTGTGAAAGGAGACTAGAGGAATTAAAGTGGCAAACACTGAAACACCGTCCATTGCAGCACTTGGTGCTTTCCAGAAAAACCTTGTATTTTTGTTGCTGTTTCAGTCCTGTAATTTACTACCACAAAAGGGAAAGCGGAACTACGGCCCCAGCACAGGAAGCTCGGTTGTGTGGCATCATGGTGACGCCCCACTGAGTCATCACCTGAGCTGCTGCCATTGGCTTCTGCACAGACCTCTGTGACCTCCTGAGGTAGCAGAGGAACAGCAAACAAAGCTCTTCCGCTTCCTCAGCCCACCCAACGTGGGGAGGGAGCACTTTGCCCACAGATATGCAGAGGAAAGGTGGATCCAGGACTGTTGGATCAACTCAGGGCTCTGCAGGAGGCTGTGCTTTAATGGTCCTAAGCTTTTCCACCCATCCCCTGTAACCACGACCTTCTGTCCTCTTCCGCTACTGCCTGCTCCTTTCCTCTCCATTTTACTCTTTGCCTATGTCAGGCCCAGCTTGTGCCCCTCAGACTTTTCTAGGTTTCCTTGTCCCACAGTCCTTGCTCCTTTTTAATTTCTGCACTCCTGGGCTAACCCAAATTGGGAACTCAGCCCCACCAGCCACTGGCTTGCTCCCCTCCCCAGTGGGATGAGGGAGAGAATCAGAAGAATAAAAATGAGAAAATTCATAGGTTGAGATATAGAGAATTCAATTAGGAAAGATCATGCATGTGCACAAATAAAGCAAAACAAGGAATTAATTCACTACTCCCCATAGGGAGGCAGGTGTTGAGCCATTCCTAGGGAAGCAGGGCTCCATCCCACATAATGATTATTTGAGAAAACAAACACAGTAGCTCTGAGGACATCCCCCCTTCCTTCTTCTCCCCCCCAGACTTTATTGCTGAGCATGATGCCATATGGTATGGAACATCATGGAATGGTTTGGGTTGGAAGAGTCCTAAAAGATCATCTTGTTCCAACCCCTCTTCCACTAGACTGGGTTGCTCAATGCCCCATCCAGCCTGGCCTTGAACACTGCCAGGGATGGGGCATCCACAGTTTTTCTGGGCAGTTGCCTTTGGACAGTTGCAGTCAGCTCTCCTGGCTGCGTTCCCTCGCAGTCTCTGTGCATCCCTGGCCTGCTCACTGATGGGCTGGGGTGAGAGGCCAAAAAGGTCTTGATGTTGTGCAAGCCCTGCTAAGTGATATAGCTGAAACATCCCTTTGTTGCCAATATTTTTTTGTGTCACAAAGCCAAAACCGAGCACCATACAAGCACCTCTGAAGAAAACAAACTCTACCCCAGCCCCAACCAGTACATCGGCACATCTATTTCTCTAACTGATGAAGGCTGCCAATGATGTATCTTCTTCCAGATCTCCATTCCCACAACTTTTGGTTCTAATTAGTTGATTTCTCACCAAACAACTTTATTCTCTGTGTCACCTTAGACAGTGTGATCACTCAGGTCAGGGCACAGATGAAAGTTTTCCTGTGCTCTGCTCAGGCCCCAGGTTGCAGGTGTGGATCTAAGCCATGCCTGACTTTCCTGACTTGCAGCAGCAGAGACCTGTGGTTGCAAAAAGAACAAAAAACAAAAACCCACAGGCTGCCCCAAGCTTCAAGCTGGAGGTACTTAATCTAGGGTGAGGCAGCTGGTGGAAGTCCACCTTGGTCATGAGTGCTGGCTGTGAGGGTCCACTCCTCTGCCTTACCACCTTCCTGAAACACTGCTTTTGTCTCAGAAGAGTTACTGCTTTTTTAAACATTGAGTGCACCACTCATATCTTCTGCACCTTCTCATACCTTCTATTCAAGTAGAGCTTTGCTGTCCGTTTCTGAGCAGAATCATACTAGATGTAAGCTTAAGCAGTCATTTCATCCACCAGTGATATTCAGCCACCTTGAACCTAAAATATGGCAGATTTATAAGAGACAGTCTTTGCACATGAGTTGTTCCCAGCAGAGATCAATGTATTAAGTTCTGAACTTAGAGCTGTAATGTGGTGAAGAATAAGTCTGAGACAGGGAGGAAAGTGATACCAGAGACCGACACAGAGATCCCTCCCAGCCCTCTTCTACCAACTCTCCTCTACCTTTGTCTTCCCTTCTTACCTAATCTCCATCTCTTCTAACATGTCATGACACACTTCACCTGTTCTTCAAAGCCCACCTCATTGAACCTAACTCTGTCAATAGACAGCTTTAGATTAGGACATCAGTTACTATTTGCTAAACTACTGCAGGAGTACCCACACAGAAAAAGTACAAGTAAGAAGCTCTCAGTTGCAGAAGAATGCCTACACAAAAAGTCACATAAAGTTTGATTGCACTGATATTAAATTATTGTGGTAGTTTGAAGTTTTTTGAAGCAAGTTTTATAGTAATGTCATTTTAGTACTCTGTACTTAAACACATTAGACCTGATTCCATACACTAGGTAGTTCCTATTTGGAGGAAAATAACCTTCCTTCTCTGATGTGGCAAAAAGCTTTTTCATATCAAAGCTGTTGCCACTAGTGAGTATTAATCAATGAAAAAGTAGTATCTAATAATACATATACAGCTAGGTACATTTTTCAGGCTTTTGCAGTACATTGCTTACTGTGAAATAAAGGAATGTAATTTAGTGTTTCTCTTTTTAATAGGATAGGGAAGAATTCAGATTCTTGTTCACAATTAATGTCCATCACATGCAAGGTACTTCACACTGCCAGCCAAATGATGTTATTAATTCAAGGATGAAATATGAAGCTATCTGTTTGCAGATTGTTAATTACTAGAACAATACTGAACCTCACATGCAGGTTTAGTTCCTAAGATATTACCCAGAGGTCATATAATCTACTTGTATGGTAATGTAGGTATTTCTAGTTATTTACAACATGCCAGGTATTGTCTTGACCAAATTCTAGATTAAATTAATATGAACAGTTAATACAATAATGATTGGAACCAGCATTAGGTCACACAGCTGAATTGGAGAAAATGGAACCATTATTTTAGGGCTGTTGCTGGCTGCACACTGTTGACTGCTAGTTTGGGAATTTATTTAATCTCTTCAGTTTTACTCTATTAGATTGGCAAAGTCCTCTTACCTGCATATTTTCTAACAAATTTGGTATACTTCCTGCTGAGTGAATAGGTTGCTGTAAAATATTTCAGCCTGGGATTTGACCCATTTTGCAAATTTATCACCTTCCAGAAAATTTTATCTCAATTTTATGTTTCCAATAAGAAAACTCCATCACTCTCTTCAGCACAAACCAGTGAAAGCACCACTCTGTGATCATTTTGTTTCGTTCCTGTGCGGAGAGCTCAGTGCCCATGAACTCTGGCAATCAGGCATGATTAGCTCAACAAGGCAGATCCATCATTAGCTCAGAATTTCTTTGATTCTGGTGATCTAGGTCAGACAAAGTTTTATAAAATGAGGCTTTGTGGCTTAATTTTTATTATACCCTCTACAAAAAGAGAAGAAAGGCTTGAAAGGAAAAAGGTGTTACTGACATAAACAGGGGTAGAAAAGCCTGACTGATGGACTTAGGGGGGAATAAAAGATGAGTGTGTTTGGCAAAGCACTCGCACAGAAGGGCTCTGCTAAGGATGATGAGAGATTTCTGTAGCGGCAGCTCTGGGAGAATCCCTGCAGAGAATAGAGGCAAGTGGGGGCAGAAGTGTGTGAGGGAAGATCTAAAATAGATTAAAAAAAGTGAAACATGCAAATGGCCTTGGGAATGCAACCTACTACAAATTATAGCAGCCCTGCTGCAGAGGCAAACCTGCCACAGCCTGCATTAAGCTGAGCAAGGGTTTAGGGAACAGTGACTTGGGAGGAGTGGGATTCAATTCTTTGTGTTTCCAGTTCCAGCCATGACTAGGGATGGCTTGGCTTTATGCCTAGTCTTCAAAGCTGACTCTGTCTCCTGTGCTGCAATCCATGTTTCCAAGCTGGATACTATTTTTTAGGGTGTTTTCTCTACACCCAGTTATTGCCCACATGCAGTTCTCCTCCATTTTTTAAATATTAGCAGACCACAATTTAGGACCAAAACCTTACAAGGGACTAAACTGGAATATGATCTAGTTGATTGAAAACTGTCAGATCAGAGCTTAAAATATATATGGAATAGTGATGAGTGGTTTAAAAGACAGAACTATCTTTTCTAGTTCCTTTTTTAACCTCTAGCCCTATTTTTCTATTTCATCCCACCAGTTTTAAAACTAGTAAAACAGAGACTACAAAGAAGGTATAGCAGGTCGCAGATTAACACTTAGTGGCAAAATCAAATGCAAGCACTTTTCTAATTTTGAATAGTTTAGGAAATGGTCTAGAGAAGGGAATATAGTGCAGAAACATCCAGTCCAAGTTCATCACTTCAGATGCAAGCTGACTTGCAAGTTGAATTAATGCCAGCAAATGTCTGCTCTCAGTATGCAGAGGACACCTCCTTGTAATGTTCCCTCACCTATGGTCGCCCGTTTCCCTTTCCCAGGGGTGGCTATGGCAGGGGCCCTACTGTCTCCCAGCCTGGCGGTACTCCAGCTGCTACAGAGTGCCCTTGTTCTTAGCAGGCTGAGCACACACAGCAGTGGTTTTTAGCGACATGGCTCCGCAGGCCCCGCTGCACACAGAGCCCCAGGCTCCATGTGTCGCAGCGGCGAGCGAGGGCTGCTCCAGCGGCAAGGTTTGGCGCAGTGTCCCCCTGTCAGCCCCTGTGGAGGGGCAGGACTCGCTGCTGCGGTGACACGCACCATGCCTGCTGGAGACTCGGCCTCAGCTGCTGCTGGGTGCCTCTCACTGCCCGGGCAGGTTCTGCGGGCCGAGCCAAGCGCTCTGCCTCTCCCATCAGCACAGCTGCCGAGCCCAGCCTAAACCAGCCGCCAGGGCCGCACACAATGCTCCGGCTGCTGGGAATTACTTCCTTCAAGTCCATTCTGGCCGCTCCACGGGACTGAGCTGGAAAAAGGGATTTATTGTTATTGTTGATAGCATTATTCAAGCAAGCAGGCCGGTGTGAGGTCCCCACTCACTGCTTTTATTGTCCTTCACAAGGAAGTCAGCCATGGAGCCGGTTCCTTCCCGCCCAGCCCAAACTTCCCTGTGCCCACAGGAGCAGAGCAGCCGCTGGGCCGGATCCTGCGGCCCTCAGAGCGCTGCCCCGAGCCCGGCACCGGTGGCTCGCTGGCCCATGCCAGCTGCCCGGCCTGGGGAACGGGACAGGACACTGACGTGTTGGCACGTCGGAAGGACGGGAGGAAACTGGTCCGTGCCCAGCGGCTCCCGGTGCTGCTGCCTGGGATATAAACACAGGCAAGGAAGCGTCTTACGGCTGGCTGATGGCTGTACGCAGCTTTGTGAATGAAACATTGGCAGCTGAACCATCAAAAACAACTGACAAATTCGGGTTTACACTTTATTAGCGGCTTTTCTCTTGTTAATCAAATGAAACACTCCTATCTCCTTCTGACCCTCAAATACAGTATATTTGATATTCATGTGCAGAGGGAAATTTCACAGCTTTAAACCTCCCCATTCCCCGCCTGTTTATATCGTGTCAGTCACACAGTTCCTGGCTTTTTTTTTTTTTCCTTTCTGGATCAATATCGTTAATACTTTTACAATTGGTCTCTATAAAAATTATCAGAAAAACAAATGCCAGAAAAGCATGATCATTTAAATCAAGGGATAATTCTAGAAGGACAAATGGGTAGGAAGGTCCCAGGGTAAACCTACCTTGGAAATGAAAGTTTTCCTGGCATTGGAAGAGCACAGCTCTGGAGCCAACTCTCCCTGAGCAGCCATGGGGGAAAAAAAACAGGCTAATTTTTGCTCAGTCCTTACAATGTGTGGTGACCTGGATCGAAATACCAAAACCAAACCAATGTCTCATCTCCATCATGGCACTTGAAGAGAGGTTAAGTAGCCAGGACTGTAGTCCTGGTATGTTTCAATAAGAGTTTTATGGCAAAATCGTTGTTTTTCCTTTGTCCAGCCAGTCTCCCTTTCCTAACTGAAAAGTTGTCTCTTTTTTTTTTGGCTTGAATTTGGCTGTGGATTTTAAATATTGTGTAGTGATTACAGATCATGCTCACTATGCCCACAGCAAACTAAGCTGAAGAAGAGCTTTCAATCAAATCCATCAAATTCTGGCTGCCTTATGCAGCTCCCTTGCTTTGTTTTGTTTTTTCCTTTTCCAGTTAAAAAGCCCCGAGTGTTTTGCAGTGATGTTATTAGGGAACTGCCTGCCTGCATATAAACATCATTGTCACATTATTTCCATATGTCCAAGTGATTAACTCAGCTTCTGCCTGTCTTCTTTTGTCTTTTTTTTAGTTAACTAACAGAGTTTTTAAAGTCTGTACTCTGGTCATTGAGCTCAAGAGCTAATGTTCAAAGAGGAGGACTTACTGGGGGGAAAAAAGCTCAAAAGGCTTTATGACCCTCTGTCTGGTGAGGTTGAAGGCTGATCTGAGGCAATAGTGACAGGTACGCTATTATCACATGCTAAATATTTAATTTTTTGCTGGAACAAGTTTGATAGTGACAGTTGACTTCCCCCAGGGCAAGTGGCCTCTCATGGATGTTATCTTCCCTGTCAGCCTTGGATGTCTTGAAGGACAAGCTGAGACCTAATTGGGAGCTGGATAGCAAAGGGCTCATGCATAGGGATGAGCCCTGGGCTGTGGGTAGGTGGGATAAGCAAACCTGGTGTTATGAGTTCCAAGCTGTATCTGTTATGGGGTAATTAGAAGATTTCAATCTTTAGGGGTGCACAAACTCTGTTATCCAAACAGTCATTGCCTGAATTATTCACAACTCATTTTAAAAGGTAAGGAATTTAAACATAAGATATATGCACATAAATCATGGTGAGACCTACCCAGTACCTCCTGTGGTCAAGAATGAAACCCAGCCTCCATTACAATCTCCTTTTCTCACCCCATTCTAAGTTAGAAAATAAAATTAAAAGAGAGACATCAATTTTGGAGCAAATATATTTGGGTTGGACACTCTCCAAGATTAATATTATGGAGGAATTCGACTATCACCTTTATTCCTTCACCAAGAAGTGGTTTTTTTTTTTTTTTTTTCTTTTAAAAAGAAAATTAACAAAGAAATTAAATGCAAAGTGTTCAAGTGGACAAGTGGAGAAGTGTCTAGGATATGTCCAAGAGAAGTTTCTAATCACCTCATTGTGCAACATTAGGGTTAATATAAAGTTATATAATTTTTTTTCTCTAGTTTAACTCATATCTTGCAGACTATCCAGGGACTGGGTTTTCAAAGTCACTAATATCTCAGTAAAAAAGAGAAAAGAAACTGCAGAATGGCAAGTATTTTGGAAAAAACCCAGAGTCTTGTCAATGCAGTGCTATCCCATAATTCCAGTCCTACTTGGATGATGTTAGAGGATGCAAGCTCACAGGCAAATGAATTTTAAAAATATGCTGTGCAATAATCTTCTCACAGTGAAATGCATGTGTGTCTAACAAGTATCTTGTTGCTATTAAGAAATTGGTAAATTAAAATAAGAGAAACAACTATATTTGGGTGCTATAAAAGTGGTCCTAGCATCAAAGGTGGCTCAGGATCTGGGGTTTGGCTCAGGTCCAAAGACAGTTCAAAAAGCTCTGTGGATGGCTTAGTAAATTCCTAGACATCAGCAGTATTTGGAGGCAACAAGATTGGTGGATTCAATGTATGTACATATTTTATGATATGGAAATACTGCAAAATCATTTTAGGTGGCTTGATCCGCATGGCTGTGATATGATACCTTCATGGATGGCTGAGTGGGTGCACCATTTTTGAGCCAGTGAAATAGTGAAGGTGTTCACTAGTGTTTGGATTAGCTCTTACAAATACTGTATCCCCTCAGCTATAATTTATGTTAACAGCTGATGTGAACACTGAGTACTTGGAACTGCACCGATGAGGTCGATATTACCAGGTGCACTGCAATCCTATGAGGTGCTGAGAGATTTCTAATGAAGTCAGTGAGAGGGAGACTGTCAGCCTCTGGCTGGCTTGAGGCTTTGCAGAGCACAAATTAGGTCCTATCTGCTTCTCTGAACTTTTCCTGGGAATGTTCACTCTTTCGTGCTGGCTAGTTATGGCTCTGCTTTATTACAGCTTTTGACAAACTAACAGAGCAATAAGAGTCAGGGTTTTTTATAATCATATTGGAGTAGTGATTTAACAGGACATCAATGTTTTTCTGTGGAGATTTTACAAAGCTTGTTTTAGTCATTTGGAATGAAAACACACAAAGCAGTGCAGTCCCATTACCCAGTTAAAGATCATTGGAACAAATACACAACCTCATATGTAATAGAGTTGGACGGCTTATTTATTTGGAATAAAATACTGAAGAATTGCTCCAATTAGACTGATGTTTGTCCAGACCATCTTTGTGGGACTTGAGAAGCAATTACTGTGTTCTTCTTGCTGTTCTTTTCTGGATTTTTCTTGCTCTCCTTGCACTTTCTTAATCTCCTCTTTCTTGGTTCATGGCTACTGCAAGCCATGCAATTTAAAAAAAGCCCTGCAACCTGGGCTGTTGTGTTTTTTACTATGTATATGTATTCAAACAAAAAGGAAAATAGGCAGTATTTGAAGATAGACAGAGTCTGTTGATATGGCCAGAGATGTCTCTCTGAGGACCTGGAAACCTGTCAAATGAGGCATGGGAAACAGGAGGACACGCATTTTTTTTCTCCACTCTTTATTCACACAGAAAATATCAGGGTTTGAGCTCCCTCTGTGTCTGGCAATCTGCTGGACATGAACATTTTGTGCATGACCACAGATGGAAAAGATGGAAAAGATGGCATGCTCTTGAATCTTGAGAAGATGACAGTCCACAGAGATGTTGTCCTGCTGGGAGTCTGTCTAGTCCTTAGTGTGCAAACCTGGTTCTTGGTGCCTCTCCCACATTCCTCCTCTCTGCAGCACTTGCTTCTGCTGCTGGTTTCCTGGCACACAATTTTACTGCAGCTGCAGTGGAGGTCCTTGCTCTGTTTCCCAGTGTGGATTTCAGACTTCAGTCCTGCAGTAAAAGCCTTCCCAGGAGTTTTCTGCAAGTTGCACAAACTCAGGGACTGGTAGTGTTCATCAGGAGGGGACATGAGCCTGGGAGGTAGCCCCCAGGTGCTTCATCCCTCAGGATCTGCCCATTCCCATGTAAATCATGTGAGGGTTTAAGTTTAATTTTGCTTTCTTCACATAAATTTTACTTGAATTTAAGGCTTACACCTAACTGCCTTTCTGCTTTGCAGCATATAGGATGAATATATCTTGTTCTCTAAAACATTGGGTGGTGTTCAGGAGGGTTGCAAAGACTCATGACCTGTTCTAAGTATAACTGTAAACCTCCTGAGAGTCCTGGTAACATTTTAACCAGTCATCCTTCTTCTGGCTAGTGAAAAAACCCTGTATCACCCTATGTCTGCACACGTAGCACTAGAATGATTCATCATGCTTCCCTTCTTTCTCAGAAGCTGCCTGCACAGCCGTGTGGTCCTCATGTGTCCTTTTGCAGAACTGAACTGGGCATCTCTTCAGAATTACAGAGAAAAAATGTTCACACCATGAGCACAAGATGAAAGTAGCTTTGGGGTTTTTCACAGGGATTTGGATATATGCATTTGTTTGCTACAAGCTATTTCCAGCTTCAGTGGTGGATATAGTAGTCACAAAAGGGTTAATAACTTCTCTGCAGTTGCTAGGTAATGCTGTCTTATCATTGGGACCACTTACTAGTTAGTGACAGTCTTTCTGATGATGTAATGCTCAATAGTCATTGTGGAGTGCATTAAATTGCATTTTTATTTTTCTTGTTTCCTTTAGAATGCTAGGAAGTGAAACATAAAAATGACATTATGGCTGCATGGATAAATCAACCAAAAGCCAGAAAATACAGGAGCTGAACATTAGTCCAAGGAGACATCTTCAGCTCTGAGAGAGTGAGTTCTTTTGTTAATGTATTGTGGTACAGCTTCTGTTAAAAAGTAGTTTCTTCAATGTTCTTGGACCAAAGTAGATTGAAATGACAAATTCACATGATGGGTCACTTCAGTACTACGCATGGAAATATCAAACAGGCTTTATTACAGTTAAAAAGTTCTTTGTATGCTTTTTTTTTTTTTTTTTTCCCCTTTTTCTGTTTAATTCAGCAATTAGAGTCACTCTTATAAAACAGCAAGTGCTGTTGGGGTTCAGATTGCATTTGGACACAGACCAAACTTCACAAACGCACATGCAGACCAAGGTGCAACCAAAACTCATGCAGTCAGGTCAGTTCTGAGGTGCATTCTTTGGGTATCAGATCTGAAGTAATTTCTAATTTGTTTCTAGGTAACAGGAAAACACATTAAAGTGAATACAACTATTCGATAAACATTTAATTCTCATTTCTATTCATTTCACTCAGCCAAGTGGTCCAACTCCATGTCCCTCCTTTCCTAGACTGGGAAATACTGCAGGAAGGAGCTGAGTCTCAGTGGGGTTTTACACCCTTAAAATCCTCAGAGCTCGAGAGCCCTTGACCTTGGCTGTGGCAGACCCCACCTGTGCTTGCCCTCAGCCTCCTGGGACCCCTTCCTCCATTGCCTGCTCTTCCCTGCTCCCTGTGGACCAGGGCTGCTCTGCTGATGTCTTTCACAAGGCAACACAACCCCAACCAAGGCTGCTTTAAACTGAGCACAGTGCAGGCTCAGCAAGTAGTCCCAGACCAGCATTCCAATTCCTCCTCCACATGGCCTTTTCTTTTTCTCCATGAAAAAGAAATAGTATTGGGAGTCTGGGGACTTGGGGCAGTCACAGGGTCTGACTCTCTTTTCATGCAAGCAAGGCAAATCCACTTGTGGATGTTATTCCTGAGGCAGGACCTTGCTCTAGATTAGACAGCAGTCACATCATGGAGAAGCTGGTATTTATATAGCTGGCACCAAACAATGGGTAGAAAAAGGTAACGTTAAACACCAGGTTCTCTTTTTCATCGCTTTGCATGACAATTTGTGAACCTTTTGGTGACTAGGAGAAACTGCATGCTCACTCAAGCCTATATAAATGTGCTGAACTCGGCTCAGATGCTGCTGAGAGGGGCTGTCTTAGCCAGCAACAGTGGCAACCCAGAATCTTTGTGCTTGCCATTTGTCAAATTAAAAGGTCCTATTTCAGGCTTTCCCTCATGTATACTCCTACAGTGGACACATGAAAGGAGACCAATGGCTCCCTGACTGAGATATGTGTGGGACTCAGTGTCAGGAGAGAACAAGAAATCTGCAGGCTTCAGCACCCAGCTTTTGTATGCTGCTGACAAAACTAGCAGGAATAAAATATGCACGCTGAAAAGAAAAGGGAAATAATTGTTTCTTTACATGAGCCTTTCTCTGGGATCTAGGACATGCAGTCTTAATGATGGTGGACACTACACAGAAAACAATACACAGGGTGAGATCATTCTTGTAGTCAGGTTCAGTACAGGCATTATTTAACAGGACTGCAGAGTACAGAGATTGTTTGCAGGGCAAGTCTCTCCTATGACAGGTCATTCAAATGCTCGTGGCAAGTGCAGTTACTGCTGATATGACAAAGTGGTAGCAGGAAAATAACTGACTACTGACTGTGAACCACTTCAGATAGAAAGGTTTTATTATGCTGAGTTTTAGCCCATATGTAGGTAGCTATAATAAGTAGGATGAAGTATCACCATAGCTGGGAATGGGATTACCAGTCACATTTTATTCCATTTGATTAGATAGGAGATTTCATCCTACTCACTTGTCTCATCTCAGAAAATATAATCTTCTAATACAAATACCTGATACAAAGCATCATCCCAGCTGAAGGAGCAGAACTGTTTTGAAGTTGTCCTGTTTTGCATTGGTCTTTCACCCCACACAGAGCCTGTTGCAATGCTGAATGTGTGCATGGAGGGCTGACAGATGTGTTTGTGAGGTGAAGTCTGGTGTACTGATTTGCTCATTTCTCCATTTCTGAATCCTTCATTAACAGTGGTGCCATGTCTGATGCATGAGGAGCATTTGAGAGAGTTACAGAAACATTAAAGGCTTTAAGGGAAGAAGGTTTAGCTCCACAAACCTAGACCATCAGAGATAATCCCAGATGATAATTCTCTCACTGTTTCCCACATAAGTAGTAAAACCACAACAGAGAGTGAAACAGGATGGTAAGTGATTGTACTACATTACTACTGAAACTGAACTATCATGTTGATACTCTTTGCAAATGCTTTTCAGTTTAAGGATCAGTGCTCTCTGCAATCATCAGTTACACCGATGTACACTTCTAGCCATGCTGTCTGAGCTTCCTGCCTGTGATGCCAGCAATTCTTGCTGCCCTGCCATCCAGAGAAACAACACAGCATGCCAGCAGTCCTCCTGTCCTCTTCCAAGTATAAACCTTGTCAAAGTGTGGCCCAGAATTATTTACCTGGTCCACAAAGCATCTAAATGCAGATAACTACAGTCACCTGAATCAGTGCCTTGGGTAGTTCTGCTTACAGTGAGCAGGTTTCCTCTTCAGTTTCCTTTGGCTTGGAAGAGGCAGAACATTGTCCTTGTTCACTGGCTTTGTTGCAGCAGATGCAGACTTTGCCTTAGCTAACACGAGAAAAACACAGATCAAAACCAAATAGTGAAATAAACAGATATTTCCCCTCTCCATTTTTCTAAGTGTATCTGATCAGTGTCTGTCCAAAATGCTTCCCAACACTTAGTGGCTTCTGCATGAGTCCACAAATCTTCCCCCTTTTTGCAAGAATTTTCTTTGACTATGCCTTATTCTGCAAAAGACAAGATTTAACTAATACAGAAGCCTTCTCTCAAGCTTTTTTTTTGTCCCTACTTGCCAGGTTATTGAATTCTAGCAGCAACATCTGGCTTCTGTGTTCTACTGCTAGTTTCCAGCCTCTGCTGTGACCAAAAGCTCTGTCTGGTTTTACCTCCCAGGAGCGCTCGAACGGTCCCCAGCAGCCCTGTGGGGCACATGGCCCTACAGACACACACGTGGAGCAGAGACACCCATGGGCCTGGGCACAAAGGGGAGACTGAGAGCCCCCTGGGGAGCTCTGCTCCACCCTCCTTCACCTTACACCGCCCAGGCCTAATCCTAGACTGAGAATGTCTGCTTTGTCCTCCACCCAAACCCTCTCATGGTAGCTTTGTCTGCAGGGTTGGGCTCCTGACAAGTTATTTCCATTCTGTGCACATGCTGGGTCATTCTCATCAAATGGCTGCAGAGGTTTGTTCATGCCTGTCCCCTCATCAAGAAATCTGCAATTTGGGAAGAAGATTTCATTTTGCTGATTTTTTCTGGCTGTTTATTATGCTAGATATCTATGGCACTTACACTTGGCTCGGTGATTCCTCGAAAAGGGATTTGTGCCTGTTGTAGTTAACCCTGTACAATGTCTAATGAATAATTAAATAGCATGTTGTCTGTAGTTCAGCTTTGTCAGTTTGGTCAGTCAATTGCTGGTTTGCTGCTTCTATCAAACAAAAACCTTGATGTGAAACTTGTTTAAAATTCAACATTTGCTAATTAGCATTGTTTCGAATGTAATTCTAAGTGCCACTTCTTCAGGCAATTCGAGAGAGCAATGTAGAACTTCAGTGTCTCTATGGAGACCATCTATAATTTCAAAGACAGAAACAACAGTTTAATGCCTTGTAATACTTAAAAAAATCACCAGTAGCTCTTTCCAAAATACCCCCAAAATACCAATAAAGAAAGGATGGGGCCTTGCTAATATACAAAGCCAATTTGTTGAAGATCACTGAATTGTCATAGAGATGATTCAGTGAAACTAGTTGAGGGCTAAGTTAAAGCACCAGGATTAGTCTCAGGGGGGTAAATTAAATACTGAATAAATATTTAAAATGCAAAAGATCAAATCGTTAGGCACATGTGCCAGCTGTAGGAAGGTAAAACCACTTTGTTAGATCAATGTACAGAAACACCAAGAAATGAATTCAACAGCCCCGCTAACCATCTGGCTCACAGGACCACAAGCCACAACTGCTCTTGATTTCCAGGGCAGAAGTGAAGAGGGTTAGATCACCCACCCTGGGCATCTCGCCTCCAGCAACGGCTTACATCCAATACCTCAGAGAAAAGCAGTGCTGGGATGACACAAAGGCAGGGTCTCCTGTGAATAACCAGTGACCACACATTGGATGAGCAATGCAAGATTTGTGTACAAAGCTGTGTCTCCTTCTGAACAGAATATTATGGCTGGTCAGAACCCAGGGCAGAAATTGGTGGTGCTACAGCCTGCCAGAGAGAGGAGATCAGACTGCCTGCAGCAGGGCATTGGGATAAATGCAGCTCCTGGAGCTCCTCAGGCCTGCAGAGAGGTCACTGACTCCTTGAAAACTCTCAAATCATTGACAGGGAACAGTGCTGGGTATGATGTGGGAAAAATATGCAGAGAAAAAGCTATGTTCCCTACAACCAAGGAGCTAAGTAAAGGTGAAAGCAGATGGGGCAGGAGGAAAGGTACCAGCAGCTGTGAAAGAGCCCTGTTCCCATTCAGGTCTATGCTTTGCACTGGGCAGCTTCAGGGAGCTTCCTCATCTGATGGCATGTCAGGACAGCAGGAAGGATGGGAAACTAGGAAAGGAGGAAGAGGCAGGAGAGAGCCTGGGTGGGGAGAAAAGCCCTTCTCAAATTTGGTGGGGACATCAGATATGAGGAGGGATAAGCCCTATCCCACAATTGATGGGGAAACACCTTGAAAGGCCCAGCTCTGTATCAGGCAGACTTTGGACAAAGATTCTTTGTGTCCTGAATTTCACAGGTGGAACAGAATATGATGAGTACAAATCTCACCATGAAACCTGTGAGAAGACATAGGAATAAAGGTCTGCTACTCTGCCTGAAAAGAGCCAGCAGAAGTTAAAGGAAACATCTAAAACAGAGGTCTTTTTTGCTTAAAGGTCCATATCTATTTCAAGGTTTCCTTGAAAACTTCTGCTCTCCTGGTGTGAAATATCTTAAAATAAATAATGCTATCTTCTCCAATGGTGCATTATAATCAGAGTAGGAGTTTTTAAAAAACCAAGCGGAAATATGTGGTGTAATTTTGAGCTGAAATTACTGATCAGAGATCAGTTTTCTTACATTCTTAGAGGTATTTTAATATAGTAGGATTTCTTATTGTACCTCATTAGATCACAGGAAAGATTTACAACACAAAATTGTAAAGGAATACATTTTAACATATTCATTGTCTCATTTCCATTGCCCCTTTGGCAATAATGTTCATTATTGTCTATAAAAATAGACATTTAATGAGATATTTACGTCATTTAATAAGGTCTAATATTTTTTGCCTGGAGTACCGTATCTGCTTAGTCTTTTTTTCTACATTAGATACAAGTTAACTACATAACTCGATATTAATAGTGAACAGGGGTTTTGTTCTTTGATACAAATAATTCTATTTTTTTTCCACATTATTTGCTCAGTGTTCCAGCTGATGCCAACTCGATGCACTTCATGTTTCACATGCAGGAGTATTTTTCTAGAAGAAACAAATGCTTTTTGCACACTAACTCTAGATTTTAGGTAGTTTATGGGATTTTTTTGTCTCATGACATCTTTATTTGGTGCACTAAGGTATAAGCAGCTATAGGATGAAAGGAACGTTTTGGCAAGGGCAGATTTCACGAGTATGCCTTGGCATATAGAGTCATAGAATCATAGACTGGCTTAGGTTTCAAGAGACCTAAAAATCTTCTCAATCTCTGCTATGGGCAGGAAGACCTTTCATTAGACCAGGCTGCTCAAGAGCCCCATCTAACCTGGTGGCTCACTCCACTGCTGTCTGTGCCAGCTTGATGCTCAGCTCTCTCATTTTTGTTTCCTATTTCACCTTTATCTTTTCGCTGTCCCAATGCACGCTCTCGCTATATGTGACCAGTTGTCAGAGCCTTCCGCATTCACATTGAAATACTTTCCTCGTGGAAGCTGCTGCCTCACCCTGAGATCCTGCTCCCTGCAGCTGGTAGGAGCTGCTCCAGCCACAGAGCTGTGCACATGCAGCTGTCCAGCGTCTGCACGAGCGCACAAAGGAGCCTGTTCTGCAATCCAGTGTCTGCCCCAGCACAGGATAAACCACTGCTCTGGGCTGCAAACCACAGGTTTGAGTCCTGCATCACAGCTGTGAGCTGAAGAAGGGGAAGAGCTGGAACCCCACATCCACAAAGCAAGCAGTGTACCAGGGCAGAGCTGGTCATGCTACGCCAAACAGCAGGACAGTTGGATCAAGCCAGCTGTACTTTGCCCAGAGTCTTACCCTCAAATATCATCATTTTTAATCAGCCAACATTTGCCTGAACTTACGCCTCATCAACACAGCCCTATTTCTGTTGAACTTTTTTCTTTTCTGGTAGATCAGCATTACTTGAATAGGGAAAAAAATATATATATACCCCATTAAAAATGTTACCTCCTTTTACTCCCAGCTCCAGTGAGAAAATGTTTCATGGATCCACACAGCTGGAATCAGCTGGACTTTTTATCACTAAGGCATCCTGCCTGGAGCCAAAGAGGCCCCACCTCTTTAATCAGACGTATAAGCATTTTGAAAACAAAAAAATTAGGCTGCCCTCTCATTCCAGTTTCTTTCTGTTTGCTGGCATGAATAGATACATGACATCTCAAGAGTGTGTGATGGCTTCTGACCCACTGGATTGCACTTCAGATTTCTGCTTCAGACCTCTCTTTTAAGACATGTCTCTTCCATTTCAGACTAGGTCAGCTATTATTGCGTTAAGAATATTAGAAATGTTTTTAAAACTGTAGTAAATTAAAACCTACCATTTATTATGTATATCTTCTTCCTTTCCTATGACATTGTTTGGACAATATATCATAAAAAATACCTCACAAGAGTGATGCATGGCACTAATCTATCATGTGAGCACTATCTTTTTGGTGATATATTAGAACAATGCATCATTAAAACATCATTGATGTAGCTATATATTACTCAGCTACCGACTGGCTAGCAGTAATACATATATATATATGGGAATTAGATAAGTTTAATGTATTATATCAAAAGTGCATGGATTTGAATCTAAAATAATAATATCCAAATGCTCTTAAGAATGGTGTTAGGTCATATATTAATAGCTATAATGAGAGATGCCACAAGACATTTCAATTAAGAAAAAACAAATGCTGCTTTAATGAAGTGGTGGAAGCTGCCCTTCTGCCACCCACATAGTTTTCCTGTTTCAGAATGGGCCAGAAAGGAAAGTAAAAGTCGCAATGAAAAGTTATAGGGCAATAGTCCAAAGGCATCACTGCCTCCCAGAGCTTTGATGGAAGATAGGAAAAACAAGAAAAGCAAATGAAAACATTTAAATAGAGAAAAGCAGTACATTTCTTTTAGGATTTGCTGGTGGCTTTGGGTCTTTCTCATAAGCCTGACTTTGAAGGTTAAACAGGGTCTCTGATCTTTGTTAAACTGAAGTGAGGTGGATCATGGGTGTGGGCACTAATAAAAAGAATGAAGGGGAAACATGGTGTGCGTCTATCAAATTATGTGATTTTGTCCTGAAGTATTTGTTGAATTCCCAGTCTTTCTCTAGAATGATTTCCTTTGCTCAAATGAAAATATGGGGTCACATTTGTTGAGGGAAAACTGTATTGACAGAGCCCTTTCCAGACTACTTCCACTTATGCCAGAACACGATGAACCTGCTGTTTCTCGATGTTGTTTGTTCTTCCTGCCCCCTCATCTTTTGGGAGTATTCAGGAAACAGGGGGTTAGGAAAAGGCCATTGCATTATTCTGCAGGAGTCCTTTTTGCCTCCAAGTGCAAGATAAAGCAGAAGCTGTTTTATGAACCTCTGTCTGCTCTGGTTCCACTGGGTGATGTTTTTGGTTTTGTAGAAACTCTCAATGACCTTAAAACTAACTTTTTTAAAATCATCTGCTTTTCACTTTACAGGGTAAGGATATTCCACATGGTTAGTAATTTCATTTCATAACCCACCTTTGAACCATAGAAAAAATAACTAATTTTTCAGAAGCTTTTTACAGCAAAGCATAACAACTTCTTTATCCAAACTCAAGGAGCATATAGTTGTCCAAGCTGGAATTGCAGTTAGTAAGCTCCCTCAGTATCTTCCTAGATTTTAAGCCATATCTGCCTTCCAGAACTTCCAACAGTCCTTTACATTTGTTAACTGTTTTTTGTCAGTCTGATTTTGGTATTACCACATTACTAGCATAACCAAATTTTCACTGCCCACTGTTGTAGCACAATGGATTCATCTCAGTAATATAAAATATCACAGAGTCATAGAATAACTTGGGTTGGAAAATACCTCTAAGATCATCAAGTCCAACCATTAACTCAGTTCTGCCAAGTTCACCATTAAACCATGTCCCTAAGTGCCACATCTAGGTATCTTTTAAAAAAACTCCAGGATGGTGACTCCATCACTTCTCTGGGCAGCCTGTTCCAATGCTTGATAGCCCTTCTGGTACGGAAATTATATGGACAGGGTTTGGAAAGGATAATCCAAACTCCACAGCAATATCTACAGTGCAAATGTACCATGATATGCAGAATGAGAAAGCTACATACTAATATTAGACTGAAATCTTGATACGTTGTGGTTCAGCACTGAAACCACAAATTATTCAGCTCAGTTAACAGAAGGAGAGAGACAGAGGAGCGAGGAGCAGCAGGTTCAGCACCACGAGGAAACCACTTGGTAGCATTTTGTAATGATGGGGGAGGAAGAGAGTGTGTTTCCAATGCCTGAGGCATCATTTTCCACACAAAGACCTTTCCCAGTGTACCGGCTTGAGTACAGCATGCACTCCACCAAGGCATTCCACATTGCCAGGCATTGGGTCATCATATGCCCTATAACTTCCAATAATTAATTTCCCTTTCCATGGAAAGACTATGTTACATCAGTGAATATCATTGACACAGTGAGGTGGCAGCAAATATCCTGGTTCTGCTGTTAACAATGCAATACAGAACCCAGAAAATAAAGTGCCTTGCAGTTTAAAGGTCTGGGAACATGATGTGGATGTAAAAAATTGGTAGTACAAACTCATTTGTTCTTTTCCAGTTTGCACCATATTTTTTCTGTGGCTTTCAGCAAATCCCTCAGGTTTTCTGAGCCCAGTCTGTAAAATCAGGCTTGCAGTCTTTTGTCATGTCCCACATAAGGGACCATTAAAGATTGATTTATTCGTGTTTGAAAATTGCTGTGAAGATGAAAACTGCAGTATAAATTCTGCCTATTGTTCCAGTTGCCTCCTGATTTCAAAGTGTGCCAGGGTTAAAGTGGTAGACTGATTTAAGTGGAAATCAAGACACAGTGTGGCTTATGCAGGAGTCAGACAGAATATGTTCAACCAGCAGCAGCCTGAGAGGAAACTATACAGAGAGATGATACATACAGCTCTTCAATACCATAAAGTCACACATAAATGTCATTACTGCCTTTTGCACTCTCTGGCTACTGTTCCTACAATCCTTTTGGGCTCTGGCAGTAGTGAGAAATATATTAATGAAACAGAATGGTATCTGGGAAGGGTATTGTGTCAGGATATTGTATGGTGAGATACGCAGACGTCCTTTGGAGTTTACCAAGAGTGAGACAGCAATAGGCACGCTCAGAATAAAACCCTTGCCTTTGCAAGCAGATAGCAAAACATCAGAGGGGCAAAGAGGTGGGAAGACAAGCTCACACTGTGACACACAGTGGCTCTGTCAGCGTGCATGAAAGGAGCTGGCGAATGCTTCATCAGTGCCTTTCATAAAAACCTGTCAAGGTAAGAAAAGAGGTGAATACCAAAGCAATGGATATCAGCGTGCTCACCTTGATAAGAGCCAGAGCACAAACCCATGACTCCACCCCACAAGGGCACAGCTGCTTGTTGCTGCAGACAGGGAAAAGGTCCAGAGACTTTCATTCAGATTTTCTGTCTAAAAAATGAAACAGCAAAATTAACAGGGATAATTAATAACCTTAGAAATCCATCATTAAATAAAAAACCAGCAGTGGCTCACTGAAGTTCCAAGGATATTGGCACTCACAGTGTGGATGATGACGCTTGAGAGAGATCCCATATCACCTAATTGAACACGCTGTTGATCTGTGCAGCTCCCATGGCACAGGAATGGGCCCAGAATGGGAATTCCTCCCTCTGCTGTGTTTGCCCCTGCTGCCTGTAAGGGATCTGAAAGCCACTGGGAAAGCTGGGGCAGCCTGAAAGCAGGAGCTGCACTTGGGAACTGACTGAAACCCAGAGATGTCTGCATAAAGGGCCCCGTACATTAACCAAAAGATGTTCTAACTGTTACGGTGTTATTACCATTACTTCTCTCCTTTCTGGCTGTGTCTGTCGAGGTGATCCATGGTGTCAGGACCCATAGTGCCCTTCACCCCTGCCAGGAGAGCCTCGCCCCACAGCTTGGGGCAGGACTCAGCCCAGTCCAGCAGCCTGAGTCTCTATCCACACAGACACCTGGAATAAGATGGAAAGAACACGCAAACATATGGAAAAATGCCATCCAAATGGTGAGAAAGTGCAAATGATTCAGTAGGTTATCTGACTCAGCGGTTTCCTGCTGAGTGCAGGCTGCCATGCGGTGACACAATGTATGGGAAGAGCTGTCCCAGCATGCAAGGAAAACAAGGCTTTTGGTGTACATGGGAGCAAAGCAGCCCAGGACAGTACTTAAGCTACCAAGATGCCACTATGTTTCCTGCAGCTGTGCTTTCCCTCCACACATTACAAGGACCAACAATAATTTATTAAAACATTGCCTTTCCACTTTGCTTGTCAGTCATGGTATTTTATAAGCATTTCCAAACAAATCCCTCTGGATTTGTGGAATTTTTTTCCCAATCCCTCTGGAAGGTGATTGCCATCCATGTTTTATGGCTGGATAAGCAAAGTCCTGGAGAGATGAAAAGCTGGTCGCTCCCAGCCTTGTCCAAATGGGCAAAGAAAGAGGCGGGGCTCATAAAACCTCCCCTTTGCTCTTGCATGGCCTTTTCTACCCCAGCTGTCCCACCAGGAAAGAGCCTGGAAGTTCTGGTGTATCTGTCTGTCACTGTGACACAAGGGAACTTTCCCAGAGGGATGGGATTGTGTGTCTCAGCACACCCAAGCCAGGAGCAAAGGGATCACTCACTAGGACAGAGAAAACAACTCATGCCACCTTGACAGATAATTTGCTTGGCACCAGCAAGGCATTTTCTGTGGGTGAGAATTTGTACCCAGGACTTTGAGGGCTGACTTTGCCCCTGCCAGTAAGATGGCATGGCTTGGGGGTGGCTGAAATGAACAGTCTATTAGTGATCAGGCCAAGCTTTTCATCATCCAAAAAAGGGAGATGATTAGGGTAAAGACATTGGAGAGACTGCTGATAACCAAGCTGTCTTATTAGATTGCTAGCTCCGATTTTGGGCCCAAATGTTGTAGCATATAAAAGCTGACATAAATTTATGATAGAAAAGTTGCCTTTGGGCTCTCTAGTATCCATCATGAACAGGGCACACAGTTATTTAATGTTTCCTCTGGGCATCCAGCATAAACACTGCTTTTATGTAACATACCTACACACGTGCACATATGTGCAGGAGGATTTGGGAATAGTTTCCCTGCATTCTGAGTGGAAAAATTAGTCTACCTGAATGCCATGTTGAATTTCATTGTGCTCATTTCACCACACATCTGGCACAGCTGTGGCTCTCTCTGGCAGACCGACAGCCTGTGCCTCCCACAACAGCTACATGGAAAAGGCCTTCTGTTTGTAATGCTGCCTTCTGCAGCGCTCTCCCACCCCTAAGAGTCTTTAGATCATATAAGCTATGCCATTGTTTCAGTTGCTCCTTTTTCATCCAGCAGATAAATTAGAATGAAGACTGATTTTGTCTTCCCCTGACCACAGCCTCCTCCGTATAGTGAAGATAAAGATTTAGACAAGCCACTCACCTCAAAAACCATCTAGGAAAGCATTCACACTATTTTAAAAACTCCCTGCCCAACACTGAAGTGGCACTTGCTACAGGAAATCCCAAACTATAAACAAAGTAAATAAATACAACATCTCTGAGAATCAGAAGAAAGCAATAGTAGTGCTTGCTATTCTGCAACAATTTCAAAATTCAAAACAAACCAACTAAAATTGCCTTCCTAATTCTCTTTTTATCCCTTTTCCTGAGACTTTTCCACAAGGTACCTAGTGGAAATTAAAGCAATAGTTTTGTATAGATAAATCCATAGCATTGAAAAGAGTCTGATCTCTTTTCTCTAGATGGTCAAAGACTGCACCAGTCTATATGGTGTTTGAAAACCATGTGGGAAGGAGATCATTCTCTCTTAAATTCAATAGGCTTTTAGAATCACTATTGAGAATTCATTTAGAATTTATTCACTTCTGTAGAGTTTTTCCATATGGGATTTCAGAGCCTTTTATACAAGAAGGTGCCCCCTTTTCTCCTCTTCTCTCCTTCCTTTGTGCTTGTTCTTTCATCAGCACAAAGCTGAAGTGAACAATAGTACACACTCAGCTTTACATCCCGCAACATCCAGGACTCTGAAGAACAAAGAAATAAATACTCGACCGAGGGACTAAAGATAGCAAATTCAGTGTGATGGGTAACTTTAGCTCCAGTGGAAAGTTCTGGTGCTGATGGAAGAAGGTTCATTTTAGGAGCCAAAGAAGATGAATACTGAAAGCTGGTTCTGATGTGGGCTGGCTATAAAATCTCAACTGAGTCACTCTGCCTCTCCAAGCTGCATTTTCTACAGCTGCAAAATGGGGTTTTGGCCCAGAAACCTCGGTAGTGGCTTTGTAAGGCTTTGTAATGCATTATAAAGGACTGCAAGGAACATAAATAGCTATTTTTTTTTCATGTGGGAAGGCAGGAGCAAAGAAGGGAGAAAAGCAAATACACGGAGTGGGAGTGTGGGGACAGCAGTTGTGACAATTTATTAATTTGGTTTCACTCTCATTCTCATAAACAACCTACAGCTGAGTTACTCTGCTTTATGATCTCTCTGCCTGCTGAGTGTTTCCCTGCACTGGGTCCTTGTCCTGCTCCATGCTGCAGGCTGCCCCTTGCTGCCCTGCCTACACCCAGCATCTCCACCCTCTCAGAGCTTGCTCCCACCTCAAGATGCTGAGCCCAGCCAGCCCCCCTGATTTGTCACCCCATGGGGACAGATGGGGTGACTGTGACTCTGTGCCCTTCTGTCACTGCATCATCCCATTTTCCCTTGGTCTGGAAACTGGGCTGGGGAAACACATATCCTTCCCCAGCTGACTTGTTACAGAAGGAGAAAGAAAACTGCTTTTCTCTCCCCAACTCAGATGTCCCTCAGAGACATCAGTGCGAGGCAGGTGCCACCTGTGGGACCTGGAGAGCAGTGAGGGGGAGTGGGGCAGGTCAAAGCCCCAAGTGATGCTGTGTGGGGAAGAAAAGATCTCGCATTTGTCCCCTTCTCACTGAATCTCTGATAAATCATGTTCTTGCCTGCTGCTGTAATCACTGGCTACATGCCGTTTGCCTGTTGCATTAAAGCTGCTTTCTTAATATAATTTTAAAGGGTGGGCTCAGCACGAAGTAGACAAGCTTTTTGAAGTCCAGTAAACACATTTTGTATGTGATCATCCTAAGCCACTCCTGCAGCCTTTCTACGCTGGGCAGACAGAAAGCACCACGAGTTAATGAACTGTGTTTTAACCACCTGATGCTGGTCAAAGCTTTGATACATCGGTTTAAGGCTGGGTGGAGGAGGGGAGGCACAGCGCTCTGCCACGCTCCCCAGTACCACCGAAACTGTTAATCAGCCTGCTCTGCAGTCTGCTGCAGAGTTTGCTTTATTAAAGCTCCCTGCTGCCTGCACACGTTCACTGGCACAGACATCGAGAGACAAGCAAACACTTACCCGAGTGCAGAGCACTCACTGCTGCATTGCAGAGTTTACTGGCATAAAATGATGGGGGTAGGTAATCGCAGGTGGAGACTTGGTCCTCCCTCAGCCCGCCTGCATCTGCAATCTCCTGGATTTCTGTGGCAGGGGATACAGGGAGAGCTGGCAGCAAAACCTGCTTTTTAGGGTTCTTTATCCAGTTCCTGAATGGCTGGATAGCTGCATTGCTTGTGCTAGTCTCAAATGTAGTCTCTATTGCTTAATGTGGGTTTTGTTCACAGTTACTCTAAAAACCTAAAAATTAATTTCCTTTGAGGTACTTGAAGGGGTAAGCATAATTTTATTTATTATTGTTATAAAATAAACTTGCCTTTGCCTGGAGGCCCTCTCTAAGGCTGAGGATGCCGTTGTGCTGTTGAAATATTCAAATTAAAGTCAGCCTCCTTTCAAGGACCTGGCAGCCTGAGTATTAGAGGCTTTTTGGTTTTCCTATAGGTTGTCTCATATAGAAGGTTGAGCAGGATTAAGTCACTTTCGGAGGAATTGTAGGTGATTAATTCAGTTCATTTCCTTTGTCCCCCCCTGCCCCCTTCCCACCCTCCCTGGTTAATCTTTTTCTTTATTTCTTTTATGACAGCACAGAAATATTTGATTATTTCTTGAGGTTTAACACTAAATAGCTGCTCTGTTTTGTAATGTCTGTAACCACAATGGATTTGTTGTTTTTAACAGACAATTTTTTCTGGAAGAAACTGCTATTTGCTTAAGAATTGTTAGGCATTGCATATCTAATCTGTAATATGCATGTGGAAATGTGATTATAATAATTTTGTTCTTTGTGAGCAGCTGATTCAGGATTTCTTAGTTCCTCTTGTATTTCTCAGATATGTATCTTTTTTATTTTTTTGTGAAACAAGGATGGCTCAGATTTCTTCTCCTTACATGTTTCCTGGCAATACAGTGCTGCAGTCTCTGCCTTACTCAGCTTATGTCTAATTGCAGAGTATTTAGCAAAAGAATTCCAGTGCAAGTTTTAGATTTGGAGTTAATCATCTATTATACTCGGCTCTGTCATCTGAACAGTAAAGACAGTCTAATAAGGAGAAATTAATCTTCAGGCCTATGTGAAGGTAGGCTTGTATCAGTCTGAATCACGAATTTGTAGCTTGGTAGAGTTTAGGGAAAAGCGAATTTTCTTTCCACTGAAAAGGCAGGATATATCTGTGTAAGTGTGACATCTGTTGCAGCACTGCTTACTGACAGTCTTCTGGGACAAGCTGGCCAGAAGGACTGGATATTGTGAGAATTAAAGCTCGGTGTTCGTATGGCAGCTTAACTGCTGAATGCACACGTTCTGAAGGAAGAACACAATTTACCTAAAAAGATCTACTGGGGCTGGATTTCTGGAGCTGTTGAAAAAAGTCTCTGGGCTCCCACAGGAACTGGTGGGAGTCCTGCCTTCCAGGTGCTTGCAAAAGTCTAATTGTAAAGATGAAGGTTATGATGAAAGAAGCCAGATATGATTTCATTATTATTTTAACCTTCCACATCAGAATTTTCATACCAATAAAACAAGGATGACATTTGACTACCTTTAGGAATGGTAATGGTTAACATAATACGATCTTCCTGCCAGGAAGACATTGGTAAGTGACATAAGTTGTTACGCTGTTAGTTGCCATTTTTGAGCAATTTTTCCTCATTGTTCAGATCCTGCTTTAATTCTCTTCTTCCAATGACCCTTTCAGTGTTAATCCACCACACAGAAGCGTTGCAGTTTTAATTAAAAAGGAAATCTCTATCTCACTAAGCTTAGTCTGCCATCTGATCATGCAGTATGGTTTACAGACAGTATTATCTGTCTAATTTACATCATAAAACCATGACTTAAGCAAGGCAGAACACATTGGCAACCCTCAGCAAATAATGCTGCTCTAACCAAAACCAGCCATGTTTTGAGCAAAACTCGACTGTAAGAATGGAGATGTGTGTCTCACATGGTGCTGCACACAAGGAGGGTTACAGGGGCACAGGGAGCTCAGTGGGATAGCTCTTTAAAACAAAATCTGTAGACTGAGTTTGAAGCTGCTCATGAAAATATATGCTTCAGATTGACAGCAAGATAGAAATTTGAGGCAGGATTTACTGGATTAAATTTTTTGGATTCTGGTATAATGAAGTCTAACTGACCTTTAAAACCTGTGATCTTAAATACTGGCAGTTGTCATGTCCCCTGTCACTAGGAACATCATTAATCAAATTGTGTGGTAAGCTGCAAAACTATGAACTGTCCTGAGGGCCTACACATGGCAAATATTCACATTGGGCTGGGCAGTATCCCCAAATCCCATTCCAGCAGGTGATGGGATCAGCAGAAGTCCACGACTGGGCAAAAATCTCCTCTTAGTTGTTCTTATGTTTAGATTGAGGTAAAGCTGTCCGAGAGCAGAGTGTGCTTGAAGGAGAGCAGTAAAACCAGCCTCCCAGCTGCACCAGCACAGCAAGGCAGCAAATGTAAGCTGGGAGCCATTGAGTGAAAACAGAGCCATACAAAACTATTTTTCACATTATTGTCAGATTTTTAAAGTGTTGTAGGAGGAAAGCAGTGGGGGAAGGGAGAGAGAAACCGGATCTTGTATTTCTTATTAGCAGAGAAAGGTATGAGGTCTGTGTTACTCTGTAAGCTCTTTACCTCAGAGGAAGGTGAACCCCACCTGGCAGAAATTAAATGTTAATGTATCAAATTATGTCCAAAAGCACATAAAGCTCAAGGGACAGCTTATGATACCCCTTGAAAACAAGATCTAATTTAATTCATTTGCATATCCTGACACCCAATACTGCAAATTGGCATTGGTGGGTTAATGCACTGCTACCATTAGGCTCCCTTGAGCTTATTGGAAAACCACAGTCAACAAACTGCAGGCACTGAATTGAAGTGTCTAGTGAGGGAAAAGCAGATCAAACTACAGCGTCTTAATTGTGACCCATTTTGGGATGCAGAAGGGTGGCAGCAACCCTTGGTGGAAAGAAACAGTAAATTGATTTTGCTGAAAACCTCATCAATCACTGGTCACAGTGACCCATGGATCATTAATCTCATTAAAAACTTCAGCCTCGTGGCAAAAGTAAGAGCAGACATGCTAAAAGCGTGCAAATCAGATATGCTTTCAAATGTGAATGGGTCTGGCCAGTGTCCCTGAGGACAACTCAATTTCTAAATTAAGTAAACTTTTCACTGACTCCAGCTGAACTTCAGCCATTGATGCCACCTTTAAGAGCTATGAAAACTGTACAGCAGTTTGAGGTCTGTTAGTGGGTCATGTTTATGTACTCAGTTCAAGGAGGGAAGAGCTGAACAGTGGGCATGGGACATCCCCTCTTAGTGCTGTGATCTTCTTGACAATTAATCTCTCTGCTGCCCGAGCTCTTTAGGTGAGGTGATTCAAAAGGAGTCTGGGAAACTGTCCTGGTTTTGGCCCGGATTGGTGGGAGGGTATGGCCAAGGCACTGTTATTTGATACCATCTTATGTCATGGGCTGGGGAAAAGGACTCTGAAAAGGGACTTCTGAGAAGAAGGGGTGTGGTTTCCGGTTGGGAGCAAGTGTGGCAGATGGAGAAGCTGGGGTGGAGTGCCACTGGCTGTGGTCATGTCAGAGCTCAGTGAGCATTTTGCATGCAAATCATCCTATTTTTTGGCACACTTTTGTTACTAATATTGTTGCTGTTACTGTTAATTTTCTTATTCCACTGCTGTTTCCAGTAAATTGTCCTTATTTCGACCCATGATTTTTCTGGTTTTCACATAATTCTTGATTTCATTCGTGGAGCAAAAAGTGGGAAGGAAAATGGGGCATCTCATTTGGGTGAGTCTCAAGAGAGGTTGTGACAGCAACACATTGACAGTACACAGGCAACACTGATTTTCTGTGTGTCTGTGAATCCAAGGAGTTTGCATTTTCTAGGATGATATATGCCAAAGGGTTGGCCACGTTGGTCCTTTCAAATACAGCAGAGCCCATTGTATCACCAAGATGAAGGTTTTACTGTCATCTGTAGAGCTGGAAGAGCACGCACACAGTCAGAACTGCTAAGGTGCACAGTAAAGCTGCAAAGTTTGTACTTGTTCCTCTCAGACCTTGTGAGCACAATCCATGACTCTGACTCTATCTGTGCAGTCCCTGTGTAGTCAGGTGGTGCTTGGCCCTGGTCTCCCAGTCATCTACATGCAACCATATCAGCCCAGCTGAAGCAAGCTAAATAACTACTTCTGTTTAGAAAGTTAAGTGGGTTTGAGAGGGTTGTTCTCAGGGATTTGCACTACCTACAAAGACCAGGACATTTTCACTCCCTCCTCCTAAGAATGTTCTCCAGTGCCCCCAGACTTATGCACACAAATCTCACTTAGATGTTCTTACCAGCCTCCCTGTTGGCCTAAAAACCTGGGGAGCTCTATATCAATCCTCTTATTAATTGACTGCTTGGGCTTCTTACTGAACCTCATGAATAAAAAACCTAAAAGCTTTTTGGGTGCAAAAAGTAGTTCAAGGCTGCCATATTCAGCACTTCCAGGGTCTCCACATACCACGTAACTGAGGCTAGTTCATGCTGTGGGTTTGGCCTGCAGCAGTAAGTACTTGGACTTCAAATTCACCAAAAAAGGCTGTGCATGTAGAGAGCTGTGATGCCAGTGATCATACTAGAGCAGCTTAGCAGACATGCCTCCATCATGAATTTCACCAGCTCGGGACTCATGTGCCGTAACAATAAGCTCTGTGTTGCACTGTCACCCGGGACCTGAGCATCTTGCTGGGTCTGAGGTGTCTGGGACCTTAATAAGCCTTGCAACAGATGAGAGTTTCTGAGGCCATTCATTCACCCCTTCAGTTTTCACTGCCATGCTCAGGACAAGTGCAGGGGCCCCAGGCATGAAGCCATGCTTCTGGCATTGCCTGTGGCTCTGGTAGGTGTCTTGTCTGAGTTTTACTTACTGAAGAGATGAGAGCAATGGGATGTGTTTAGGTACAGGCATGCTTAGGAAAGATACACTGTGTGATTCAGTCATTCTCCAGCAAAGGTGGGCAGCTCAGGGGTCAGGACAAGAGACTCACCTCACTCACCTTGGGTACTACTAACATGTACACACACACAGAAGCAGCCTTTTCCAACAGCAGCCTCTGCCCTTGTTTGCCAACAATGACATCCAGGCCCTGCAAGCACTTCCATATAACAATTTGCTGTGCCACAGCTTGGCTGACAGTTAAGAGTCGGGAATATAATTGGGGCAACAAACACCATCTGGCCAAGACTGGCTCTAACAGGCATCTGTGTGTAGCCGTCTATAGCCCTAGTTTGAGCTGGCTTGTCACCACCCTTGTGCGTGAAGTTTTCTGTGGTGGGACTGCCATCATGTACTGAGGAAGAAATGGCAGAAGCAGAGCAAGCAGTGTGTTTTTGGAGCAGCCTCTTAATTCCTTTATTTGGCTTGGTCACTTTATGAGGAAGATGCTGGTGTGGTCATCTGCCATGCCTGGGGCAAGTGCATTCTGACGTCAGTGTTGGGAGAATGAGGAGATGCTCACCTCCAGTTGCAGACAGCAGTGGAGGTTGGTAAGATGCCAGGTTTGTTCCCAGAGCACTGCAGTGTGGTCACGGTTTGTGTGTGCCTGAGGAACACAGGCCATGCCGTACAGGCTGCCAGGGAGCCAGGGCTTGCTCCAGGTGTAAGCTACAAAGACAGGGTAAACAGGGGTTTTGTCTCCTTCATGGCAGTATCACAGGACGTACTGATAGGTTTGAACACACTACACAAACCCAAGGCTCAGCCATGAGTACAGGGGAGCATACCAGATCATTGGTTCTTAGACTGTTGAGTTAAATGTGCAATGCCTAATGTTAATATTAACCTATATACTGAATGGTTTGGAAAGTACCTCTTTGTACCGAGCTCTCCCAACTGAAACATTTCAACAGCAGATTTCTCAGCACTTCATTATTCTGAGACTTGCTTTTCCAGTTAGCTGGAAAGAGCCTGATTGTTTTCACCCTTTTGATCATATTTTAGCTCTTGTAATAACTATCTCTACCTGAGATAGATTGATGAGCTGGAATTTCTTTTAAAATGCTATGATTATGGACAGATTACACATTCTCTGTAAATGCAACTTCTCATGCAATTGGGTGTGAATTGAGGGAGAGCCTTTTAAGACTTCCTTAGTAATGCAGCTGTTTGTCTCTCCTGACTGATACAATGCACAAGAGTATATCACTGAGCTGTGTACTTTATTAAAAGTGAATATGTTAACATGAACTTAGACCAAACTGAACGTCCCGAGTTCTACTTACACCTCAGCATGAACCCAGGGTCTCTGTCCTGTAATTTTGACTGTTCCAGACGCTCATCTCAGTGCCTTCCTGATTAAAGAGCAGATCATGTGATCCCAAACTATTGCCAGCAACCTGGACAGAAACTGCATAGCTCACAGGTACAGCATGACTGAGCCTGTGGTCAGACTGGTGCTTTCACCTTAATATTGTTGGTTTCCTTTATAGCTTGCAGAATATCTGCCCTGCTTTCAAAGATAATACACCAAGAAGTTAAAGAGCTTAGGGAAAATACACTTTGTGAGAATAGATGGAGAACTTTTAGGTTGTTTTGTTCAGAGAAAAGTCGATTGAGGAAGAAAGGAGAACTGCTTTCAAATATACAAAAGGCACTGCAGAGAGAAAGGGATAACCTGTTTATTATATATGTCGTGAACAAGACAAGAAGCAAGGTGCTCGAGTTGCAGTAAGGCAAAAAACTTCTTGTCAGTAAAGATGTAAGGGGCGGGAACTACGCACGAGGAGGGCATGGAGCTTCCACCATTTCCTCAAATGCCTGTTGGGCATGCCATCGGCAAGGGCAGGGCATAGACCAGCAAGAGCAGGCTGAGACAGGCAGGGTCAGAAGGGGAAAGAGACTCAGCACCCCTGAGCAGATCTCAGGTCACCTCGAGCAACAGCAGAAAGGCTCACTCCCTCTAGCTCCTCCATTAATGGGGTTGCACAAATATCTGCCACAGGTACAACTCATTCAAATTTATTTTCAAAGCACAATCATTAAATTGCAGAGCAGAGGGCAGGTAATCTAGTTCTTAGTTATCTGTGCTGCCCACCAGACCACAAATACCCCCATTCTCCTGACACGTGAAATAAAGCCAGGCTGAAAATTACTTTCACCTCAGTATGGTCTAACACAGAGGTGTTAGCAGCAACAGCCCTGAGCCCTACGGGACCAGAGGAGCTCTTAATTAGGAGGTGTGGCTTTTTTCTGAGGAGAAGTGATCTGGCAGGCTAGAAAAGTATTCCAAGTGTCCTCCCATGGATGCCATTGTGAGCAATAAATGATCTTTGTGCCCCGGGTTTGTAAGCGGGTCATATTTTTACGATGTCAAGCATGCTGCTGTCTTTTCTGCAATAAAGCTCACCTAATCAAAACAAGTCAGAGCTTATCTAAGCCCCTAGCCAGAGATACTTCTGTGGTGGCTACAGAGCCAGGTTTCCTAGCAACCTAAAAGGCATTAGACAGGGCTTTGTCGACATTTATCTGTTACACACAAAACCCCCCGTCTGAATAATATTATGGGTGTAACATCAACTGACAAAAGCCAGGAAATTCAGAGCTGGGGTTGATTGTCTATCCTTGCCTCTCATCAGGCTGAAAAACAAAAGGCACAGTCATGTGAGTGATGAGCAGAGCAAACCAACCTTTATATTTCCTGGCTTTCTCCCAAACGAGATGCCATTCAAATGAGGTGCTTGATATTAGTTTCCTCTGTTTAAGACAAGTTTAATGCTCACATTAAGTGGCATATTGGCAATGCTGTCAGTTTCTCCATGGGCTACCTTTTTTCCTTGGAGGGGCCAACTGGAGTGAGGAAAGAGATATCCCAGCCCTTCTGTGACCTTTGGTTTCTCCATGGTGAAACCAGTTTTCAGATCCATGGCTTCACAGGTGAAGGGTGCAAACCTGCCCTATGCAGGGCCACCATGGCAACCTCAGATCACTGTTAGCCCAGGGTGGAGCCAGTGAAGATAGGTCAGAAGCACTCCATCTTCCTGCTAGGGCCCAACTATAGATGCAGGAAGAGGATTTTTATAGGTTTCAAGGGGTTCTTGAGATGGATCTCGGAATGGATCTTGTTATCAATCATTTTGAAAACAAAAGGTCAGGGGAAAAGAGGATTTAATGTAGGTGGGTTTTTTCCCCAGACCAAAAATATATTGAGGACTGACGAGTGGTCTGAAAAGTGATACTTCAGTACTGTCTTTTATTTCTTCACTTGTAGCAATAACAGTGTTTTAAATCTTACAACTTGAAGTTTGTGGAGGAGACGGAAGGAGGAAGGGATGGAAGAACTGCCATTGCTGCTGATTGCCACTTCAAATTCTTGGGGGAAGAGTCTTCTGGAAGTGAATGGGAGCTGATCACCTCTCTACAGACTTCTTGAGTCATCTCACAGAATTTAACAGAAAAAAAATTCTTTCACTTCCAATTGATATAATGTGGTTTAAAAGTGCTCGAAGATAAAAGATGTGTTCATTTCCACAATCTAAGTTATCAGCTGTGATAAATTAACTCTCTGAAGTCTGTGCAATTCTGTATGTTTACCATCTCTATGTAGGTAGATTTTCATATGTGTATTTGCACTGCTTTTGTAGTTCCATCTCTGGGGCTTTCACAGAAAGAAAACATCCATTTTTACATTTGCTTGAGGCCTGACTGAAGGGTTTAGCTCCATGTAAATTTTCCAACCCAGTTGTGAAACCTGTGAAATGGATAATGAGGAAAATTTTGATGAAACTTAACTATAACTGGCTACTTCGCTGCTGTAAGGGAAATTCTCCCAGTCGCTGTCAGTGGGTGAGCAGCCAGGCTTTCGTCCCTCCATTCTTCACTGTAATCTTCATTAACATAAGAGTTGCTGTTTTGCTCCCCACACATGGATGCCATACTGTTCGAACTCCAGGAGGCTGCTGGGATAAAAGCATGTGTGCAGGCCTCTCTGCTGACCACAGCCAGCATTTCTTTAGTAAACATAGCATGAATATAAATGTTACATACCCCACAATGAAGAGGAATTACTATGCACACTATCATTTTCAAGCCTTTGAAAGAAACAGAAGCAGAAGGAGGTTCTTGCGCTTTCTGCCGCCATCATCTTTACTGTCCATCCATTTGTTCCCCATTTAGCCTCCCCCCTGGCAAAGCCTCTATTATTTGCTGAAAGAGCAGACAATGGGAGCCCACTACGCCTGGCGAATGCACACATTGTTCCATGAGCTCCCTATAGAAATCCCTGTGATCGCATGACCCGTTTTCCAAAGTTTGGGTTTTCGCTTTCCTGAAGGGGGAGGGTAAGAGGAAAAGGGAGAGTATCTCACAGCTCTGTGCAGATTAGTGGTACGTTCATGCTCATATATTGAGATGGGTAAAATAGCCATAAATTTTTCCCAAAGTGCTTATTTGTAATGCATGCATGAACTCACTTAACAAGCTTAAAATATTTAGTGAACACTTAAATGAATGGAGAGTGTGGGAGGGGGGACAAAACTAGCAGAGATAATTGAATACACTTAGCAGTCATAGCAGCTTTACATAGCTGTATCGTATTCTCTATGGATAACACAGCTGGGACAATATGGTTAGAGTTTTAAAATATGTAGGGATTTCTGTCTTAAGATAGTCTTCAATAATTGCAAACTTAAACATTAAATATTTTTTGCTTAGTTAAAATATATACCTCTTTATTCAATACATGATAAAATATCTTAAAATAAAGAACATTCTCCCCTTGGCATTTCTTCAGGACTCAGGTAAGCAGGAAGGGTCTCTGAGTGGGGTTGTCCAGGAGTTAAAATCTGTCTTGGGGAAAACACAGGCTGCCAAAAATCAGATGGATGAAAATACAGAAGACAGAAGTCCCTCAGACTTGACAGCATTTGAAATACCAAATGAGAACAGGGAGATGGGTTGCTATAACACAGGTTCATATCACTTGTGAAACTGGTGAAGTCCTTTAGCGCTGGAGAAAATCTTGCCAGATAAAATCATGTTTCCAACTTTATTCCAGCTGAGCCAAAATTTGCACCCTTGCCCTTGTTCTGACTAGGACTAGGACCTTAAACCCACAGACTGCAGCAACACATCCATCTCAGCTCATGCCTAATTAACTGCTTAATTAGAGCAGCACTGGGGAAACTCTGCTCTTTGTTTTCCCTTTGTCTCTGGTGCCTGATGCCACTTGTAGCAACACAAAGCAGCTCTTTGAGTGGCTGAGCCTTCCTGGTCAGACATGGCAGGTTCAAGGTGAAGGTCTCTTCTGCTGGGCTTTTCCTCTCTCTTCTGAGATAATTGACCTCGATGTCACCATGAAGCTCCTCCCCAGGTCACACCACTCACACTGCAGCCAATACCTCAGCTAGAGCTGGAGACTAATGCACAGCTGTTTAATTTGGAAGAGCAATATGAAGGTCACTGAGGAAGGTAACGTGGCCCTGTTGATGGAACATGTGGATGAGGGCACTGCAGAAACATAATCTACTTTGTTGAGAATGCGATAAACCAGGTTTATGTATGCAGTTGGCAAGCAGTACTTCTGAGTGTTACTCCATCAGATAATCCAGGCAGCAGGGTACTTATATATCCTTCTGGTCCCCTAATATAGCTTGAATCTAAGGATTAGGTAGTTTTCATACTTGTAGGATGTTCTAAAACAGTATTATTTCTTTCCTACTTGTTTCCTGACTTTTGCTTATGAAATACTTATTTCTGTAACCAAGCAAAGGTAGTCTAATAGGAAGATTTCTGATATTCCAAGGGAAAAACCCTCCTTCTCCATCCACAGTAAGAAGTCCAGAACTCCCAGAAGATTCACTGGGGTTTGCAGACAGACCCAGCAACTTTGCTGCATGTGAACCTGTGGCTGAGGTGTTCCTTGTGTGAGACCCATCACACACGTGGAGCGCAGGTGGTGTGTGGCTGGGCAGTAAATTTCCTGTATATATCTCTCCAGCCCAGGTGTCACAGCATATACCAGGGAGTTTGTAAAACAGCCCTGCACAACATTTGCACTCCCTTCTCTGGACCAGGCAGGTTGTGAGTGGGAAGGAAGGAAGTGGTTGCGTTGTTAAAGTATGATGGATGTGATCCAGAGGAAGCTCTGGCAGAAGATACCTTATTTCCTAGGTCTTGGGATCAGGGTCCTGAATCAGGGCTGTGAGAAGGTTTGTGTGATTCAGGTGCTGGGCACCTTTCTGACCTGGGAATGTCATATTTGTACACATATTTGTTATCAGGTGTTTGGCAGCAGGTCAGACATAAAGACAGATTAAACTAAGCGTAAGACAAGAACTGTGAGGTTAATATCCAGGGACAACTACTTAAGCTGTAGTTAAGACTACAGCTTAAGTACAGTTTAAGTTCCACGAGAAGATGTGGACATATATTTATGAATAAAATTAGGCTGGAAATTAAAAGGATTCTAGCCATGAGAGGAGTGAGATTACAAAATAGCTTTCCAAGGAGAGTAGAAGGGTTCAGAAGCAGTCAAACAAGTCTGAGATTGAGATTTACATGCTACAGTTGCTGAAATAGTGAGGGATGTGGACCGTAGACTCAAAGGTATGCTTCCAACCTATCTTTCCCACTTGCTTTCATTTTGACCCTCTCTGTTATTCTTTTTCCTTCTCTTTTTTCCTGTTCCTTTTCTGCTTGGATGACAGGCTGGAAAATCCTCTCTGCATTTTTTCTGTTGCTGTTACATTGATTGTAGAACATTTGTAGGATGTAGAACAAAGCAAAGCCAAATCCCATCCTGGTGTATCTCTGTAGGCTTATTGAAGTCTGCAGACAGAGCCAGAGTGGGGCTGACCCTCGGGGCACAGGGACAGGGGCTGTAGGAGGCTGTGATGCCCTGGTGGCACAGCAGAGTCCTTGCCCTCCTAGTGCATGGCTGGTTCCCCTTGCTCTGTGCCACAGACATGCCTCAGCAGGACATTCAGTTTCAAAGTGCTTGATTTCTCCTTGGGAAAGCTGATGACCCAGTATCTACCCAAGAAGACTGTTGAGGGTTGAGGTTTAGAGGATGGCTGCCATGTTTCTGTGGAGCAGAAAGGTCCAAAATACAGGTACAGCTGTAGTGAACATCACTGTAAACAGAATATCCTGTTTAACTGGAAATGGAGAGGCTGACCAGATAGCACTTGTTGGGGGGAAAAAGGAGATGCCCTCAGGACCCAGTGCCAGGAGCTGCAGGGCAGCTGCACTTTGACCTGCAATTGGCACTAGCTGTGAGTGCCCATCATTTTTGAAATCCAGCCCTGCCATGCTCAGCAGGGATGGTCTGAAGCAAAACAACTGTGTCAGGATTCCTGCAACATACCACTGGCAATCCTGCACCTACCTCTAGACTCTGAAATGGAGCTTGCAGAGAACAACTTGTTTTAACATATAATAAATAGAAGGGCTCTTTGGCAGGGGGTAAAATGCATCCTGGTGCTGGCTGCTTCATCTCCACTTGTGCCCACCTGCAGTGACTGTATTTTGCAGCTTGCAGAAGAGTTGCTTGTTTTTCACTACATGTTTTTCGGAAAAAAAGAGAGCATGTCTTGCAAGAAGTTTGGCCATTTAATACAAAAGTAATTTAGATGGTAGTCAGACCAAGTCACTTTTTTCTTCTATCACACTAAGGCAGCAGATGTTTGGGTCATGGGCAGCCACCTGAGAAGTTGCCACAGCTCTGTTAGTTGGCATCAGCACCTTCATTTCACAAAAAGAAAACTGTTGTTTTTCACTGTTTGGGCTGTAATTTGGCAAGCACCTCAGCTATGTATCAGCTAGTTGCCATGGTCATGCTCTTCCTTACATCCTGGCCATGGGACCCTGCCTCCTTCCTCAAATAGCTCCAACACTAACCAGCTCCAGTGCCCTGGCATTTCAGCATACCTAACTGGCAGAAAGATATTCACCTTCAGTTTTAGAAGGCCAAAAGGGAATGTCCAAACTCACAGGAGCTAGCCAGAGAGCAGCCAAGCCTGAGGATTCTGCAGTTAGATGGTCTCAGTCTGATGAAGAACCAGCATCAATGTGTTGCTCACAATTGATGGGGAACAGATTTAAGGAATCCAGTGGCTTAATTCACCTTGTATGTTATTCTGCTGTAGCTTTCCTTAATTGCCACAACAATTAATTTAACTTCTTTCTGTGAAGCCTGGTCATTAGAGATGATACACCGCTGCAAACATACTCTTCTAAGTACAGCATTAACAGCTGAGTGAAGGGGACTATAAGAACTATTGCAGTTTTCTTCTCTTGATCAGTTGTCTTGGCTTGAAAAGACGGGTATCTGCTAGGGAGAGGCAGGGTCTCTCTACGAATGGGGAATTCCAATCCATTCCCTCCAAGTTATTATAATTTGGAAGATTAAAAAAAAAAATTCAGTCAGAGCTATGGGGAAAGGAATAACTGTCCTTTACTAGTAAATATAACAGGACAAACAAACAACAGCAGCAATAATAATAATAATAATAAACAGAACTAAGAACCCCAAGGGGCTTTATCTCACAAGTCCTGGGTAGTCTGATCCCTTGGGACCCTGAGAGCTCCAAGCCGAAATGGTGGAAAATTCCGGGGCTGATGGCTGGAAACGGCGGGGTGTCCCCAGCAGGCAGGGGGGTGTCCCAGCAGGCAAAGTGAGCAGTGCTGAAGAAGCCGTGACGGCTGGACAGGGGCTGACCCAGCTCCAGCAGGGCAGGCGAGGAGCTCCGAATTCCTGGGCGCTCCAGCAGATGATAGAATTCCCAGAACCGGACCCTCTGTTAACCGTGGACTCCTCACGCAGCCAGCAGCTGCCCGACCATCTCTCCGAGACCGAGGGCAGAAGAGACCCAGAGCCCCAGAGCCTTTTTTTCCCTCCCCCCTAAACTAAGTGATCTACTTCTTTTGTGTGGGTTAAGCACCCTTTAAGCATCAGTATCTAGTCTCTTAGCAACTTATGGGGGGGAAAAAATTCCACGGGAAAACTTAACCCTCAACATCAGTGTTCTGTGGGTTCTTCCTTGTTGGAAGAACAAGTTAATACTAATTAAGATGAAAGCAAAATATGAAGTGAAAGCTTCCAAAATGTCCGTCACTTGCATTTGTGCAAATTAGAACATCTGACATACACCAAACCCAGGGCTTTTCTTTTCTTCCTGTAGATTTTGTATTACACAACCAGCCTGTGGAACAAGATGTGCGCTGTCATCCTATTCATTCTGATGCAGCCCATGGTCTGGTAATCCCACAGGACCTAACAATAGGTTGGTATCCTACACTTGCAGCTGTTTCACCATCAGGTGCCTAGGAAAAGGGCTGCCAGTTAGAAGTACCTATAACACAAGAAGGAGGATGTGAGGAGGTGTCCTTTTGGCACCATAAACCCTCTGAGTGGCTAGGCACCATTCAGAGCCTTTAAATTTGGGGGCTTTTTGGGGGATTTTTTGGGGGGTGGGTTTTTGTTTGTTTGTTTGTTTTGTTTTGTTTTGTTTTCCTTTGGGAGTTTCTGATGAGATTTAATCTTAAAAAAAAACATTTTAGTTACAGCTAAAGACCTCAGAATCTCATTTGTATAATTGTAGTAGAAATAAAAACCACTCAAGCCATTTTCACAACCCCAATCTCCTTGTATTGCGGCCATAGATCTTCCTGCTGACTCCTTGGGGATGTTCTTGCAACATAGTCCACTGTTGTTTGGGCAGTTTTTGCTGAGTTTTCCCTCATAGAGACACACATCTAACTTGTGTTGGTTTTGACCAAAGAATCCCTTTGCTCAACCTGTCACTGGGCCCAGAGGTTGGCCCATTGCATTGGGTGGCTGTTACTTTTATCTCATACCACGGAACTATAGAATGGTTTGGGTTGAAAGGGACCTTAAAGGTCATCTAGTTCTAACCCTCCACCATGGGTAGGGACACCTTCTACCAGACCAGGTTGCTCAGAGCCCTGTCCAGCCTGGCTTTGAACACTTCCAGGGCTGTGGCATCCACAGCTTCTCTTGGCAACATTTTCAAGTGTTTCAGCACCCTCACTGTAAAGAATTTCCTCCTAATGTATAATCTAAAACTATTCTTTTGTATTTTAAGACCATTTCCCCTTGTCCTATCATGACATGCATTTGTAAAAAGTCTCTGTCCACCTTTCTTGTAGACCTTTAGGTACAGTTTATTAGGTGTTTCACTCTACAAAGGGTCTTAACTGAGCCTGAAGGATATTTTCTCAGTGCTTTAATCAGAGCGATTTTGAGTTAGACAGGTCAATGCCTTCCAGTATTATTACTTCTCTTGCAGCAATGGGTAAAGTATCAGATCTTAGAGAAACACTTATCAGCAGTAATATTCTTCTCATAAAAATCTGAGCCTATAAATAATGAAGTTCTTCCCTTTCTGGAACATCCTTGATTATCATAAATTCAGAGGGATAGTTACAACCTGCAGGACATGTCCATGCACATAACAAAATTTTGCATGGTGCCAAAATATTCCCTGTAGTTGGAGGGATCATTTAATAAAAAAGGAAGAAATTGCCCAGCATGGTGGAAATCATCTGCTTAAAATGAATCATGATTGAACAAAATGCCTCAGGAGCAGAAGGAGCTCAAAGAGTCAGCAGAGTCCATGTTCTGGGTGCTAAGTGATACTGCCTACTGATCGGGCAGAAATGCGGGCATTTATATCTGTCATATGTGGAAAGGCATGACAGCTGAAGAGAAAAAACAGCTGGTATTCTATCAGGTTAGACCTGATGAATACCTGCCTAGAAACTATCCTAGTACCTGTGTGCTAGATACCCTGATGTGATGCCCAGACCACAGAACAATCTTGAATAGCCTGACTTCTGGTGAAGGATTTTATTTAGTAAGGCAGATTAAATATTATGAGACAAAAGAGTGTGGGGAAGAATTCAGCAAATGTTTGTGGTAGCTCAGTGAACTGCAGATATATTTTTCCACAGACCTCATTGCTGCTCCATCCTGCCATCACATTCATGGATGCTCTGCTGCCGCATGCTTCCCCTCACTTCATTGACCATTGCTCACAGGGCAGCAGTGTGTGTGCCTTTTCAGTCACCAGCCTCTGGACTTCTTGCATAAGATTACTGTTTTAGTTTGACTAATGTGGGTTCAGAAAGAGCCATGGATCTATAGAAGGTTTCCTGTGCTCTCCTGCTTATTCCTTATTGGATTGTGGTTGTCAAGTACAGTTTCATTAGAAAGGCCTGGAGCGGAGATCGCCTTCCCACTCTTTCCACTTTTACATGATACTGCTTCTGCTTGAAGGGCAGAATTGTCTTTTTCCTCTCTGCATTCCCAGTATAAGACATTTATAAATGCATAGAAGCCACTTTAGTCTAATTTTGTAGTGTCTCTGTAGGAGGGAATGTGGAGCTAAAGCAGTCCATTGGGGCCTAAGAACACTGGGATCAATTCCTCACCTAATATACAGCTTAATTGGGTAATTTGGTTAATTTCCTTTTTTATCCTAGGTGACTTTCGAAACTGGGGATAATGACATTTAGGTAGGTAGGATCACAGCAGGCCAGACCTGACTGCTGCAGCAGTGGGCATCGCCATCACAGCTCTAAGCTCACTACCGCTGGTAGCAAGGCAGGAGATTTCAGCCCAGGCTTTCACACTGGGGCTCTTTGAGATGCCCACAAGGCTGAAGCCTGTGCCTGCTGGCTGTGCTGGCTGCTCCAGGCTGTGTGCAGGTCTGTGCCACAGGCACTGGTGCAGCTGTGGCCAGGTTTGCTCACATGCTGTGCTTGTTCCTGTGGTGCCGTGGGCAGCCTGCAGAACAGCGTAGCCCAGAGTAGCCCAGAGCCTCTCTTGTAGGAGATGAACCGCTTGTTAAAACTTCCTGTGCTGCCTTTCATCCCTTTCTCAAAAGAGAGAGGAATGTTAGGAAGAGGTAGAGCTGCTGCACAGACACTTGGTGTCTGTGACCTAGATTGCCTGGTATTTTGTCTGGTAAGGACACCCAGCAGGCATCGAGGAGGACAAAGCAAGAAGAAGCACAGAAGGGCGATAGCAGTAATCTACCACCAAGAAAATCTCCCTCCTAATCTGCCATGGTGAAATACAGCACGGAACATGATTTATATTTGAGTTTGTGCTTATGATGTATTTTTAACCCATTAAAGTGCCTATTCTTCTCTAGAATCTGCACTTTGATTCTGTTCTCCACATGGATAACAGTCTGCGACAATGAGTTTCCCTGTCTAATTATTCATTGTGGGGAAAAATGTTCTCTGAATTACCAAACATTCCATTTGGTGAATGTCCACTGAATCTCTGCTAAGAATATTCTGTCTTTTCTGTATCAGATCTACAGGGCTTCAGAAAGATGCCATATGCTATATGAATATTTCACTATTTTATTATCCTTTGGAGCCCTAGTGTTGAAATTATATACAGTAATTTTTTCAAAAAACAAGTAATATATTTTCTATCATGATCATTGCTTACTCAAACTAGAAGAAAAAAAAATCTTTTTTTACTTGAAATCAGAGACTCATTGAATATTTAAGTAGGGAAAGGCCTAAGTTATAAACTCTCAATTTTTTTCCTGAGTTCCAGCCAAAGCTTTCTTGAGCAAGGTCACCAGCTCATCTTTTGGCACATGTGCACTACATGAAAACTGATTTTTTTCCTCTGGTGAAGCTTCTTGTCTCCTTTCTCAGCTAAACTATGTCTTCTTCAGGCATATACAAATGCATATGAAGAAATCTCTATTCCTTCTGATGAGGCTGGTGCCATGTTTTAACTAGCCCTGAAGAGTAAAATCTTGGAAGTAATTAGTTTTGATTGATTTACATAGTTTTATATTCTTAAAATTTGAAAATTTTCAGAGACTGAAGATACAGTTGAATTTACTATTAGATTTTTACCTGTTTGAGCTTCTATCTTGCCTTAACTGCTGACTTCTTTGGTGTTATATTTAGTCCCTGGTTCAAGTACTTGCCTACATATTATAGCATTGAATTAGTTCCTCAAGGAGAGGACACATTTCCAGATCTAGAATTAAGTCAGTGTGACTAGAAGTCCTTGAATATATATTACATTTAGATTTCATCTTAGTTTGTTTCTTACAAATTTTCCTTTGTCTTACAGGTTTTTAACTTATTCACTCACATGGACTAGATGTTTCCAGTAGCTGCTTGGAAAACAGGGTATTTTAGATGAGCTGGAGCAGATCTAAGGCTGAGATTCAAGAACTTTGCAGTGCATTTGCCTAGAGAAGTCAAGGAGCTAAAGAGCAGGGACTAATTTATTCAACAGTGATTATAAAAACATTTTATTCTCTGCCCATAGTTAACCAATCCATCCAGAAACCACAGAAGCAGGAATTTCTGATGTGAAAACCGTTGGGTCCCCTAGGTGTCTTATGTGCAAAACAGCAGGGCAGAAATGAGGAAAAACTGACAGTTTTGTGAGAGTTTCAGGTACTGACTGCCACATACACCTCAGACTTAAATAACCACATTTTTTCTGCTTCAGAGGCTGACTTTGGATGTCCTTGAAGCCTGGTATTATGCATTCTGGCAGGCAAGTAGAGAAATGAACCAGATGCAGCAATTTAGTCATATAGGGAGTTTTCTAGTAAATTTTGCACAACGGGGTAGTGCCAGTGTACTTAGTAAAGCTGCATGCCTTTTTAAAAATAGTGCTATTGATTTTCTTAGTGTGTGTATCAAATGTTAGCACATTCATTAGAACAGCAGCCTTCCAAGCACTGCTGTAGAACAACCAGCAGGCCCGGAGTCAATATCCATCTGAATACTGGCTCGCTTTCAAAGGGCGACTTAAAATTAGGGCATTGACTTTTCATGTTATAGAGGAAAGGTTTTAAAGGGAGCATTTATCAAATAGAGTTAGGCAAGAGTTAACAAATACAGCTAGGCTACAGGTCCTATTTGAGCAGGCAAAAGTTTGTGCATGCAACCATGTACAGCACTAACAAAAAAGCATAATACATGCTTATACGTACATGCATAAATATCTATTATCAGTTAGGGTATTGGTCTAATATAGTTATGTGAGGAAAAAAATGTGGAAGATACTTATCTAAGGAAACTTTCAGTTCTAAACTCTTGTGTGAGTATATTGACATATCACTGAGTAGGAATGTAATGTATTACAGTGATTGAATAAATACTGTCTGTGTCTTTATAATGTAACTTCTTGTACAGTGCTGTGAACAAAGCAGCACATTAGTACAAATACAACCTTTGCTGGCAGTAGCTTTGCAGGAACAAAATACAGTCCACTGCGTCTGTTGAAAAAGAGCTAACAAAAATCAACCTTTTTTCTCTCTCCGTGTAAGGATGAGAGATGAAGGAAGATGAGTAAAGGTCATTCCACTTCTCCTAAATTTACTATGACTTTGGGATTTACCTGTTCTTAGTGTTTCCCTTTTGTATCTGTTCATGCAATCATTCAAACTTTCATGGTCCCTGAGGAAAGGCCCTGTGGAATGTGTTTGATATTTGTGCCCATCTGTATTCTTAATTTGATTCTGTATTCTTAAACCCATGAGGATGAACATGTCTCTGGAGAACAAATGGTCTCATTATCAGGTCACTAATTGTTTCATCCACTAAATTGTAGGCTTATCTAATTTCTGCAGGGTTTATTTGGTTGGTGTGTTAGTTGGCTGGTTGGGAGTTTTTGAGTTTTCTTGTAACCCATCTCACAGCATTGCTCTACTGTCAACTACCTACCCGTGCTGATGTGGGTGGGGAGAAGAGGAGGTGCTTTTGCCTTAGCTACCAGCAAAAAATGCCCCTTGGAGACAAAGCCAAAGCCATTTCCTGCAGTATCCTACTTCTCTTTCTTACTTAGAGGGGGGTACAAAAATTTCAAAGGCTGTAACTTAAGCACCTTAGATGGAAGAGAACAGGCTTGTGCACTTACAGGTAGTTATGTAAAGATTTTGGCTGTGTTGATTGAGCCTTCAGAATGCCCACTACTGCTATGACTGCAGAAGGATACTTTGGTGAGGTTCCTGATGCTCTGGGTACCACAGTGGTGGCACCCAGCAGTCTCAGGGGCATTGGTCTGAGCTGGGATTGCTGCTATAGGCACTGAATTCAGTGAAATCTTCACAAAATCCCAGGCTGATCTCTTCCTGCTTCCTAGCCACATGCTGCAGACATTGATTTGCATTTTCCTTCCATTCTATATTTCCCATACTTTCTCTTTTGTAATGCAGAGCATTAGTCTAAGAGGATGATTTCATTTGAGTTATTGTTTCAAGGTCTTGTTAATTTTTAACCTACTTGCCCCAGTAAGTAATTTTGTGAGGTTTGGGTTTTGCAACTTCTCAAGTCTCAGCTGTGACATGCTGAAAAGTGCTTTGGTGGTATTATTGTGTGGCAAGCAGATAGAGTAAACAAACATTTTGGAGATACTCTATGTTTCTAATGGAAACAAAAGGTTTCTGTCTCTGTATTGTTTTCTCCATTCAGCTGTCTTTGTAGCTGGTACTGGATGCCTCTTTCCAGTGTGTATCTCATTTTGAACCTCATTCAAGTGATTTTAATGATGAGATTCCCATTGTTTTACTTCTTTCATGTTGAAGGTATTATTACTGCAAATGAATTTTACTCTTTGCTCAAGGTGCATATCCCGAATATTTTTATTTCCTGCTCCAGAAAAAAAGGCCATGGCTTTGGGCAGTCATCCTGTGTAAAGGACAGATTTAGCAGTTTCATTGCTCCTCACAGAATATGACCTCTCTGAAGTCCTTATGAATTCCTGAATCTCCTCCTACACTTACCAAAGTTGTGCTCTAGAGTCTAAGGGGTCACCCAGAAATCCTTATAATTATGAGGTATTGCATTTATCTTGTCTTCTTTGATGAATGCTGAGCAGTAATGTTAAACCTTTCTTCCCTTCCCAGCAGGATAGATTTCATCCAGAGTTTAGTGTCTTCAAAATAAATCTGAGATAAAGTTATCAACAGAATGAGCCAATACAGCATTGAGGAGTAAATATGGGGCCCAGAGGGGGTTTGAGTCTTCCTTGTCATTATATCACCAAAAAGAACTATTGTAACCCGTGAAATTAATACAAGACTTCCACTTAAAACCACCAGTTCAGAGGGTGACTTTGTATTCGTCTTTTAGAGCAGTAATTCACAGGTGGCAGCAAATTCAGGATGAATTTAAAATGCTGCTTTGAGAAACTTGACTCCTGTGGCAGAAAAGTTGAGTTCCAAAGTGGTGAAGTGCCCAAAACATGGGCTTCTGTCTCTGCCTGATTTTATTAAACAAGGCTGACATTCTTTACCATGTTTTTAAAATACTCTGGATCAAGGCTGGCATGGATGTGCAATATATTAAACTAGACTTGTTTAGATAACCTTTCTCCTCCTTCACCTTCTTCTCTTTTTGAGCACCTTGTAGCTAACTGTGGCGAGTCTGGGATCTGCCATGTGGATTGCAGAGCTCTGAGAAACACAGAGTGTAGGCACTCTGTGAAAATTAACCAGATTACCAAGATCAGATGATTTATAAATGTTATCTTTTTATGTCCTTCTTGTAAAAAATAAACCAAAAAACAACCAGATCCTTTTGGAGCATGAGAAAAAAAAAAATATATATAGCATTAATTAATCCCATGAAAATTCCCTTTGGCAATGCCTTCCAGTAGGTAAAATAAAACATAGTCCCCTAAAACTGTGTTCAAGAAGGAAACTGTTCTCAGATGGCCACTGAGATAATATGAGAAAATTCTTTTTGGAGACATTTGCAGCCGAAGCCCCTCAGAGGATCTCCTTGCTGTTTTGGTAGCTGGACACTTCCAGTGTGAAAGGAGGGAAACATCTGGTTTTGCCCATGCTAGCCCCAGCCACCCTGAGCCTACACCCACAGCTAAACCTGGGCTCATTTTTAGGCTGGGTGTGAGATGTTCCCAGCTGGCTCAGCTCTGCCGAGGGCCAGAGTTCACTCTCTGCCTTCTGTAGGGATGAACACATCAGGAAGGGGGAAGCGAGCCCCATGTACCTCTCAGGGATGCATGGGACATGGAGCTGAAAATGAAGGGATGATAGAAAACTACTCAGAATCCAAGAGGAGTTCTGTATTTTATGAACTTGATTTGCAAAATTACCCACCGATTTTGTGGTTTGTGCAAAAATGGGCTCCTTCCTGACAAGAAAATTATCTGTTTGAAGTTTAAATTTCTTTGCGATAAATTAGAAATTATATTTCTGGATTTAGAAATTTCATTTTAATTGAGTGTTGCAGCCCTTTGTAATTTAAAGAAACTGAAACTCTCTGAAGACAAATGGCAGACACAATATTTGAAATTTGATGACAAATTTTTCCTTCATTTTATCCAATTATATTAAGAGGTCTTTGAGTTACAGAGCATTAAAAAGCACTGCTGAGGCCAGAGACATGCTAGTGAAATATTGTTTCTGTCATGTGGAGCTCTGTACAGAATTGTGTGGGCTTAAATAAATGTATCTTGATAGTTTACCTTAAAACTCTCTGTCCTTTTCCTCAGTTCAGCTGAATCCAATGAAATAGATACGCAGCTTGAAGAAGTTCTTCACACCCCCACAAATGCTAAAAATGGCCCTGATACAACATGTATTTATGTAACAAAATCATCTGCATTAATATCTTCCTTTCCTTTCTTCAAGAAGCACGGGAGGGACCCAGGCTGACACATTTTCATGCAGCCCCTTCCAGTCCTCTCCTTGCATTTGGGACAGCACAGATGAGCTGTGTTTTCCCTTTAAAAAAAGGCCACTGAATAAACAGGAATTTGATGTGGCTATTAATAGGGTTGGCTGCAAACCTGCAGCCCAAGCTTTTGGGTTGTCTCCCCTTGAATATTCAGTGTCCTGTTGTGGATTGAAACTATGTGATAACAAGGGTTCCGGTCACTGTTGCTATCCTGATCTTTCAAAATAAAGAGGGTATTAATACCAATATATTTCCTCCACTTTTCTGAAAAGACAAGAGACTGGCTGATGGGATCAAGTCTGATGTATTAAGCTGTTAACTTCTTATTCACCTCTGACAGAATGAAGAGAAAAATGGCCCCACCTGGCAGCTTTGCTGCCCCATTTGTCACCATCATGGTCAGGTGGTTGTCTGCTCTCTAGATCACAGCTGAGCCCCCTGCACCTGGGCAGGTGTGCAGCTTGAGGAAAGGGCTCAGGTGCTGTGGAGACAAAGCAGGGGGCTCTATGTTGGCCTCCCAGGGCTGGCTGCTGGCCTGGGATGAAGGGAAGGATGCCAATAGGGTCAGAGAAGGTCTTGGTAACCCTACCGTGTTTAGCATCACCAAAGTACCTGGGAAAATCAGCAGCCAACCAGCCTCCTCACTTTTCATGTGGTTCCTATGGCCACTTCTGCCCCAGCTCTGCTGTTCCCATCTGGGCACTGGGAGCTGAAAGCGTCAAAGCCCTTCCTCACGCCACAGCTCGCCAGCATGGCTCCTTGGAGGGGAGTGCTACTCCCACAGGGCTGTCCTGAAGAGTGACCTCCTAAGTCTGCTAAACCAGCACGCACTGCCCCAGCCTGCTGCCTGGTGTGGAAATGAATCCTGAGCAGCAGTGAAAATCAGACCAATATTCTCAGCAGCAGCTGTAAACTCGATAAGCTCTCTGTCCTCCTTTCCCTCCCCCTGCCCCGTCCCTCCCTTTGGTGTTAAAGTGAAGGCAGAGACCTGCTGAGAGAAGCAGTGCAGTGCTCTGTTTGCAGGAAAATATGCAGACCACATGTATGTATTAAGGACTGTATGGAGTTATAATTGAGCCAGGAGCATTTAAATGCAAGCGAAGGGGAATTTGCTATTCTGTGTGGGCAGATTTCAATTGTGAGGTTGGCAGCTCTGGTATCCTGTTCTCTAATGCCATGAGATGAGAAAAAACAGGCTTTTCTTTCAGAGCAGTTGATTATTGAATCCGCACCAGCTGTTCACCCTAATCCAAGCTTTCTGTGCTCGTTCCTTGTAATAGAGGCATCCCTCATCCATCCATCCATCCATCCATCCGTCCATTTCCCCATTCTCATTTTCATGGGTCTTTTGTAATCTTTCAGAAAGGTGGTTAGCAGATATCAGCCATCTAATGCAACATAAGCATCAGCACAGGCAAGGGTTATAACTAAGTCACAAGAGAAGAAACCCCCTGCCAGCTATGTATTGAAACTCAAATTATATTTCACATCCATTGCAAGATGGAAAAAAAAGCCATCATGAATTAGAAGGCAGAGAACCATTTTTTAACACTGACACCTGACTGTGCCCAGCAAACCATGCGGGATCTGAGCTGGAGCGGGTTCTGAGCTGGCACAGAGTGGCAGCTGTCCCTGCTGCCCCACTGCCAGCCCAGGGACCTGCACCCAGGCATGCGGCAGAGGAAAGGAAATATAATTTTTTTTTCTTTTTCTTCTTTCCTTTTTTTCTTTTTCATAATAAGTGGGGAGGAAGGGGTGAGATAAGAAGTGAGTTCCTTCTGGGTGCTTCTCACTCAGCCTGCAATGTTATGTAAGGTTGGTACAGCTAATGCCTGCTCTGCTTCACCATCAGCCTGGCTGCTTCATCCCCACTACACAATTATTTCATCAGTCTCTCCTACTAGACATCACAGTGCTATTGCGATTAGTCACATTTATTAGGAGAGCAGCTAAAATAAAATTAGCAAGCACAGGGGCCCAGTTGCACAAGGGACTGGGTGAACACAGCTCCAAGTAGTCCCTGCCCCTGAAGCAGGAGCACTAGGGACAAGGGGGTGGCACATAGGACCCAAAAGAGGGGTATGAAAGCAGCAGAGAAATGCTGTTTCCATGAGGAGCTCTGGCAGGGGAGAGTGAGTCTGTCAGAATGAGTCAACTGGGAATAAAAGGCAGCAGGAGAGAGAAAGGACATTGTAGGGGAAAGTAGGGTGGAGGAAAAGGTAATCTAGTAAGTGACAAGCTGAAGAAATGAGGTTGATGGCAGGGAAAAAAGACAAATTTACACAAAAAGGCAACCAGCACCGCAAATCCTCCCTGTCTGCCCATCCCCTGCCCATTTTTTTTCTGTTGCTGCTGCTGCTGCACAATTTTGCCCTCTGTCCAGTTTCCTCACAGTGTTTCTCTGTCTGAAGGATGCCTCCTTCCCTGCTCACTGCGTCCTTCTGGGCTCAGAGGATTACCCCACGCTCTCTGTATGGGCAGCCTATAGCATCCTCTCTGGAAATCTTGGCTGAATCACAGAGGCTGTGTGTAATGCCAGAACCATGCAAACTGAAAAGCTGCATTAGCACTACAGATTGCATGAACAGATTCGGAAAACAGAGATAGGGAATGTTCTGGGGTGTGGTGGGGAAATGGACTGGATGTCCACCATCCTGAGAGAGGACAGACAGACAGGCATGCACAATTGCATTTCTGTATGTTATGGGCATATGGATGGAAAAATGAGCCCTTGAACTGACTACTGGACTTTCAGGAGCTGCGGATGCCAAATGCTCTATGTCATTTAGCTATCCATTTAAATCAGTGTATCTGGACAATTTATAGATAACACTCCATAAAGAATTGGCTTGGAAACTCATTAGATAACTGACTTTAATATAAAAGAAGATCTGAATGTGATTCCTGAATGAGTAGAGAGGGGAATAATAAAGTGCCTATTTTTCCTTTGCAAATAGCATTGATGATACTTCAGGTGGGTTGCTGGATAATGTTCAAGCATCCATGTTTTCAAGAGAATATTGAAAAAATGAAGTTGCAGAAAAGAGTTCCAAAAAGATTTTGAGAAAATAGGATTGTAATTTGATATAATACTTTCTATTAAAAAAACTTGGACTATTTAATCTGTTATGCTTATCAAGAAGAGAATCGAGAAGTGTCCTGATTAAGGTGTGCGTAACTTCACAGCAAGAAAATACCAGGTACTAAAGAACCCTTTAATTTAGTGGCAGTAAGTATAATAAGAAACAATACTTGTAATCTGAAGCTGACCAGAAAAAATTAAAAGAGAAACTAAAAATATTTATCTTTTTTTAACAGAAGGAATTATTTCTGAATGAAATTCTAATTCACCTCTCTGTTTGTCAGATGACAATTAAACTCCTTTCATAAAGGTTCAGTCAAACACAATCTTTCTGATTCGCTGCAGATGGTATTGGGTGAGAGTTTATGGTTTGTGTTATAATTTGGTGGTGTTTTGTTGCCTAGAATTTAATGAACAGCTTATGTATCAACCACAGCTAAAAGCTTTGTATTCCACCCATTTGATCTGATTATGTGCTTTGTTATCAGTTCATAGGTAGAAAGTTGATGGATCTCTACACATTTGCAGAGCAGTTAGCCCAAATCCTGGAGATCCTCCCATTCACATGGTGAATAGGTGTAATTACAATTTAAAATGTTTATAGCCTCTGTTTCAATCAAGACTAACTTCCAAGGGTATTCTTTTGAGCAGACAACAACAGGAAGGCAGATACGGAGGTTATACAAGTTGAGGGAAAATTGGACAGAAGAGAAGTGTTAATTTGTCAAAGTGGAATGTTCCTTAAATTTGGCACTCAGCAGGTACCTAAAATGGTTAAAATTGACACACAGTTCTTGGCAAGTACTGTCAGAGGGTGGCTGCTATAGTGCTGGGAACCACTTGGTGTAGAGTAGATGCTGTCTGGACCCTTCTGGATTAAACAAATATTGCATGAAGTCTGCAATCAGGACTGGATTCAGTAATTCGGTTGCTTCAAGTCATATGGTCCTAAACCATCTGCTGCTGGGCAGTGCAGGTATGAACCAGCAGGAGCTCTAATCCAAACCCTGCACACATGTTTTTTTGGCCCAGCCTGTCTCCCTGAATAGTCTGACAAGAGAGCTGGTTGGCATAAACCTTGGTGTCAACAGCAAATAAAGGCAATTATGTCCCAAATTTAGAGCCAGCAAGTTTAATAGACACAATACTTCATAAAACTGCTGAAAATGAACCATGGTTGACAGGCTGCTTGTCTTACTTCTACCACTCCATGAGTCCTGTCAAAAAAACTGGAAAAGAACATCCCAGTCAAACAAAAGCCCGGTACAAAGCCTGCCCAAACGTGAATCAGTGCAGAGCCCTTAAATTCCTGTAGCCTAGCCCCACTTTTGGCAAATTTACCCCATGATGAATCAGGACTAAAGTTGTCACATCTCACAAGCCTGTCTTTCTGAGCACAGCCTGCTCACTCCTTTCTCACGCCTTCAAATGCAGAGCTGGCCCATTTTGTACACAGCTGCCACCCTTTGATTTGCTTTGTGTTTATGCCTTAAGCTTTGCCTCTCTGTTTCCATATCCACAGCCCCAGTCTATTTTATGTCATCCTATCTGGAATGCCTGGAAGATAAACATCCCCTTCAATCACGCGTGAGGGCACCAGGGCTGCAGCGACACAGGAAAATCACACTTAATTTCTCTGACTGGCTGTGGGTGGTGTTGTGGGGTGATGGGGATGTCCCCATGCTTGCCAGTCTGCCTATTCCCACCCAGCACCCCGTCAGGTTCAGCTGGGCCGTGGATCCCAGGTCCAGTCTCTGGCAGCTCTTGCACTGCCTCCTGTCCGTCATCCGGGGAAGGCGCTGATGCAGCATGGCAGAGGACAGACAGCCTGACAGACACGGTGTGGCACCTGGCCTCGGCACCCTGCAGCTCACAGCCCTTTCCGCAGGAATCACAGAGCTGGATCCTAGCCTGGAGCTGTGGTGCACACTCTGTGCGGTAGCGTGGGTGCAATTCAGGAGCAGCAGTTTTGAAGTGGGTGATGCAGCACTGGTGTGGAGTGACGGTATGGGGGCTGTGCTTTGGTTCCAGAGAGGGAGGGAGGGCGAGAGAGGGAGGGAGCGCTAAGGTAACCACAGAAACATGGTATCCTTGGATATTAGCAATCCTGACCTACTTCTGGGTATTCACTCGCTGTTTTAGTGCTGTTGACAAAAGAGGAGTAAGATGGAGGTCTTAAAGCTCTGAGTGAAAAAAAAGGGACCTTTCCATAATTTTCTAGGATCAAGACTATTCATGATAATATTCATGATAATATTCAACTAATTAAAATCTTTTCTCCTTGCACATCATTTTTTCGAATGTTTTCATTCCTGCTTTATATTCTATAGAAGGTATTTTAATAAAACATTACTGAAATATAATTGACAGAGATGTATTGTATAGGTATTGTATTGTATTGTATTGTAAACCTTTTTCCACAGTTGCAGGGCTACTGGTGATCCAGATGCAGCTCTCCACTTACATCAGTAAAATCACACTGTTGTAATTGCAGGAATAAGCAGGCCCTGGACTTCAGTGAGATATGGAGAATTTATACTAGTAAGTAACTGGGAGCAACTGAGTCTGTCTATTTTTTACCAGATTAAATGCCAGCTGAGTCTGCCTATTTTATACCAGATTAAATACCTATTTCAAACCAAAAAACAAATGGCAAGGAAAATGACTGTGGGATTTGCAATCATTCCTAAACTGTCGAGGGGAGGGCTTTTTTTGATAAACAAAACCAGTTGGGAAGACAACAGTGCTGTCTGGTGTTGAGCCCTAAGCGTCCATTGTAAAGCATGGAAAATACGTAGTTTAGGGCTTCAGCTATGGAGGATACATAGTTTAAGGCTTCAGCTGAACCCCATTAAAGCTTTCATTGAAGTGGAACATGGACCACCATCTTGTAAAAAGCTGTGCCTGGTGTGTTTATAAAGACTGAAATTGAGGTTTAAAGCCATAACTTTAGCTTCTAGTTTTTTTGTTTGTTTTTTTTTTTTGGCAGTTCTGTGGCAAAAAAACCCCAAACAACAAACAACCCCAACCAAAACAAAAGAAAAATAAACAAAAACAACCAAACAAACAAAACAAAAAAGCAATAATGAATCAGGGCCTGCCAAGGTATATTTAATATTTTTCTCAGCTGCAATTCCTTTCTGCATACACAATCTCAAACATTTAGACTATGCTAGCAAAATGAACCAAAAAGAGTCTGAAAGGAAATGGTAGCAAAAGTGGAGCTTTTCAGTATGACTTTTTATGAACTGCTAAATGAAAACTAGATTAGGTAGTGATGCTAACATAATGGTGCCTGAATTCTATTCCAATATTTGGTATATGCAGAGCTGCCTTCTCTACAAATTGAAATGTGCAGGTATTTATGTATCTTCTGCAAAACTTGCATCTCGACAGCATGATACTGACTAAAGACATGGCTTGAAGAAATCCCATGTTGCCCTTCCCCTATACCAGGCCTGGTTCAAGTCCAGGTTGATTCTCAAATTCTACGATTCCCACTGTATTAGATGGAGGTTAAATAATCTACCAAATGCCACCCAATGATTATTTTCAGAGGATTGAGTGGAATTTCATGAATTCCCAGTCTGCAGAGTGCAAGACCAAACTCTTGCCTTTGTAGGCATTGACCCAAATATTTTCACTATTTCATCTGTTCAAGAAGGAGTCATAGCTAGTTTCTGCTGATAATTCAGGCATTGTCTCATGTAGAATTGCTTTGATCAGACTTAGACTGTCTGGATTGAAATCTTGGCTCTGCTGAGGTCAGAAGAGTCTCACCATTGACATCAATGAGTTATGATAAATAGTACTAAATCTCTGCCAGTTGCTCTGACTGGTCCACTCTACATGGTAAAGCCTCACATAAACAACACTACCCGACAGTAAACATTGAGTGAACTTTTGGTGGAAACAACAACAAACTTGGAGCGTGCACTGCACCGTGCATCTGTCTGTCTCCCCTTATCCCCCACTGTCAGCATCCTGGAAAGGGTGTTAAATGGGTGAATATGAAGGGAAGAGGAATGTGTTGGTGGGTTGTGGATAATGCTGAGCAAAATGTGCAGTTTTGCAGTACTGTCTAATGCCTATATCCTCAGGGAAGTAGACTTTCTTATTTGAAAAGGGCTTGTGCAGCAGGTTCATGAAACATTTTTCAGAAAAAGCCCATCTCAACAACCTATTAGTAACACAGCCTTATGAAAGACTCAGATATATTTCTAAAGCTGTTAGTTTAATTTATTGTGGTTGGACTGTGGGATCTGAGACCTAATTTTTGAAAGGAGACTTTTTTTTTCCCTGCTGCACTCCAAGTTTGGTGTTTTTCAATTAAAAATACATGACACAGATTGACTTTCTGGTCAGATTTCTGAATCAGCTCCTGCAGCATACTATAGTGTCTCTGCTAGTTGGGTCTTATTTATTGAATAGTATTTCCTGCAAGCCTGCAAATTTCCTTCTTCATTTAGATAGCTACTTAGTCTTTCTTTACTCTAAAGATGAAAAAAATGTCATTAACATAACAAGTCACTCAGAGCCTATTGTGTGTCAAACAGAAAAATCTGCCATATTTTATTCTTTCCAGCTGATAAGTAGAAAGAAATATGTTTAAAGGGACATATCCAGTTATTGTGTCTGACAGTATTTTATTATTTTTATTTTAATTTAGCAAAGTGTCCTTGCAAAAAACTTGGATTTTTAAACATAAAATATCCTGAAATATTAGATTGTGCTATCTGGACTTCATTCTTAACAATAGGCAGAATCACAAGGTAAATGGCTTGTAGGAAGAAGCTCCAAAAAAAGAGGCTAATAAGCCTCCAAATAGCCTTTAAGACTAGTAAGAAATCCATGATGGAGTGAAAACCCAGGAAACCAGTTCTCGCATACCATATGTTGTAGGATAAAGGAATAGAGGTGACCTTGCCCCTGATAAGTAACAACTGTGTTAATTACCCAATGCAGCCTTGCCCCTGATGAGTCACAGCTATAGCCAATAAAGATAAGTGTGGTAAAAGGGAGTGAGTTAGCTGGTGAGTGAATCATGAAGTAATCCTGAAGGGGGAGGAACTTTGAGGAAGAAGTAATGAGAGTATCTTGAAGAAGTATCCTGGGGAGAGAGAGTCACTGCTGTGAGGTCAGTCTGAGTCTGCAGTCAGAACCTGTTGTTGGAACCTGCAGCCACAGTCTAGCTAGGTAAAAGCCTGCAGTCAGAGTCTGCAAACTAATCCATGCAGTCATAGTTTAGCAGGAGATAACCAGCAGTCTGAGGCTGCAAGGGGCTTGCTGCAGCTGGAGTCAGTGACTAGTTGGAGTCAGGATGGCTGAGCTGTAAAGAGGAATAAACCAGGACCCTTTTCATGTTGTGATAAAAAAGAAGTCTGTGTCTCAGCTCATTCTTACCCTCTAATAAGAGGGTAACAATTGCACAACAAATGTGCAATTCCATTAACTTAAGGAAAACACTGTACTAGATCCTCTAATTCTTACTCATCTTGAAGCTGAAAAATGTGCTTTGCTGTATGGGATTCACAGTGAACAGTGGCTTCAAAGACTGAGTTGGAGGTGGAGTCTGAGCTTACAGTTAGCACCAAATAGTTGAAGCTGGAATGTTTGGGCAGCAGTAAAGCCTAATAAGTGATGAAATGTGCAACAGAGGTCATGACCACCCCAGGATATTAACTATCCAGTGCAGTTTTCTCAGTCTAGAAATTGGGTTTGGTGTACAGGTCACATTGCAAAATGGTAATAATCTACCTATGTCAGTTTTACCCACATTCCCTGTTATATTCAGTCCCAACCCACAGCATGACATGCTTATCACTGAAAAAAGCTCCTGCTCTTCAGCACAGAAGTTACAGTCACACCGTGGACAGAGACACCAATGTGCTACAGACAATGTGACAAGGAAATATTCGTGGTGAAGAGAAACATGTAAATACTACCTTTTCTTTAAAGAAGGTGTGGTCTTCTGGGGCTTGACCCCATCAATGAGCCTCCATGGGCTGGAAGTTCTGAAATCAAGCAGCACCAAGGACTGACAGGTTTGATCCTGGCCTGCACTGGCAGCAACCTTTTCTTCCACGGGAAAACAAGCCCTATATTTGCAGCTTTTTACCAATGACAGGATTAGTGGGAACACTGGGTATCCCACTGAGAAAAATCCAAGACTAACATTAATAATGTAATCCTTATGAATGCAAGTGTCCACCAGCCTTTCAGAAGCAGTGGAAAGGACACGATAGATCCTGCAGCTAACATAGCAACTTCAAAGTGCACGGGTAGCGTATGCACAGTGCCACTAAGTGTTATAAATACTTCTCTTAGCACTCCATGCTAGGCTCCCTGTTGATACAAGCTGTTCATGAGAGATCCAGGCTAAACCTATCCGTAGACAGAAGGAACACAAAAGGTTGGGATGTTTTAGATAGAAGGTATACGAGGTTTATAAGGTCCCAGTTACTAACTATCCCATGCTTCTTGAAGTTACCGTGGGTTTTTTTGTGAGCCAATCTCTGTATTTTAACTTACATATTTACCCACCAGGAACAGCTTACCTTGGGAATGATGGGGCTTATCCTCACCCGAATGATGCAAAACTTTGTAGGATCCTTTTGTGCCATATTCCCACCTCCACTACACAAGGATAGTACACATGTTAACACTGAGCCCAGCACCACATCTCACCACACTGAGATGTGCACACCACGAAGGGGGAAGAGTGCTGTGCCTGCACAATACCCCTTAGCAGGGATACCCATCAGTCAAAAGGCTGTAGAGCCAAACACAGACCTCAGACAGGACCTAATTAAAAAAAAAAAAAAAAAAATAGAGCTGTCTGCAACAGGATCAAAGTCATAGTGGAAGTCCTGCAGAGAGAGGATCTGGCTACACATGGCTCCATACTGGCCTGGGGAGATGACTGCTTCCCTCAGAGCAGCTCAGCAAAGCAGAGGATGTTTCTGCCCTTTATTACAGTTTTCAATGACAACATTACAGCAATGCATTGTGCAAGCAGGATGAGTAAGAATGCTGGCTGTGCCAGGCAGCTATAGAGATTTGGAGTGTCCATGATTGAGTCCCTGTAGCAGGATACAGGTTGTGTTGTCTAGAAATGGAAACAACCCCAAAGGACTGGCTGGGTAGAATGAGCCAGTAAGAGGTTGTTGCCTCCTCTTCCTAAAATTCCCTAGTTTCCAAATACCATGTTTGTGAGGAAAGTAGCTTACCTTTTCCTTCAATATGTCCTTAGTACAATGACCAGAACATCTGGCATAGGATTACCTGATTATTTCTGAAATGGAACAATAAAGAGTTAGCATTCAAAAAGACTATTATTGTGCTGTTGATCTCAGCAGAGGGGTGAATTTGAACAGGAAAGAAACATTACTACAGCAACACATAATGTAAACATAAACCCATAGCTTCCAGAAGCTCCTAGAAGCTATGTTAGTCTCCTTTTCCTTTGGACAGCTCTTCTTTATCCTAAAACAGAATTTGTGGAAAGTTAGTTGCAGGGAATCTACATCTGCTTTACCTGCTTTCATTACTGGTGACAGAGAACAGCAACTGGAGGCATTTGCAGATTATTACATCTTGAAAATCTGGGTTTGTTCAGCTTGGGAGTTCATTGAGAGTTCAGCTTGGGAGTGCTTTTTTGCAAAAACTACTCATTGATTAAAACACTAACTTGGATGCTCAAAATGTTCCTGGCCAGCTATGAAGCTGGGTGACCTAGGATATGTTACTTAACCACTACATATTACTAAAAATACATCTTTCCCTTATGAATTTTTGTTAGAATAAGAATATGAAAGATCACAAACTACTCAATGTAGTACAGTGGACAATATATGTTTAAGACAAAGGGTTAGCAATACAATATTTTTGTATTGATAGAGCATGGGTCTTGGGTGACTTTGTTTGGTTTGCTTAATCATACAAATGCTGAAGTACTCAGGGAGCTGATTAAAAGTGTTCTGCATAACTTTGTTGAGAATACAGTAAGTTGTCCTAACTATAGTTGTTTTGGAGAGTATCTTGACAGAAAAGGACCTTGCAGTTCAGAAATAGACACTTTCTGTACGGCAGCCAGATCTCATAATGTCTATTCCTTTTCTGCTTTTATGTGTTTCTGCATTTCTGGTTCCTTCCTTGCCAGGATTTTTACAAGTGACTATGCAGCTTGGAAGCTTCAATTTCTAGGGAGCTCTGAGGTGCACTCCCAGTGCCCAGATGTTCCTGTCACAGGCTGCAGGTACAGGAGAGCAGGAGGTGCAGACCCAGAAACAGGCTCAGAGTTCAGTCTCTTTTCTCCCTAGAGCTGCAGATGTGCAAGGCAGGAACTGTGTAAGGCTACTCCACATTTCTGTGTGCAGCTCCTTGTATGCTTCCTTCTGGGAGAAGCTCTAGTGAGCCTGGGAATACACATGCTTGCTTGCTTTTTTTTTTTTTTTTTTTTTTTTTTTTAAATATATATAGGGTGCTAGAATACATAAAAATATGCTTTCTGTGTTTTGTGCAATCCTGTAACATTTTAGAGACAGACTGACAGCAGTCAGAACAATTAATCTTGGTTAATGTGTTCAGTTCATCCCTGGGTACTGGAAGTCTTAAAGTAGTGACCAAATGCCCATGTGAACTGGGCGCTTTCACTTATGAACAGAGCAATACAGACAGAAATAGAAAGAAGTAATGAGATCCCCTTTGATTTTGGGATTAAAGATTTTCATCCTCTAGCAGAGCAGGCGCTAGCCAGTACCCTGCTTCTGGGATTTGCCCCAGTCAAAGCTCAGTTCCCCTCAAGGGAAGCCATAGGATTATGTATTGAAAGGCTATGGAAAAATCTGCTAATAGTGGAGGTTTCTTCTATGCTTAACATTAAGCCTAGACTAAAAATATGGGAAGAACTTGCCCTTTAAAATGTTTTTAATCTTGTCTAGTAGAATCATGGATATTTTTGTCATTCGTATCAGAATGTAACTCATCTTCTATCTCCTCTCAGGATGAAATTCTACTTCTGGCATTACAGTTAGTGCCACTGCCTGTCCTTCAGAAAATGTGGGGCATCGCCCTGCATTCAACTGCTGATTCTTGCCATGCCATGTTCTTTTCGTTCCACCCTGAGAAACTAAAACACAAAGCCTGACTGCATGACTGCTTGCTGTAGGGAAGGACAGCTACTCATGGCACAGGAATGGGACCTGGAGGAGCAAAATCTAGAAGGGAATTGAAGCAGTGATAAAGACAGAAGCCCAGGCTCCCGGTCCTTTCCCATCCCATGTGTACACCCTGGCACTGAGCTAACAGAGCGGGAGTAGTCTGCAGCAAGTTTTGCCCTGCCAGGGCCTCTCTATCAGATACATGTCAGTCTCTAATGGCTTTGTACCTTACATGGTGAAGAAACCAACAGGCAGAGGTCCAATAAGACAGATATTCTCAGATGAAGTCCCCATCTAATCCTGTATTTCACTGTGGTTTATTAGTTTTGTAATGAATTCTTGTTCTGTAGGAAGAGTCTTTTCTGGAAATTAAGTAAATGAGCAAAGGCCCAGCTGGACTCCTTTGGGCTGCTGCTATTGCTTATGCAGTGTGAGAAGTCTCACAGCACTCTCACCTCCTCACAGCAGTACCCCTGGACTATGTTTCATACAAGCCCGGGTCTGAGGCTCATGTAGCCCAGCCTAATAATCTTGTCTCCAGATAATGAAACAAGTGAAAAGCAGACATATGTGTAATGATAAATTCAATATAGAAATATAAGATAAAAGCACATATATAAATGTTTCCTCTTTTTATTCTTCCCCCTTCCCCCCCTTTATACCAAGCTGTGTTGAGATTGGTCTTCTTTTAAATATTTTTAGAAATATTGAAATAACATGCATTGTAATAGCAGTAGACACTCACCATGGTACCCTTAGGCATTGCTATTTCAGGCTCTGAAACAGTGCAGTTTGATAGAGTGAGAAGATCAAAAAGCTTTGTCCCAGCTTGATGTCTGAGTCCTCTAGGATCTGTTCAAGTGCCCTGGGACTTTTGCTTAGCTCTTTTTGAGCATTATTCTGGTGCTATAAGAGAAGCAGAGACCATGAGCTGGGACCATGCTTCATCTCCAGAGGCAGAGAACCTTTAGGGTAATCATTTCATTGCCTAGGGATTTGAGGGAAGCTTAAGGCATCATTGTGCCTTAGGATTTCAAGCTATATCAGGGACCAGAAAAGCTACTGGCATACATCAGAGTAGCTTCCACAGCCTAGATCAGCCCACAGCCTCCAGAGCAGCATATGCTACATAATATTTTCTGCTCTTGGTGCTTTTTCTTTCATCCCTGCCATCTTTTCTAGACCTCATAAGGCATCAGTATTGGAGGCACATCAGGGATTGTTCTTGTCTCTTTAGTTACACAGCTCTGGTCCACAGGTGCCTTTAGAAATGTACACCAGAACCAGACCTAGGGCAGCATCTGCCCCTGTTCATCTGGATTTCCAATTATTTTCAAATCAATGATACAAACTCACTATAGGAAAAAAATCTAGAGGGATTTCATATAACACAAATAATTACTTACAGCAATAACTGAATGATTGCTACTCTGAGCAAGTGGCTGCGCATCTGTTTCTATCTTTAGGTATTCAAACCGACATTAGAAATAAAAATATATAACAAACTGGTAATGGATATAATAAAAAAATCTCAAACATAGTCATTCAGATTTTAATTTAATTCTCATAAATTCTGTTCATTCCCATCATCAATGAATATTCAATAAAAGGGTTCATGGACAAAAACGTTTGCAAAAATAGCTTGCTTTAATTAAGTGACGCAGCATATTCACAGAAGTGAATTTCCTATTCATTTCTGTCAAAATCTCATCAGAAACTTTCTTTAATAATTTTGTTTAGCTTAGCAGGATAGAAAGACCCTCTACTGGACCTCTGTGTCCACCAAAATGCTTGAGCTTTCTACATGGAGGAGCAAGGTTCTCAACTATTTTCCCTTTGAAATTCTGCTTGTTGCTGTTGCATATCCACAAGAACCTAAGGTTTTTTTATAATATTGTCCTCTGTGTTCTTGCCTAACATTTGTCATCAATGCCCTCTTGTTGAGCAAAATGGTTTAAGTAACTGAAGCAATTGCCCAAAGCAGTGGCTAAGGGGAAAACATGACTGAATACTTGATTTCTGTGAGCAAGTGAATCCACTGTTCACAGGAGAACTCAGATTAATGGTTACCTATGGCAGAAAGCCAGGACCATGCAGGAGTTGTTTGTGCAAGAAAACTGAGAAAACTGATTTTTTATGAAAACTTAGTCATGGTACATTTTGTGGATATCTTTTGTTACCAAACAGGGATCTGTAAAACCCAGTTTCCATGGACAACACACAACCAAAAGGCATGATAGGTCATAAAAAAACACAGGTAGGTGTTAAAAAGCTGATATTTAGCTGATATTTCTCTCTCTCTCTCTCTCAAAAAAAAAAAAAAAAAAAAAAAAAGATTATAGGAGTTATGTCAAGACATGAGAGGCTGGAGTGGGAGGTCAGTAGCCATGGCTATGAGGTCTGTCTGGAGGGGCTGTCTGCCCTGTGGGCTGAAACACCGAATGGAGGAAGGAGAAGAAGCATTTTCTGGTCTAGCTAAAAGAAGCTTGCTGAGTCTAGACCTGCCTGCAGAATGGTGTGGCACCCTGGCACAGAGCAGGGCATGGGGAGCCACAACAGCTGCTACACATATGCCCAACACCTGCTTGAGGTAAGCATAATAAAAACATTTAATTATTAGTAATAAATTATTCTTCATTAATCACATATTTCTGGGTCAGTCTAAAGGAAAATGCTACTGAACCTGGGCCAGATCAATGTATAGACTCTTAAAATTTATTTAAATTCTTAGCTCTTCCTCTTCTCCAAAACCATCTCCAAGAGATCATTTACAAAGCTGGAGCAGAAGACAAGAAATGACTGTCTGAATGGTTTAGTTAAAATAACAGGCGGCTTGAATGGGCTGGAGACCATATAAGTTAAAATGGATTTTAGTGCTGTTAATAGGTACGATTTGCTTTACCTCAAGAAACGTCTGAGGTAGACAAGTTATTCATATCCAGATGCTGAAACATGCCAAGAATAACTCTGTGTCCCGTGTATATAAAAAACTGCAGATTTGTGGGTTGAATTACTTTATTTTTTTGCTGAAGAGAAATAACATGTGAGCAGGAACAATTTTCAGAAGAGAAGAGTTTGTGTTTTGCAAGGTGTCATGCCAGCCTTATCTCAAAAATGGCACTGGGTGTTGCAAGCCATCAGTTCAGAGGCATGAAACAACTAAACACAGAAAACAAACAGAGGCAAATTCAAAACTTTCCTGTCCAGCAAGAAAAGGATTCTACCAAAATGAAGGAATTTACATCTGAAAAATACTTCAGAAAGTCTGATCAGGAGGAAGACGCACTAGTACTTCTCTGTGTAGGTGAGTGAAAGAGCCCTAAAGGTTTATCTGCAAAAACAATCTTGAGAGTAACCTACCATTGCTTCCCTAAAGGATAACACTGAATAAGATAATTAACCCAACTACAACCAGCATTCCTCTCCCAATAGATGAGAGGTGTGGAGAACAGCCTGTCAGTGTGTTTGTTTCCTTCACTGTTGACAATATACACTTGCAATGGGTGCATCTAGAGAGAGACAGTAGAAGATAGCACTAACTGCAAGCAGTTGGGAGGAGGGAAAAAAATCCCTTGATGGAAAGCTGGGAACATTTATAGCCAATTGGTATTTTTGAATGGAGCTAAGAGTACAGCTTTCCTGACTTTTTGTCCATAAATAAATCACCAGAAATAGATTCAGTGATGGTGTAACCATGCAGTCTGTTTTTCTACCTCTCAGCAGGATAACCTGCTGAGGATATGGAGGATTATCACGGTCCATGTTCTGGTTTTGAAGCAGAGAGTCTCAATGGGTTGCTCATAAAGCAAGTTTAGACTGAGTAAACTGATGTGAGTTCAATTTTGGTGTCTGTAGTGGTTTCACATTTACTAAATTCTGGTTTTACTACTTACTCTTTTTGTGGGAGAGAGATTAGGAGAAAAACAAAGCAGGCTCAACTTTAAAAATTAAAAAATAGTTTTATTAACACGCACTAGAAGAATAGAAAAAGAAAGTTGGAAAAAAAACTAAAACAGAATGAAACTTCAAAAACACTCTTCCCTCCCCTTACAAACTCTTAACTTTCCTACAAAACAACATAAAGAGACAAAACTTGTAAATTTCAGTCAGGTTCACTATCTGACAATAGTCTTTCATCAATTCATTAGCGGAAGAGTCTCTCTTAGAGTCATGGATCCCACTGACAACTTAGAACAGTTCTCTTGTGGGTTTTAACTCTCCCAAAAACAACTGCCCGGAGAAACCTGCCTTTGTGACCCTCCCAGGAGCAGTTTCCTAAGCTGCATACTGGTGTGTCACCTTTTAAAGATGAATAACTCCGAAGCAAAGGATTCTTCATCTCACGGTACAGAGATATCTTCTCACTCCTTCACTAGCGCAGAGAGCTTCTCATCTTTATCTCAGTTCAAGCATCTTATAGGATTAATATTACTCAGTCCATTACAAACACCTTTGCTCAAATCCACACAAAATCTAAACAATCATCTCCCCAAATGCATATCTTTCCCATGATTTAAAGGAATTAATCTAAATATAGAGTTCATTTCCATGGCTCAAGTAAGAATGGAACAACCAACTCTTCAACCCTCTGTCCCAATAGTCTTTTCACTCTTGCTTTACTGACTTCATGCTGTTTTTCTTTATGTTCACTCTGTCCTTTCTTACCCTCTCAGAGAAGGGCTAAGCTCTGGAAGCTTCATGTTGCCAGGAAAGAGTTAAATCCGCTTGGAGTCTTTGTGTCTCTCTCTGTAGCTTGTGGTGTTAGATGTTCAAGGCTGTGCTGGTGAGAGAGGAAGAACTCACACAGAAACATCAGGGATCAGAGCACCCGGGCAGTCTGGAATCACAAAAATCCAGGCAGGATCATAAATGCCTTCTCAGCCCACCCCTCAGTGTAAATCGGGGCGGCCTCGGACTAAATGGTGCCCATAGCTCTGATCAGGGGCCTGGCAGAGATCTCCCTCTGCTCCAGGGAAGTCTGAAGAAAGTAGCTGTTGCAAAACAGCAACCTCTCCTTCCGCCCCTCCACCCCGGAGCCGATGGAATCCGCCAGGCCTCAGGCCAGTTCCCCCATAAAGGGGGAGCAGCAGGCCCAGCTCGATGTTACCTGCCTCTCTCTGGCCAAAGGAAAGAAGAAAAAAGACCCACCTACAGGAAATGAAGGGGTTTTATATGGTACTTCCCAAAGTCGCAGCCAACAATTTTCAGTGGTCAGAACAGATGCCAACATTCCAACTAACTCTCTGATAGGTCCCTGTCCTTTCTAAAACAATTCCCAGGTCCTGACCTGGAGAATTATTCTACATTGTTCTATAACTAAAAAACCAAACTCTACTAACCCATGACAGTGTCAAAGACCAAATTCAAATATTGAGAATTCACTTGACAGTATGTGAACTTCCAGACTGAAAAACTCCAAAAGTTAGAACTCAGTTGTTCCTGCCCAGCTCCTTCGAGGGGCTTTACTTTATTTGGATGTTCTCCGCTTTTTCTGAAAATCAGACATAGTTGATATCCTGCTAATTTTGTTTGCGCTCCTCCAAACCCTGGTTCAGGTTCTGCCTGCCTGAAGCACTCCAGCAGCCAGTATTTGTTGGAAGTCAGATAAGGATGAAGCCTTGTTTCTTGACTTTGATACAGTGCTGTAAGGAAGGGCTGACAGTTAAATAAAATTTACTGATTCAGCTTACTCAAGTATCTCTGCAGAGAAGCTGCCATGCTCTTGACAACACATCAGTGTGGTGTTATGCTCCTGAAGGAGCTGAATGCATGCTAGATGAAAAATGCTCTTCATTTTTCTGCTTGAATCTATGCAGCTTTCATGGGGATTTTTCTTAAGCTCGCTGCTGTTCTTGGTCACACTCTGTGTCAGCAAAAGGAAACAAGGTTTGTCCTTGTTACTGCTGAATACAGATGACTTTCCTTTGGCCTGGGTCCTGGTTATCAAGGCTCTGCAGCAGAGGAGAGGAAGGAGAAGGGGAGTGAAACTTCAGTATTACCAGCTTTACTTTTTGTGCCCAGAACGCAGCGCAGACTGAAGCCATTGCAGCAGGTCACTGTGCCAGTCCAGCTGTCACTAGGGGTTGCCATGTGAGCCGTGGATGTTGGGATACTGTAATGCCACAGTGATGGCTCATCTGTCACCAGTGGTTGCTTTAAGTCATCTTTAGTCTGTTCTACAAGTGGGGCCTTATTTGATAGAGAAACAAGATGTTTTTTCCCTTGTGGGACCTGCTGGACTGGCCTGCTTGCACAATCCCCTTTACAGCAAATCCCTTTTACCACAGTGTGCCCCTTTAAACATGGATTCTAGTCACTGTGGCATCTTGAAAGTGGGGTGACAGCTTGGTGCCTTACACTGAAACCTGTTTAAGAATCTGTGCTCTTGCAAAAAACCAACAAAATCAAGTGGGTTTCTGATACTGTTTTCATTGGTCTGTATTATTCTAACTACAGTTATGTTATCTATGCTTCTCAGTATTGCATGGAGGACAACAAAAAGCCTGTTTATACAAGCAAAGACTTGTAACAGATATAATTGATTGTTTTTGTAGCTTAGACAAATGTAGACTTTTATTGGGGTGCAAAGGATTACCCTTAATCCTCAACATCCAAAGGTGTGAGCAGGCAAGTATAATCTGCAGCTGCTCTAGTGTCTTTTGCCTTGATTAGAAAAAGAAGGATTGAAACCGAACCTCTGGTTATTAAATGGCCCTTGGGAGTCATCACTGATACCCAAATAAATGTGGTTTCCTACGAAGAACATAAGGCAAAAAGCTTAACCACAGTACACAGAGAGATCTGAACAGCAGGGAAATTTGTTCTGAGTGTGGCATCAAACAAGAACCCAGGTTGGAATCTGTGATTTTTGAGAAGCATCAGGAAACAACTAGAGGTGGTAAATGTGTTTGATTACGAGATTCCCAGTGATAACCTGATGTGGTTTTAACATCCTTTAGCCATGGACTACTAATCTGACTGCCACCTGGATGGAGTTGCAACATCTGTCCTGGTCAGGTGACAAGTTTAAATAGCTCTAATAATCTCATTGGCCTTTAGGAATGTTATGATTCCTTCTAAGTGTGGTTTCTGTGATGAGCCGTGTGTAAGTCATGACAGGCAAATGAGTGCCTAACTGTGTACCAGGGTTGTTCTTCTGCCTGAGAAGAAGTCAGCAGCTATTACCAGAGAGTACCCTGCCTTTATTCTATTTTGGCTTTTTTTTTCTCTCATGAAAATAATTGAAATACGATGGACTGGGGTAGAAATTAGGAAATAGGCATTATTCACTGAAGTAGTTGTGGTTTGGCTGTCATTAAGATGTGATAAACTGTTAACTGTATTAATGTTTTTTCTAGTGCCAAGAATTTGGATCTATAATTTTGAAGTTTCAGGGTTTTTAAAAAAAGATGCAAGCAATCCTTGGGTTAAGGAAAAAAGTTTCTATGTATAGGTTTGGTATTTACATCCCAGATACCTTGGGGAAATATAGTTGTCAGTGGTCCTTGTTTAGGTATCATTGTATTTTACATCCAAAACAGAAGGTGCAAAACCTCTTGCAATGAAAGAATCACTCAGACTCTGTGCATTCTGAACTTCCCTATTTGGGAAAGACATGAGATGGACTTAAATATATGATTAGAAAGAGACCTCCCAAGAGGACTCAATTTTCCATTTCTTAAAAAAATAGAAGTACCTCTGTAAAGTGGCAGGGGATGATTGGGACTCACTGAAGCCAAAATCTGATTTGTGAGACCAAATCTCCAATAGCAAGACAAAGATGAAATATTTAAAACTTAGGTTTCTTAAAATGACTAAAATTCAGTTCTTAGCTTTCTGCCCATCTTGAGAAAGAGGTTGAAAGTCAATTTGGTTGCCAGAGGATAGTTTATAAGACATTTGTTTTCAGAAATGGCTGAAGCATCTTTGATCAGCAAATCACTTTCTGATTCTTTAGCCTTCTGCTGTATCTAGACTTCCAAGAGGATGAACTTTTCATATATAATGGCAAAACCACCCATGAAGTTCTTGGGAATTAAATACTGGTGAATTCTTCTTTTTTAAGACAAAGATTTAGCTTTTATAATTATAGAGGGGAAAAAATGTTTTAAAAAAAAAAAGCCTAAAAGCTGAAGTCTCAGAACCCAGGAAGTAACATAAAAATATTGGTATTATTTGTTGAATTTCATGATCTTTAGGTGAACTGTGAGCCCAATTCATGATTAGTTCCTCTCTCCGCCTTTGAAGATAACTTTTTTTTCCTCCTTAAGTATGTTATCACGTATCACATGGTGTTTCTGCCATTCTGATTGGCCCAGCCTTGGCTGGTGGTGGGTCTGTCCTGGAGCTGGCTGGCATTGGCTCTCAGATGTGGGGGAAGCTGCAGCACCTTCTCACAGAAGCCTCCCCTGTAGCTTGGCCTGCTACCCAAACCTGGCCATGCAAACCCTATAAAAATACAGCATGAGGAACTGAGTGTAGATCATTTTGACCAGAAAATTATTGTGGTGATTTTTGTGCCCCTTGTGTTACTAAAAAATACTTTTGTATCTTTTTCTAAGGAATATTGTAATAGTTGGGAACAATGTGGCTTAAGTTTTGGTGGGAGATTAACAATTCTGGCATCAGTGAAATTTAACACAAGAGTGCCATTACTCCAACCCCTTCATCAACCCCCAGTAAGTTTTGATTTTGCTATTATAGGATGCATTAGGCAAGCTGACAAACTTAGATATCAGCTGGATTTCCTAACTAAAAGAAGATTGAGACAGGTAGGTGTCTGTCTTTTATTCACCTTGTCTAGCTTTTTAATCCAGATCTAACTGAAGTCAGTATGACATGGTTGACATTGAATTTAAATATAGTGAATTCTTTATGTGATTTGTCATACATAGCAGGGAGAGACATTGGTAATGTCTCTGCTCAGAAGAAGGAATGCATTGTGAACCCCCCAGTTTTATACACCAGAGAATTCACACAGGAAAAAGCAACCATGAATTTCCTGCAATTGGAGCCAGATTTTCTCAGAATTTGTGCCTATTAGGCAGGACTTACATCAGCCATAAGGCACAAATTCCTAGGAAATTGTTCCCTTAGTTTTTGTGTTCTAGAATTCCTCTTCATTTTGAGTTGTAAAGCAAAGATCACAGTGATGTTCTCCTCTAACTAAGGAGTTGTTCCAGCTAAGGCTTGCAAAGTCGTGTTTGAGGAGAGAGCAATTGCTGGTGTAAATAGAGCATGATGTTCCACTGGCAAGAACCCCAGGGGAGATGAGAGCCTGGCCTGTAGGGGTGTCAGGACCATGCTGAAGGAACTTGCCAAAAAGCCATGGGAGAGTGTGGAGAAGGAGAGGCAAGAAATTGAGGTAGTCACTTTAATGAAATAAAGAATAAATACAGAGGCACAAGGAAAGAAACAAAACATTCTGCCCAGTGCCAGAGTTAATGGAATCCTTTCAATCTGTATTCTGCAGTTGAATTCCCTTGTACCAAATTTTCCAGTACAACCTGATAACCAATATTTTTTTCCAGCAGCTGGGAATTCACAGCATCTCTTTCCTGGGTGGATTCACTGTGTCTGAATAAGGAGTCAGCTTCAGTTTCAGCACTCCTCTGTGGGAAAACTAACAAGGTTTAGAAGGGGATTGATAGGAACAGATAGTGCACTGGTGTTTGTTTTCTTTGTGCAGTTAATTTATATCGAGTTACTGGATGGTTTGGACATTTTTCTGTAGACCACAATTTACTTTGTGAAGGCTTTCTCTACAGTGATGCCTAAGGTAGCTGTGAGAATGCATGTTCTCACTTCACCACTCATTTTGCTCACTAATACCAGATCATACACACAGAGACATAATCACACAAGAAAGAAGTATCTAAATTTTTTTGAAAATGTATTTATACTTAGTCACACTGAGTTTCAAACTTATGCAGTTACAGTAATCATCAGACTGTCAAGGTTGTGGGTTGGTATAATAGAGAGCAGATGAACTTTTATAAATTGTTTACCCAGATTTTAGACTTGTGTACGCGTTTCAAAGCAAATATAACATTTTAAATTTCCATTACTGTGGTTAGATGTTAATCAGAAGTAAGAGGAGTAAGTAAAAAATAACCAGTGAACCAACATACTGTTTAAAATGCATTATCATATCATCACACAATCATAGAAATATTTGGGTTGAAATGAACCTGAAAGATCATCTAGTTCCAATTCCCCTGCCATGGACGAGAATACCTTTCACTAGACCAGGCTGCCCAGGGCCCCATCCCAACTGGCCTTGAACACTACAAGGATGGGGCATCCAAAACTTCTCTGGGCAACCTGTGCCAGGGCTTCACCACCCTTACAGAGTAAAGAATTTCCTCCAAATATCTAATGTAAACCCCCCTCCTTAGTTTAAAACCACACCCCGTTGTCCCATCACTCTCTGCCTGTGTAAATAATCCCTCTCCAGCTTTCTTAGAGATCCCCTTTAGGTGCTGGAATGTGCTCTAAGGTCTCCCTGGAGCCTTCTCTTCTGCGGGCTGAGCAAGCCCTCTGATCAACTTTGTGGCACTCCTCTGGGCTCCCTTCAACAAGTCCACACCCTTCTTATCTTGGGGCTGGATGCAGCACTCCAGGCGGATTCTCACAAAAGCAGAGCAGGGGAGCAGAATCACCTCCCTTGGGCTGCCGGTCAGGCTGCTTTGGATGCAGGCCAAGACGTGGCTTAGCATGATCTGGGTTTTTATATTGGCTCGGAGTTTTTTCAGGTACTGTTCCCCGTACCACAAAGCCCATCGAGGCGGGTCAGGGTGAGGGCAGTGCAGGTAGGACGCAGAAGGACATCGGATTGAGGTGCCTCCCTCCAACCCCTCCAACGCCAGCAGCCTTCGCAGGCAGCTCCACGCTTCCCCCAGCCCCACACGGGACCGGCGTGGGGCATCCGCCAGCGCCGGGAGAGGTCACGGCAGCGGCTGGCAAGCGGGACGGCTGAGGGAGGCTGAGGGTGCTGCTGGCACACGGTGCGCCCTGCTCCCAGCTCACCCACGGCCTGGCAGCATCTCACGGAGGTTCGGTGCAGCGCCTTGTAGGAAATGCTGCTTCCCACTCAGGGTTGCCATGGCGATGGGAAACAGGCACCGTTTCAGGCGCTTGGCAGCAGCGTCTGAAGGGAGCGGCCAACGCGTGGGTGAATGTCAGCCCCGCTCCACACACTCTCACTATAATCCTGTATATGTATATATATGTGTGTGTGTGTGTCTATATAAATACATATATACACACTTTTTTTTTTCTTTTTTTTCTTTTTTTTTCTCTTTTTTTGCTAGAAAGCCCTTACAGAACCTGTTTGAGGAAGTAAGTTAACGATTGAGATGAACCAGAAAATCAAGAAGGCAGCTTATTTCGGGGAAATCCTAATTTTGGAAAAAAACGCCCACTCCAACATTCACCATTCAATACAAGGCAGCATTTAGTTCTTTCCACTGCTGCCAGCTGTGTAACAAGCATGAAAGAATCCTGATGGCAGCACCACAGTGGCGGTGGGAAGGCAGCCCCAGGCTGAAAGGGTCCCCGTGGAGCTCCCAGCAGCTCCTTTGCCACGTGCAGGAAAGGACCTTCTGCAAGCAAGAGGGGCTCTTTAGATGAAATGCAGGGCACCTTGGGATGCCAGTGATCCCACAGCCCTTGTGCTTGGCCCTGCAATGCTCGAAGGACATGGGAGCTTTCAGCTGTCAAAAGAGACACATCTCACCACAGTGAGGTCGGAGCACGAACAGTGACTTTCTCCCACACATCAGCTACAGGCAGCTGCAAATGAACTATTCATGTTTGTAACCTATGCATCCCTTTAACTTGCTTTTGAAGAATCAATATGGTGAGATCTTGTAGTTTTTCACTCTTTTCCTGAAAGATCTCTATGTATCAGCAGTCACATATACAAGTGACCCTGCAATAGTAAAGCAAGTTGTGTTTCAGCAGGAAGGAGACCCTGGAGTAACAGCTGGTCTGCAGTGTAGGAATATTTTCCCTTTTGTAATGCTGTGCTGTTCAGCTCTGCTGTAGGCTGGATTGCTCCAAGGATTTCTCTGATCCAGAATACAGTGAACTGTGAATACTAAGATGGTTTATTCTGCCTTTGTTAAGGTGATAAATTGGAGATGTGAATAATTTTCCATTTACTCCAGCATACATCAAGAACATCCTGTTGAACGTGCCAGAGTTTTACTGGTATAAAGCTCTGCAGACTTTCTGGCCCCAAAATCAATACCAACCCTTGCAATTTCTATTTGGTAACATTCACCTTTGAGGTAGGTCATTATTTTTTGTCATTTAATATGTCTCAGTAGACCAGTTCCAAGTAAACTAAGATAGGATTATGGACTACTTGTAGGTTTGAATGCCACTAAAATCACATCATAATGCAGGAAAAAAAGTAGTTGGTGTTATGACAACAGTAATGAAAACCACAAAAGCAAAATACATTTAAGCTTAATAAAAAAGAAACTGTTTACACTGTAAATATTTTTCCCTGATGTTTGTCCTCTTTACAAATGTAATTTTCTTACAACACCTCTGAGATATGTTCTCAGTACTGTAGGTTTCTACCTGGTAGAAATCTGCAGCTGTTTCAGTTTCTAGAAGAAGAAATCAGAAACACAGAAGAGAACTCCTCAACTGGAATTCAGCCAAAATTTCAGGAAAGTCAGGTGGCAGAATAAGTGAAGAATTGAGCAAATTAAGACAAAAAGGATATAAAAGAGAAAAGGGAATTACTTTGGCCTAGCTCACTGCATTATGCTTCTCAGATTTTGCTGATATCTCTGAACAGTAGGAGATACTACTCCTACTCTTCATAGAATCCCCTTTAGAGCAAATTGAATTTGAGGCACTCAGACCCTGTTGGTTTCGCCTTATATTTGAACATCCTTGTTTTCACTCTACCATGGATGTTTTCTCAGCGTTACAATTGTCAGCCACTTCTGTGAGAGTGTCTGAAATACCATGCAAATATGTCAATTCATATTTAAATTACTACTAAAATTCATTTTGCATGCCCTTGTGACCGTTTCCGCTAGTCATCAGTTATTTTTTTCCAACTATCTGAGGAGCATTTGGCACTCTACTCTCTGCCCTGTTTCTGTGTAGGATCAGGTGAGGATCTGGCTTCTATAGGAGAATTGCCAAGAAATAGGACAAAGTGTGTCCCCCTTCATCCTCTGCCCCATTTTCCCAAGGGGTATTAGTGCTTCCTCTGAAGTGATGTTTGTCTGGTAAGCTTGAGCAGTGAAACTCGGCATGCACAGCGCCGCCTCTTTAGCAGTGCATCACCCCAAATACTTGAATTGTTTGACAGGTATTTCTGTGATCCCAGCTTCCCTGCGCCATAAATCCCCCTTGCTAGGGAAGGATGCCATGGATGTGTGTGCAGAGCGAGCCCTTACTTGCCTGGACAACACAGTGAGAAAACCCTCAGGGCTTCTTGCTGGAGAGGCAGAGAGGGGAACAGAGCAAGTGGTGTGGGATGGCAGGGGATCTGAGGGATTTGCAGGGTTGGAAGTTGATACCTGCAAAATTACTTGACTGACAGAGAGTTAAGAGCACAAGGGGTCTAGCATTCAGAAAGACAAATCCTGCTCAAAATGTAGTCACATAGAACATGCATAACTGTAGTGATTCTGGGCAGTCATTACTTGGGTCTGAAACATGACTTATAAGTTTTTTAACCGTTGACTGTTATTTACCTGGGGCAAAATAAGCTTCTTTATCATTCTGCTGAGTTCCCATGGTAGAGCTTGGCCAAATTTAGCATTATATTTTGCTCCTTTTTTCTTAGAGTTTGGTCTCACCTTATGTACAGAAAGATCTAAATTTACAAGATCTTTATCACCTGCTTCAGAAAGAAACATCTCATTTTTCTCACTGAATCTACAAGTTAGGTGGCAGTGAACTCCAAACAGCCAGGGCAAACTGGGTACACTTGAGACTCATGAAGTCAGAATGTCAGTGCATCTAATATTAAAAAATATAGTTCTGTTAGTTACTGTTCCCTGCAGAGTTTTAACTTTAGTTTAATGCTGTGGAGCACATAAACTAAACTCCTTCATAGATTTGCACTGCCTCTTTCTTTTCTATGTTTCCAATTTTTCTTTGATGCAGTTTTTTTTTTGTTGTTTAATATGTACCATAGGGAGGGTTGGAATGTTTTAATCATTCAGATTTTATTAGGAATCTTTAAGCTGCAAACCAAATGAACATTTCCTTGCTTGAACACTTGTTCATTGCAACTCAGGCTGCTTGTAGCACTAAGAGAGCAGCTCACTGTGTCCCAAAGCCTTGCTGTCTCAGCAAACTGTCCTGGACCTCCAAAGGTAATACAAGGCGTACAGGGCAAGAGGGGCCTGGGTGGTATCAAATGCTTCAGGCTGTGCTCAGTTTCCATCTAGATGGGCAATGATCAAACCTGGTTTTATGTTTTTTTTAATATCTGGAGTATTATCGGCTTGAACAACAACTGCACAGTAACAAATGAAAACAAGGAAGAGGAAGTGAGCTGTCTAGTTTTGTGGTTTAGGCATAATAAAAACAGATTAATGCAAGCAGGCAAGCAATATATATAGCTAGTTTTGTTAAGGTAACTATAAAACAAATGCAAACCTGTGTCCTGTGGAATTTATGGTCTAAAAACATTAAAAGTAAATTGGATGTTTAAATCTAGCGACTGTGATCTAGGTTATTTAAAAAACAATATATGACACCTCTGGGTGAAGAAATATGTATATTCCATTTTAATAGTCTGATAAGTTGTGGTTTGACAGGCAAAAATATTTTGGTAATTTTATATTCATGATATTCCATTAAACTAATAGATGACTTCATTCACTATTTTTCTTGTTGCTATTCAAACTGGTTTGTGTACTTGCTGCAACTGGAAAACTTCCCTCCCACAAGCACATTCCTCAGTCACTCACCTAACTCAATATCCAAACAGTCTAGTTTGTCAGGGTGAGCCAGCTCTGGCACATTCATGACCATTTATCCACTATTGAACTGTCACACTGAAAGTTTACTAATATTTTGTGCTGCACTGCTGTTTTCAATAGCTGTAAAGAGATTCCCATGACAGGCTGTCATTTCTGTCTTCTCACATGTAATTAGTTTCCAATGCCATTAAACACAAACATAGAATGTTTGCTTTTTAAAAATATTCAAGTTGGTGCTCTGTTTGAGCCACAATTGGAAGCAAAACCAATGGATATCTTGAAAGCATATATTTCAAATCAGTGAACTGCTCCGAAAGGACTATCAGATTGCTGTGTATTGTACAGCATATCAGAAAGGCAATGCGTTGAACAAGACACAGATATCAATTAAAAGCTGCGTCATTAAAGGTGCCCTGGTGAGACATCCCTCAGTTAAAAGGCAGCATGGCAGTCTCCTTGGATCACACATTGGCTCTCTACAAATGCACTCTCTGGTCTTATGAAAAGTCAGCTAATGGCTTTTCTCCTGGAGTTTTTACTACGTTTTCAGTGTGTGTTTAACTTTGCAGAGCAACATGAAGTTTTAGACATTACTTCTGAAGAACTGAAGCTAAGCTGCCAATAAGTATAGAAGAGGGGGTGCTAATTAAAAAAAGATTCCTCATTGAAGGAAGGGTTCCCTATTCAGCTTCAGAAGACACAACTCATCTGAAGTGGCAATATTATGGCTTGCCTCTGCTCACAGTTGTGCACTTTAGCTCTCCCCTCACTCACACAGTATCTCTAGGACAGACAAAGAAGATATGGGTAAAAACAGTTATAAATGCAAAGTATTTACTGGAGATTTGGCTTGAATTTAATGTATTCTCCTGGCTCTCTCAAGTGTTGCTATTCTTTGTCTTTCTTATTTCCCATGCCTCTGTCTTTGAAGAACTGTCCCAGATAAAAATTCCCACTTGGCATCTATATTCTGTGGGGCAGTGCAGAATCTCATCACCTCCTTTCTGTCTCCCCCTTCCACTCTGACAGCAGCAGCCTCTGATAGAGAAAGATACGGTATCTGCAACTCCCATCGTTAGTGGCATTATTAAGTATAAACTCTTTTCCACAGGAAGGATAACACAGAAGCAAGGAAGGAAAGAGGGAGTGTGGATTCTGCTGTTGCAGGTGTGGGAAATGATGCTAAAACAGATTATTCATATTTGAGAAGCATCTTCAAACCCAGTAGGCTTCTGACAGCCTCCTGGTAGAAAGAAATGCTGAACCTTTTCTGGGTATTAATTATTCACCACTGCAGAATGATTTAAAACACATGTGAATTATCTTAGCAAGCAATCCCTAGTAAAAACATATGCTGTGAAATCCTGAGTTCGTTGTGTTGATGGCAATACTTGCAGAGATTTCAAGGGGATAGCATCTAATCTGGACTACACAGTTTAGTCAAGGTAGCTTGGGCATCATCATCTCCAATAAATTAATTATCATATTTGTAGAGGACTTTTCACGTGTCTTAATTCCTCTCTCTAAGTACTCATAAAGCTCCTATTACTACTGCATGCAAATGTGATGTAGATCTCACATAAAATCAACTTAGTGGAGCCAGTCTTGATTTACAATGGCATCAGTTAAATCAGAACTAAATCTTTCAAATACATCTCTGCAGAGTGCTTTGAGCATTATTCAGAGTTGTAAAAGAACCACAAACAAAGGTGTTTCTTACAGGAAGCTGAACAGAATTACTGAACTGTGCAATGTAAACACAAACACCTTGCAACTGGGGCATGTTCCCTCAGACTCACTCCAGGCCTGGGTACAGAACAAGGTGAGATAAGTAACATGAATGGAAGGTCTTATTTATTCTTCTGACTTGTTGCAACAGAGAGAATTACTAGAGAGTGTATTGAGTGACAGTTCTCTTAAAAGGATTGTCTTGAGAATGTTTTAACACTGATAAAATGGTGAGTAACATTTCAGAGCTGTAACAACACTGCAGAAAGGCCACTCCTTGGGAATCAGTCCAACAGAGTGAGAATAAGCTACAGAACGCAGGAAGAAAAAGACCTGCAGAACGAAGGGACGAGAACCAAACTAATAATATATGAGGAGTAGTCCCTTGTACCTTATGTCAAAATCCATGCCTGCTCCAGAGGCCAGTCAGGATGTGTGAGGACTGGTTGTCCCTCTTTGTCCTTTACATTGCTCTGTGGCTGCCCTGGCATTCTGTGTGAGACCAAAGGCAAATTGATCTCTGTGAGAAGAAATGAAATAGGTAGGGGCTGCACAAAACGAGTCCAAATCTCCTCCTGCTGAAGCAAGACTCTCCTTCCTCAAGCCCTCAGCCAGGCAACGTGCTTCTAATTCACCAGCTGACCTGATCACAGCCACCTGAGCTGCAGTTCCTTTGCTTAGCACCCCTGCTGCCACTTATGCTGTGAAGGAATATAAATCTCTCCTGCAGCGTGTGAGAGCTTTTAACCTCCAGTTTGCACAATTACAAATGAAAATCCAAGGATGAAGGCAGAGGGGGATGTGGGAACAGGGCTGGAAGAAAGAAGGGCAATGTTTAAATCCTTAGCAGCCGTGCTTTGAGCTTGCCCTACATGACCGTAGCATTCAGGGTTTGTAGGGCCTCATACTTTAGGACTCTGCGGTCTTTGGGATGTGATACTTAAAATGGTGAGTGCACACACACATGCACAGAGGGCTGACTGCTTGCATCTCATAAGGTTCTGAGTTTGCATGTTCACAGCTACAAAATCAATAGGTCTCACATCCCAGACAATTTAAGAGTAGTTTTATTTTGTTTCCTGACTACCCTCCTTAGCATTTTTAATTGGAAGAAAGCATTTTTCTTTATTATAATTGCCTACCCTCACCTGTAACAGTAATTTTCCATGTGCTTCACTGTCCACCGAGATGTTCCAGAACAAATGGTCTCCAAACCCTAAATACATCTAATTACTGTGTAATTCACCTACCATTTGTCGGCGTGTAGGGAAATTACCTTCAACCTGCTTTGGACTTTTAGCAGGAAAGTGGAAATTAAATGTCAATCCAAAAGTCTAGTTCTCAAGGATTTTTAAATTCTTTTTTCTTTAATGATGTTTTCTTCATGCATTGACATTATTTATAAGAACAAGAAAATTTCCAAGTCATCAGATTTTGGACTATAGATTTTAAAAAGCCCTAACAACCCTGAATATAGCATAACAGTAGCCTAAAACCTGCTAGCTAAATGCGTATCTGTGTCTCTCTCAATGAAACAGAGAGAGGGATTTCAACAGCCTAGTTAAGCTACTGGAACAGATGCTGCAGTTGGGAGGCCTGAAGCTGTGGACAAGCTCTGCCAGTCATTTCTGCTATGAAAACGTCCGTCAGTCCACAAGCACAGACACATTAGCATGCTTCAGCTGACAAGCTGTCAGTGCACTGTTTTCAGACAATGCCCTCACTTTTCGCTTTTTGAGCTTCCGGTTGGCCTTGACTACAGACTTAAGTATAAAAGTCTTATGTATATATTAGTACTTACATGTTTCTCATAAAACCACTGGAAATGGACTATCTCTACTCTGCATCATTTGCTTTGAGGGTTCCTGATGCATAGAAGTTTGTCTTTCTCCAGAAAGCTCAAATGAGTTCTTTTATCCTAAAATATCTGCTGGTGTGGCTAATGGCTAAGAAAGAAGAGCGGGCAGCTCTTCTGAAAGACAGCAAATGGCAGAGGCTGTGTACCAGCAGTACAGGGCAGCAAGACACCTGAGTTTCCCCTGTGAGTGAGTTTCCCCTGTTCACCTCTGGGACGTGTCAGCTCTTCCCTGCAGTGAACAATCTTTGGGCTTGAGCAGTAACCAGAGCATTACAGCATGGTCAGACCTCGACACTGTTAGCAAACCTGCCTTGTGGTACTTCCAGGTTACCTCATGAGTGGGTGTTGCACAGCCTGTTGGGTCACTTCATGGGGGTGCTTCTGCTGCATGACACACCTGGGCTCCCCTTCTTAAGTTTCTGCAGCTACCAAGTACCAATGGATCTGCCTCTTGGCTGCTGTTGTGTCTTTTGGGGGCTTTATAGAATGGATTGTCAAAAATACGTTCCTGGCCATGTTTCAAACAACAAACCACTTTATGATAGTAGTAATGGTTGATTCTTCACAAATAAATACTTGACAATATTACAATATAATTTGACAAGGTACTACATGTAACGAATGCAGTCCACTACATGTGGACGAATGCAATAGATGCTATCCTACCTGTGACCAAAGTATGAGGCCAAAAGGAAGAATTTAGGAAACATCTGATAGCAAACAGGATGGACTAAGGCAGAAAAAAAAGACAACCCAGAAGATGTAGAAAAGGAACTGATCAAAAAGGTTTGGGGGCTCCTTATTTCCATGAGTTAAGCAGATAAATTGATGTAGGCAGCAGCAAACTGAAAAAATACAGGTTTGGGGGAATCTTTCCAACACATAATATTCTGCTAACCTGGAAGTGCAAATTATGAATCCTTGAGAACAAACCCTATATAAAGCTGTTCCAGGTGACTGGTAGCAAATAGTTACCCAGTCTGGAAGAAGTTACGCAATACAGCACTTTGGATTAACCTGATTACAACTTGAAAATAACCACATAGATTGATGAGGCCATGAAGGATAACCCTATTCATGTTCAGATCAGGATATTGTAGCAATACAGTGTTGAGAGACATGGCAGCTCTGACCCATGCTTCATAAAAAGTTGTTGATAATAGCACTGGACTAGATGAAACTCATTACTAAAGTGATGAGTCAGGTGGAGTTTAGAGGGGTTATGGCTGGGTTATAACATGATTATGATAATGAAATATCACATGTGTTTTCAGTAGCATCTTTCATTACAAGAATAACATCTCTTTGAATGTATTACTCTGAATAGGAAATTACATTGACTGTCTCTGGAAGGAGAAATGGTTTGGTGTGCCAAGTTCAGAGCATTGAGGCACTATACATAGACTGAAAACTATGTGCAGGTACCTAAGAATTAATGTGCACTACCTTACAATATACCTGTCAAGTGTCCTCTTGGATCGAGCAGTTATTTACACGTCCGATTCCCTTGCCTTTGCCCTTAAAAGGGCAAAATATCTTTTTGCCATAGGAATATATCTTTAACATGTAGCAACTGGGATTGAGTGAGAATGATAAAATATACAGCTAAAATAAATAGCTGAGACAGACTAATAAATAGTAGATATTAAAACTTCCATGCCAGGGACAGTATCACCTACCTGGTGATTTCAAAATCCCAAAGGAGACATAGCAGCATATCCCATTTTTGATTCTCAGAAAAACCCCAGCTGATACACAAAATAGACCTGCCGTGTATGGTATATATTACTTCCAAGTATATCACTCAATCTGGCTAGATTTTTATCTAGTTAATTCTTTCTGCAAAATCTTCCCTAAGAAATGTCATCTGATGAGTTTAGGTCACTCCTTTGTCAGCATGTGCTGAGTCTGTCTCTCCAGGTTATATTCTTACTCAACCAGTGATGACTGGATAGCTGAAGTTGAAAGTATTTGTTGGTAATGGTCAATCAAACAATAGCAATTCTGTGCCTACACAGGATGGATATGTAAAACCTGCCATTTCAGTGTATGTGTTTGGGTGTTTGAAAGAACAAATACTTATTCTACTCGCTGGAATTTCAGAGCTCCCTGAAATGAATCTGCCAGTAAAATGTGCTTTATGTTAGTAACAGCCATTCAGTGGAATGGAAATGGAAATGGAAATGGAAATGGAAAGTGCTTTGTGTGTCCGGCAAGCCCATGTTGGGAGCTGCACAGAAGTGATGATTACTTCCTCCTTGATTTTTTTTGAAGTGTGACTTGTCAACTCCTGTGAATGAGGTATGGAATGAGGGAACCTTGTTGACATGTTTTGAAGGAACAGAGGAAGTCGAAAATTAACAAAACAGATTTTATTTTCAGTCCTTCTAAGCTACCATCCTATTTTTGACAAACACATGTATCAGGCAGTTTGTATAGAGGTGAAGAAGGCAGAAAGGCACTGTAAGAAAAGGGGAGTTTAATCCTAATCTTGATTTGCAATAGTAAGTTATTTAATAAAAAATCCACAATGTGGTCCTACCTTTACATTTTCAACACAACTTAGTATTTTATTTATACTTAATATCAATATAAATAAATATTTTTAAATGTGTGTGTGTGTATAAGATGAAATTTAATATGTATTTTTCATTTCAGATTCTGAGAGGTGTCTCTAGGATGCTTGTGGAATGCTGCACCTTGGATTTAACTGGCAGGAGGAGGCCTTGGAAGGTAGAGGGGAAAACAACTGACAGCCAGTGAGAACAGTTTTATCCTCTCCTGTCTAAGCTAAACAGGGGAGACCTTCACTGAGCAGTGGGCTTTAAAAAGCTAATCAAAAAGTCCTTCCAATTGCAAATCAAAAATGAAAATTGACACTAATGCTGAATATTCAGAAATCTGGCATTAGTGAGAGACTTTTGTTGCTGTTTTCAAATGAAAGAGGTCACTCCTTTACTCATTTATTTGGTGTTTGTCATAATAACTGTAATTATGAGCCACTACGGTGATAATTTAATGTTATTTAGCCCATAATTAGTGAACAAAAATACTACACAATAATTCTTCCATGGAGCCATGCTGCTAATAAATAGTAGCATTCAGTGACAACTTTCCTGTCATTTTTCCTCATCAGACTTATGTAGCCTACAGTATTTTTACTTGTCTTGCCTTTTTTTTTTTTTAAGAATATAAGTATCATAGCAGAATTACTGAAACAAGAGCTGCAAAAATCGCTCTGCCCTTTGGCAAAGAACACTAACTTATTCACTATCCAGTGAGTACAGCTTTAAAAAGAGTGTCCTCTGAAAGCTTCATTGTCCTTTCCACGCTCCGATGATGCTCAATAATATCATCACTGCTGATTCCAGGGAAAAATACTTCTATCAGTGGGAGGGGGAGCAGTAATTTCAATGGGCTTTTCTGGTGCAAACTCTTTTCAGTTGATGTCTAATACAGGAGACAATCTCTGCTGCTTTCTCTTCATGTAGAAGAGGAAAGGCTCAAACTGTGGTGTATTGGGACCACTCTGCATGCACACCAGAGAAAACTCAGACGATGCAGTTGGCACATGTCACAATCACAAAGCTGAGCTAAAAGAACTAAAAAAGCTCCCTTTCGAAACCCTCCTAAATATTAATGTGACCATGGAAGCACTATTTCGTATACCTCTAAGATCCAGTATCTGAAGCAATGAGTTTTCCAGTCCAACAGCTCATCTTAGATTTTAAAATATAAGGACTTCCTTCAACTCATGTTTAGCCTTAAAGAAGGCTCATGGGAATATTACCAGCATGTATAGATAGATACCTGATGCAAGGGAATGAAGACTCCTTTCAGTACTGCCCACTGACAGTTCAAGAGGCAGTGAGCACAAATGGAAGTGCCTAAGATGTTCAAAACCCAAGATAACAGGTTTTTTACTGTAAGGGTGGTCAAGAACTGGCACAGGTTGCTCAGAGAGGTTGTGGGTTGTTCATCTGGGGAGATACTCAAAACTCTAAAGGATCTGTAGTCCTGAACAACCTACAGTAGCTGACCCATCTGGAGCAGAGTGATCAGACTGATGGGCACCTACAGCTACAGAAAATTTGAGGAGAAAAGAAAAAGATATCTCAGGACTGGGGTGCCCATAGCCAGATGTTGACTGCATTAATAAAGAATGGGGACAGCACCATATTTGCCTCCACGCTGTGATCTTATTAGCATGCCTGAGTGGTGGAAGGGTGTGAGTAGTCCCCCCTTTCCACAAATCTTTTTTCATCAGCGGTATTCAAAACCTTTCATTCTAAATCTGAACCCTTATGGTCCTGCCCTTTCTATATCAGCCTATTATATGGGGATGTGGTTAATCCCCAAGCCCTTGACCTTTAGTGATTTGTACTGCTGTCAAGACACATTATACAGCTTTCCAGACTGCTCTGCACTGCAGAAGAAAATGTCCACAGCAGGGTGCTTTTGTTTAAACCACCAGGCAACAGGCATAAGCTTTATCATGCAAACATTTTCTTATTCTTCTTCAAGAGAAACAAGCCCCCCCTGCCAACCCTTCCCCAGAAGAGTTTCAGTATGAAAAACAGAGCTGAGAAGCTGGAGTAGGTGCAGGAGAGTTGTTTGCAATTTGAAAACCAATGAAGATTATGTTATTCCTGCTGGGGCAGAAGCGGAGAGGAAAATGCAAGCTCAGTATCAATACCTAGGAATATGATGGCTTGATTTTTCAAAGAAAAAAATTTTGAAGAAGCCCATGGCTTTGTAAAAAAAATGGGTTGCTGGGGTGTAGGAGCAATTGTATGATACACAGGGACCTCAACTCTAGTCTTCACGGCTTTTGGTGGATAAGTCGTTTCTGAAAAGGTGTAGGAATTAGAGGGTATTGTCCCATTAGCCACAAAGAGACAGATGCAGCATGCATGCAGTCTCCCATCCTCAAGGTTCCTTTATTCAGAGATTTAATCTGAGCATAGCAGGGACAATTTCTTCTCCTTGCCAGTTCAATTCTTGTTTTTTTGAGGACTTTGGCACAGTCTTAGCCAGACTAATGGGAGTTTTGAAGTGGATTGAAAATAGCAACTAATTTCACAACCAACAGTGATGCCTTTCAGGCATCAGCCTAAGCCATATTTTAATGTGGAGTTAGGACATGAAAAGGGACCTTTGGGTCACACTTGTTATTTCTCTTAGAACTGTATCTCAATACCCTTGCATAAATTCATAGGTGCTGATGTCTGGAGTAGCATCTAGTTGCAGCTGTGGTGCTTCAAGGGGAATGATGGGATCCAGAGGCACACTACCAATGGTAACTGGGGTGATGATACAAGTAAAACAGCTCTTTGCACAGAGAATCAAAAAGCCACTGGTTCACTGTTTTACAACAGAGACGACTGGGGTAGAGTTGACAGATTTAACATGGTCACAGGTGTTTTGGAGAAAGTGAGTGGGAAATCTTTATTCACTAGTCCTTGCAATACAAGTTAGCTAATGATGTTACCTCTTGGCCAATATAAAACAAGCAACATGAAGTCTGTTTTCCCCACACAAGAGTTGCAATTGTAAAACCATGAGACATTGCTATGAACAGTTGTGGAGGGCAAAAGTTCAGAAAGTGATAAAACAATTTCAGGGAGAGTAGGTCTGTCAGGGCCTATCAGATATCAAACCCTGGCATCACCTTGAAGCTCAAAAAGTTCCCAACCTGCTCCACACTGAAGACTGGAGGCTGCTGCAGCAAAGGGATCGTTCTGTCCACACCTTATTTTGCTCTTTTCTGAGCATCCTCTCCTGACAGCTGTTGGAGCCTGTAAGGAATAGACTGTAGATACACCTATAGTCTATAGGCCCTATCTATAGTTAAGTGTTGGGTTTACTACCCACAATGCTGAGCATGTCTATAGGTGTTACAGCCCGATAGCTTGGACAGAAATTCATGGCAACAACAGCATGGAGTCTGAAGACAAACCTGCACGTGATTCGTATTTTCCCACTGTAACGAAGATCATGCTGTTTTCTGCACAGTGTCACAGCTAGTGGGGCACATTTCATGGTGATTTCTCTCTATGCTCTTGTGTTTTGTAACAATATTGCAAGGATTTCCAACCAGTGAAATGATATTTTTCTTGCATTCCCTTTTGCTGCCGGCCTGTCCACCCACGATTCCATCTACTGGTTTTTGCAACAGCTGAGACCTCTCCTTCAGCAGTTCTCTCAATCCCCAGCTTCCCCAGCTCCATTCATGCCAAGTAAATATGGTTTTCAGAAAGGAGAAGTCTGCTTGGCAAAGGGAAAGGTCGGGCAAAGGGGCAGCGGCAGTTGGAAAACTCGTCAGGCGATTCACCCACTCAGCTCCAGCCACATTCCCTCCTCGTGCCTCACGCCTGTGTTTCCAAGCTCATTTGTAATCCATCGCAACAGATCTCAGTCTCTCCTGTGCTTTGAATGTGCAAATCACTCTGCCTGTCCAGAGCCGTATCGAATGCTTTGGGGCAGCTCCTCTCCCTCACCGCTGTCAGCCGCCCCTGGATGAGCGGCTCAGGAGCGGGGAGGGGCAGGCCGCGGCCTGCTGTGGATCAGCGCCTCTGAGGGCACCCGCGGCACCACCTCCAGCAAAGCTTGCCGTGGCAGTTTGAGACTTTACCCTCTGCAGCTCCTTCTTTTTTGAGCCTTGCTGTTTCATAGTGGAAAAGAATCAGTAGTTGCTCCCACCTTAAGTGGCTTGCTACTCATTCCCCTCATCAGCTTAAGCCAGTGCTGGAAGCTGAGACAGCGGTCACACAGACACTGGGCCGCTCCTTGTGTCCCTGCCACAGGACAAGGGCTTCGTCTGCCACGAGAGCTCCCTTCCGTTCTCTGTGTTCGCCGGGAAACCACCACATATGCAGACGTGCTCTTTGCTGAGAAATAAGTGATTTTTTTGGTTTTGTTTTTCACTGTCATTAACTCAACAGAGACAAGATATGTTTGTTTTGCTTAGGGAACTACAATAGGCATTGTCAGCTCTAGAAACAGCTGTTGGCTGCAGCTGTATTAATTTTTTTCATTCCCCTCTCCTCTGGAATATGGTAGAGTAAGGTAAAGCAGCACATTTTGTCACTGAATCTCAATTTTGCTAACTTTCTTCTGTGAGCAGTGTAATAAATACGATAGACCAAATTCTATAAATAATAATTTTAGAATTTTATTGAGAGACAAAATGACAGTCTCTGAAAGCCACAATTAAAAGGACAGCGTCAAGCCCGGGATCGGCGCTGGGTGAACGTGGTAACACACTCAGTCACTATGTCACCCCCCAAGTTCACATTTCTGGTTTGGAGCCGTCTCTTTTTATACACTGGTTCACTGAGAGAAACTCGGGACTCCGAGGTTCCCTCTTCTGAGGCAGCCTCATTAGATATTCATGTTCGGGTTCTGGTGTTTTGAATGGATTTGCCCGGGAAGACAATGTCTTTGATTGTTGTGTCCAGGTGCTGTGTAGAGATGTTAATGTCGGGAGGAGACGGATGAGATATCGATCTGATGTAATCATTTGGTTCTCCGGGTTCTCCATCTCCCTTTTCCGTTGTCTTTGTTTTCCTTTTAACAATTCCTGGCAGAGGTATCCTCATGTCCCTTTTCATGTAATTCTTAGCATAGTTTCTTGTGTCCCTCCTGTGTAATTTCTGGCAAAAGAAATTCCTTGTACCCCTCTCTGTGCAGCTTTTGTCTCAGTTAACCCGTTGTATACTTGATTAGAAATAAAACTTATATTTATAGGGGGTGAATTACATCTTATATCTTTTAACATGAATTAACTTTAGGACATATATCACAAGCAGGAATCCTGAAAAAGCCCTTTAAATCATAAAAGTATTTTGTTGAGATGCTTTCAATTATTCTTTTAATTAGCAGCAATATTTTATTTAGAAATTTTCCTTACTGTTTTGGAGGCTTAAACAAAACATTCTGGGTCATTTTTCTGATTCTTTGAGTTCATTAAAAAAAATTTCTTCCATATTTTTATTGCAAAAATGTCTGTGTAATTTGATTGTGGTTGACTTGAATTCCCAACACAGATTCAATTTTATTTTGGGGGGTTTTTTAACATGAAAGAATCAAAACATCAGGTTTTAACACACGTCACTATGCATCTTGCTCGTTTATTTCACAGTAGAAACAATACTTTCCTTTTCGTCATTACATCCTGTTTTATACAATCTTCCTGCGTTGCCCTGACAATTCCTCTGCCTCCCCCTGGCTGTCCTCACCTCTCCAGGCCTTTCTATTCTATTCTATCCTTCTGCTCTATATAGGTCACTACTGCACTTCCCTGAAGTCTCCCCTTGTTGTCTCTGAAATGAGATGCTTCATTAGCCACTCTCCAGTCTTCTGGCATTACTGACTTTGCAGTCAGCTTGCAGACACCTCTGCTAGTGGCTGTCTTCCCCTTCTTGCTACTTGCCCTACAGAAATCTTGCCAAACACATTCATGAGTCAGAAACTCTGGGGAATGCCCATTAGTGTACGATGGGCTTCTCTTGGGTGTGCTTCACACTCTGAATCCTGTGGAACCTCATTATGTTTCTTTTCTATTTAGATGCTCGACATAGCTGATATTTGAGGAGAACAGATGCAAGGTTTTAACTTTTTTTTTTTAATTCCTGTATTTTGGGGTAGAAGGAGGAGATTTGCAAATGAGAAGCAGCTCTATGCTTCCAGCTCAAATGGCTCTTCTTTTGCCCTAAGAAAAGGAAAACTAAATTAAGAGGATGAGAATTATGTACATGAGTCTCTGCAACTCCCTGCCCCCTCCAACAGGAGCACTGAAAACAAACAAGGCAGGACATTGTCTCCTGCTGGGAAGAGGCATCGCAAAGGTAGGAAACAGGGAGAGCAAAGGGTGCGTGTTCCAGAGTTCTGCACACAATCACCAACAAATAAGCCTGGCAGCATCTTCACTGTCTGTAGGAGTGTGCTCCATACAGCTAATCCCCACGTCCTGAGTTGCCATCTGGAATATGCCACAAGCAGGTCTGTGCAGCAGAGGTGTTGCAAGCCTGCGACAAGCCAGGCAGTGCACCCAGGGCTTGCCAGCAGCCATGGGCTGCTCTTGCTCAGTCACACTTGTGGCCTAACACACAAAATGTACCTGCTGAAGGGCAGCCACCCCTTGGGAGAGGTCTCCTGGAAATAAAAGCCTGAGTTGTATCTGCAGCATTTCCCTCACAGACTGCGGGAGTAGGATGACACACACACACTGCTCTGGGGCACCACCAGCACCCTATGCCTGGTAGCCTTTCAGGGAGCAGGGGAAATATCAACAAAAAGCAAAAAATGCTGAAATCTAGTGAGAGAGTCCCCACTGTGCTAGGAATGAAGGCCAGGCAAAGGCCATGTGGCAGTCGGAGCCCTGTTACTCACCCCACAGTGCACATTGCTCTCCATCACACACAGTCTCTGTCAACTGCTCATTTCAGACTGCAACATCCTGGCACCCCCTGTCACCCCATGTGCTGGCCCAGGGCTTCTGGCAGAGCTCCACCAGCTCATCTGGAGAGCCCCATGGCATTCCCTGACCTCTGCAGAAGCGGGGGACCATGTCCCCCATCCAAGCATCAGGGGGCTCACGTTGCTCCCCCACTCTTCAGCAGTCACAGGGCTTTTGGTGGGGGGTGGGGATCATACATGGGTTCTTTACAGCTATTGCTGTATCTGCTTCTGCTGGGTGATATGAGTTTGTCTCTCTTGTTCTTTCCTACCTTCATCAGCATCCTAATTGTGCTCAGCTCTCTTTTATGGCAGGAACGCGTAAGCATGTGCAAATTTCCTGACTCCTGCAAAAGCTCTTGGAAAAGGGGAAAAATTGCTCCAAAAGTGCAGCCAAGCCCTGAAGGCTGTAACCATGCAGGACTATTTTTCTCCCGTTTTTAGGCTCTTTACTGGGCTGTCAGAGCAGCAACAGCTCCTGGCATTGTGGGTGCTTTCCACCCAGTGATCTCAAAGTCATCTGCTGAGAGTCATAGACTCTTACTAACTGCGCTCCGGGGATACAGGGAAGGAGGAGGAGAGACGTGACATGATCTCCTGCCTGCCCTGCCTTGCTCCTGTCTCTCCCAACAGCTGCAATTTCTCACCACCATGAGACTAGAGCCCTTGTGTCACACAAGAAGTAGAAAATCATCCATTGATCCTCCTTCTGTTTTTCCCCCCAGGAGCCGCTGTGTTTGCTCAGGCAGGGATGCATTTGCTTAGAAAGGCAAGTGCTGCCTATTGGCAGTGAACACCCTCTCTCTGCCCTTCTCTGGAGGGCTCTCCCCATGGGGTTGCAGCAACAGCCTCCTGCTTGATGTCCATCAGTGGTAACCTGGCAGATGGGTCACCCGCTGCTCCAGAACCGAAGCACCAACCCCCTTTGTTGACATTAACCTCGACAGTGAAAGGTGCAACTTCTGTTTGTAAAGGAAAAGAGACAAAAGTTTGGGTCATGTGTTTCCCCGCCTCTCCCTCAAGTGGCTTTGATCCATTTTGGGCTTTGGTCCAAAAGCTCATTAAGAGAAAAGTACAGCCAAGTATTACTCTAAAAGAGAAGAAAAAATGGCTCATCCGTCAGGAGAAAGACAAACAGTGTCAGATATGGGTTGCTAATTTGCTCTCCCTAGAGAGTTCTGCTTCTTTTTAACCAGAAGAGTGTTTTTCCACAGAGGGATGCTGACTCAGCCTGATTCTTTCTTACCCTGGGCTTCTCCTTTCCTGGCAAGATCCCAGGGCAGACATCCCCTTGCCTGTTGATCTCTGAAGTGCTGGATGGGCACTGCTTGACAAAGAAACTGATGTGTGGATGGCACCTAAGAGTCTAAGAGTCTCGTGCAACACCTGAAATGTGACAAATAGATGCATCCTGTAACAGCAGCATGGTGGAAAATAGGAAAACCCAAAAGAGAGAAAATAGTCTGAACCATAATTCTATTATTTTATTAGTCTGGAGAAAAGGATCCTGAGGGGAGACCTTATTGCTCTCTACAATTACCTGAAAGGAGGTTGTGCTTGGGTTGGGGTTGGTCTCTTCTCCTAAGTAACAAGAGATAGGAAAAGAAGAAATGGCTTCAGGTTGTGCCAGGGGAAGTTTATATTGGATATTAGGAAAAAATTCTTCCCAGAAAGGGTTGTCAAGCACTGGAACAGGCTGCCCAGAAAAGTGGTAGAGTTGCCAGCCCTGGAGATATTTAAAAGAGGTGTAGGTGTGGCACTTAGGAACAGGATTTATTAGTAGACTTGGCAGTGAGTGTTAGGTTAACTGTCGGACTTAATGACCTTAAGGATCTTTTCCAACTGAAATGATTCTGTGATTCTGTTAGACCCAAGTACAGGAAAAGAAGGCATTTAAATATATATATATATTTCAAGACAATATTAGTTACTAGCCCAATACTCAGGGCAAGGACTAAGGACTGTAGAGAAAGCTAGATGAAGATACAAATGTTGCATGATGACAAGGAAATGTGGGGTTTTTTGTGTAAAAGTCACTCAAAAGCCTTTTGAGCAGAGATTACTAAAGATGTTGGTTTGCAGTGTTGCTAGGAGCACTAGGGATATGACAGAAAAATGGAGGAAAGGTGATGTACTAGTATTTAAAATGTATAAATGAGAGGTTCTTTCATGACTTTTGGGTCCAGGCAAAGTAATGGAAGAGCTGAATGGAATAATTTATTAAAAATTCAGGAAGAGGGGGTTAATAAATGCCAAACATTGTCAAAGTAACTGGTATGCCTTTCTTTGCTGACATAATGTTTGGTGCTTAAAGGTAAAAATACTTGTGTTTTTAAATTTAGTTTTGAGTCAGGCATTTTCTTTGAGAAAACATAATGTTTTGATTAAAAAACCACAAAATGATACATAATTCAAAGTGGAGCATGTTCAGTGGGTTGGAAAGTGATTCACAGAGCTCCTGTGTAATCATAACTAGGGAATTGTTGTTCTGGCAGGCCTATTTCCAGTTGGGTCATCTGCAGGAGGAGGAATCTTGCCTCATCTCCTGCTCTAACTATGGCATGTGCTCTGCATGTGTGTGCTTTTGTGTGCGTGTGTATATGTGTGTCCGTGTATCTTTTTCTGGTGGGTTTGCCTCTGTCTACAGGGGCTGTTCCTTGACGCCACATCTTTCTGTTCCTTGATCCCACATCTTTAATGGATTTTATCAATAGTCTCAAGGGCATCAATATGACCCTTGTGCTGATCACATCTGCAGGCAATATAAAGTTGGAACCTGGTGAAGAAGGAGGATATTTGCTTACTGACAGAGTGCATCTAAGACTGCTTGGTAGGATGAGCACAACAGGAAACGTCTGCTTGGCAGATGCGCTGCAAGCCCTGGCCCACAGTGGGAGCTTTGCCTCTGCTGAAATCAAGCTTTCTCTCAAGGTGTTCCCACCAGGAACATGCTGTTGTAGGGCTCCTTAGTCTGGCAGGTGAGAGCACGGGACCAGCAAAAGCAGGGAAAGTCCATCTCAACAGCCTGGAAATAAAGTCCAGGTTTTTCACAGTCAAGGAAACCTCTCCATGCCATGACTTGCCCAAGGTAGTGGTCACTAGGCACACATCACGATAGGGTGTTCTTCCAAATGCTGTGCCCTTGTTCAGTTAGAGTTCATTCAAGGAAGGCCTCTGGTCTCTAGTTGTAGCTCTCATGTCCTTTTCATCTGAGATCTCCATACATCTTTGCCACTGAAAATGTAGGTCCCTTAGAAATGTCATTGATGTAGATTGTAATACAGTTGTTACAGAAGTTGCTTTATTGAAGCTGACCTGTTTAGTCACCTTTTCTATATTTTAGAAGATAATCTGCATAGGAGCAGTAGGTCAGCTGTCATAGGCTAACCCTGACAGTCCTGCTTAGCTCATCCAAAAACTGACACTTGTACCAACTTATTCTCCAGAGAAAGATATATCCTCTAGTACAGCATTAGTCAGCAGTCTCCTCTGCTTCAGTAGTTGCTATTTTTAAGTCATTGGAAGGAGGGCTGCTTTAAGAAATACCATTTGAATCATAGGAAAATTGAACAGGGGTCAAGTCTCACTGTCCTGAGTAGGAAGTTGCACTCCTACTTCCTTCCTTCCTTCCTCTTTCCAGAAGAGTTCTGTAATCATCTCCTCCAGTCTTTCTGTCACTGAGCTGCCCTGGGGACTGAAGCCTGCCCCAGCTGCCTTGGGAACCTGTGAAACACTCCCTAAAATGGCCTCTCCCAAACCATACTAGCAGCATCTTTTGGTGAAGCTACAGAGTATCACTTAGATTTTTTGTGAAATCCTAGATACTCAACCTCATCCCATCCCTTACTCTTCGTGCTATGGCTCCTGGAGAGGTGAGAAATAAAGTGCCCCCAGCTGTGGGAGGCTGGTGGGGGGCCAGGAGGGTGATGTGGAGCTGTCCACAGCTCTGCCCTGCCATTAGCACCTCTTCCTACTGGGCCATCACCCCTGAGCAATGACCACCTTGAACTATTACTGGGTTAGCTGCAAGTCGAGTGTTTACTGCTTAATAAATTGATGCGTAACACAGGGAGCTCTGATTGAATTCCATTTTGCAAATGGGAAAAGTTTAGGCCTGTTCCTGTAAGTGACACCACAGAGGGTTGTGGCAGAGTAATGGGCTAACTCCAGGTTACCAAGGAGGAAAAGGCTGAGGATGCATTCATCCTAGCACGGCTGGATGTGTGCATGCTCCATAAACAGCACTGGGGGCACTGCTTCTTCTCTTCAGTACATGGAGGAAGGAAACCCTGTGGTGCTAACACAGGGTGGAAGGTAGTGCTGGCTTACGAGCCCCAGGAAGGGTGTCACCCCACATGTGTCCCCACAGTGAGGCCAGGAGCTGTGCCAAGGCAGTTTCCAGTGTTGATGGCCACTGAGCCCGCAGAGAGAGGGCCTTGCAGCTTGGATGTTGTGTCTAGCTAAGGAGAGACCCTGAACGAGGGAGAAAGGGCTTAGTTGCCACTGTAACAGGAAAGCCACAGCTGGACCTGCACTACCCAGTCAAGGTGGGGTGGAAAGATGGGAGGTGGAGGCTTCTGGCTGATTTAGAGGACACCTGCACACCCCACTTTGTAAACGCGTGTCTTCATCGCCTTGAATGTGACAGTGCCCTCGACTGAGTTTTTTGGTTGTCAGATTAAATTCCTTGTATGTTACTCTTCAAACAAGGTTCCCAAAGCTGTCTGCAGTCCTTGACTAAACTGGTGAACTGGTGCCTTCCAGAAGTATGTAGATAATAAGGAATGAGTTTCATATGATTATAGATATATCTATATATATAGATATATAGAAATATGTGGAGATATATATAGATAGCTATATAAAATAATTTAAAGCATGTTAATTTTTTTACGCACTGAAACACCATTGATTCTCTAAACTGAAGTGGGAAGGGAATAAAATGGGATTTTCCTTCTTGTGTTTGCAGGAGAAATTTACCCAGGGCTAGCAGGGAGCTTTGATAATACCAGATGCACATCTTCATTCTTAGTTATAGGTGGCTTTGTGCCTCCTGTCCTGCTGAGCCCCACACCTGGTGAGCTGACAGCACTGGTGCTCCATCCTCTCTGGCATAGTGTGGACAACAGACAGCTGTGGAAAACGGGGTGGTTCTGGGCAAATGCTGGCAGCCCCTTGCTGTGCACGTGGCAGCAGTGCATCCTCTGGGCTCATTGTGGCTGCTCCTAACAATTTTCCTGAACAGAGGCACTGGTGCCCAAGTGTCATCACAGTGAAGCAACTCAACCCACTGCAATGGAGGCCATGTGGGTTTGTTTAGTTGTGCTGTTTGGTGGATTCATTTTTATTTTCACTGTGACAGCTTTTGCACGGAGAAGTCAACCCTCCTCCCAGCTAAACCTTTCTATTATTCTACTGCATTGCAAAAGAAAAGTAGAAACACTATTATTGTCTGCAAAAGTCTATATGTGTGGTGAACGTATTACTAGGAGAGGAGGCTCTAAATTCTCATTTTGAAGGAAAACTAAAATTATAATCAGCTTTATCTCTTTTGCATCCTGAAAGATTGAGTGTAACCCAGGTTTGGGGCAAAAAATCCAGGACTTGCAGTCCCTCTTCTGGAGCCTCTTTTTTTTTTTCATTTCTGTGTGGTCTGATCTGCAGAGTGGGACACTGTGCCTTGGAGCGATGGGCACAGAGAGCTGCCACTGAGCATCACTGAGTGCAGGCAGTGGATACTCTGCCTCTGGCAGCCTCTGCAAGTGGATTACAAAAAGTTTGTCATTCTCTGTGCTGTTTACATGTGATAGGATCTTCTATAATCCATAAGCAATTAGCAAGCTAGTCTCTAGAAAAGGTGTAAAAGACAGAATTCTCACATCAGGTTTTCCTGTAGTTTTAATCAGAAATATCCCCGCTCACTGCTGTTTGTGCCCAGTTTTGTCTAAGCAGGATTAGTTTGTGACCAGAGGGCAGCTCATCTGCCAGGTAATCTTTTGAAATGCATTTCTGAGGAGACCTCATTATTCTGCCAAATGACACTGAGATGGCCTAACACACCAGTCTTTCAGGGCAGCCTTGGGCAGCCAGGCAGAGCTGTCAGCCAGCAGATGATTTTCCTGATGGTGTCTTGAGCAGCGCACTGTGGGCAGCAGGGAGGAAGAAGAAGCACTGAATTTGCTGTGGATGCAGGTGGAAATGGGGCAGGATCGGTGCCAGGATGCGTTGTTGCATTGCTGTAAATCCTTGGCCAACAGGGTGTCCTGGGTTTGTAGACTTTACAAGGATGATGTGACATGACCCAGAAGACTTCACACAGAAAACTGAGAAGTGTTTCTGGTTTCCTCTTCCTGTTTCTCTGAGCCATTCATAGTTTTCACCACTATAGAGAAGTTAATCACAAACATGCGGCAGAAACTACTGCAGTGAGTGCTGGGGCCTTACCACAGAACTGCTCATCATAACAAGCAGGAGGTGCTTCTGCAGAGAAGCCTGGAGCCAATGGTCCAGGCTGGGCATCTGATCCACAAGAGCAAAGGCCAAGGCACACTGCTTGTTGCTGCCTTCCCTTGACCCAAAGCCCTGGTGGCACAGAAAAGACCTCCTGCAGTAGCCAGGACTGGGGAAGGAACACTATGGAGTGGGCTCCCTGACAGGACAATGATGTTTCTGTACCCTGGAATGGCTTGGACACCATCAGGTTGATGAAAGGCACTGTGACTGTATTCCAGCATGAAGGAGAATCAGTGGTGGGGTTGCTTATGCTGCAGTATGTCTCAAAGCACTGTATTTGTGGGTGCCTGATCATAGATTGTATGGTATTTTTCTCCTTTTAAAGAAGGACACAATGTTTGTCTAAAAATAACGTCCAAATTCAGCCCAGAGTGGATTTCTCTAGAATATAGCTTTTGGCCAGACTGCTTTGAATTGGACAACAGCATCTGGAAAAGCTTCTGTGTCCCTTGACTGGCTAGAGAAAAACTATGCTTGATCTTGGCAAATATCCCAGCTCTCTTCAAGGCGCAGAATGCTTCTCTCCTTTTTGACCTTGTTGCTGTTGGACTTTACTCCAGCCAGAGTTTATTGCAACAAACTGAAAGCAGCTGGCAGCTGAGTTCAATACATGCAGGAATAAGGTGGTCCATTCACTTTTCAGAAAGGCACAGGAGTAAGGCTTTGTCCAGGCAAGCACAACCATACAAAAGGTATGAAGCAGAGCAGATTTCATCAGCTTCAGCTCACAGATAATGCTCTTCCTAGGAGTAAAAACATCATTCTGCACCACATAAATCTGCATTTACTTTGTAGATCAGGAAACCTCTCTGCCATGGACCCAAGTGGGCTGATGTAGGAACTTTCAATAGCAACAGGCCACCTCATTTACTCTTTCAGAGAACTCAGTTCCCCCAGTTTGAAACACTGGAGTTAGTCATCATCACCTTATTAGCCCGCTCCTCCATGACGTTGTACATTTTAACTGCCATTGTAACCCTTCATGGCATTTATTCCATTGAAAAGCAAAAGAGCAACTTCGGTTTCGAAGGGAAGTGCAAGTGTGGGTAGAAAATGCCTCCTCTCTCCATGTGTGGTGAAGCCAGCTGCTGTGCTCTGAAGCTGGCCCTTGGCTTGGGCAGAGGGAGGTGAATGCTCCAGTTCATTTGTGGGGCACAGGAAGGGCAGATCCAGCCCCTTTGCAAACAGACACGAGCAGGGTGCCCGTTTTCCAGCATGGCTCTGCTGGTGCTGGAGACAGGTGGGTCCAGAGACCCTGCAGTTGACTCTGTACTGCTGAGATTTGCCTGGTTTCTCACCCATCTCCTGCCTGTGTCCTGAGAAGTGTGAAAATCTGATTTCCTGACTGTTTCCCAGCTGGCTCCCAGCCCGAGGGGGTGAATCACAGTAGCACTGTCCTGCAGCCAGGCTTGCCCTCAGCTGATTGCTCGTTGCCAAAATAAAGTCCGTGAAGCAGGATGGCTCCTTCAGTCTGCCTCCCAACATCCTTCAGACTCTGGGCTGGTGTGGTCCCTGCCCTGTTGCTGACCTGGTCAGGAAATGTGCAGAGGATAATCCAAAGCTCCTGGGTGCTCCAAATTAGGCAGGCTATTCACTGCGTGCTAGAGAGTGCTGACTCACACAAGTTGCATACCTACATCTAAATAAATTGAAGAACCTTCTTCACATCAAAAAGACCACCCATTCTATCTGACATGGTCTCCCCTTCATCACCCCCAGACACTACATGCTCCTGGATCTGTGTATCCACATAGATACACAGGCTTTCAATTGTGTGAGGCTTTTTAATTTTAAGTTAAATTTGAATTTGAGAAAGAATGAAATGAGCTCCAAGCACCAGAATATGATAGCTCTGGAATATTATGCAGCATTAATCTCAGCAGTGAGTGGGAGCAAGACACTGAGGGATGCACAGCCGGAGAAAACCGGGGAGGCTCAGAGAAGTAGCAGGAGCAGATAAAAGCAGACAGCTTGGAAGATTTATTTTGGAAGAGAAGTATCAGTGTGAAGAAGGCAGACAGGAGAGAGACAACCCAGGCCACTTCCAGGGCAGACCCTTCAGTGAGTGCCAGCAGTTCTGTGCTGCTGGATGTGGAATTGTTTTATGAGTTCCTCTAATCTCCAGGCTCTTGGAAAACTATTGTCTGGTGCCTGATCTAACAGGAAGTACAAGTGCTCAAAACAGGGGGCACATCCAAGAAGAAAAGTGAAAAGCAAAAAATTAAATTCAGGGGTTAGCTTTTCCTATTTTTAGCTTTTCTGCAAGTTATCTGGAATGCATGCAACTTATTTTGGAAGATTTAGGAAGCAGAGTGTGTTGCCAGTTCTTGCAGTAGAAAAACCCAAATGTACTGCATCTCTTGGGGCAGATTGTGAGCCGCAGAAGATACTTAAACAGGCAGGGTCATTAAGAGAGGCTCGTCTTAGATGGCTGCATTAAAGATTTGTCTAGTAAAAGCTCCCTAATGTTAAAGCGAGTCACAAAGAGCAGGACAGAGACCCAACACGTGGTTCTGCAGATGGGGTCACAGGTTGTGCAGCTCTCAGAAATTATTGAATTGGGCCACGGCTGTACAGGTGTTTTGCATTTCCAAACTGTCCCATAAGAGGGAGGTTGCGCTGTATGCTTCACAAAGATCCCCACAGATCTGGTGGGGATTTGGCAGCAGGAGTCTGGCCACTGATGGTTTGCCTGTGTTACAGGCAGCCAGGTAAAAACCTTGCCCAGGACCAGATTCCTTCCTGAAGATCCTTTCCCATGAAGCACCATCCTGTTCTCTGGCCTCACCCATCCAAGAGCTGCAGTCTGAGCTCCTCAGAGGCAATCCTGAAGCTTTCACTGAGCTCCCACCTTCATTTGAGATCTGGCATCCTTAAAGGGAAGGAACAGTGATCTAACCCCAGCTTGTAGCTGTCTTGAGTCCCTTTTTTCTGACTTATTGCACAGATACAAAGAACTCTTGCTTTCCTGTGAATCACTGTGGCTTGCTAACTCCCACTGAGTTGCTCATGATGAATACACAAAACTCTCCCTCACCAAACACAGCTATTCCTGGTGCACACAGGCTCCCTCTCCCTCGCAGCTCCATTTACTGCCAAGGGCTTGTATGCTCCCCAGTACATCAGAAACTGGGCTGAGGTGTCTTTCCCTCCTGCAAGCACTGGGAATGTCAGGATCCTAGAGGTAAAGGCACTCCAGGAGATCATAACCAAGAGATTTGTGTTCATACAGGAGGTTACTCTCTGCAATACTCAGGTACTAATTGCTGATGAGACCATATATATGTAACACATTTTGTTTCTAATCACATAGACAAGTATTTTCCTGGCCATGGCATTGGCAGTCAAAATGTGATTAAAATTCAGCGAGCTTCGTCCTCTCCCTGGCAGGGAGCATTACCACCGAGCCAGTGGAGGCAGCCACCAGCCACTGCCATGATCTGAGCCATGGCCTGAGCAATGAATTCTGCACAGGAAGATGCAAACCTGTGGGGAGGACTGTTTCCCTTGAAAGGTCTGCAGAGCTTGCTGCTCAGAGGACCCCGCTGCATTATTTCAGCGTGGAAAAGGCGGTGCTGCCCCACAATGGACAAAAGGGATGCAATACCCCGAGGTCTCTGCCAGCAGCACGCTCCCAACTTCGAGAGATGACAGGCTGAAAAAGAGGCAGCTATGTCTCTGCCGACCCTGCCTGTACTCTGCTGACACGCCTTCAAAAGGGCTACTGCTGATCACCCGTGGGGCCAGGAGCTGCTCTGCTTTTCACACACACCTTGGATATGGGCTGCTTGTTTTTCTGCTATTCCCATCCTCCAGTAATGCAGCAGAGTGTGGCATCTGCATGTGAGGGCATGCAGAGAGGCTGCTTTCAGCATCATGCCCACTAACACCTGTGGGCTTTCCATGATGTGCAGGAGGTGGAAAGCCTAGGGTGATGGAAACCAGTACACAGCCAGCCTTCCTTCCTTCCTTCCCTTCCCTTCCTTCCTTCCCTTCCCTTCCTTCCTTTCCTCCCTTCCTCCCTTCCACCCTTCCTCCCTTCCATCCCTTCCCTTCCTCCCTGCCTTTCCTTCCTTCCTTCCTTCCTTCCTTCCTTCCTTCCTTCCTTCCTTCCTTCCTTCCTTCCTTCCTTCCTTCCTTCCTTCCTTCCTTCCTTCCTTCCTTCCTTCCTTCCTTCCTTCCTTCCTTCCTTCCTTCCTTCCTTCCTTCCTTCCTTCCTTCCTTCCTTCCTTCCTTCCTTCCTTCCTTCCTTCCTTCCTTCCTTCCTTCCTTCCTTCCTTCCTTCCTTCCTTCCTTCCACGGACTTGCAGAGTGAGGTGTGGATGCTCCTGTGTACTCTTGCTGCTCCCTTAGCTGATGTCAGCCAGACAAGGGGTCTGAGCTCATATCCTAGGTGGAAGCTAATTTATTCAGGGGGGCTTGCTCCTTTGGCAGATGTTCTGCATTTCACTACTTTGGATACTCAGCCATCAGCAGTATACTCAGTATCAACAGTAATGTGCTGTGGAGGGTCTCCTGTAATGACAGCCATGGCAGAAAACTGTTTGAGATGTTGGGCAGGGATGGTAATGCACCTCAGCACACGCTGTGTCAGTGGGAAACTCCCTTGCAGCACTATGGAATCTCACTCCATTTGTTGGGCAGGCTGATTGCTCTGATCTCCACTCAGAGACACTTTCCACTACCAAGCTAGACGGAAAGTTTACAGTGCACCAGGTGTGGCATACTTGCACCCTACAGAGATAAGGAAATTTAAGCTTTTTTTCTAGAGGGTGGCTTAATTAATTTCTTGCATGTTTCTCGTTCAGTGATTCCAGGTAATCCTCAAGCCATATTAGCCTGGATACTGTGCATTAGCTCCCCCAAGTAGTTGTCCATGGTTATACAAAATGATCAAAGGTGGTTGGTAGTGTCTTCTGTCTTATCCTATGAAGCTTCTAGTTAGAGCCATGAAAACGGTAAATGCTGAGCATATAAAGGCCTAAATGCTCTGCTAATAGCAGTGAAACAGGACTTCTTGTGTGTGCAAGGAACAGTTGATACAGTTGAAGTATTATATTTGTGATTTTAAAAATTTCCTCAGGCTTCCCGGCTTGTGTTTCACCATGTGATTGGAGTAAACAGTGCTAGGCACCCTGGAGCATGTATGTTGTCAGTATTTAAATCTAGAGGCTGGTGGCATCTCGTGGGTGAAGACTTTCTCAGTCCTGCTCCTCTCAGGAGCTCTGGCCATAGTGGCATGCCATGTAAGAACTGGAATCATTGTGGTGGTGTTCTTTCAGGCTGCTCCAGACTTGAGCGCGTGTGAAACGACCAGGAGACCATCACTGGAACCATCACAACATGGCCTTCAGACAGTTTGCCAGTGTTGCTGGGGCTTTCAGCTAAGACCTGGGCAATACTGAGCTGTTTATTCTCGCCTGAGATTATATTCATTCATGGGTATTTAATTCCTCAGCTCTAGCTGGTGGATGGGCTTTGCTGTGTCACACTGGTTTCTGTAGGATGCTGCTTATTGTGCCTGATATTTCCAAGGCAGCAGCCAAGCTGTGCCAGCCAGAAGGACATAGATGTGTCTTGTAGGACATTTTTCAAGGATAAGTGTGTGTACAGAGTGACACCCAGAAAAGTCTTTCACAACAGCAGGGTGGGCTCACATTAAGCAGCGTTCCCAGTGCAGTGCCTTGCTGCAGGTACCCTCTGTGGGACAGCTTTGCTCGCACCACTTTGCAGCTCTGGTGGTAGAGAAGGTGCCCAATCTTCAGCCAGCGCAGCAGTAAAAGCACTGTGAGAGCTTTGTTGCTAAGGGATGGCCTCAGCACAATTTTGGCTGCAAAAGCTGCATGTCTCTGTGACACAGTGATCTGTGCAGAGCAGTGACAGGCACAAGTCATCACCAGCTGTGGCCTCCAGTGCGTTGCAAGCCTTCAGCAACTTGTCTGCCTCTGGCTGTGGAGCGGCGAGCTGGTTGTTGAGTGAGGTGGCTCAGCCTGGCAGGTACTTCCCTTTGGGGGCACAAGGGAGGCCTCAGCCAAGCACTTGCTGCTATTTCCACACTGAGGTCATGGGTGAAGGTTACTATTGTTCAAATATCAACTTATGAAACCTCTCCGGTCTGTCAGCCTATGGATTTATTTCATGTAAACAGTGAAATTCAGTGCCACTTCCACTCTCTACCCAAGGTTTAGGGTTTAGTTAACAAATTTTCATCTCTCCTGGATGGTATTTTGCAGATGTCAGTGGTACTCAGCTGAATCCACCAGGAAAATCCAGCAAATGTAGGTGTCTATTCATGAGTGCAACCTCACTTCCAGGGGGTTATCAGGCTTGAAGCACTAAAAATCACTGAGCATTCCCTGATCAGTAGGGGAGTTCGTGCATCCTACAAACCAAGCGCCACAAACAGCTGGAGATGCTCAGGCTGGGTTTGTCAGACACTTGGTTCCTGACCAGAAAACTTCAGCACTGTTTTGCTGCAGCTCCCTCAGGGTTGGTGTGCAAATGTGCCCAGGTTATGCCAGCTAAGCTACAACAGCCCAAAACTTACAGTCTCCACCCAGGCAATAAGATAGTTCGGGCCTCGTCTTGTCTCATCTGGGCTGGGAGTGTTTGGACTTAAAGCTCCCTCAGCACAGGCAGGCACGCAAGCAGCAGAGGAAGGAGGGGGGTAGGGGAGGAAACAGCCCTGGTTGAAGCTGTCCTGCAAAGAGAAAGGATTCCCAAGAGCTACATGGCACATGGAGTAAGGCCCTTGACAGAGCCCAATGAGTGGAGCTGGGCAAGCCCAGGGTTCTCGACCTGCCGAATACACAGGCTTTTTTCTTTTTCTAAATCAGTCACTATGAAAAAGCTCTAACACTCATAGTCGCTGGTACCACAATAAAATTTCTGCAAACTACTTAAACCCATGAATTTTACCAAATGAGAAAACCTGGAAATTTTAGGTTCCCCCCAGTATAAAACTCTGATGCTGGCTCAAGCAAAGCTTATTGCGGAATCAGGCTGAACCTGAATACTGCAGCTCTGGCCGTAGCGCCATACCATGTCATTTTTCCTGCCCCTCTTCTTGCAAGCTATTTTTACCACCCCTGCTTCCTGTAGGCTGCAGCTGTCGCTGTGCCTGAGCGTCTCAGGCCGAGCGAGCTGCTCTCGAGAGGATGCTTTCTTCTAGGAATCAGGACACAAAAGCCATTGGGGCGCATTGTTCAGCGCGTCCCGGTGAAATGGGAAATCGAGGGCACAGAGCAGGAGGGGGGCAGCTCTTGTCAGCGAGCCGCGGTGGGCTCTGCACAGAACAGAGGCTGGAGCATCAGAACATGAGAAGAGCATCAATATCAGCAGAGTGGGAAGGGAAATGTAGCTGAGGCTGAATCGCCGGTACCACAGAATATCTCTCCCAGTGAAAATCCTATTTAGAAATGTCTGGGGAGGGTGGATGCTGACAGAGCTGTCTCACAAACACAGACTGATGGGACAGCCCCTCCTTCACGTGCCAGGGCCCTGTGTTAACACCGGCCTGATTTGGGCCTATGGCAAGAGAACGATTCAAAAACTGCAACCCACTACACACAGCACTGAATGTTTGGTGGTGATAATGGCCAAAAATTACAACTTAAGTCCATTTTGGGGCCAGGAGAGGAAATAGTTGTGCAATAGCATCACTTCTCATTCAAATCCTCTACAGAGAGGGAATCAAGGTCTGATAAGGATCCTAGATAAGAAATACAGGGTGAGGCTCATGTGCTCTGAGGTTATGTTGGCCGTGAGAGTTGTTTTGAGTCTTCTCAGTTGTGACCTATATGATCTGTGCCTCCTTTCCTCTGGCCTTTCTGGCAAGGCTGGGAGCTATGAGTCTAAGCTACTGTTAGACACCAATTTACAAATCCTCCTAGTGCATTTGTAAGCTACAGTGAGCAAAGTCCACATTATTTCTGAACAAGAAACATCCACTTAAGCATGTAGTGTATTTTTATCATACAGATTATTAGCATCACAGTTGTAATGAATGCATTTTAACTTTCCTGAGCATCTCTAATATCACCCAGTCTCTATTTTTCAAACTGTATGTAACAAGAGATATCATTAGCATAATACATCAGGCTACTACTCACAGCAAAGGCATCTCTGCTGGGAACAGAACCTCCCATGCTCTTTCCTATTGTGTTTCTTAGGGTAAGTGTGGTGCTCTGTGTCCAGGATGGGAAAACTACTTTTCATGTGGGTGAGACCCAGCTGGGAACTGCCACCCTACTTCAGCCTTTGTTTTGATGAAAACAGTGAGGGAAACAATAGTGCAGGTTCTAAACAGGCATAATTCAACCCACCTAACTGCTACCTATTTCTGAAATGGGCTCACATCGCCTCCCCACTTCTGCTGCCTCCTCTGCAGCGAAAAAACAACCCCAAAAGTAAAGGTCATGAGCACGGTGGGCTGGTCTGGCTCACCCTGTATCCTCACATTAACCAGACATAACAGGAGCAAAGCAAACACTGGGATGAGGTTTCCTGTTCAACAGCAGCTGCTTGGTTTGGGTCAGGCATGAGATGATGTTGCACCATAACCTGGCATCCAAAGCTGTTTTGGTTAACCCTTGCTGTTGCTGAAGCTCAGCTTTGCAGTACGTGGTCCTCCACATGACACCTCTAACATACACCAATGAAGAACATGCCAGAATTCTCTGACGAGCACAAGATGGAAGCTGTTTGTTTGCATCTGCTGGTCGGCTCTCTTGGGGGCTTCTCATAAACCAGGGGACCTTGTGCCTACTTCTTTTACCTTTTGTTTTTATTCTCTCAGATGCTCCGTGGCTGACTCAGCACGCTCCATGAAACAATTGCTGCCAAACGAGTGTACTGTGATTTAGTGCTCCACGTGTTGCTGCCAGTCCATGCTCCCCTGTGAGGCGAGGCAGGGCGGTAGCCAGGAGCACCTGTCCTCGAAATGGGGCTCCCTGCAGGCTGGCCACCAGAGTGGGCAAGCACTGCAGAAATGGGGCAGCGGGATCATCAAGCAAGCAGGACTTATTCCTGAAGGACACGTCTGGGAAGGAGTGATTTCAGCCCAAGAGCGCGTAGGTCCTGTGTCAGTGAAGGCACTTGCTGGGTCCTTTGCCCACAGGACCTGCCCTGAAGGTTGCAGGGTTCTCCTTCCATCTCACAGGAGTTAGTTGTCTTAAAAGACTGCAGTATTAAAAAGAAGAAAGACAAAACCCCATTTTTGAAGGGACCCTTAAAAATTTTTTTTCAGTCAGAAGACTGCTGTTTTACATCCAATAAAGAGCTTATTTTGCAAGACAGTCAAAAGGAAAGCAACCTGGCATGTTTTATGGCCTCTGTTGCCCCCTCCAGTCCTACATTAGTAGTTGGAGCTGTTTGGAAAACAACAATCTTAGGAAAGCCTACACTAATAATAACAATGTCTCAGGCTGGTTGTTTGATATACATCTGACATGCACCGGAAGTGAAAATTGGGGCCAGAACTTCCTTTTCTGGCACAACCAACTATCTGTCAAAAAAACCCCAAAGCCTGTTTATAGAGGAGACAGCTTTACAGGAGCTAAAGTGAACTTGTGCAGGAACTTCCTCTTAAAACTCTGCCACAGGTGTAAGATGCACCTGTGGCATGGTTCTCTGTAACTGTGAGCATGTGTGTAGAAAAAGCATGCACTGAAAAATCATTAAGCAGGTCCATTTTTCTCTTTGGGAGCCAGCACAGGGGCCCACATGCTGAGTAGATGTTTGTTCCTCAGCTGTACCCACCAGAGGGACTTCCAGCTGTACTCTCCTCACAGAGGAGGGGGCTCAGCTATAGAAACAAACAGAAAAACACTGGCCCTGCATGCTTCTAAAGCCATGTCACCGTGAAATTACCTTACTTAATTGTCTATCAACTAATTTTTTCAAGCCAGATAGACAGGGTGCCTTCAGTAATTTAATATTGAATAGTGTCACATCCTTGGGAGGCAGTTCTGGAGGCTGAGAGCGAGCCAAGAGCCAGCCCAGCGAGGGTAGGGGGAGCAGGCTGTAGAGATTTATACCTGGATGAAGCAGACAAGGGGCATCTCTCCTACAGAGATCCCTGCCTCATGTAAGGACACAAAGGAAAAGAATTCAGAACAGCAATGACACATTTCATCAACCCCTTAATGTCTAAAATAGGTTTTTACACTCCGTCCCTCCAAGGAAGTTTTCTAAGCGAAGGCATATTTAGAAAGGCCAAAGTCCTCTCCCTCCTGCCTTCGGGAGCTTTGCAGTGTGCTCCTGCAGGGCTTTAGGGGCACATCCAGAAGAGCACCCCTGGCAGCTGCTGCACTCTGCGAACGTCCAAAGCAGTGACAGGGCGGTGGCACCTGGCGCTTGTCTGTCCCATGACTGGGCATGGAACAGGAGCCAGACAGAAGCAGTGGCATCTTTTCAAAGGACTTAGAAATTAATAGGTACAGTTTTCTCTTTGAAATAGTAACTGGAGAGACAACACACCTGGGCTAAAAAGGTGCTTTAAATTGAGAACTGGAAAGGCCAGGTGACCAAGGTGGTGACAAACCCAGAATATCAGTACTCTGTGTCCCTGCAGTGGAGAAGAGCAAAGTCTGACCAACACTCACCCCACACACATTCCTCTTTCCAAAAAGCTTTCTGATTTTCCTTAGGTTTAACTTCACTGTCCCATTTCTTTGAGCCCCCTTGCTGGCTTTGCAAGTCTGAGAGACTCCCAGCAAATTTCACACAATCAGCAATGACAGCCACACAGGACAAAAGCTGAGCATTCTTTGTCTTTCCTATTGTCCATGTGTAGAATCCTTACCAGCTAGTCTTTGTGATAATGTGGATGCATGTGGAAGTGCAACACAGTCCAGCACAGCCCATCAGTGAGATCTAAAAAGGTAGTTTGGAAGTGAAGAAGTTAAATAGATGAAATGCTGGAGAAGTGTACTTGCTCAAAGCACGTTTTAGCATACAAGCTTTTTAACTTGATGCTAGAGGAAAAGATGATTGTGAAAAAAATACCACTACAACTGACAACTGAACAAACAAAGAATTAGCAAGGTAAATCTGGGACTCCAATATATCCAAGTTTCTGCTATCATTCCAGAGTAGAACAGTCTACTCAGGAAAAAACAGATTTTCAAGGAAAATTAAAGCAATTTTAAAAATAGCTTTGATGTTTAAAATGCATATAATTAATGACAAAAGTTTTCAAAGATACAGTTGGATTAGTTCTGCTTGGATTGTTTCTCTTGTTCCTGTGATTTTCTATCAATCATGAAAGCAAAAGTAGAAATGAAATAAATCGCGGAGTAAAAATGGTTATCTGCACCAGCATTAGAGACAAACTTTTACCAATTACTTGAATGACAAATTTTCTTATTGCAGGCACTGCAGAGTCAAACCTTTTATCAAGTGCAACAGAGATTGCTGCTACACTTTAGTATACGCTTAGTAAAATAAATGTTAATCATTTCGAGTAGCACAAGCACACTGCAGAATAAAGGGAGGCTCCTCTGAAACTCACTATTCCCACCTTTAAGACCGGGATTTAGGAGAGGTGCATGTAATCCCTGCTGAAAGGCTGGAGATCTCAGGCTTGTGCAGCTTGTCCCTACATTGATACGAGTGCTCGACAAAGCACTTTAAAAACCATTTTACCCTACCTGGCTCCCACCCACGGGTTAGTAAAACCTTGAGACAAGGGAGCGAGGGGTTGGCGTGGTTTTCAGCCCCCGACTTACCTCACAGATCATTGAACAGCTCTTATTCCTGCCACAGGCTGGGGGAGCAAGAGCACCCACAGATTGTGCGTCCACATGGAGATTTTGCCAGCCATGAAGTCCAGGAGCAGCCCTCATGAGGATGGATGACACCCACCCACAGGCACCAAGGGAAGACTTCCCCAGGACTGGCTGTGCACATGGGCATTGCTTCCTTCACTCCAGTGACTCAAAAGCTATGATGATCTGAGAGCAGATTGCAACAGGCAGATCTCTCTATAGCATAAAAAACAGATATAAAAATATCTTGGCCTTCTTACTTGATTAAAAAAAAAAGAAAAAAGAATGCAGCTGTAAAACCTAGGAACTTGTTTTAACTTGAAAACTATGTTTAAACAAGCAATGCTGTTTAATTCATGTGCGGCAAGGATTTCCACTTCTGTCTGAATATTCCTAAATGTACAGCCTTACAGAGATAATCCATTTTTAAAAATAGGTAGCTGAGGCTATTCCCAAGAGATAGAAGCTTGTGGATTTGTAGTGCAACTGATTCCAGTGCAAGAAAAAGGAAACAGATATTCAGGTTCACCTGATATGCACAACACCAGCGACAACTTCTCCACTAATAAAAGACATGACACAATTAGATTGCTAACCTTTCCACATTGGGAGTTTATCAAAAGAGGCCAGGACTTGAAATGGAATGAGAAGAATCAAAACTGAATTCTGTTACAGAATTCTCCTGTTCTCTACTTTTGTCTGAAACTCTGTTGCGAAAGACCACCTGCCTCGGATCCCAGTGCACATTGCCTTGATAGAAAAGCCTTGATATTATAGTAAAAGTCGAGTCAACACTGTGAAGGAGCACTCCTGTGAAAGGTATCAGAAGTTAACTAATGGAACTGGGACAGGGAAAGCACTCAGGAGGAACTGAATTAAACAAATAAAGGTTTCGCACTATTTTTTGGTATCATGTAATAGGTGCCAAAAGACAGCAGGACCAGGACACTAATTATGAACTGGGACTAGAAAAGAGAACAGTTGGCAAATAGAAAAGAAAAAAAGAAAGCCAAGAACAGTAGGAAGAAAAAATGCCAAACAGGGACTTTAAATGGGGAAACAAAACTGATGTTTTTTGCAGTGAGCACGATGACACAATTTCTACTGCCTTTAAAATACATTTGAAAACACTACCTATTACAGGGTTTTGGTCCATTTTACAGAGAACATATGGTCCAAATACCAAGCACATACAATTTCAAAGTAATCTCAGCCCAACAGGCATTTGAAATGCCAGGGGGGAAACTGAAGAACTCCCCAGGTTTACATCTTCTGCCATGTGGAGATGCTCACTGGGGCCCCACACTGCCACAGTGAGGATCCTCCATGTGTTTGAAGCACGTAAGCTCTGGTGAGGGACAAAGACCAACATTTGCTGTTATTTTCCTGAATCACCTGCTGTCCTTTGCTAAGCACTTTAAAACCACTTCCTGAGACAAATTAGCCAAGTATCATGGAACACCCAGTCTAATGGGGAACCTGGAATCCTTCCCAGGCCCCAAATGTGCCCAGTGCTGTAAATGAGCGGACACTGCTACCCCAGCTCACGCACCCTGAATAGTCACTGCAGCAATGACTCTTCTCCACACATCCCAGAGAATCTCTGGCAGGTATCTGGCTACTAAACCAGCCAACGTTTCTTTCAAGGGACACAAAGGGCAGGAGATGTTGAGAAAGAACTACGAAGACAGTAAAAACCAAAAAAATATTGTATAAATATTTAACGTGCTTTTCCCAAGCATTACCAAGGTATATGTAAATGTCCATGTATTATGTAGAGGCAGTGTAATCTGGCTTCATCAAGAGCTGGAGTGGAAAGAATAAAAAAGGAGTTGTGAAGATTTAAGAAAACCTGAAAACTAAGATAACAGTACCACTGGCAAAGAGTATACCAGCTTCTTTTCTCTAGACTGGTCTCAGAATATTTAATTTTGATGTTGTTCATCTTCAAGGCCAGCCAGCTACCTCATCAAAATCTGTTCACATGCCATCTATTTCCCTCAGATTCTTAACCAGGACACAGGAAAGGTTCCATTTAAAAATCATTTTATTATTAACATAATCTTCCCATTTAGCCAAGTGTGGGTTCATGTATAAGGAATGTCGGTAAATATTCCATTTGAGGCTTCTTTTTACATATTTCCATTGATAAATAAACTCTGAATTCACATAAAAAAGTTAAACTTAAATAACTAATATATTTTTTGTAACAGGCATACATTGGTAAAATATAAATATTCTTGTACTCAGCCTTTGCTCTAGATAACAGTTAGCCACACATCACAGTTATTAACAACTAAAAACAAGAAGTCAACTGATTTTCTGGCCTGGACAAAAATAGAGGTGGAAACAGAAAATTCACATTTTGACTTTGGGCCAAAAGAGGTTGAGAGGCAGGAAGAGAACAGTTTTATTAACAGCCTTGTTAAAAATAGTCTGCTCTGCCACTGAATCTTAACTTATTCTACAGTTGGTAGTTGATTCCATTATAATTTTATGTAACACTCAAGTTTCACTAACAAAATATGGCACATCATCCATGAACAATATAATGATGTTTTAAAACTACCAGGGCAAAACTGCAGGCGATATGAGTGATTTGGCTCTGGCTCGCCGCGCTGTCCTCTCAGTCTGACATTAACAAATGGTGGCACCTCCCTGCTTTGGCCACTTTCCTGCAGAAGAGTGGAGTTTGTTACCTGTAGCTCTAAAGCGTCTCAAACTAACCAGTTACCAGGCAGTCTCTCCCATACACTGGGTTTGCTCACCCAGAAGTCAAGCTGAAAACCGGCTGATGGAGATGCCCTGTCACAGGACTCTGGGGATGATGGTGAAAGGGACCACGGGACTGCTGGCCTCAAGCTCCAGTGCCGTCAGGAAGCATTCGGTCGCGGCATCATCATTGCCTTGAGCCTGCAGCACCTCTCCCAGGCTGTTCCAGACCTCGTGGGCTGTGGAGTTCACCTGGACAGCGTCTCTGAGAATCTTCTCCGCCAAGCTATAGCGCCCGAGCTGGTGAAGTATCAGAGCCTGCACGAAAACAAAGGGAAAGTGGCTGAGATTGACCAGTAGGGCTTTCCTGAAGCTCAAACAAGGTCACTGAAGTGAAATAAAGGTAGGCAACTCTTGGGCTCCAAGTGTTAGACTGTGTAATTTTTATTTATTTTTTTATATTTAAGAAAAGAGTTGACCTGATGCAGGACTGGAGCAAGCTACTCCACACCAACAAAGTCAAGTGGCTTTGGACAGGAAACAAAGACCAAACAACAAAAACTCCCCCTGTTTGCCAAGAGGCAGGAAGTACCTGGGCTTTTGTGCAAGCTCCGGTTATCTGAAGTCCTAAGGTGTATGCCCTGAAGTTTTCACATCCTCCCTGTGCATCTCAGCACCCAGCTCATGCCCGGTAACACTGAGACCATTCACGGCACCAGGGGCACTCGGGGATGGCTGTAACAAGGCTGAGTTCAGCTCAAAGGGCAACAACCACGGTGCTTGATTTAATCTGTGGAACAGGAACAGGGACCAATACTGCCCCAGTAGCGCACACAGGACCAGCAGGCACAGAACTTCCTCATGAGTGTCCTTGTCACAGATCCTCTACGTTCCTTTGCAAGATGGGATCCAATTAAGCACTACATGATCCAGAGCATGTCCAAACCCACAAGGATATGGGCTGAATGAGGCCATGGAAATCTCTATCCATCACATTTGGCTATGTTACTGTGCCAGCAAAGTCATGGAATGACCCAGTAAGAGAGCTTTATTTTGGGATGATTATAATCCGAATGATACTATGCATTTTTACATTGTGATTCGGCATTGCAAAACACAGGGACCACAAATCTTTGTTTTGCAGAGAGGTGTCCTAATTACATGCTTACATCAGCCTTGTGACTTCTGCCCTCCCAGCCCCCATTCCTTGGACCACAATTTGTTTTATCTCTCTGTACATCTGTCTCTCAAATCCTTATTAACCTAAGCACCGATGATTAGAAAGTACTGGCATTCTATGCGGCCCCTGAATTATCCACCATACATTTCTGGAATTGTGCCCACCTGGCTGACTTTCAGCTTGGGAAGGCTGTTAACTCCATCCTACAGAAAAAAACTGAGCATAGCCTGCTCTGTAGAACAATATAAAGAGTGCTGTACAGTGCTGGCAAGTGAATAAATAAATGCAATGCAGGCTAATTTCTATCAGCCTGGCAGATGCTCTCACATAGAAGTGCTAGAGGGCTTTTCTGGGTTCGGACTTTTTTTGAGCTGTCAATTGAGTCAGCATTTTCAGAGCAAGTGAACAATACTTCCAATACAAAAACTGGATAACTCTCAGGGTCAGTGCTTTGTTTTCCTGCAGTGAAGTGATTGTCAGTGACTGGTAGGTATCAGATGTGAAACTACAAAAAAATGAAGTAAGGAGATGGAATACACAAAGCCGGTGTCACTGCAATGCACCTAATCTTAATAAAGTTTAAATGTTCTTATTTTTCAAGGTAAGGGTCTCTATTTCCATAAGCCTTGCTTTTTTGGGGTACAGATATGTATATTTTATACTAGTTAAACATGTGAATTACTTGAATAGTGCTAATACTTTTTTTCTTAAATATTTTCCCTGCTTGCTAACAACAAGCTGTTCATTTCAAGACCAAAGAAAAACCAGATTTTGTAGATATAAGCCTGTTCATAGGAAGAGACACATATTACGTCACATCTGCCCTATCCTGTATGGCAAAAAGGACAGCTGAGACTTTCCAAATGATAGAACTAGAGCAAATACTGGCAGTTTGCCTGCTGTTGTACTTTCCTAAGAATACAAGCATTAGTGCTGAAATTAGCGTTTAGCAGTGGTGAAGGAACCACTCTTGGGTGGGCAATGAGGTTGCATACTGTCCCCTCGTGTTTTGGGGACACAGCTTTCTCAAGGCAGCGCCTCCTCAAAGTCAGTCTTTCACTGGTGTCTTAACCTGGAATGGCATGAAGACTCCTGCCTCAGGTGGTAGCCCTGGGACAAGAAGCTTTGCTTCCAAAGAACCAATAGAAAATTAGACTTGTTTCATGCAGAGCATTAAAAGGATAGTGACATTTGATTGCTGTAGCTGTGGGCTGAACTCAAATAAGTGATCTAGAGAAAGAATCCAAAATACCCTCTGATTCATTAACTCTCTCAGAATGATGGTCAGATGTCATGCATTGTAAGTGTCCAGTTTGTAAATCCCCCTCCCGGATGACTCCATTAAAATTCTGAGGCACAGAACATTTCAAAGTGTTTGCAGTCCTCGCCTGACTTTGCTCTATTAAGCGTCACACAGCACAGGCAGAAGGAGCAAGCGTGTCCATCACGCAGCAATATCCTTCGGTGACCTCACAGCAACACTCATCCCAGAAAACTAACTTCTGTTTATCAGCTGTCAGGATATGCTTGCTTTCTGTATTAACTCTTCAGGAAAAAAAACCTAAACCACTAAAACCAGCAACAACAACAGAACCCACCCAAATAACCCCCTTCCCAAACCAAAACTCCTCTAAGACTTCCCAGAAATCAGTACAAATTATCCCAGTCCTTCACTCCTCTGCTTTCTAACTGGAAACAAAATCTCAAAGCTAACAGTTCTGGCCTTCACCTGTTTAGCAGCAGATGTACAGACAACATTTATCTACAGAATAATGTTAAGGCTTCTGCTTTATGGCTGGAGGTGGGCGTGAACAACACATCAGTTCTGCAGAAACACAGAGGGGTACCTAAGTGACATATGGTTCGCACCTTAAGACTTGGCACGTTACCTTAAAACCTAAGGAGAATGCCTTTTCTGTATATCCGCTCTATAAATCTTTAAAAGGATAAAATATAAGAGGGATTCTGGAACCTGAATCAATTAGAAAAAGTGCTATATAATAATTCGTGTAAATAACAAGAACTGTCAGTACGAAAACATCCATTCAACAAAATATAATAAAACCAGTAAGTTCCTAAGGAATTACAGAAATCTAAGGCAACCTATTTGTTCTTTGTACATTCTAGAATGCTGCAGTACTTGACAGAGGTGTTTAAGATAACTGTTGGCATCTGCAGGACAAAGCAGGATCTTTCCTGCTATTGCATCTCTTTCACATGAAAGAACAATAAATGTATGACATTTGCTTCTAACACAGTTATAAAAGCCTCTAATGTGTGCAGACTTCTTAATTTTGCTTATTATTTTACTCCATGTTTGGTTTGCTGAGAATTTTGGGGTTCCTTTGAGGTTGATTTTTTTCCTATAAAATCACTGATCCCCTCTGGGTGTGTTAAGGCTTTCATTTTCTCTCTGGTTAGGACGTCCACGTGTTGTAAACTCTCGGCGAACCTTATTTTCCTTTTAGCCTGTTCTACATTGTAGGGGTTGATTCTGCAACTGAAAAAACTCCAAGAGAGAATTCTAATGAGAAATGGCACAGGCAGAAAGTGAAGAGAATCTCTGAAGAAACGAAGAGACTTTTTTGTGCCATCATCACAACCAATGAAACCAGTGCTTCATGTCTCCAGTCCGCTGATATTTATACCAGTCACTTTGAATAATCAACAGTACCCAAAGATCTGTGGAGCTGAGATCCTCTCTGCTCAAGGAAAGGTCAGCAGTCCTTTACAGTGCCTAGCCAGAGCTGGAACTAAAAGGGATTTTGCAATTCCGAGAGCCTCCAGGGGCTCTCCAAAGGGGCTTTCTGAAAGAGCTACACTGTGTAACACTGTGCTGCCTTCGACAGCGAGGTACTGTTGTCACTACAGACAGGTTCCACACAAACTTCACATCCTAACAGAATAAAAACCTCTAGGAATTAATCAAAGTGGGGATGAAAGTGCTTCCAAATTTTGCCACAGGCTATTTTCCAGATCTTGCCAGTTCTTTCCTCGCCCAGTCTGGAGTCACAAAATCTCCCTCTTGTTGGGCAATGATTTTACATGTGTTTCTTTCCTCAGTCATTCCCTTCATATTTCATTTTACATTTCTCCACATACAAAACTGCTATTCTTTGCTTATTTCACCCAAACTTATCTCCAAGGACTGTTATTTACAATGTTCAGTCAAACAGGGCCATTCGTTCATTAGACAAATGTAAGCATCTTTTAAAAGGAAAACATTCAAATGAATTTGGATTTCCAAATGGAGCATTACAGTCTTCAAATAAAATTTCCAGTTAGAAAATGCATTCTTATTTATTAATAAAACATCATGACTCAGAACCTGAGCAACATCATGTAATAAGCAATTGTATAAAGCCATAATTGTTTAAATAAGCATGTAGTGTAGTCATCACTGCAAAGGTATCTTTTTTTCTGCAGATGGGCTTTCTGTCTTTGCAAATGAACCTGTCATAATGATTAACCAAACAGTCAATGCAAACCACATATCTAGACAAATAAACATAGGACTACAATTCTGTTAGTAACTGATTTTTCATTTTGAAAAACAGCTATTTAAAAAATTATTAACACCAGCCATATAGAGCAGTCTAGCAAGGTCACTTTTTAAATTTGCTTCTCGGCAAATCAGAAGCTAAGATTAATTTTTTTTCTGTGGCACTAACGTTGAAAAAATTACAGTCATAATTATTGTCCATCATATGTCTCATCAAACCAGAGCTTTATGATAAAGTGCTAAATCATATTTGCATTAACTCGGGGGAAAAAGGGGTAGAAAGGTAACACTACAAAGATCACTGTGGTTTCTTCAGTGTAACTAAAAACTTTGTCCCAAGAGAGATGGAGGTTTCCTTCAAGTTTAACTGTCTGACTACTTCACTGTGCCTAAAAATAAACAGTTCTCAGTCTCAACAGAAGCACCACTTGAGATTTTTACCTTTATTCACTTGGTATCAAAAGGAATATTTTCATTTTCTCTGAGAAAAATATGGACTAGAAGTGGGAGATGCTCTCAAAAGCAATGAAATTCATTTAAAAATGAAAAAGAAGGGGAACTGTGACCATGAGTGCATTTGCACTCTTGCCTTTTTCAGGGAGGGTGCTCTGTAGAGAAGGAAACTGGGAAATGAGAGAAATGGACAGAACAAGAACAAGAAATGCGGCTGACTTAAGACACCAAAAAGTGCCAGAGATTCTCCCCATGCTTAAAGAAACGAAGTCTGTTGACCTACAGAAGCCTCAACTATGGAAATTTGAGTTGTACCAGATATGATATTCATATTAATTTATTCCTGGAAGGTCTATTGACATGACTTGTTTGCTAAAAAGCTTCTGTATTTGTATGATACCACTCTTACTTAGCTAAAAAATAGCCCTCAAGCTTAAGGTTTGCCTTGCAAAAACAACAGCTATAAGAACACATTATAAGCATATGAAAATAAAAAAGGGGCTGATTTTGCTTTTAATGATAAGAGCAGGGAGACAGAACAACAGTGGCCTGTTTTGCTGATGACCTGCTGAAGCCCAATAAGCTAACAGCTGATAATGTATAAGCAGACAGAGCTATTCTAATGTGAAAAACAATGATTTTAAAAGCAACAAAAGATTTAAAGAACTTGCTTCATCCAACTTCACAATAATTTTCCCAGTTCACTATCTTACTGTTTTTAAGTAGGTCCCAGCCTAAGAGATAATCAACTTTAAGCTGTGATCTCAGAAGGACGTGCTAGAAACATCCCCATCCTATCTAAAAACTTAAAAATCAGGGATTATGACCATAAATAGTTATAAAACTCAGTGTGCAATGTATGCATTGCAAATCCATATGCAGTGTAATTTTAGCAACACAAAACTGCCCCTCGTTACATGCTGCTTTTTCAGCCTATTTTGCAAGTGTTAAGGTGGCTGCTATTTTTAAAAAAAATCTATCAAACTTGAAGGTTTACCAGAGACTTGACAGTGTTATGCGATAATAATGAAACAGAAGTGTTAGTGAGGCAAAATGAGAAGAATCTGCACGATACATGGAAAAAATAAGTCAAATTCTACAGCTGATACTTTCCAACCTCTGTGGTAAAAATACGCATTTTATATGTAGCCTATAATCAATATTTATACTTGCATAGATTGAAACAGAAGATTATTTATACACTGTGCTCTCCTGTTTTCATTTTAGCTGATGACATTGTGCTGAAACATGTCCAGCTAGTCAAAGTATGACTTTGCATAAGAAATAATTTACAAACTCCTTTCAAAGGCACATGCATGTTGAGTCATTGTGCGTGACTATTTTCTGCAAGTATGAAAAGATTGTGACATAGCACATCAGTTAGAAATAAGCCATTCCACCAGAAAAATGATGAACAAACATAGTTCTGTATCTGCAGACACAGGTTGCGTTTTAATGCGGGGATTTTGAAGGGTAGCCACATTATAAGGTTTAAAACCAACTGGATTGACCACACTACACCTACTTTACAAGTAAAGGTGATAATAAATAGGTTTTTTTTTTTTTTAAATCGGAAAAGAAACTGCAACACGAATATGATTTGTTTTCCAAAATGCAGAATAAAAATTACTTATTTTCGCAAACGAGGCAACTATTTTGAAAAATAAAAAGCCTATTTCTTCAAATATTGTGTAAATAAAACTTCCTAGCAGCTCAGGATGGATTTTCTTTTATAAATGAGAACAACCAGCTAATAATACTACATTCAATCACTCGCTAAACCAAACAAAGCAGCTGATGAACAAATACGAACCTGTGCCTTGAGCCAACACTTCTGTTCAGAGCCTGCCCCAGACCAGCACCTGTGCCACACATCCCTGTGTGCCTCACGTCCCTGTGTGCCACACATCCCTGTGTGCCACGTCCCTGTGTGCCACACATCCCTGTGTGCCTCACGTCCCTGTGTGCCTCACGTCCCTGTGTGCCATGTCCCTGTGTGCCACACATCCCTGTGTGCCACATATCCCTGTGTGCCATACGTCCCTGTGTGCCACATGTCCCTGTGTGCCACACGTCCCTGTGTGCCACATATCCCTGTGTGCCATGTCCCTGTGTGCCACACATCCCTGTGTGCCACATATCCCTGTGTGCCATGTCCCTGTGTGCCACATATCCCTGTGTGCCACATGCCCCTGTGTGCCACACGTCCCTGTGTGCCATGTCCCTATGTGCCACACATCCCTGTGTGCCTCACGTCCCTGTGTGCCATGTCCCTATGTGCCACATGTCCCTGTGTGCCACACCTCCCTGTGTGCCACGTCCCTGTGTGCCACGTCCCTGTGTGCCACACATCCCTGTGTGCCACGTCCCTGTGTGCCACGTCCCTGTGTGCCACACATCCCTGTGTGCCACGTCCCTGTGTGCCACGTCCCTGTGTGCCACACATCCCTGTGTGCCACGTCCCTGTGTGCCACGTCCCTGTGTGCCACACATCCCTGTGTGCCATGTCCCTGTGTGCCATGTCCCTGTGTGCCACACATCCCTGTGTGCCATGTCCCTGTGTGCCATGTCCCTGTGTGCCACACGTCCCTGTGTGCCACACCTCCCTGTGTGCCACGTCCCTGTGTGCCACACGTCCCTGTGTGCCATGTCCCTGTGTGCCATGTCCCTGTGTGCCACATATCCCTGTGTGCCACTTATCCCTGTGTGCCATGTCCCTGTGTGCCATGTCCCTGTGTGCCACACGTCCCTGTGTGCCATGTCCCTGTGTGCCACACGTCCCTGTGTGCCATGTCCCTGTGTGCCACACGTCCCTGTGTGCCTCACCCCCTCCCTCTGTGCCCAGCCCACCCTCCGTGCGCTCTGGCCCCGCTGGAGCCCCCTTTGTTATCTCTCTGCCCTTCCCCCAGTTCCAACATACCCCCTAAGGGATCCAATTGCTTCCCTTGCTGCAAAACACTTGTTGCTAGGAGAAAACCTACTGCTTGGCAACAGATTTTTAAAACAACAACTTTGGCTTTGTTACTCGCTGAATTTCACATCAGCAGCATGAAATAACGAACCCGTGTGGTCAGGAGCACCTTTGTGTACTTATACCTCCCCTGGAAATGAGTGACCCCTTCCCACAAGGATGTGCTTGTCTTTTAGTTCCTTACTGCTCACAGCTCAGAAGGCAGAAGGGTTCAAAATTGAAGGTTGTTTTTAAAAACTGCTGATTGTAGCCTTCCACTGAGATGGAAGCTCTTGGGAGAGTTCTTTTCCTGTTAAGACAACATGTTCTTGCAATAATCTGCTGTAATTTTGATTTACACCTTATGTGATCATCCTATCAGCTTTTTAAAAAACAGCATGACTGCCAGGCTACGTTGCAAGAACTCGTTTGACTACAGCAAGCACACTGGAAACAATAAAACACCTTGAGATAAAGTGAAACAGCTAGTGACTCCAGAGCTTATTTAACTTTTTATCTCCATCTGAAAATTACACTGAGGGTCTTATTTTATATGCTGTGGCTACCAACACAGCAACCACATCACAATGGTTCTCCCTTCACAAGTCAGATGGTTACAGCTCTGGCAAGTACTGCATCACCACTGACATCAGGGAATAATTTTAAGTGTAGCCTTAGTTCTTAGATTATGGCCAGTCCTAAACTCAGAGTGCTTGTTATCTGGTGCAAACATTTCACATTTTGTCCCAGGTCTGACACCATGAGGTGACGCTGAAGTGTGTGTAGGTCTCTGGATCACCTCCCTCCATCTGGAAGCTTGGCAGCACTGCATCTTCCCTTCCCCCCATCCCAGCACTGAAGCCACATCATCTTCTCACCTTTCCCACAAACCAGAAATGAGGACTTCCCAGATGTATAAAATACATACACCTGTGATGAAAATGGGTGAAGGAGATCACAGCTTCCCCAAGTGCTGTTTATGGAATGGGCCCATCATAATTTCCGTAATTTGGTATGTTCTTGTCTTTTGTGATTCATATCCTCACCCTTTGCCCTATGTAGGCAGTTTACAGATATAAACACATCACAGTGTGTTCCCTACAGAAATCCTGCCACTTTATCAGTCTAATCTGTAGCTATATTTCAACACTGCCTGGGCTCAAAGCACGGCCAAGTTTACCACTGGGTCATTATGCTCCATACAGAGACTCTGAAGCACTGTTTGTTATTGATGCCATTATTTTTTCAGTATTGAGTCGAAAGGTCAGAAGTATAGCAAACTGTATTTCTGTTATTCAAAACCTAGGAGTAACATAGAATTTTCAATATCCAAAAGAGGAAAAAAACCAAAAACCAAATCCTCCAAAATTGTACAAGTGCCAAACAGGATAAACAGAAAACCTCAGACCAAGATTTTTGAACTGAGGAGCCTCAAAGTCTACTTAGCCAATATTCAATTATTTGAGCAAAATATTGGATTTTTCACAAGAACTGAGGATACCAGGAATACAGAGTCCTTACTCCACTGCCTAAAACTAGGTTCCAGTTTAGAACACCTGGAGGTTCCTGGTTTTGAAAGCTTGTCCTCCATGCAAAACTATCATAATATCAAGAAATTAATGTTTTTCTGTCCATCAGTCAATTATGGATAGAATTAAAGGATAAATAATTAGAAATAGCAAGCAGTGACTTTTTAAGAAGCTGTTTTTCTTTAATGACAGTTCTTCTGAACCACCACATAGAACATACTAGTTGTAGGTGGCTTCTGGAAACAGTAATTAGAAAAATTGATCAAATGTTTGAATGAAGAAATCAATCTGAAGTTAGGGGAATAGCTTGTGCGTCAAAGGAAAACCAGAGCTGCAGATCCAGTACTAGGTTCTGCGAGTAAAATTTATAATTAATAGAGTCAGAGTTCAAATGGAGCTTCGGAGATCTTTAGCTAGATTGGTCCATGCTTGTACACACTCAGTACTACAGAAACTAGCACTTATTTGTCTGCACTTCTGAGCCTATGGAAAAGGAATCAGAAGTGAATGATATTCTTCTGAATACCTTTTTGCATTTATGCATGTGCATTTCTCTCAAATATTCTGAAAAATGCTGTATTAAATATTCAAAGTCAGAACTGCGGTGTTAGATAAAAGATGATCAATCTTTTCATTACTAAAATAAAACAGAAATTCATAGATTAAAGCATATTATTCACTTTTTTATTCCTTTTGCCCTTAGCCAAAGAGACTTCTGCATATAAAAATACGTACATACATATGTTATAACTATGACTAATGTCACTGTTTCAAAAGTGTTATGACACCACAGCAGCACTTAGTACAATGGCACTGCAGTAACCTCTAAGGAAAAAAAAAGGTTATTTTTACGACAGCGTTAATAAATGTATATTTTTATAGCATCCCCAGGAAACAGACCACTTCCTCTCCCTCAAAGCAGATGTGATCTGCCATCTGCTGCTGGGGCTCAGCACCCTGCCCTGGAAGGGACATCCCCATGGCAGTGTGCAAAGACCTCGCGGCAGGAGAGGGAGCGCACCCCCTCTCTGCCCGGATTCCGAAAGGCAAGGCAGAAGCTGTAGGTAGCTGCTAACCTGCCAGACTGCCAGGACAGCTGCCAGCAGATCCTTCTTTAAGGGACAGCTATTTTCAGTGGGAAGGGAGGGCCCACACCCTCCCATCTGTGCACCATCAGGCACAGGTCAGAAGAGCCAGAGCCTAACCATTGGCTAAGAAAGGGCTTCTAGCACTTTCAGAAAAATAAAACAAACACTACCCTGTATACTGACTTACCCTGCACAAAATTGGAAGAAGTTGAACATACTGAAAACTACAGAAAAAAGCTTCTGACAACTAAAAGAGAAGCCCAAACAGCAGTATTTTGGGGAAAAAAATATTAAAGAGCTAAGAATAACATCAATGGACTTCAACATATCAGCTTTTGCTAGCACTGATGTGGAAGCAAACAGACTAATATAATGAAGCATTATCCAAGTTTTATAATTAAATTCCATATAATCCTATCACATTTTCTCTCAACTGTTTTTGTTTGTTTGTTTGTTTGTTTTGGTAGAGTAATTGTTAATTTTTTATCTAAAACTTGCAAAAGTAAGGCATTTTCCATTTAATCAACATCAGATCAGAAGAGTCTTCTTAGGTAATTCATTTCTATCCCCTGTTGTTGTGGACAATCTTATGACAAGATTTCTTGTTATTTCATCAACAAGTTCTTCCAGAATTCTGGTCAACTCCTCCATACTCTTCCATCAGCAAGTACCTGCCATCATTTCCATACTTTCATTTCCACTGGTAATTTTACCTTTGCCATCCATGATGAATATCACATTCCTGTTGAAGATTGAGGCAAAATATGACTTGCAGTTATAGACTTTTTCTAAGTGGATATCCATCACTGCTCTGATTGACATTGCATGTTAAATCATATTCTGTGGTTGGTTTATGGCTCTTGAAATACATTTTTCAAACTGTATAATAAATTAGTGCACAAGGTTGGAATCTGCAGAGAAAATGTAATTCCAAAAGCTGTTTCTCCCTCAGTCCTCTCCTTTGGTTTACTATTGTCAGCTGACAGGCAGCTGGAATAAATTTGAGCCTGCTTCCCTGAGTGTAACAGCCTCAACAGTCCATTTGAGTCCTTTTTCTAGTTCACTGGAGCACAGTTGGCAGGAAGAACAAGAATGACAGAAAGGCACTCCCCCACAAAGCTAGGATTTGATCAGAGCAAGCAAACTGGGAAATTAATGCTCTCTGAGTAAAGAGCTGAAATGCAGAGTAGCAGCTTCCACTTTTCAAGAAAGGGATTTTCATGGCATAAGAACTACAGCAACAGCATGGGTTTGCTGAGGAAGATGGGAATTGTGGAACTTAAGTGAGCTGCTGAGTCTGAGGTGAGATAGAAACATTTCCTACAGCTATTGTGTTAAACATCCACGGATTTATGTTCACAAAATTATTCAGATATAAGTCTTATTTTAAATCAAATGTAATCCACATGGCAGAAAGACCACACCTGTTCAAAACACATCCCTACGTTTCTGAAGCTTAGGCTTTGATTCTGCAGCAAGTGAGGTGAGTGTGGATGGCCAAGCTAAAGCTATCTCATTTATTTTCCAGAGATCACCAGCTGCTACTGTCATACTATCATAACACAATTTTAAAGGAAATTAAGTTTGATGTGTCAATTATTTTAATAGATCTGACAGCATTTCATTCTGTTTTATACTTTACATCAGAACCAGTTATTTCTGGCAACTGTAACCTACCAACTCATGGCTAGGCATTCAATATGACAAAGCACCATCACAGACTGCATTTGTGCCATAGCATTTCATAGCCCTCTGGTAAATCTTTGGGTCCATGACCCTCACAATGCCATCTGTTCCAGTGCTAGTGTGGCTATCACTTTTTCAAATAGCCACAAATTAAAAACCAGACAGAATCCCAAAGAAGCTATTGTCAGCTGTCAGGACAAACTGTAAGAAGGAACATGGAAAAATGGAAATTGAAATGGCTTTGCAGCTGATAGAGGTTCACCTGCTCATCTTCTGAACATTTGTAAACACATGACAATGTCTGCCTTAATTCATTACTTGCACACATTTAGAAAATAAGGGGGTTGTTTTTAATGAGAGGATGTACTTTTAAAATTGTGTCTTTATTTTAAAAAACTTATTTTAAGGTAGCAAAACCCACTTACCATCAGGGACATTTTAATTCAGAAGCCAGGGGAAAATCCTTTCTTTTAGTAGGTCAGATCACTTCTGATAGATGGCAAGTGTTCTTCCAGAGTGCTACCTAACACCAACTTTATCCATGTAGATTTAGAGCTTTAAAACGATTTTCACACTGCATATTGTGCAGAAGAAATGTTGAATCCACATGATTTTTTTGCTGTTGTTGTTATTTCTATAGCCCTTTAAAGATAAGGTCTTTATATCACTCACAATTCACTATTTCTTCTAAACATATTATACTATGCAGAATACAGCTAACTAAGCTAATGTAACACAATACATTATGTTATGTTCTGGAATAATTTTAAAAAGTCAACTTTTAACAGCACTGACCACAGTGAAGCCTGGTTTGGTTTTCTAATGATTGCATCTTACACCGCTGCAGCAGAGAATTTACAAATGCTCACTCTTGCGTGTTTGCTGAGAGCTAATAAAAATCTGAAATAATGAAAAAGCCTTGGTAGTCTTTCCTCCTACCTCTATTTTTTGTTGATATTTGTATGCACCTTTTTTTTTATCAGTCCAGAAGAAACAAAGGTTGTAAAGAATGATTTCGTATGCCTGATTTCCTGAGGATATTGTCTGAAGTACTAAGTTCAATGTGTGAGATGTAAACAGTGTGTTAGAAGTGTCTGAGCAAGACTGAACACACTGAGTTGCAAGAAATCATTTCACTGGCATCGCTGATTAAAGACTAATTATTAGAACCCAGACAAAAAATGGAACTCACTTGTTAATTTTAGAGACATCCATAAAAGAAGCATTTGTAAATTCACTTACATAGTTTAGTTCCTGGGATCACAGGAAAGCATTCAAAAACTTTGGGATTTTTCATCAAAGTATTTAGAAAAAAAATAGAAAGAATCAAGTGTCTGAATCCTAATGGGCCTATTAAAGCATGCTCAAGTGGTTTTGGGTAGTGTCCTTCCTTGCAGGGCTTAGCTTTTAACAGTGTGAACAATGTTCATGCTTTCATATTTCTGCCAAGTAAGTGCTTTGCTAATGAATTGCTTTGCTTTGTTCATCTGAGCAGTACTAAAAGACTGAAGATTTCTTCCAGGTCAAATGTTTTATGTATAGATACGTGGCTCTTGTATATGTGCACTCCACATTAACTCAGCATTTTTCTAATATTTATTTTTCCTTCAGTTCTACACCTGCTCTTAAGAAAGAAAAGATGTTCCTTAAATCAACTTCAAATCTAATTTAAGGGCTATTTCTTGAAAGCTAGCTTCCTTTAAAGCATCACACCAGCATCTACCACAACACAGGATTTCTCAGATTAGTGTGAAAAAGCCACACGTGTAAAAACTACAAATGAGGGATTAGCAGAAAGAAGCTGTAATGCAGTGTGATGCAGAAAGCTTTCTCAATTTCCCAAGACCCCTATAAGTGCATCTTAGTACAAAACTACAATCAGCCTCAACATCTGGACAGAAATATATACTTACAACCATTGTGACACACTTCAAGGTATTAAGCAGCCCTCTTTTATGTACCTCCCACTAATCACAGAACAGGAGCACAGAGTAATGGTTTGCCATTTCTTACCAAACTGATCTCACCCACAGGATATGATCTCTCTTCAGGGAAAAGCTGGCCTGAGAAGTCTTACTCAAAACTGTATTTATCGCATATAATGGTAATTACATAAACACACAAACAACATAACAGTGAAAGAAAATTTATGACATTAGATCTCCAAAACTGACCCTGGTTACACATAAATAAACATTCCAGAGTTACATTTGTGCTCACCAATTCAAGGTAGGGACTGTGATAGTCTTCAATTTCCTCAAGGACATAAAATGAGACTTAGTACTTTTTTGTTCAAAACCAGGTATGATTCTCATTTGTAGGAAGATGCACCAAAGCACAGACCTGAAGAGAACACCTAAGAAAAGCTAACCACTCATTGTACAATAA